>NC_056683.1:100697282-101352282 GCF_018350215.1 Panthera leo
GAAAGTGGTTTGACAGATTAGAGAAAAAAAAAGGTGGGGAGAAAACAAAAAGCAAATCGTTTGAGAATTTGAAAAAATGAATACATTGAAGTAGACTAAAATGAGACGATGGGGGTAAAATAGAATTTGAAAAAATATACACAAAAGTAAAGAATATAGTAGAAAAAATTAAAGAAAAATGTTTTTAAAGAAAACTAAAAATAAATATGAATTTTTTCGTTTTCTGTACTTAAGAAAAAAGAAAAGAAACGAAAAAGAGAAAAAAGATAAGAAAAAGAGAAAAGAAAAAAGAAATCATTTGAAAATCTGAAAAAGTGAATACACTGTAGTAGACTAAAATAAAAAGATTGACATAAAATAGAATTTGAAAAAATTTACATAAAAGGAAAAATATAGTAATGAAAATTAAATAAGAATATTTTTAATAGAAATTGAAAGTAAAAATGAAGTTTTTCTCTTTCTGCATTCAAGAAAAGAAAAGAAATGAAAAAGAGAAAAAAAGAAAAAGAAAGAAGAAAAAAAGGAAATTGTTTGAAAATTTGAAAAGGTGAATACACTGAAGTAGACTAAAGTAAAATAATGGAAGTAAAGTAGAATTTGAAAAAAATTACACAAAAGTAAAAAATATAGTGATAAAAATTAAAGAAAGATGTTTTTAATAAAAATTGAAAATAAAAATGAATTTTTTCTCTTTCCGTATTCAAGAAAAAGAATTGTAAAAGAGAAAATGGAAAAAGAAAAAAAAAGAAAAAAATTGAATAGATGAACTTGCTAACAGATTGAAGTAGGACTGAAATTACTTCATTTTCCCCTAGAAGTCAGTCTATGTAGTGCTTTATAGTCCATAAACTAAGCCAGCGGTGAGACTTGTGTTCTTGAAGAGCGAAGTTGGCCCAGTTGGGTGGGGCTCAGTGTAATGGCTCCGCTCTCCACTAGATGGCGCTGATAGCCTACTGGGGTGGATTGTTGCCGCGCTCATAGGTGCGTGTGCGTATGCGCATGCGCGGGGGGGGGGGGTGAAAAATGGCGCCACTCAGCTACCCAGTCTGTTCTGGATCAGCAATTGCGCATCCGTCCTCTGTCTTCAGCTTTCATCCACGCCCTGCTTTTTCACTCTCTGTGACCAGGCCCCAGGCAGTACCTCTCTCCTGAATTTTGTCTCAGATGCGGCTGTTTTCCCCAGCCCCTTACTTCCAAAGGACTGCGGCTTTGACCCGTTCCGCCCCTCTGCAGGAGGGTTTCACCGAGCAATGGCCGAATGCCGGCTGCACCCAGGAACTCCCGCTGGACCCTGTTGTTGCCGGTGCCCCAAGACTGCGGCCAGGTGCCAGCCCGCCCTAGAAAAAGTTCGCGAGATAGTGTAGCAGCAGCGTCTCAGGGATTATGGAAAATCACAACACACGTCGGGCACCAGGCTTCACCCTCAACGATCTTGCCCCAGCACCAGCGAATGTGGCCGCCTCTGAGGTCTGCTGGGACCAGGTGGCTTCAACAGTCTCTACCAAATATCCTTCCAGCAGTGGAACTGCTTTTCCCCGTGTGGCCCGAGGACCTCCCAGACCCCACTCTGTTCCTGGGGATTCGCCCTTCCCACCAGAGCACCGCCAGGTATGGAGCTGCGGAGTTGCAGCCTTTGCACTCCCCTTGTTTACAGTCTTAATGGAATTTAAACCCTCTCCTTTCTCCTTTCTCCCTTTTTAGTTTAATCCCTGTGGCTGTTTCCAATTTTCCACTTTCTCTCCAGCTACTTTTGGGGAGGGGTGATTTTCCCGTGTTCTCCCCGCCTCCCCAGTCTCTGTCCTCTCTCCGCCTGCAAAAGCGGTTCCTGACCTTTCGCGGCTTCTTGCTCCCCAAGTTCAACTCTCTGCGCCGTGTATCTGATGAATTCTGTGGTTCAGGTTGTGCAGATTGTTGTGTTAATCCTCCAATCAGTTTTCTAGGTGTGTAGGATGGTTTAGTGTTGGTCTGGCTGTATTTCATTGGACGAGAGACATACAAAAAGCTTCCATGCTGTTCTGCCATCTTGGCTCCTCCGGAACTGGCGAGTATTATGCTAAGTGAAATAAGTCAGGCAGGGAAAGACAAATACCGTATGTTTTCACTCATATGTGGATCCTGAGAAACTTAACAGAAGACCGGGGGGAGGGGAAGGAGGGGAAAAAAAAGCCACAGAAAGGGAAGGAGGCAAACCATAAGAGACTCTAAAATACTAAGAATAAACTGCGGGTTTATGGGGGGTGGGGGAGATGGGAAAGTGGGTGATGAGCATAGAGGAGGGCACCTGTTGGGGTGAGCAGTGGGTGTTGTATGGAAACCAAACTGACAATAAGTTATATATAAAAAAATTCAGAAATTCTCTGAACCCTATATGTAGAGTTCTTGATGATTTCAGATCACTTCACCTATGTGTCAAATGTGATAGGTAGTTGCCGATTTAGGTACATTATTTTGAAATACCTCTTTTGAGATGTTCTCTTTAGCATGATGTATCAGCAGTCTCTTTTTAAGAATGCATGAATATTTATGTAGATTGGATTATATACTTGTCAAATATAAATGGAGATGATAGAGTCATTAGGATCTTATTCATTTCAACTCACATTAAAATCACTGAAATTTAAAACATTCGGGGATGAAACAGAATGTGGGTGTGAAAATACAAACATATATGGATGTACCTTCTCACTTTTCTGTTGTGGCTTAAATTTAGTGGCTTCAAACTCCACAGGGAATGGAAAGAGAGATTGAGAGAGATGCTATAAGCCAGGAGTACTGTACTTGGCCTTTCTGAGTAGGATGTGAGCAGTGTTGAAGCTAAGAGACTTCAAATAATGTCACTGTATACCAGACTATAGAGGGAGAATTCCAGACAGAATGGCTTATAATAAATAACTTGAGCATATATATCAAAGAGATACTTATGGCTACTTCTCAGAATCTCTGTGCATAGCCAATTGTAAAAGCCGAGAAGAAACTAGGCCAAATGAAGCTGAGCATAGATTTGCCAAGGTTAGTAAATACATGAAAATACACCAGTGCCCTGTGTTGTGAGGGCAGGATGCTCAGAGATGGTGATTTTCAGAATTAAGCTTTAGGAGTGAGTATTATCAGATATTTGACACAAGTAGGTATAAAAGACAAGATGCCTTAGAATATTTCGTGTGCTTAAATTTTGTGGTGACAGAAAGGGTGATTGGGATATGGAAAATTTAGGAATGATAGTGGACCTTGACAATACCTTGGTACTTGACATGGCTTTGGAGGAACCCAAGCAATACCTTCTTCTTGGGATCAATGTCCAATGTCAATGGAACAGATGAGCTGATTATTAGGAGGAATAAGTACTCCCTTAAATATTTTGCCTTCATCATTTGCTTTACCAAACTCAAAGGACTATATCATTTTTAGAGTTTGATAGACATAGAAGTGATCTGTAAATAACAGTGTCCAAATTTCCAAGCATCTCTATCTGACTTAACTTAAAGTTAACAAATGTGGGCTAGTGTGCCTGCCGGAGGGCTGGAATTCTAGGTGGCCCCAAACCATAAAGAAAGTGGAGGGCCACCATTCACAGGGACTTGAGGTCCAAAATAAGGACATGCTGTGGCGAGTCAGCCACTCCTCCAGGAGAAAAAAAAGGCACCCTAAGTCTTCACCTTGGTGGTGATTTCCTGTCCGGACTCAGGAATGCTCAGCAGTGTCTCACTATATTGCTTCCCTTCTGATTCTATTCACTTGGTTTTGACTGTGCTGTATGTGCCTCAATGCCTGCCTGTAATGAATATGGCATGGCAGATAGCCACCCTCTGCCAAATGAGCAGGGAATTATTATTAAGACTGATTAATAAGACCATTTTAACTGACTCCCTCCCTCACTACCTCCAACACATCATTCCACTCAATTAAAAAAAGAACAGGGGAAGGAAGAAGAAAAGAAGAGAGGGTTAAAGAAAAGAAAGAAAGAAGAAAGATGTTGGCATAATTTACATATGGATGTATATAGAAACACATTTTAATAAAATATTGGATTTCACCACATGGCAAACTAGGACAGCCAATCAATTTATTGTAAGAATCTGTGAACTATAAAGGACTCTTAAATATAAATAACAAACTGAGGGTCACTGGTAGGTAGGGGATGGGCTAAATGGGTGATGGACATTAGGAGGGCACTTGTTGGGATGAGCACTGGGTGTTATCTGTAAGAGATGAATCACTGGGTTCTACTCCTGAAACCAATACTACACTATTTGTTAACTAACTCAAATTTAAATAAATAAATTGGAAAGAAAAGAATCTGTGAAGAATATTACCCATCAGGCCAAAGGAACTAGATCGAGAAAAGAATCAGTGATTCACACAAACTGGGATGTCAGGGAAACTCTCAAGACTGTAAGAAATTAGCAAGATCCTTTATGCCCCATTCACTGCCAGAACTCTAATTTGGGACACACGGTCTAATTTGGAACAAAGAGGTCTAGACTGCCTCTTTCTACTTGGGACAACTTGTACCAATATCTAGGGGTTAAATAGCTATGAAACAAAAAGGTCACTTAATGGGAATATTGTAATTCAATTAAACAATGTAACCCTATAACCTACTGTGAACTCCACGGGTCTCCTGCGTCTCCTGCGTCTCCAAACTCTGAAGCTGCATTATTCATGCTCCCCACCATTATTCGCATTCTTTTATAACCTTTCCTTCCTTCTTGCACTCTCCACTCCCTCAAAATACAAGATTATCATGCATATGCAATTGTTGATTATTTAATGGTTGACGGAAAGGTGGAAGTCATTCAAAAATACTAAGTGTGTAATTAGGATATTTGGTTGAAAGAGTATTAGGCTATTGCACATTAATGGGGACTTATGATGAGATTACCCATGTGGCAGTAAGGGAAATAAGACCAAAACAACTGAGCCAAATGGAAGAAATGGGAGCCACGCTTTAGCCACAACTTACAGAGCTTGCCCTAGAAGGAAGGGTCATTCAGGATTCAAGGAAGCTCTGGGGAACAGGGCATTTACTTTATGGGGCCCTCACTGGTGGTTCTTTCATCTCAGTTGTGTTCCCTCTGATTTTACTACTTCTGTCTGATTACCATCCTCTCTATCCTACCCGTATCTGTACTCTATGTTGTATTTTCTGCTTACTTATAATTTGGTTCCTTTATACTCCTCTGCTTTAAATTTGTTTTTTGTGTTTTTTAATGCATCCTCCCCGCCCCCCTTGCTAATAACTTCAGTTGTTTCTGTATTTCACACTAAAAGTCCACTCTACCTACCAACCCAACTGCATTTCTCTCTGAAGGCCTACTCCACATATCCTCTTCAAAATAACCTTCCCTTCACTATTTTATGTCATGTAACGCGCATGCTTTTTATTTTACTAAGAGAATGGAAGCAATTAGAAAAGAACTCGGCATCTTCCCACAACCAAACCTATACACTTTCCTGTATCTGAACCCATATACTCAGCACAGCCATGCTGCAGAGCTCCAAGGAGCATTCTTCACATTGCAGTCTATGTGAATAGTACCTTCTGGAACACAGTTCAACAGCACTGCTTACTTGGTGTCTCCACATTCTCACATCACCGGTCTCTTTAATCAGTTTGCATTCTGGTGTTTGTTCCTCTTATGAGCGCTTCTCAAGACCCCCAGGGACTTCTACCTTACCAATGTCTTCTATTCTCAGTCTTTATCTTACTCAACCCCTCCTTCCTGATTTTCCTTCACTGACTTATCTTTCTGTCTCCTTTCCTAAAGCCTCCTTCTCTGCCCCAATGCACCAGATGGCTTATATTCATATCCCAGATCTATCACTTACTTGTAAGTTTCTTAGCTGGTCCATGCCTCTTTCCTCATGGGTAAAATAAAGATAACATAGTTTTTTTTAATTTTTTTTAATGTTTATTTATTTTTGAGACAAAGAGAGACACAGCATGAGCAGGGAAGGGGCAGAGAGAGAGGGAGACACAGAATGTGAAGCAGGCTCCAGGCTCTGAGCTGTCAGCACAGAGCCTGATGCGGGGCTCGAACTCATGAACTGTGAGATCATGACTTGAGCTGAAGTCGGATGCTTAACTGACTGAGCCACCCAGGCACCCCAAGATAACATAGTTTTTATGTTAGAGGATTGTTATAAGGATTACATAAATATAAATATTGAATCATTATGTTGTACACCCAAAACTTATATAATTGTGTATGTCAATTATACCTAAAAAAAAAAAAAAAAAGAATCCCTGGCTCAAGTATTGGCGTATTTTTATTAATTTTTTAGTTAACCCTTTCCATCTGCAGACTCAAATTTTTACTGTTAAATTTCTTTTCCATTGTAAAAAAAAAAAAGACTGTCTGCCTTCATGATGGGATATGCTAAGGTAAGTGATTACATTTGTGTTGAGGGAAAGGTTATATTTCATGTTCCCTTAAATAAAAAATTTCAGTTGACTTTCACTATTGGAGGGAATTAGTGTGGGAGGAAGGAAGTTGAGTGGTGTTTAAAAAAATAAGTTAATTGAGGTCAAGTCTTTAGAAAAGTGCCTCGTGAATAGAATTCAATCGATGTGCTATTAAATTTTTATTAAATGTTAGTGTGTCCCAGGTTTTATATTTGGCTATCTTCTCTTCACTGTCTATATTATCTACCTGAGTGTGCTCCTCCAGCCTTTTACCTTTAAATTCTACTCATATTAAAGCTTCCTATCTTTCTCATCCTTAGCCATAACCTCTCTGAGGTCCAGATTCATACATTGATTATTTACCCAGAATCTCTGCTGGATGTCTAATAGGCACTGAAATCTCAACATGTCAAAGCAGAATAATGGCTCTAGGAACCACCACCCCTCTTCTTCCCACCCACCCTGCTCCTTCCCTAGCCTCTTCAGTCCTAGTCCATGGCACAATGGCTCACCTGATTGCTTAGATAAAAAAAAAACCCAGAAGTTGTCTTCAATCTTCCCTTTGATTCTACTTTGACTATGTCTCCTGAATTTGACTGGCTCTCATCACCTCCACTGCTTCCACTTTGGTCCAAGCTACCATCATCTCCTGCTCCTTCACTGTTGTCTCTCTAGCAGTCGTGTCCCAAATCCAGAATCCTACAAGTCTCCCATCAGTTCCCAGCCTTTTCTGTGATGTCACCTGCACTCCCTCCCTCACCTTATTTCACCCAAGCAGAGTGCTCTGGATTTTACTTAAGTCTGAAAAGCTTGTTCATACAACTATGATTTTATTTGAATTCTCTTGTCCTGGAATTCTTGTCTCCTGCATCTTCTCATGTCAGTTTCTTCTCATTATTCAGGTCTTTTGTTCAAATACTATTCCTCAGAGAGGCCCTCTGTCTCCACTTTATATAATTTGCCCTCTCTCCACCTTTATCTTTTATTTTTTTTTAATATTTTTCTGATGTTTATTTATTTTTGAGAGAGAGACAGAGAGCATGAGCAGGGGATGGGGCAGAGAGAGAGGGAGACACAGAATCTGAAGCAGGCTCCAAGCTCTGAGCTGTCAGCACAGAGCCAGATGTGGGGCTTGAACCCACAAACCTTAGTCAGATCATGACCTGAGCTGAACTTGGATGCTCAACCGACTGAGCCATCCAGGTGCCCCAGCCTTTATCCTTTTTTTTTTTTATTGCAATTCATTGCTTCCCACTGTTCACTTGTTTGCTTTAATAGTTATTGTCAAGTTCCCCTACTAGAATATAAGCCACGTGAGATCATGGATGCTGTATTTATCACAGCTTTCCCAAGGATTATCATAGAGCCTAACGTATAGCTAGCATTCAATAATATTTCCTGCATGAACAAATGAATAAATCCTATCCTTTCTTGATCTTCTCAGTGGAGTCTACAGAGTGAGGGGGGCTGGGCAGATAAAATTTATAACAATTTATAGGTTTAAAATATATATCTGTGCCTCATTCATCTTCAGGAAAGGACTTTATTATGTCATTGATTTTCTATTATTGAAAATTTTTGATTTCTTGCTTTGTATTCATTTTATTGTACTTGCCTAAGTTTTTTTTTTTTTTTTTTTTTTTGGTGCAGCTTCACCAGTCTGTTTTCAGCTATTGAAAAAAGTTAAATGTTTATTTATGTATTTATGTATTTATGTATTTATGTATTTAGAGAGACAGAGGGGGTGGGGAGGGTCAGAGGGAGACACAGAATCTGAAGCAGACCCCAGGCTCTGAGCTTTCGGCACAGGGCCTGAAGTAGGCTGGGACTAACGAACCACAAGATCATGGCCTGAGCTGAAGTTGGAAGCTTAACCGACTGAGCCACCCAGGAGCCCCTTTTCAGCTATTCATATGTGAGGTCACCATTGGTTTTGGAAGACATTTAGCTCAGTCCTTAGGTTTTTCAGGAGAAACAGGTAGCACACACATGTGATTCATATGAAGCTCTATTTTTTCCTGATGGGGTTACTAACTTTAATAAATATAAATCTTAAGTGGGATAAGTCCAACCTTAACTTAACTTTTGGAGAGTGTCACTCTCCAAAGAGCATATTCATTTCTTTCTGTTGACCTTTTCTTCTTCATGCTAAGTGATTCCAGTTTGTGTAGTACCATTTCATGGTAGGTGATCATAAAAAGAGCCAAATCTCTTATCTATCATCATTGAACAAGCATTACATCTTAAAATTTGATGAGAATATCTATGACCAAATCAGAATTGGCCATTAATTATTTCTCCTTGGCCAAAACTCCAATGCCAATAAACTAGGGTGAAAAAATCTCAGGAGCACAAGCTTTGGAGTTCGCCAACTTGGGTTCCTATCTAGTTTTTGCCTGTGATGTTTGTAATAAGGAGGAAGTTTTTCATTTGTTTGCATCCTAGCTCCTCTCCCCCTGTAAAACGGCTAACATAGTGCGAGGGTTTAGTGCTGTGACCATGAACAACGATGCATTTAGAACAGCTGGCAGACTCTAGCTGGCAAGGATATGTCAGATAACTGACATTGTTGCTTTAGTTCTAGTTCTTGGAGGTTTTACTTTACAGCCATACGCTCCATATAAATAAAGGCAATTTCTAGTCATTAACATTTTCTGTTTTTAAACCAGCATTCTTTCTTTTTTTTCTAGCCAAGGCATAACCTGGTTGACTATTTTCCCTCACCCCCACCCCTGGAATTGCATCTTCTTATTTAAAAACAAATGAGCAGAAAGGATTATATTTCTGCAGTTTGAAAATGTGACTGGTGTTTTAAAATGATTATTATGGTAACAATGTGGGGCCCAGAGACAGGGAGGCCAGTTAAGAAAGCTGTAGTGGATATTGTGGTATGTCACCCAGATTGCCCTGTTGGGCTTGTGTATGGGGAGAGCCCACATCCAATGACTGGTCCCTGCATGATGGCCAGCCCCCTTACCTCAATCTGAGACAGCTCAGCTTCCAGAGATCCCTGTGGGGATAAGCTGAGGCCTCTGGTATCTCTTCAGCATAGTCCAGTTTCTCCTTCTGTCCAATTCTGCTTCCTTCACTTGCTTTTAGATGTTGTCCTCCATGCGTTCTGTAATAAACTTACTGCGCAGAAATATCTACTTTGGAGTCTGTTTCCAGGCAACCTGCCCTAAGATGGAAAAGCAACTGCAAAATTTCAAGTAAGAAATGATGAGGGTGTAAACCAAAGGGCTGGTGGATGGGGATGTACATAAGAGAATGTATCCCAGAAATATTCAAGAAGGAGAGTCAGCATAACTTGGTATTGGATTGTGTGTGTGTGTATGTGTGTGTGTGTGTGTGTGTGTGTGTGTGTGTGTGTGTGTGTGTGTGTGTTGGGTGAGGAGATAGGCAACGTGGGGCTGGCAAGCAGTGAAGGAGAGTAAAGATTCTAGGATAACTTCCTAGTTTATGATTTAGGCAGCAGGGTGGTCCTACTTCTCTAGGCAATGTGGTGTGGGAGCACCCTCCTGGGCTGTGCTTTCCCTAGGCCGGCTGGGGGTCCAGACTGGTGGAAGAACTGCCTCCTGGTCTATGGAGCATGAAGCTGAGGAAGAACAAAGACAGTATTCAGGGTCAAAGCCATAATGAAACACAACAGAAAGTCAACCCAAAGCATCAGACCAAGAGAAGAGGGGGCTAGGAGATCCCGAAGAAAGTCCCTAATACAATAGAAGATAGATTCAGGAGCGTTTCCCCACAGGGAAGGAGTTTGAAGATATATGCTCTTAGAACAGACAAGTAATGGTGTCTTTGATTGAAGACAGAGCACAGGAGGAGGAGGTCTGGATGGAGGAGATGAAGAATTCCTTATTCAAAATGTCAACTTTTCATCTTTCTTCCCTTGTACCCAAAGAGGGGCCATAGGCTGAAACTTGGACAAAATTACCGATTCCTTTGGAAGAAAGTATTGGACTTTGGGCTTCTGAAAGGACATTGTCCCATGAAGTCATTGCATCTTTCCTGCCCCTCTTTCTATCTTCCAGTGTCCCACCTTCTTTCTTTAATTCTATTTGTCCTCTATCTGTGTCTTTGGTCTCTTATAATTGGTCTCTTATAAATTGAAGACTGGAGCACTTCAGGCCAGATAATGAATGATTCCTCTTGCACTTAGTGTTTGCTGATTCTGAAGTGGTAACTGAATATAATGGTCTGGGCTCTCCAGTCTATACACACAGGGGTTGCAGGCGATTCTCTCCTTAGTTATGTAAAAAGAGATCACCTGTCACGGGGCACCACCATATTTTTCTCTAAACTGTTGTCTGGTCTTACACAGCAAGAGGATATTTCTTCCATTAACGTGACTTAGACTCCTCTTCCCTTGTGAAATAATAAACCTAGACTGGTGGTACTCAGGGGTATATGAAACTTTTCTGAGTTTTTAAAATTATTATGGTTAAGTATACATAACTTAAAATTTACCAGCTCAATCATTTTTAAGTGTATAGGTTAGTAATGTTAAGTACATTCCCACAGTTGTGCAACCAATCTCCACAACTTTTATTTTATTTTATTTTATTTTATTTTATTTTGTTATTTAATTTAATTTTACTTTATTTTATTTTATTTTACTTTATTTTTTAAATCAGAGTCTGTCTCAGCACTTGACTGTAAGTGTCTGTGTTTAGCCACTTGGCATAGGCAGTTCCTGTGCTGACTGAATTTTGTCCAATTCCCCAGAGAGTGGGCTGATTCTATTCAGTTAGTGCTGTATTAGTTTTCCATGGCTGCTGTAACAAATTATCACAAGTTCCATGGTTTAAAACAACACAAATTCATTATCTTATCTTTCTAGAGGTTAGAAGTCTGACATCTGTCTCACTGTTAAATTGAAACTATCAACTGGGCTGAGTTCCTTTCTGGAGACCATAGGAAGAGATCCATTTCCTTGCCTCTTCCAGATTTGAGAGGCCACTCCCATTCCTTGGCTTATGTCTTCCTTTCTCCATCTCAAAGCCAGCATTTAGTATCTTTCTGACCCTGCATTCATCATCATGCTTTCTCTAATTTTTCTCTTTGGTTTCCCTCTTACACTTTGAAGGATTCTTGTGATTACAGTAGGCCCACTCAGATAATCTAGGATAATCTCTTTATTTTAAGATCAATTTATTAGCAACCTTAATTCCCCTGGTCATGTAGCTTACATATTCACAGATTCCACATCTCAGCATGTGGACATCTTTGGGAAACCATTATTTTGCCTACCACGGGTACCAACCTCTAACCTGGCAACTAATTTCATCCTCACCTGACAGTGAAGAGGTTTTTTCTGTACTGACTCAATCAACCTCTCCTCCCACACCAAGAGAAAGAAAATCTTGGAAAACGGAAGTGGATTTTAAACTAGAATAAAACCTTGGATTGGGTGTAGCTCATTCTGTGAGTGTTCCACAAGACAAGTAAACACTTCTAATAAATTTTAACTTGATAAATGAGCAATGTCTTGCAATAGGAGTAGTACATGACACCGAACATCATGTGATCACAACTGAGCCAATGGTTCTTGAGATTCGCTCCAATATACAAGTGCTTTGGATTATAAGCATCTTTCCAGAACGAATTATGCTTGTAAGCCAAGGTTTTACTATATTTAGTTTGCATAGATAGGAATCTCATTTTATAGAAAACATAAATGGAATCTACAATTTTTTTAAAGTGCGACATTGCTGCTTGGGAAACATAAGACATTGTGTCCAGTTAAAAGATGGAAACATCAGCTTCTCATTTTGGGGGAAATGAAATAACTCATAAATAAGACTCTACAAAGGACACAAAACCCACCTACCATGTTTTTTTTTCTTTATAAATGTGTCTAATATTTGAAAAATTGCTAATATTTTATGGCTATAAAATTGATCGAAAGAGTGAACATGCAAAATATTTTTATCACACATTCAAAATTGTTTTTCACTTTAGGACTGGAAAATGGAGGGAGTTCTGAATCATGAACAATTTCAAAGAGATTTTCTAAGAATACTTAGGTTATCTCCAAAAGCTATAGTTTTATAAATTAATTAAATGGGAAGAATCCTGTTTTAATAGATCTATAAAGGCAGAAAGCAAATTGAAATATATATTAAATCAGGATCCTTATATTTGACACAAATTCAAAGTTACCCAGCAATGGACTATGTTTGTATTTAAAGATGATACAGTAAACTCATCATCAGCTGAAAAGTCTAAGCTAATAATAACTGAACCCCTGTGTCCCTTCTTCCTGCTGTTTTAGCAGAAATAAAGGCCACTAAGTCCATCAGGCAATATTGCTGTGGGCCTTCTTTGAACAAGGCACTGTGATTAATTCAGGAAAGCAAATAAAAAGTAGTCTTTTAGAAAATAACTTACTAAGATAATTCTGTGCCATATATTGAAAGATATGTATATGTGGAAAGAATATCTCCTGGTTTAATTTAATAGTTATTCTCAGATATGTCACAAAAAACCAAATCAGAAGATCTATGACATTCTTACCTTGGGCCACTGGGGTCCACAGAAGGGGACCCGGAGGTTGTACTGAAAATTGAAAAGGGGATTGTAATGGGTCACCGGTTATCTGTGAAATGAGGCAGATTTCCACGTTTTAACTGACATCAAATTTAAGAGCTGTTGGATTTGACATGTGTCACGGGCCTTAGAAGTGCAGGCTAATTTGCCTAACTAATTCGCACACAGTGAAAAGAAGTCAAACAGGTAGAAGTAGCCTTTTAGACATTGCTGCTTAAAAACTCCAGTGTGCCTCGTTTAAAAAAGGACCTACTGGGATTCTTTTGTAGCGTGATTATTATAATTCAGTTGAAAACTTTCTTCAGTTGTTATGAATTTGTAAAAGCATTTACAGCCTTGTCTATCTATGCATTGCTCCAGATGCTGTTTTCCAGGCTGTCATTTTTATGAGCCTATTTTCTAGGTCAAAGAGCTGCAAATCAGGGTGACTAGTTACAGCCTCAAGTCTGCAGAGGTGGTACTTAATCATTTAGGGGGCATGAAAGCAATGAAATGACCATTGGAAAGTTTTGCATTTTAATGAATGTATGAGATATAAATATAGGTGAAAACTGTCCTAAGTCACCTAAGGAGCTGGATATATTGTCTTAAGAGTATTTCATTTTTTTTTTACCTTAAAAACAAATAGACTTGGGGTGCCTGGGTGTCTCAGTCGGTTGAGCGTCCCACTTCAGCTCAGGTCATGATCTCGTGGTCTGTGAGTTCCAGCCCCCAAGTCGGGCTCTGTGCCGACAGCTCAGAGCCTGGAGCCTGTCTCCCTCTCTCTCTGCCCCTCCCCCACTCATGCTCTGTCTCTCTCTCTCTCTCTCTCTCTCTCTCTCTCTCTCTGTCAAAAATAAATAAACATTAAAAAAAATTAAAAAAAACAACAAATAGACTTAAACCCGGTGAAGGTGGCAAGCAATGTCTTCAAATTAAGACTTAAAAATTAAGGCTCCACTGCATCTTCTTATTACCAGCCTGACCTTACTACAAGTAGGGTTCCATGCCGAGGCTCTGATGCTGGGGGATGGGGTGAGGAGTGAGCCACTGGAACTTTTTAAACAACAGGAATAAAGCCAATTCATGGATTCGGTTGGAATCAATCCATTCATTCACTCATCCAGCAAATATATATTTTTTTAAGTGTTCATTTTTGAGAAAGTGAGACTGTGTGCTAGATAGAGTGCTTGTACATGAGCAGTGGAGGGGCAGAGAGAGAGGGAGACAGAGAATCTGAAGCAGGCTCTGCAAAGCCCTGCTGGGGCTCAAACTCACAATCCATGAGATCATGACCTCAGCTGAAGTTGGGCGCTCAAACAACGGAGGCACCCAGGCGCCTCTCATCCAGCAAATATTAATAGAGCTCTCACAAGCAGGGAGTAGCGTCAGAGATAACTGGGGCACTGTTCTTGCCCTCCAGTAGCAAACAATTACTTTCCATGGAGGAAGAAAGAAAGTGGTTTCAATGAAGGTTAAGGGAAGTGGCAGGAAAGCACTAAAAAGAAGCAGCAGGGCTTTTGAAAGACCATGTGGATAACTGGGTTATATTGTAAAAGAAGCAGGGTAAGGTCAAGGTTAAGCCATGGATTTTGGAGTCAGAGAGACCTGGGTTTGAATTCTGCTTCTGTAACTTCCAATATTCGTGACCTTGTTCATGACTGTGTTGTGTTCTGTAAGCCTTTGTTCCGGAATATAATGATAACACCTTTGTAGGGTTCTTGTGGGGATCAATAACGTGATTTTAAAAGACTCCAAATGCTGGCACATAAAGAATGATCACCAAGAGGTTGCTGTTGCTTTTATTGTTGTTTTTATAAAAGACTGCTCAGAGGCTTGGACCATTTCTTGCATGGGGCAGAGGACTGGATGCAAGGAGACTTCCTTCATCAGTGGTGCACTGGATCTGCCCTCACTAGCTCAGGAGAGTCCATTGTGAAGTTCTCAGGAATCTTATAAGCTGCTTGATCTTTAAACATAGACATCTTTGAAATCAGCCATGGTAGGATGATTTACACTATGAAAATCAGCAAATACCAAAACCCAGAGCTTCATGTGCCCACTTGATTTACCAGCACACTATTTCAAGCAAATTCAGTCCTGGCAGACCTATGAGGCTCTGATGGGTGGGAGTGGAGGACGTGGAGGTACAGGGTAGTAAGGTGGGGAGAGATCCTTTACACAGTTCAGGTTTTTATGTCCTAAGGGAACATAACCAGGGTCAAAGGTGATGCCAGAATGAAAAGAGAAACATGGGGGCGCCTGGGTGGTTCAGACGGTTGGGCGTCCGACTTCCCCTTGGTCATGATCTTGTGGTTCGTGAGTTCAAGCCTCGCTTCTGACTCTGTGCTGACAGCTCAGAGCCAGGAACCTGCTTTCGGATTCTGTGTGTCTCTCTCTGTTCCTCCCCTGCTCACATACTCTCTCTCAAAAATAAAGATCAAAAAAAAAAAAATTAAAAAAATAGAAAAGAAAAACATGGGAGAATGAACCCACTATTCATTTAAACATGGTATCTAAGGCTTTGAAAGCGTTGTTTAAATATATTTATCAATGCATTCTGGAGTTGAAAATCACAGCCCCAGAGCAGCCCAAATGTTTGCTCCTTGATAGCAGCTGTTTTTAATATAATTGAGAGAAATGGAGCATACATAAAGTAATAATATTTATAAACACTCCTTTGCTAGCCAGAGCCCTGCCGTGAATGAGACCTCAGGATGCCTGAGTGGCAGCCTGATCGATCTCCCTCCTGTCTGTTTTCTGAACTATCATCGGAGGACCCTCAATAGGTATGAAGTATTTAAAATCATGTCTGGATCTTATTATGGAGAAACTATTTCTTATGCCCTGTCTGATCACTACTGCTTGAATTTAATTTCATTCTTTGTTTCCTCGCCTTCACTAGAGATGGGGAATAAGAGGGCAACAGCTTCCTTATTTATTCTATTACTGGGAGCCAGTGATGCTGTAGTTATGCTCCCTCAAGTCCAAGCTACTTTATAAGTTCTCTAGTACTTACTTATGAAATTTTCAATGATCTAGATTTTCCCTTATATGATTCTTTAAATATTTTATTTATTTTTTCCCTGGATATTGCTTCCATTATTTCTGCAACTGAAAAAGCATTCTTTATTTTATGAAGCCCTCACTTGGGACCACTGATGCCTATCCATGCAAGTCGTAGAGCCCCATCTGATAGAGCACCAATCCACTGATCTGCTCCTGCTATCAACAGCTGCCTCTACATAGCCATGCCTCTTTCTGAAGGACCTCCGAGCACCTCTGAGGTTAGAAGCTAGGGAGTTTATTTATAACTCCTTTATTTAATTGGTCTGCTTAGTTTTGCAGATTGCAGATACTGAGATCTAAACCTTAGTGAGCAGTGATGGGTGAAGTCATCAAAGTCTCTTAATTTTCTCCCTGAGTGAACTTGGTGCTCAAAAGTTTAGAGTTATTAATGGTCATTCTGTAAACTACTAAACTGTACTTAATCAGCATAAAATACCTTTATGGGATAGAGTAGACATACTGTTCCATTTCAGGGAGTAGGTTTTCCACTAGCTGACAGCTGAGTGCTGGTGAAATCAGAGATAAGGTGGAAAATCACCAAAGAATGTTTTTCCAATCCTACAGGGCAAGATCCTTCCACTCTCATCGTCAGACCCCCTGTCTAATCCTTGGTAGTCCTTAAGCTTTCTAGAACTGGGGTAAAAGCCCTGGGAAAAAGGATGACAATCTTGAAGTAACTGACATCGTTTCTACCACTCAATGGAACAGGCACTAAAAACTAAAATTAAGTTTAAATGAAGACAAGGACAATGTTAAACAACCACTCAGAACAGGTGTTGGCTGAAAAATCCCAGAGGCTGCCTGCTGTGCCTGGCACAATTTTTAAAGTTCTGGAACGCTCAGGGGGCTGGGGGTTTGTGGAGTACGGCAGTGGCAATGGAGAGGGATGCTCCGAATGGATAAGGAAGCATTTCAGTATGTAACATCTGTTCTGCCAGTGCTGATGCATACCAGCTCAATATCAGGTCTGGTTAAAAAAGTAAATAAGCAAAGTTCAATTTCTTGTTCACGTAAGTTTGTGAGTTGATTGGTATGTGCTGCATGTAAATTGAACGAAAATTCCTTGCCCACAGACTTTGGCTCTCCACCTTTTTCCTCCAGTGCTGACACGTGTTTAATTCCCCACCATCACTGACATTTATTTTATTCTTCAACAAAAACAACAGCACACACACACACACACACACACACACACACGCAGAAACGACTTCAGAACTCTTCAGATTTCTTTTTGTCTTGATATAATTAAATATTTAAATCATGGAACACATTATTTTTATCTCAAGGAAGCAAAATCGTTTGTTAAAAGATGTGGTTACAGGTAATACTGATAGGCTTACGATATGAGATGATTGTTTTAAAAGAGATCAAATGGTGATGATTAAGTAAGATAGTTTATTTTTTTATTTTATTATTGTATGCATGGGATAGGGTGTTTCTACTCTGCAAAGTAGCCAAGGGATCCAAGTCTTTTCTATCTTGTTTCTCTGTCTTCTCCTAAGACATTGCCCTTGTGTACATGCTTGTAGACAGCTCTGTACCATTATGCCCACATTATAGCTGTCCAGTCAGTAACAGCAGGAGGAGAGGCATGTTAGTCCATTCAGTCTGTTGTAATAAAACACTACAGATGAAATAGCTTATAAACAGCAGATATTTATTGCTCACAGTTCTGAAGGCTGGAAGTTCCAGATCAGAGCGCCAACATGATTGGATGAGGGTCTTCTGGGTCGCAGACTTCATGTCATATTCTTACATGAAGGAAGGGGCTAGGGTTCTGGCACTAATCCCGCTCACCTTCCTAATCACCTCCCCAAAGCGCTATGTTCTAAAACCATCACATTGGACATTAGGATTCAACAGGTGATTTGGGATGGAGGGGAAACACACATTCAGACCATAGAAGGAGGTTAGGCAATAAGTTTAAAGGGCAAGACCCAGAAGTTATACACATTGCTTTTGCTCTACCCAATTGGCTAGAACTCAGTTGCAAGGCTGTATCCAGCAATAGGAGAAGCCAGGGAAAATGTTGCCTTTCCCGGACAGGTGTGTATCTAGGTATAAAACTCAAAGGGATCTAGATACTGGGGACAGTTACTGATTTCTTCCACATTTATGAAAACAAATTTATGGTCCTAGCCCACTGCTACTATAAAGGTATGTTATATAATATATTATATCTTCACCAGGTAGTTAGTTTTTAAGTAGTTGACTTTTCAGGGTGTCTTCATGAATATTACTCTGTTCATTCTGATCCTTTGTATTTATATGGTCTTTCTTAAATATACTACTGAGCCATGGTCACATAGTTCCCAAAAATCTCCAAAATTCAGTCAAACTACAAAAAGCCGTTATTTTTTTGTTCTCAGAGATAGTATTGTATGTTTTTCTATTTATATTACAGTTTCTTCACATATATCTTTGTGTGGCTTTAATGAGTTATTATTAATTTCCTTCTCTTTTTCTATCTCAGATTCCACTCCTTCTTATACTTCCTTTACTTCAGTTTGCATTTACACCTCTATTTCCTGTTTATCTGCATATATATATGTATAAATATATATATAAATATATTAAAATATACATATATATATATAAATATATTAAAATCCAAGTTAGTTAACATACAATGTAATACTGATTTCAGGAATAGAATTTAGTGATACGTAACTTACATATAACACCCAGTGCTCATCATAGGTCCCCTCCTTAATATCCCTTGCCCATTTAGCGCATCCCCCCACCCAACACCCCACCAGCAACCCTCAGTTTGTTCTTTGTATTTAAGAGTCTCTTATGGTTTGTCTCCCTCTCTGTTTTTGTCTTATTTTTGTTTCCTTTCCTGTATGTTCATCTGTAAATTCCACATGAGTGAAATCATATGATTTTTGTCTTTCTGTGACTGACTTATTTTGCTTAGCCTAATGCACTCTAGTTCTATCCACGTTGTTGCAGATGGCAAGACTTCATTCTTTTTGATTGCCAAGTAATACTCCATTGTGTGTGTGTGTGTGTGTGTGTGTGTGTGTGTGTGTGTATACACCACGTTTTCTTTATCCATTCATTAGTCAATGGACATTTGAGTTTTTCCCCATACTTTGGCTATTGTCACTAATTCTGCTATAAACATTGGGGTGCTTGTACCCCTTTGAACAGCATTTGTGTAGCCTTTGGATAAATGTCTAGTAGTGCAATTGCTGGGTTGTAGCATAATTCTATTTTTAAGTTTTTGAGGAATTTCCATACTGTTTTCCAGAGTGGCTTCACCAGTTTGCATTTCCACCAACAGTGCAAAAGTGTTCCTCTTTCTCCACATCCTCACCAACATCTGTTGTTGCCTGAGTTGTTAATGTTAGCCATTTTGACAGGTGTGAGGTAGTATTTCATTGTGGTTTTGATTTGTAGTTCCCTGATGATGAGTGATGTTGAGCATTTTTTCATGTGTCTGTTAGCCATCTGGATGTCTTCTTTGGAGAAGTGTCTATTCCTGTCTTTTGCCCATTTCTTCACTGGATTATTTGTCTTTTGGGTGTTGAGTTTGACAAGTTCTTTGTAGATTTTGGATACTAACCCTTTATCTGATACGTAATTTGCAAATATCTTCCCCATTCTGTTGATTGCCTTTTAGTTTTGTTGATTGTTTCCTTCTCTTGAAAAAGCTTTTTATCTTGATGAGGTCCCAATACCTCATTTTTGCTTTTGTTTCCCTTGTCTCTGGAGATGTGTCTAGTAAGAAGTTGCTATGGCCAGGAGAGGTTGTTGCCTGTTTTCTCCTCTAGGATTTTTTTAAAGAAAGCTTTTTTTTTTTAATGTTTAAATGTTTATTTATTTTTGAGAGAGAGAGACAGAGAGAGATGGAGCACAAGTGGGGGAGGGGCAGAGAGAAAGGGAGTCACAGAATCCAAAGTAGGCTCCAGACTCTGAGCTGTCAGCACACAGCCTGACATGGGGCTCAAACTCATGAACCATGAGATCATGACCTGAGCTGAAGTCGGGCGCTTACCCAACTGAGCCACCTAGGTACCCCATCTCCTTTAGGATTTTAATGGTTTATTGTATTACATTTAGGTCTTTCATCCATTTTGAGTTTATTTTTGTGTATGGTGTAAGAAAGTGGTCCAGGTTCATTCTTCTGCATGTCGCTGTCCACTTTTGCCAACACAACTTGCTGAAGAGACTGTCTTTATTACACTGGATATTCTTTACTGCTTTGTCAAAGATTAGTTGGTCATACATTTGTGGGTCCATTTCTGGGTTCTCTATTCTGTTCCAGTGATCTGAATATCTGTTTTTGTGCCAGCACCATACTGTCTTGATGATTACAGCTTTGTAATACAGCTCAAATTACATCAGAATTCTGATATCTCCAGTTTTTGTTTTCTTTTTCAGAATGGTTTTGGCTATTGGGGTCTTTTCTGGTTCCATACAAATTTTAGGATTGTTTGTTCTAGCTCTGTGAAGAATGCTGGTGTTATTTTGATAGGCATTGAATACGTAGTTTGCTTTGGGTAGTATTGACATTTTAATAATATTTGTTCTTCCAATCCATGAGCAGGGAATGTTTTTCCATTTTTTTGTGTGTCTTCTTTAATTTCTTTCATAAACTTGCTAAGATTTCCATGTATAGATTTTTCACCTCTTTGGTTAGGTTTATTTCTAGGTATTTTATCAGTTTTTGTGCAATTATAAATGAGATTGATTCCTTGATATCTCTTTCTGCTGCTTTATTATTGTTGTAGAGAAATGCAACTGGTTTTTTTTTTCATTGATTTTATATCCTGTGACTTTGCTGAATTCATGTATCAGTTCTAGCCGTTTTTTGGTGGAGTCTTTTGGGTTTTCTACATCATGTTGTCTGTGAAGGAGGGGTGCTTTATCGTGGATCAGTGAGAGCATGAAGTTCCTGTTTATTACACTGATCTTTCTGGGACTCCTCAGTAGTGACTTGGTGTTTTCCTCCTTATCTTACTTGCCTAATATATTATCCCATTCCTTTCTTTTCTCTTTGAAGCTCTCAGGTGGGAACTTTAGGGTTTAAAGAGTAAACCTTTTTTCTTAGTCTCAGTAGGGACACTATTTTTCTTCTCCATTGTTTTCAACAGAATCTGCCTCCCCTTATCTACTTCACTTCCTAATTTCTTTTAATCTTTTTCTTTCTGAAAAGACTTTGAATTCATTATCCTTATTTATTAGACATCCTCCTGACATTCTGCCGCTTCCTGTTGTGTGTTGGTTCCTTTTGAGTTCTTGCAGTTATATGAGACAGTATTGTGTTCCTGATAAGTCTGTGGGGCTTCAGTATAAAAATAATACCATCTTGAACAACTCTAGCTTTACCTGGGATTGGGGTATTTGTCAAGGTTGAGAGGGATTTTGGAAGAAGGCTCTTTTTGTTCAATTGCATTTAGTCCATCTCTGAGACATAGATTTCCCAGTGTGTGTTGTCATTTATTTAAACCATTCAAAAGATACTGAGAACCCAGTGTTCACTGGTGACAACTATGCCCCAAACCCTCCTCATTTTCAGTATATGCATCTTTTTTTTTTTTTTAAATCTCCATTTTTAGAGCTTTATATATGATGTGTGTCTTTCAGTGAAGGCTGTCTCAAGTTACTGCTGGAATTAGGCCAGAAATAGAAAACCAAATGAGGTGAATAGGATACAGAGTTTTTCTTTAACCTCCCTCTTTAGAAACTTCAATCAGTCGTAAACACTTGAGATGCTTAAAATCAGAAACAGTTGCAAAGTTTTTCTCCAGCTTACCACCAGGTTTGACTCTCCTTCTCACTGTCAGTGAATTTTGGTGTCTTCCTCTGCATAATAAGTTTAAGATTGAATTTTGGGTGACAGCTTCAGATGGAGTTAAGACTTATACCAATAAAATACATGCTTTTTTTTATTAGAAAGTATTTCCAACCTGGAGAGCTCAAAAGGTATAGAAGAAGAGGTGCCAAATGGCTGAGAATGTAAGGACAAATCACCCAGCAACTCTAAAAGCTGAAGTGCGTTCCAGAACACTGAGAGATTACAGGCTTGATTTCATAATTGACACTTATCATCTTGCAGAAATCGTGGCACATAGGGAAGGTATGAGAAATATTATTATAACTCTCCATTAGGGTACACATATTCTGTTCACCTCAGTCAGGGTTTGATCTCGATATCTGGAAATGTACAAAATGCATTTAAAAAAAAAATTTTTTTTTAACGTTTATTTATTTTTGAGACAGGGAGAGACAGAGCATGAACGGGGGAGGGTCAGAGAGAGAGGGAGACACAGAATCTGAAGCAAGCTCCAGGCTCTGAGCGGTCAGCACAGAGCCTGACGTTGGGCTCGAACTCACGGATCGCGAGATCATGACCTGAGCTGAAGTCGGCCGCTTAACCAACTGAGCCACCCAGGTGCCCCACAAAATGCATTATTAAATATATGGTTTGGGAGGGCTTAGAATTGGTGTCCATAACTTCTGGATCAAAGCCACTAAATTGATCACACAGATTTCTTTCCTACTTCCTTAACTCACACTGAAATGACAAAAAAAAAAAAAAAAAAAAAAGACAAAAAGAACAGGTTCTGAGAATGTGGGACAAACAAATCAGGAATGGTATTGAGAATGCTCTCTAGAACCTTCTCAGTGTGATTTCCAGAGGGATACAAGCTTGAATCAACAAGGGTGAGGGGAGGAAAGAAGGAGGCCACAAGATAACCTGTAGGGTCATTAATTAAAGAACAAACAAGGAAAGAAAAGGAAAACAGTTGTTTTGTGTATACAAAAGGACTGGCTATGATTTTAGTTTTCTGAAGGAAGCCTGAGAGAATAGGTCCTTAAAAGAGTGGATGGGTGTCTGTCATGTGGGTGTGGTGGGAGGCAAGTTGTGTTAATATGAGCACTGGACCAAACAAAGGAGATGATACTTGGTAACTACAGATACCCATTATGGATAGAGAAGAGAAAAATGAAAGAAGCCAACTGCACACAGGAGTAAAATAACCTGAATTACTCTATCCTCAGAATAAACCTCCTTTGTGTTCTCTTCAATTATAATGGAACTCCACCCCCCCAACCCCCCCCACGCCCGCCCCAACCTCCAAGCACTGGAGGTTTTCTGCCCATTCATTTGCAAAGCTGAGGAGTTGACATCCCATTGAGGGGAGCCTTGACATTGAAAGTAATTTTTGAAGCTCCTGAGGAATCCTGTTGCATCTCCTGAGTTATCAATGGGATGAATTATGTCCCCCCTAAAATTCATGCGTTGAAGTTCTAACATGCAGTTCTTCAGAATGTGATTGTATTTGAAGATGGGGACTTAAATGTAGTAATTAATTTAAAATAAGTCCATTAGGGTATGCCCAATTGCAATATGACTGGTGTCCTTATAGGAAGAGAAAATTTGGACACAGATACAGAGGGAAGAAGGATATGAAGACACAGGGAAAAGCCAACCATGTATCAGCAAAGGGAAGGGGAGCCCGGGTGGCTCAGTCGGTTGAACGTCTGACTTCAGCTCAGGTCATGATCTCACAGTCTGTGATTTCAGGCCCCATGTCGGGCTCTGTGCTGACAGCTCAGAGCCTGGAGCCTGCTTCAGATTCTGTGTCTCCCTCTCTCTTTGCCCCTCCCCTGCTCATGCTTTGTCTCTCTCTGTCTCAAAAATAAATACAAACATTAAAAAAAATAAATTTATAAGCAAAGGGTAAAAGCCTCAAAACCAACCTTTGATCTTGGATTTCTAGTTTCCAGAACTGTAAGAGGATATATTTCTGTTGTTTAAGCTCTCCAGTCTGTGGTACTTTGTTATGGTAGCTTTAACTGACTAACACACATATTGACTAAGTCCTTTACTTTTAACTATAAAAAGCATCCAAGTATCACCAATCATTTGAGGAAATCCAATAGCATGGACAAAAAGCACTAAGATGAACAAATGGAACAACTAACCTCAGAAGCAACAGATAATTCCAGAAACAGTAGAGAATATGAAAAATCATTATTAATCATGGAGAGTCAAGGGGCTTTTATACTAAAGACAAAAGCTGAGTACTTAGAAGATACAGAAAAGGCTCAGCTCCTCAAACAAGTGCATTAGACAAATGTAGCCAGGAAAAAGAACAGCAAAAATCAGAAGTGAAACACTGTTGGACTACAGGTGGAATGTAGCCTGTAGATGTATTTTATGTGTATGATGTTCTAAAATGTATAAATGTGGATAAGTTGAGGCATTCCATACATATATACTCCAGTTCATCAGAATCCTCACTGTTCCATCACCCACAAAGTGATGAAACAAAAAGTTTCACTACTTGTATTAACATTCTGGGCCTTAAAGTAATTTTCATTGTTGGCTCTTGTGGTAGAATTATCTTACTTATGAATATGTAAACGAAAGCTAAATACATTGCTATTATATCCAATCCAAGGCCCAACTGAAAGAATAATTCATTGCATTGATAAAAGTAAGTCAGGAAATGTAAGGATAATGCCAGATGCATAATAAACATTTACTAAGTATTTGTTGAATAAATAAAGTCATTTTTTTCAAAGTTCCTAATGGAAGAACGAGGCCTACAACTTAACTCTTATCCACTGTCCTTTCTGTCTATTCTTTATTGGAAGCAAAAATAGTACCTTATTGAAGGTTTTCTGTGTCATGGAGTATCCCAAAACACTTTTAAAATATGTTGAAATTAACATCAACAATGACTGAGGCACAGTTGGCTTTAATCCAGAATTTGTAATCCAGGTAAAACCTAGTTCTGTTTAGTAAGCGCATGTTTGGTGAGAATCCATATGGTGGTGGAGTTGTAACAAGAGATTGAGGAAAAATTATAAAATGAAGCATAATTGAAAGGGAAAAAAGATCAGCAAATTGTTAATTTAAGTTATTTTGAATATTTTGCTTTTAAAAATATAAAAGGGGAACCTGAGTGGCTCAGCCGGTTAAGCATCCAACCCTTGATTTTGGCTCAGGTCATGATCTCACAGTTCTTGGGTTCCAGCCCCATGTTGGGCTCTGCTCTGACAGTGTGGAGCCTACTTGGGATTCTTTCTCTCTCTCCCTCTCTCTCTCCTTCTCTCCCTCTCTCTGCCCCTCCCCTGCTCATGCTGTCTCTCTCTCTCTCTCTCTAAACAAATAAACTTAAAAAAAATAGAAACAAAATAAAAGATATGAGATTGTTAATAAAATAAAGATGAAAAGATGCAAAAAAAAAATATATATATATATATAATCTTTTGGGTAAGAAAAAAGAAGCAAATATATATTTAAAAAAAGGAAACATAAGAAAGATAAATAGATTAGATTTAGAGAGATAAATAGATTAACTATTCATTAAATAATGAAATTTGGGGCACCTGGGTGGCTCAAGTCGGTTAAGCATCCGACTTTAGCTCAGGTTATGATCTCACGGTTCGTGGGTTCGAGCCCACGACAGGCTCTGTGCTGACAGCTCAGAGCCTGGAGCCTGCTTTGAATTCTGTGTCTCCTTCTGTCTCTGCCCCTTCCCTGCTCATGCTGTCTTTCTCTCTCTCAAAACTAAATAAACCTTAAAAAACAATTAAAAAAAAAAAACCAGCTAATGAAATTTATCAACTGGTGGGTGGGAACATGGTGAAAATAAGAGATATTCCTTTCAATTTACACAAAAATATATTGTACATATGATATATATAAACCTATATATTTATATTTGAACCATATTAATTTTTATATTAAAAATGATCTTGAAACAATCAGGATAGGAAAAGTCCTAATATTGAATATAAACATAAACAAATAAACCTAGCTAGATATCAAATATATAACATAACCACATAGATGTGAATAAAAAAGAATCTGACTGACTTTTGAACATAATTCTTTGTAGTGAGAATGAAAAAACAAGAAGAATCCTGCAGTGTTGGATTAGAATTAGAGGTATCAATGATCAAAAAAATAAAGAAAGAAACAAAGTAAGCTCTACTTATCAAAGAAGCCTAGAAGCAAGGACATTCCTTGGTCAATAAGCACATCTGGAGACCCCATTTTGGTTTGTGAATATCATTTCCCAGTTAAAAAAAAAACACAGGATCTTTGGAGAAACAACAAATTCCAGAACTAACACAAGCAAAGTACAAAGTGAGTATAGAAGAAATAAATTGCACAAAAACTGATGGGGACCTATCCAAAGGACATGAGAATAGCTTAAAGGTGGTTCAAATTGGCCAAATTTGGGGAAATTTGAGCATCCAAATGAATAACAGTGTTGAATTTGATAAATCTATGATGGTATTAAACAATTTAAAAATACAAAACTTAAAAAGTGTGTCTTTATAGCATACTAACAATAAATGTGAAATGAATGAATAACAATTATAATCATAATTGTAATAATTTTATTCAGGTAAGAATCATCCCATATGCTAAAATCATGGGTGAAAGGAATAGTATTTTCACACAGTCTCAAAATATCACACCTTAGATCACTTACTAATTACAAAAGGGAAAAGTTACTTTTGTGATAATGTAGATATCTGGCAGATAATAATGCCTTAGCCAAATGACCAAAATATCATTGATGAGAACAGAAACACTCCCACTTCAGAATATGAATAAGAACTTTTCCCATAAATGTTTAACCAGCATGCAATCATGAGAATAATACAGACAAATCCATATAGAGTGGCAATGGCCACCCTATAACTAAGACTCTAATAGAGTCTTAGCGATACCACTGACATCGCTTTCTAGTGGTATAGCCAAAGGCAAGTGGCTTAAATTCTTCATCAGTAAAATGGAGGTAACAATAGTACTTACCTGTGACGGAGGCAGCTGGCTGCCTAACCAGTACCCATTCTACATTCTTTCTTAATTGAAAGAACTGCAGATTTGGTGATGTTGGCAACACACGTAGCTATATAACTACATTTAACAAACATGTTGCAGTAACAACCATACTGCAAGAGATGTAAGGGGGTGGTGGTGTGTGTTGAATAAGGACTTTGACAAGTGGGACTTGGCTGACTGGCAAATCCTTTAAAAATTTTTTTTATTTAGTTAAGTCAACATTGCTTAGGTTTTCAAATAAATGCAAGCACAAGCAATCCCCTTTATAGAGCTATAAAAACTGCATTTGATAATAGATATAAAATGCGTAGTACCATTCTTAGCTCACACAAAAGGGCTTGATAGATGTTTAGCTACTCTTGTATCAGTGTAGTACAAAGGAGTATTCTTTCCCATTGACCTAGAGACAAAATGAATGTTTCCCTCTTTTTTGAAATTCCCTTTTAAAATGTTCCTTTTCAGCTCAGAGGATACATACCAATTCAGAGTTCTTCAAATATCTAGTCTATTTAAACATAATTCCTTCAAGTGATTATCATAATCAGTCTCATGTTTGAAATGAAGATAGTAAATAGTTTTCTTGAGCTACTGTAACCAAATCATGTGTAGTGAATAATTTAAATTGTCGTTCTAAGAGTCAGAATGACTTATAAAGTTATAAATGTGATTATCAAGTATGCTAGGTAAATCCAAATATATAAAAAATTTTGGAAATATGTGATATGTGGGCTAAACAGATAAGAAAGTATAAATGAGTGACAGTGCTTGCAAAACCTAGCAAACTGGTTGACTAAATCATGTGACGTACAAAAGGGAAATTTTATATATTTCCTTTGCTATAAAATGATAAATCAATAAAACATGCTTAACTTGATTTGAAATAAAATAGATCTAGCATGGTTGGATTCCAAAGTCAGAAATCATATATTTTTAAAGTTTGTTTATTTATTTTGAGACACACAGAGACAGCACAAGCAGGGGAGGAACAGAGAGTGGGGGGAGGGGGGGAGAATCCAAAGCAGGCTCTGCACTGTCAACATAGAGCCCGATGTGGGGCTTGAATTCACGAATGTGAAATCACCACCTGAGCCAAAAATCAAGAGTCGGATGCTTACCCGACTGAGCCACCCAGGTGTGCCCAGAAATCAACTTTTAAAAACCCATATATTTCCTGAGCAGAAGGAATACCCAGTTCCTTTAATAAGATGTTACTTTACATGAAAGTGTTACTACATGGTACTTACATACTAAGATGTTACTGAAGCAAATAGTGAGATGTTACTGATATCGAGATATTTCTCGTAGAGTGATTTTTCTTCATTTCATGTACCTGCTCAGAGACAGCCTGTGTGAGTAAGAATCCATTTATGTAACAGGGAGTTGTGTGATCAGGAAACAAAATGCTTGACTAGTGGTGAAGTAGAATTCCTCTTCAGTTTCCAACATTTTATTACTCAAGTCTTTGTTAACACAGAGCTATCACACCAATTTTTAAACTGAGAAATCTGATGATCCATCCCATAGCATATAGCACATTCGCTTTTGCACATAATGAGAATTTATAATTGAACCAAAGAATTGTCAGCAGAATAAACATATACCGAATGCCAACGAAGTGCCTGGCCCTGCACACATGCATCTTTTCACCCTTCATAATACCCCTGGGGATGATTATCCCCATTTATATGGGCTGGGGAGCTGTATCGGTGAGGGTTTTGGCAGGAGGGAGATGAGACTCTCCAATTAGGATTAAGCAAGGATGGCTTTAAAAAAGGACTCTGTGTGAATGTGTCCTCATGATGAGGGACCCACAGGGGATAGTGTGATCTCCCAGGTCTTGTCATAACAGAGCTGTTCCCACACCCAGGCTGAAAGCACAAGAGGAGGAAGTGAAAGACCACCCTGGACCCTGGAAGGAGACTGGTCGAGCAGGATGCCTTGAGAAATGTGATCTTTAATCAAATGACAGAGCTGACCAGAGGGGAAGCAGAAAGGGAGATGGAAAGGACACACTGACCTCACTTCCCTCCAATCTCCTGTCAGACTCCCCGTAGCCAAACTAGAGGGGAAGCTAGTGGGCAAAGACATCTGACGACATAGTCATTGACACAGGAGGTCAGCTACCTAAGACAGAAAACAGGGTGGAGGTATGGACAATGCATCTGGGAGGACAAGTAAAAGTAATCCAGTTCAGGAACTGACGTTCAAGGAGGTTAGACTCTTCATTAGAAGTCACAGAATTAGGAAGTTGAGGAGCCTTGACTGACACTCAAATCTGACTTTCAAAAAGTTTTATTCTTTCCATTGTATCAAGTGGGACTTGCATTTTGGAGACAAAGTATAATTATATTTGCAATGTCTTCTCTAATCACCATGTTTCTCAATAGAAACTGATATGGAGCTTTATTATGTCTATGTGGATTCATCCATTTGCTTAATAAAATATCACAAGAAGAAGATAATACAAAAGGCTGTGATTTATATTACTCTGCCTATACTCCATACAGACAAGGAGCAGATGAATTTTCTACAGATATAAGTAGCATAAGCACAGACAACTGACAAATAGAACAATACTTTCATTCTTTATATTTCATTTTTTAAAAATTTTTAATGTTTATTTATTTTTGAGAGAGACAGAGAGAGAGAGAGACAGAGCACGAGTGGGGAAGGGGAAGAGAGAAAAGGAGACACAGAATCCAAAGCAGACTCTAGGCTCTGAGTGCCAGCAAAGAGTCCCACATGGGGCTTGAACTCACGAACTGTGAACTCATCACCTGAGCTGAAGTCAGATGCTTAACTGACTGAGCCACCTAGGCGCCCCAATAGTTTCGTTCTTTATTATTATTTTTTAAAGTTTTTTAAAATGTTTATTCATTTTTGAGAGAGAGAGAGAGCATGAACAGGGGAGGGGCAGAGAGAGAGGAGACACAGAATCTGAAGCAGGCTCCAGGCTCTGAGCTGTCAGTACAGCTCAGCTCACAAACTGTGAGATCATACCTGAGCCGAAGCCAGACGCTTAACCGACTGAGCCACCCAGGCACCCCAATAGTTTCATTCTTTAAATCATGTCTTTGATTCTCCTTTATTGCATAAGTCCCTAAAATCATTAAAATTCATATAGGGTTACAAACCAGTGTCTCCAGAATTAGGTCATCATTATTAGTTTGTTAAGGTCCCAACCCATAATAGGAAATCTATTTTTGCATCTTGAAAAGCGGTTTCAAATTGCCCAAATGAAAAATCAATTTTTTCAAAAAAATAATAAAATTGCAAGTCAGAGGATAATTTTCCCTCTTCATGAGCATTAGTCATTACCAGTGGTAACTGTTCAGTAAAACTGAAATGAAATGCTTGCCATTTGCAGGAACCAGTGAAAAACTAATCTCACTTTTATAAGCTTCCGTCAAACATAAAGGACTTTTCCATGAACACCACCAGAGCCATAGTCTGCAAACATGAGAACAAAATTATGATGTTGTTCTTCTGGAACATTGTAGGTTTCATTTTAATTAATAGTGCGATTGAGGGTATAGAGGATGGTTTTGTTGAGTAATTCCCTAAATGAATAATTTAACCTCTCAAGGGAATGGCCTATTTTTTTTTTTTTTTAATTTGGGTGAGTTCCCAGAGTTTATAATCCATAATTCTTTTTAACGAGTTAGTTAATACAAACAGTGATAGGATATAGAAATGATGCTGTTCTGGGATGCCTGGGTGGCTCAGTCGGTTAAGCGTCTGACTTCAGCTCAGGTCGTCATGATCTCAGGGTCAGTGAGTTCGAGTCCCGCATCAGGCTCTGTGAGCCTGGAGCCTGCTTCAGAATCTGTGTCTCCCTCTCTCTCTGCTCCTCCCCCACTCAGGCACTGTCTCTCTCTGTCCCTCAAAAATGAATAAATGTTAAAAAAAAATTGAGAAATGATACTGTTCCAAATATGAAAACCAGGTATTTAGCTTCTGGCTAAAATTTTATTCAAGCTAATATTAAATTCTGTATGTTATTCAACAGAGTGACAGAATTAGTTTAACAAAGGATAAGAATAACTTTTGAAAATATTTATGAAATATGAATAACATGGAACTCCTGACATTTTTGCAGACTCTTCTGTTTTATTCAAGGAATACAGCTAAAGCGTATTCAAGAATTTTAGCTAAAGTTGACTCTCACCATGGTTCAATATAAAGCATTAACTTACATATGTCCATTTAAATGCTCATGGGAGGTAAATTATAGACAGAATTTGAGTAAGTAGAGATTCAGAAAGAATCTCATGCATAGTATTTTATATTTTTATCTTAGCATTTCTTGGTTGGATAGAAAGAAATGAAAATGTGTTTCTCTGGAGAAGGGACATTGGTGTCTATTTTTATTTACAAAATACTAAAAATCTGCATAAAGTAGAATGCTTAGTATGCAAACTTGGAAATTGGCCAATTAGGTTTAAATCCCAGCTCTATGACTCACTTATGGTACAATATAAAATCAAGAGAATAACAGTACATACCCCACTGGGTTCTTTTAAGAGTAAGCAAATTAGTATATATGGAGCCCTTGGAGCCTGTCCCATTGGAGGTCTTCGGGAACTTTCATAATTATATGATGTGTGGTTAAAGGCACTCTGCTGCCCGTATTCTGGTATGGGTCATATTTACTATTGGTATGACAATCTTTTATATAACTACTTGTATCCTACACACAGTAGAGCTTTTTACAAAAGCTTATGCCAAAAAAATTGTCACGAGGAAATTAGGGTGATTTTAAATGTGCACGTTTCATATTGTTATTGTTTTGAGAATTAAAGAACAGAGAAATCAGAAAGGTTTTTGAGGAGTAATGGGAGGGGAAAGAAGATGAGAGACCATAGTTTTGCAACTAGGAAATCTGTTTTTTATTCTAAGCTGAACCATCAATTAACTATCATCTTTGGGAAAATCACCTTGGGAAAATCTCTTCGGTTTCGATTCTGTTAGCTATGAGATGGGCATAATGATACCCTTGAGACAATGCATATGCTCGTACTCAACATGTTCTCCTTGAAGACCATTTATATCCACATGTTTTATTTCCAAGTGCTTGAAAACCTTTTATCCCTTTCCTGGAGTTTGGGATGTCTAGAGAGTAGCCAGCTTCCTATTACATTCCCATCCCTTAGGTCATGTGAGTTGAGAACCAGGAAAAGGGGTTAGAGAAGGAGGCCTGGAGAATCACTTTCATAGCAGTAGAAGAGAGTTAGGTCATTTGGATGCCCAACAATGAGGGGCTCTCCAGTCAGGCACAGCAATCTTGGAGGCAGAAACCACTCAGTTAACCTTTCTGGACACAGTCATTTCTCACTTCATTAGCGCAAAGTTCATTCTGATCTGAGAATCCCACGCCAGGAGTACACTTCATTCCACTTTTAATTCAAAACACCTGGACTCCTTTGGCCAGAGGCCACATCCCAAGCCTGGCTCATCTCTGTGTGGCGACCTGGGTCTTGCCTCAGCCTTTACTACAACAGCAAACACAACACAAGGAAAGATTGATTTTTGTGGAACAAGGCCAAGAAAAACAAACATAACTGAGAATTTCAAATATTAAGACCTATTAGTTGAGACAATGGGAAGCCCACATTAGGCATGAAGTAAGAAACGTGCCTAATTAGAGAAGCAAGAGCTATTAGGAGGAGTCAGAGTTACTGGGAATAAGAGAAAAACTCCTTACAAGGGGAAAGTGATTATAACAGGAGCATTGCCAGAGGTTAAATGAATAAAACCACTCATTTTGTTTCTATGTTGATACTTAACTATTGATGCCATTCCTATGACCATAATGATGAACACTGAGTTTCAAGGGTATCTGTGGGGCTTGGATCTTTGCATTGATTTGATTTTATGAAGACATAGACAATGCAAGAGAGGGAATGTGAATGCAGATTTGTTGGCAAGAGTAGGTTTTCAACTGGACATCTGCTTTCATAGGTCATGATGAACATAGACCTTATAGCGCAGTACGATGATTTACTAGTTTGTTCTGTGTTATTCTTATTACTGCTCTTTTCTGCCTAGGTCTCATTCCAGTTTTTCTTGGCCCCTCTGTAGCTAGAGAGATAGGCAGTGTCATCCCAATTAGTATCTTTTCTCTACCAAGGTTCATTCTAGATTCATTTCAGTACAGCACGTCTTTTCTTTTCTTCTTCTTTTTAAATGTTTATTGATTTATTGTTGAGAGAAAGAGAGAGAGAGAGAGAGCATGAGTGGGGAAGGGGAGAGAGAGAGGGAGACAGACAATCCCAAGCAGGCTCTGGGCTGTCAGCACAGAGCCCAGTTCGGGGCTCAAACTGTGAGATCATGACCTGAGCTGAAACCAAGAGTCAGATGTTTAACCAACAGCCACCCAGGTGCCCCCACCAAGTCTTTTCTTGAGTGCCCCCTTCTGCCCAAGCATGGTGCTGAGAGATGCAGAGATAAATGGGCCTTCATTTTAACTGCACCATACCCAAGGACCTTCTTCTCACCTTGGAATTGGCCACTCTGCTTGTCATAGCTACTATTCCTCACTGACACAAAGACATAGGGTGCTCACACTGGCCTAATATAAGACCCTAGTGTAGTTATTCATGAGTATTACTGATTACAGAAGTAAAGAGAGATAATGGGTCAAATATAATTTCTTTTGCATGGGTAATAGATTTGGTTTTCTATAGAAATTAAAAACTGATATTAACATTTTCATCAGAAAGATAATAGAATGCTTTCCATGAAGACACTATTCTATGCAGGTTCAGCTTTCAACTCTGTCCAGCAAAGCTGAAGACAGCAGAAAGGATTACTCAAGACTCCATGCAAGTCAAGAGAGGTGAAAAGAAGGCCAAGGGAAGTTTTTCTGAGCTGCTCTCAATCTCCCTTATTTGTTAGGCATACATTATAGGGAAAACGTTGCACAATATATCTGTGGCTACATGCCTATAAGAATGTATAGAAAGCGTGAAAAAAAACGTGTTCCCAACACTACAAAAGAGCAGATGCTGAAAGTAGGGTGGAGAACAAGATAAAATATTTCATAAATAACATGGTCTAAGGAATTCATGAGCACAGGCAGGACCCAACCCCTAAATACACATTAACTAGATACTGGTTAGCTATTTGCAGCATGGCCAGAAAGCAGTGTAATGTGTTCCCTATAATCTCCTTAACCAGGACATAGCTATTTGATTTCCCACGATTCTATGCTAGAAGTATGACAAACCCAAATTTTATGTCTAGAACACAACTAATGAAAGAAGTATAGAAGAAATGAGTTTTAAAATACATAGAGAAAGAAGTAATGTTTAAGCTCCTACCGAGTTTCAGGTACAATGCTTTGCATTGATGTTCTTCTGAAGTTGGATATGAGTGGACTGTCATTAAAATATTATTCTGTACCAGTTAGATATAACGGCTGCCCTGAGCTCCTCGCATATGTTCTTCCATCCAACTTCCTAAGAACTTGGGTATCCCTCCAACTTTCCAGGGTCTGGCCACCAAAGGGCTGATGCCTACCTCAGTGAGTGCCTCCAGTACTTATTCTAGTACCCACATCAACATCTCTTGTGATCGTTCTGTACCTGGGTAATACGGGATGTTCTTTATTTGAATATCACCCCAATTATGATAGGAGAAGATAAGATTCAGTAGGCAGAGTGGGAAAGATTCGAATGTGAGGTCTCTGGGTGGGGAAAAAAAACACGTATTTTGGAACAATGCTGGGAGTGTCCGACCACAGCAAACCCTCTCAGGTGTAAGGTTCCTCCTAAGAATGTAACAGACCCCCACATACTCCCCCTCAGGTTTCCCCTCAGGAATTTAGCAAAAGACCCAAGTACGGTCATAAACCACCCCTCATACAATGGAAACAAGCCAATCAGGAATGGACAACCAGCGCCTAGAGCTATCGAGCAAATAAGGGTAGAACCTAAGAAGGAGCAAGGGGGAAGGGAAGGGAGAGGGCTGACCAGAACCTTATAAACCAATGACCCTTGCCTATTGTCCTTGGACATTCACTTTCAAATGTCCCCTCTCTGTAAAGAGAGCTTTCCTACTATTCTTCCTTTCTAATCTTATACTCTAATAAACTTTTGCCTGCTGTTCATTTCGTGTCCACCTCTTCATTCTTCAAAGTGGAGAGACAACAAATCCAGGGTATTGTGGTAAAAAATCCTGCAACACAATTATCCCACTGACAATGTAGAAGGCAAAACTTTGAGTATTACAGTGACTTACTGGAGGAGGCAAAGATAGTTATAGGCTGGGATGAATTGTAAGCCTATATCTGATTCTAAGCATTTCCCATTAAGCTACAATGCCTCTCATGGAAGTAGGGCAGGAGCTACAGAAATTCAGGGTATGGCAGGGATTATTCATTTCCCTTTGGTTGGATGTTTTTTCTTCTTACCACCCAGCAGATTGGCCATTCATTTAGAGGATTTAAGTGGTGTCTCTTTATATGTGGGGAACATACATGGAATGAGAGGTTAGGAAAGTGAAGACGTAACTAAAAAGGAAGTGCTCTCTAGAACATGCAACAACAGTACCAATAACAAATGCATGGTGCTTTCCTAACAAGATGCTCCTGTATGGAAAAAGGCACAAATAAGACTTGTCTAGTAGGAGAAATATGGGAACCATTGAAATGCCCACAGGGAGTGATTATATCCATTAAAGGACCTCCAGAGAATGAAATGCTATGCAGCTCTGAAAAAAGATGAATCCAGATATGCTGATGCAGAAATGTGCCCAGCACAGATTAAACAGCAGGATAATAAATAAAGCACTTTTCCATTTGAGAGACAGAAAAACAGCGGGGTAAAGGGAACAGCAGCTGAGAGGCAGGGTAAGTACAATATGAGAAGAGAAAAGCTTTTAGGAGGTCTTATAGCAGAGGGATCAAATGCCCTGAAGGTGCCATGTACCCATGGCAGCTGGATTTATACTCAAAGGACTTGCATGGGTGTATTTTCCAACTCGATAATGACACAAAGTTATGTCTATTGCAGTAGGATATTCACGCTTCACCATAATGAGACACTAACACAAACTTTAAAATGGCTCCAGTGAAAAAATACTGACCATACCAAGAGTTGGTGAGGGTATGGAGGAACTGGAACTCTCACACACGACTGGTGGGAATATAAAATTGTACAATCACTTTGGTAAATAACTTGACAGTCTCTTAAAAACCTAATCATATGCCTGTCACATGACTTAGCCATTCTGCTCATACATATTTAACATAGATATCTGTTTCTTTCATAGAGAAATGAAAGCACGGGTCCACACAAAGACTTGTATACAAATATTTATGGCAGTTTTATTTCAAATCATCCGAAATTGGACAGAACTCAAATGTTTGGAAATAGGTAAATGGATAAACAAATTGCAATATGTCCATACAATAGAATACCACTCAGCAATAAAATAAGGAACTTGACAACATGAATGAATCTCAAAATAATTATGATATATAAATGAATCCAGACAAAATAAATAACATACTGTATTATTCTGTCTATATAAAATTCTAGAAATTTCAAATGAATCTATAGTGACAGAGAGCAGATCAGTGGTTGCCTCAGGACAGGGAGGTACATAGTAAGGAAGAAGGTAGGAATTAAAAAGAAACACACGGTAACTTTTAGGGGGAATAGAAATTTTCATTATGATTTTGGCGATGGTTTTCTTTGTGTATATATGTTTGAAAACTTATACAATTGTATATTTTGTGCACAGTTGATTGTATGCCAACTATATTTAAATAAAGCTGTTTTAAAAAGTAAAAAAAAAAAGAAGAATTTAAGAGGATTCTAGATTCTCTTTTGGCAGAAAAGTGGATCACCACACTAAATTTATAAATGTAAAGTGGGGTTGAAAGGTGGGGCTGGAGGGCTAGAGAATACTTCCAAAGTCTTTTAGAGATCTGAATCTGAATAGGTCAATGAAACAAAGATAGGCCTAAGTGGATATCAAAAACTCCAATTATTTTATTAAAATCCTGCCTTTGCTCTTACTGACATGCCTTCCAGTGAATGTCTGAGAACATTCTGTTTGTTATTGGAAAAAGCACGCTCCAAATTTGTATTTGAGGAAGGAAATGTTTGATGGCTAGTTAAGAAATTAACAATTAGATCTCTGAGGAACAGTTTAAAGATTATTTATGATTTGATTTTTTCAAGCTTGATAAATATGGAAAAGGAGCTTATAAGTTTTTAGCAGCCCTTTCCTCTTCATAGGATTGCATTTTATCATACTCAGCTTTTTTTGGTAGGATTCTTTAATGTCTTACCACCAACTGAGCCAGATGGTGTCTTAAAGCTTTGGTTGGGATAATTGGATCATTTGTTTTTCTCAAATTCAGTGTTTAGGAGCTTTACTGAAAGAATTGCCCCTCAACATATTAGCCTGTTTCAAAGCCTCATCAACAGAAACCCAAGCTCTACTTCTATTTTTAATTTTTTTCCCCAGCAATTTCAGACAGAAAAAAGATGTTTCTTTCCTGTATAATTTCTCCTATCCCTCTAGACTGTTCTCTTAGAAATGGCATGAATTTGTGATATCAGTGAGACCTCAAACAGGTGCTCATGGCAAAGGTGATGTGGACTACAGCCTTGGATAAAACCAAAAGCCAGTGTCGTTTCAGTAGCAGTGACACTGTATTCTGTGATTCTGTGTCTAAGAGTTTCCCCGATGCGATCCCATACAGAAAAGTAATGCAGAATTTCGGATCATGGTGTAAGGTTGGGAGTAATGGACAGTATTTGCACAGGTTGCAGGACTAATAATAGTTAAGCAGGACTAAGCAGGACTAAGATAGTTAAGCAATCTTGGTTGCTTTGCACATTTATCTCCAGAGATTTCACTCCATGCTAATCTTGTAAAAAATGAATTAACTTTCATCAGAGCAGAGAATGAAAGTTTAGTCATTGGCTGTCAGTCTAAGTCAATTTCACAGCTTTTAGTCTTGCAGAGTGGCTTCTGAAAATCCTTATTAAACATCTTGGCTCTCAACAAGAGGACATTTTCACTCCCATTTCACACCTTGAAGCAATGGCACACAGCTTTCTTAGTGACCTGGTAACCAGAACAAATAGGAAGTACCTTCAGGTGAAATTTTCAAAGAAGAAGAAATTCCTTGATGCCCAAAGTCAACTTTACAAAGATTTGTTGGCGTATTAAGGAACTCTTTGTCACAGTTTCCCTTTCTCAAAAATCATTGTGCTCTTGTTAGCCTGGAAGATTTTAAGATACATAATCTAGGCAAGCAGCTTAACACTGAAGTCTTCACAGGTTCCAGCTCAGAGGCTTGTCATCGGAGCCATCTTGAGCATAGGTAGCTAAGCAAAATTGGCACCTTGCCTTTTCAGGTCAGAGGCATAATGGATAATTAGAGCAGCTTGTGAATGGAGTAAAGGGGAGTGGGAAGAAGGGAAGGGAAGGGACCAAAATGTGGCCCCTGGGGAGAACTATAACAAAATGAGCCTTCCCCACTGTAAGACTGGGAATTGCACCTTGTCACTTTGTAGAGTTGGGCCAGTGTCATTACAACAAAAGAGATTTTCTTCTCCCCAAATTTCCTTCCATATGTCATACGCTAGAAGATAACTTGTATGTACGCTTTATAACACAGAGCACTATTTTCATATATACTTGCCCTAAACTCTTGCAAGTGGTTTGAAGCAGGTGCCACTGTCATCCTAGACATGCTTGTATAGGAAAGATCAGGTTAAAGGCTATGATGTTGTTAAGTCAGGGCACATGACTGGAGAGTGGAAGAGGGTAAAGCTGAGTCTGTGTTCTCTGATGCCAATCCTAGATGTCCTTAGTTGTATGCTTTGACATCAGATTACTGTGGAAAAGTTTCACATTCAGAAGTCATTATAGCAATTGGATGCCAAAGTACAAGGGTTTATTCTAGGAAGAAATTTAACATGATGGTAAAGTGAGCGGATTATGGGGTCAAAGTGCTGGAGCTCAAATCCAAGTTCTTCCACTCACAGCTGTATGGTCTTGGGCAGCATTCTTAGCCTCTTTGGTAATAATGTTATTTATTTCATAGAGCTGCAGTGAGAGTTTATGATTTAACAAGCATAAAGCACTCGGAATACTGCCTGAAACCCTTTAAAGCCTGCATATTAGCTCTCTCCACAGCAGCAAACACCATTGTTACCATAATTGATACTTATTATTATAGTAATGGAAAGCATTTATTATATTTCTTTCATGTCTGTGGGAATAAAAATTAGGTCTGAATGACATGCTTTTATGTTGATTTGAATCCTGCCAGGAATACATTAGGCATTGGAGAGCTGCATTACTCTCGTAAATTCTTGTTTCTATTCCCAGCCAATATTTTAAGAATCAGGAAATGTATGTTCATTTTCTAAGATGTCTTATTTACATCTCTCAACCCGATGTCTAGGGATTATTGGACTCATTTACACTATTTTAAGTTCTATACTACTTGCAAAGGCTGGTATTGGGATTAAATTCTCAATTGTATGGATACACATGTATGTCTTCCCTACCAGTATTTTTTTTTTTTTTTCTGTATTCATCTTCTGCCTTTCTCAAGGTTCAGTTCTTGGATGTCGTTTCTCTAGCTACATCTACTTCCTTATGGGTCTCATCTAGTCACATGACTTCAAAAGCCAATGCTATGTTAATCATCTCCAAATTTATACCCAAGCCAGATTTTTCTTCTGAACTACAGACTTGTATGTTCAACTTCCTACTCCACATCACCTCTTGGAAGTCCAACAGCTGTCTCGAACGAAACATAAGTGAAACCGTTCCCAATAGTCCCTTCAAAACCCTTTGCAACTTGATCTTCTCTCATTTTAGATGGTAACATCTTCATTCTTCTGATTGTTTAGGCCCCAAATTCTGGAGTCACCCATGACTCCTGTCTTTCATACGTACATCCAATTTGTTAAGAAACCCTATTGGCTCTTTCTCTAAAATCTATCCGGAATCTATTTCCCAACATCTCCATTACCACTACTTTGGTCTGAATCACTATCACCTTAGATGGCTGACTGCAAAACCCTCCTAATTAGTCTCTATGACTCTACCTTTTTGTTTTCTATAGCTTATTTTCAATACAGGAAGTGGAATGGTGCTTTAAAAGTAGGTCATATCATGTCACTCTTCTACTCAAAGCCCTGAAGTGACTTAGCGATTCTATGTGATCTGACTACCTAGCACTCCTCTAATCTTGCTCTGTGTCTCTGTGTCTTTGTGTTTCCTCACAGTTCCTCAGCTGTCCCAGGTGTTCCTGAGATTCCTGGGCCTTTGGTGTCCTGGTTCTGCTGCATGAAACACTCCTGCCCTGGATATCTGCTTGGCTGACTCTGTCAGCTCTGTAAGTGAAGGGGCCTCTTCTTCCTCATGAGGTGTACCCTGACCACCCTATTCAATACTGCCCCAGCTCCCTTCCCACCTTTCTGTCCTCTGGATTTCCCTTCCCCTGTTCCACATTTCCTTTTTCCCATGACACTCTTCCTAACAACACTGAGATCCACAATCCCTGTCCCAAACCCTTGGGAATCCCAGATGCATTTCAGAATTTATCCTTTTTCAGATTTTACTAGAGAATGCAATGCACACCATGTATTACATCTCATCCTTAGCAAAGTTCTGTTATCAAATACATGACTATTTCTGAAGCAATACCTAGAAATATGCAATATGCGTATCAACTAGAATAAAGACTACACACAGCTGTTCTGTTCAGACCAGGTTTACTGACAAATAAATTCAGGGAAAAAATTCCAATAATTAAACCTGTTTAGATTTTGTTTTGCAATGAAGGGATTATGGACCTGTATATATTTGTTGGGCTCATCCCTGCCCTAGAGGGCAAACTCCATGAGGCCAGAGTTCATTGTCTTTGATTTGCCCATCTACCCCAGGCACTGAGAGCAGTGCCTGGCATCTAACACACGTGTGTTGCTTAAATTAATGAACTATCCCATAAAATTCATCCTTTCCTTCTTTCTAGATTTAACCAGCTAATCATCGTTTGTTGATGTGTCTTAAAGGTATGCTTTTCCACCTGGACCTTTTTGTTGGTACTCCAGGCCTCCCTTTGTTCTCTTTCAGCTTTCACAGTTTAGGTGTGATCTCACCTCCACACAAGCCCCCCTGGCCAATAGTTTGTGATGCCTTATCCTTATGAACTGCAATAGTAATTTGTAAAAACGCATGTATCATTTGCATCTCATTCTCATGGGCTTCATTTCTTTTTTGAATGATTTTTCAGATGAATTATCAGTGCTCCAACTAAATTACAAACTCTTTGAGAATAATAAGTAGGGCACTAGGTAAAGTTTTTATTTTACAGTAATAGACTCACCATTTAATAAATTATTACATATTTTAGTAGATGCCGGGCCTATAATGGCTTATTAGATTACTTATAATGACTACTGAGTGGTGGAGGGAAAATAGGAGAAGAAAAAAGATCATTGTAATTGAATTGATTGGTGCAATGGAATTGATTGAGCGATGGGCATTTAGTCCAGTCTTGGAGGACCAGAGATTTTTCCCAAGGCAATGGTAGCTGAGATGGAAAAAAAAAAAAAAAAAAAAAAAAAAAAAAATTAAGAACCACCCAGAGGAGGAGGAGGGCAGAGGGGGAAAGAATGTTGCAAGCAGAGGACTCTGTGTGCCTAAAGCCCTAGAGGTGGCAGGGCTAGAGGCAGCCCTAGGTGACATACCCTAGAGGGGTATGTCATTATGTAAGGCAAACTGAGATGAACTAAAGGCATTATGGTGTGGTTGATGCACAAATTGCAAGGAAGGTGGGATAGTGCATGAAGGATAATACTGGTCCTGGAGGGAGGTAGAAGCCAGATCATAAGATGTGTGACACATCTTGCTAAGGAACTGAGGCTTATTATGAGAGGTTTGGCGAATTATTCAGGCATTTTCAGCTGGGGTCTAATGACTCTAGCTGCATTGTGAGGAACAGATTGAAGAGGGCAAGTCGACAAATAGAATCCAGTTTTTATCCCCCCACCCCCACCCCGCCCAGTATTTATGGCAATGCCTTCTTGAAGAGTCTGCTAAATGGATGTGCTTGCGATTCATCTCCTGTAGGATGAAAAATAAATCTTAGTGATTATGCTGAGGGGAAATATGGTAACACGTTTATTGATTAAAATGTATTAGCTTTTGTTTTATCATCTTGGGGAAATGGATTTCCTCGAAATAGAAGAAAAATGCAACTGTGAAATATCTGAGTGGCAGGTAGGTGTTCTGCAAAACAGGATGTGATGGAGGCTGAGCCATCCCTCTGGGAGTAGACATGGGACTCCAGAGGGCAGGGAAAGGACAGATCAGAAATGTGATGGAAAGACTGACGGTGACACATGGTGTGTGAGCTCTGAGAGAGTGAAGAACGTGGTGCCCCCCACACTCTATCCTGATGAAAGCAGCCTTCACAGACCCTTAAAGAAATGAATCTGTTAAACAGATGCCTTCAGCATGTCACTTGCAGACAAAGCTTCCTTTACTAAAACCCCTCTCAGAAAGGTCGAGAATGGATAAGTCTGGTGAGAGGAATAATTTGTCAAACTAATTTATTATAGTCCAAAGAAGTCTCTGAATAATACAGGACTCCAGGGGATAGAAGGCTGTCATCTAGTGGTGGTAGTGACCCTCCTCCCACAGGCTGGGGCCTCTGTTTGCTTATTTGCTTTTGGTTTTGTTACATGGAAGAGGTTAACATCGTTCCCAGTTCTTTGGTTCTGTTAATAATCGTCCATTTTATGTTCATTTTGAAAATGAGAAAATGGGAGCCCGTGTGTAGGAATGCAGGGTCTCAAACAGGACTTACCAAGGAAAATTGAATCCAGGAGTTCAAGTGACCGATAAAACAGGAACTGGATCAGCCTGCTGTGGTTCTCCTGTTTGGCTGTGAATAATCTGTAAGACCTTTCGGGAAAGGACAACATAAATGGGGCTTCTAAGGTGGTAGTTTATGCCTTTATCCTCCCCTAGGAGAGCTCGCAAACCAACCCAAACCGCTGAGCACTATGGGAGAAATTTATTGACTACCTTTATAAAATGAGAAAGATCACCCAGCACCCCACCTCCCGCCCTGCAAGTTAGCAATAACTAAATGAGAAAATTGTCACCATTCTGACAGAAATGATCATTTTTCAAGAGAAAGGTTTAAAATTCCTATTTCTAATATAATGGGTATCGGGCTGTGCATTTCTGAAACAATAGTTTTCCTTGGTCGTGTTGTAACTGTTTCTGTCAAACTATTACAAAGAGAAAACAAAAACAAAAGGAAGAAAGAAAATTAAAAAAAAGAGAAAATAGAAGAATACACGAGCTTAGTCTGATGCAAGAGCTCCCTGGGAACCCTGTTTTCAGGGATGGGACTTTCCAGATTGCACCAGGCCATTATCGGTCCCTTATGTTGGCCTGAGTTTTCTAACATGTATCTCATGATCTCCCTATTAGCATTTCAGGATTTACAAATAAATGTCCTACTAAATGCACTGTGGCAAAATTTAACACTTTCAGAAATTGATAGAAATTCTAAAAGAAGACTATTCGCTAACAAGGCAAGAAATCATCATGACAGTGATCCAAAAGGCATCTTTGCAGTGTGGTAGAAAGAGGTAGGGGCTCTGAATCTGCTATTAGTATCGTTTTAGAAAAATATCCCACTTTCTGTCACAGTTTCTTACTCTGGTAGATGAGAAGCTTGGGCTAGATGATCTCTCTTCTTTTTCAGATCCCAAATTCTGTATGTTAAGTGGACACATTTGAATTCAAACAGTAAATATTGCTATTGCCAGGTTTTGGGGATCTTAGGATACTAGGATATGATCCATACTTTTGCAGAGTTCACATTACACTATGTGTGGTTCTCACTTGTGTAAAATGAGTAGGATTTATGCTCTTTGTTTTTGAAACACATTAATACAATCAATACACAGGATTTGCATTGAGATATAAGTAGATGGAAATCAATATGGCCCATTGGTATAAGGCACATGGATGTGAGGTTATACGAGTTGATTCAGCTTATGCTGTTGAATTGCCAGAGATGAAGTTTAGAGGAACTCAAGAGATATTAATTTGTAGGGGCTTGTTTGTACACGTTTGCACAAACATGTACAAATTTATTCTTTCATTTGCCGCGAGCTCTCCCAATGCTGAATTGTACTCACAACCACTCCTTCCACCCACACACATATTTTCAGCACAAAAAAATTATTGAACTCAACCCTAGATGGTTGGCCAGATGAATCAGTAAGAGAGACTCTGTGTACTTTCCTCCTGGTTCCCAAGTGGAGTGCTAACACAGGTGGGGAAGAGCGTTCTCATCCTGAATCTGACAGCTTTTCCATTTTGTTCCCTGACAGGCAGAGGCATGAGCAGATGATGCCATTGTTGGTGCCAGCTTGGCACAGTCACTATCCAGATCTGTCAGCCCTAAGTTGAACTTCCTATGTTGGTGTATGATGTCCACACTACAATAAACTCTCGATACTGATCAAAGTCTTTTATTCCACCTTTCTATTTTTAGGATGTTCTGACTTTCGTGAAATGTCACGATGCATTTTCTCTGAAAATTAGTTTCTGGGAAGCTGCTTAATACTCCATGTTACTTTTCTTGAAAAAGTCCATTTCAGATGATATACCAGGCCTTTGGACTTTCAACATTCCTTAGCCAGATGTTCAACAGCAAATATTTTCTCAGCTGGGAAAAAGAAGAAAAAAACAGTGAAACTTGTCAGCAGTGGTGGGAATTATCAGTATCAATGAATGCTTATTTTTTGCTTTTGCACAGGAGACTGGCAGAAATATTTGAAATATGAATCTGGGTTCTATCCCTAATATACCTTAATAAATTCCAGCTCTGGAGTAGCAAACGAAAACTGATACCAGAGACTGCAGAGCGTGCAAAAATATGGAACATATTCAGAAGTTATTACTATTCATTTTACTTCCAATCATAGGTTCACTCAACCTCTATGTGATAAATGAACCTTCAGGGTATGTTTGCATTGACATTTATGAGTTTCAAGAATAAATGACCTGACTTTTTTGGAGGGGCGTTCCCCAGAGGGCTTAAAGGTAACTGAAATATCTTTGGCCCGGAATATTTCTTAAGTAGCTTTGAAGCTAGAGAATTTAATTGAATTTGAAAACCCACTTAGGAATAAAAATCTGAAGGCACTTTGGGCATTGCATTATGGGGCTAAGCCAAATATTTCAAAAATATTTAACTTCAAATGAAATTTTCATTCATTTGACTAGTTAATTAAATATGATTCCCCCCACCCCCACCCCCCGCCCCCCAGCCAAACTTCCCTGAGAAGGAAAGAACTCTTTGAATGCATGGTACTAAAAGGAATTCTAAATAAATTGGAACACAAGAGGCCTTTGGTTTGGGGCAACTTTGAAAAGTAACAGCTTTTTATCAAGGAAGGAATTATATTACTTTCTTTGATCTGCTCCTTCCCTCATTTGCCTTGAAGCTATTAGGGTCCCCTTTTTGGTCTCTCCCAGCTTGGATAGTCACTTATTCTCCAATGAATGTGACTTGGAAAGGAATTACAATAAACTGCTGATTTGTCTCAAGATCCTCAGATTCTAAAAGGTTCTCAAGTGAGATTTAGCAAAGAAGTATACTTCTGACTCAAAATATCTTTGGATTCAGACTTGGTTTTTTGCAATTATTGACTTGGAATCTCTTCAAATTTGGTTCCTCTTGTGAAAAAAGCTCATCTTTAGTGACATGATAAATCATCTTGTAATTAAAAAACTAAACTTTTCTCTTAAAATCACTTTTAAGATACAGCGATCAAAACTGGCAAACCAGGGCACCACGGATCACCATTCATTTTTCTCAAATGATTCCTTTGTTTGAAATTTTGACATTACAATTTCGAGAATGTGACATTGGAGTGTATACTGATATGTTACTTGAAAAGTTGAATGTTCAAATTTAAACCTTGGAAATTTGGGGGAAGCTGGTTAAAGAGCAATCTCAACTGACAAAACGATGATATAGCCATGGAGTTCTTTTTGGTGGATGATAAAATACTTCAAGAATCTTCTTTTTATTTGAGTGAACATGACCTTTTAAATATGAAGATTGGAAACAAATATGCTGGACTTGAATCACTAGGATTGATGCTTCTCAAGTTCCAAGGTGCAGGGAGACAGAGTCCAGCAAGTTACTTGCCTGGTCAAATCATTCTTACAGTACAGAATGAGCACAGGAAACTATTAGTTTCTATTTCAACAATATCTCTCCCCCTGCAGTGAAAAAAAATTGCTTTCATTTTTATTTTTTATTCATTTTTCAAGACCCACAAATTTTACATAATTTAGGTAGAAAAATCAGAAGAACTTATTTGTTCAGAAAGGGATTGGCAAAGTGTTTGAGAATTTCTCCTTATTATATTACCCATTCCTTAAGTAACACTAGTGTCTGTAACTTGATTGAAAAGTTGCCTTTAAGGCAAAATTAAAGCTCCTAAAATCAGTAAAGTTGGATCAGGGCATACTTTTATAGCACTTTGATATTATAGTTGGACTGAAAGATCTGGAAGATAGCCAAACAATTCACATACAAATAATTGAACATTCATTTGCTGTTCACATAAATCTGATGTAATAATGCCTTGATAGAGAGTCACTTTCCACTTCCTCTGAACCCTTTTCCAAACACCTTTCAACTTCAGAACTGGTCCAATGAAAGGAGCCAAAAGTACTGGGTGTCCTGCCAGAAAATCTCTTTGCATTTCTGTTACTGGAAACCAATAGGCTTAAAACAAAGAAATCTTCTAAGGGAAATTGTGAAGGACTTACCACCCAAATATTGGAGCAAATAAATAAAACTAAGATAACTTTTTGAATGAAGATTATTTCACCTACCAACAATTATGAACATTCCAATTTACTCAAGGTGATGGAGAGACAACCAAGTAGATTTAAAAATACATGACACATATAGAACATATATATAGATGTAGTATATACATATTACAGTAAATAACATGTATGATATAAAATAGAGCTGTATAAAACTGTTAAATTTCAGACAAATACTTTCTCCTAATATTACCTGGTCCTAAACTGTAACTACACCAAGTTGTCCAATTACTAGTGTCATTTAGGTGGTATTAAAAAATGCAGGTCGAGGTGCCTTTGTTGGTTAAGCTTCCCATTTTGGTTCAGGTCTTGATCTCACAGCTTGTGAGTTCAAGCCCGTGTCAGACTCTGTGCTGACAGCTCAGAGCCTGGAGCCTGCCTCAGATTCTGTCTCCTTCTCTCTGCCCCTCTCCACCCCCACCCCCCCAAAATACAAATAAATATTTTTTAAAAATGCAGGTCTTCCTTCCTCTTCACTTCCTTCATGGGTGTTTCTGATTCATTAGGATTGGAGAGGGTCCTAAGAAGCCATTGTTTCAAAAAATGTCTTGGTGTTTCTGAAGAGGAACCAAATTTCCCATCTCCTCTCTTAGGCCACCTGTTAGCCCGGCACCTTAACTCCTTTAGAAATGGAGTGGATAAAGCAAATTCTCTGACTTGTATACCAAACGCTAGGATGGGCTGCTTTAATACTAATCTCTAGTATTTGTTGGTGTTGCTAATGCAGACAAGAGAAAAACTTGAAAGGGTTATAGTTACATTAAATGGGAAACCCATTCCTGGAACTGTTGTGAACAGACTTCAGTCTTGAAGTAGCTGGAAATTTCTTCTTAGAGAAATCAAGTTGAGATACACAAATTGAAAGCTGTCCTTCAACTAGGGATTTGTAAAAAGAGATCAGAGTCCGGGGTGTTTAAGGGGGCATGGAATGAAAGCATTCCAGGGATAGGTACCAAAAGCTGGAACTTTAACTTACTGATTTTCTTTTATTTCTGTTTGAAATTCTATTTTCTTATTACCAAAGTAAGTTTTGGAAAATAGACAAATTATTTTTAAATTGGAAATGTTTTTCAAAATCAAAGAGAAAATATCATGTATTCACAATCATTCAACATTTTGTGGTAATTCCCTTCTGTTTTAAAATGTGCATATCTATATGTCATTGTTGAAATGCATATACATATTTACAAAATTTTAAGCCCAATAATTATGGGAGTCACTCTAGTTGACACCATTACTGTTTAAGATGATTGATTGATTGATTGATTTAAGTTTATTTATTTTGAGAGAGAGAGCGCAAGCGGGAAAGGGACACAGAGAGAGGGAGAAAGAGAATGCCAAGCAGGCTCCACACGGTCAGCACAGAGCCTGACTTGGGGGCTCGATCGCAAGGAACCGTGAGATCATGATCTGAGCCAAAATCAAGAGTCTGATGCTTAACTGACCGAGCCACCCAGGTGTTTTAGCTGGAACTATGATCCAACTAAATTAAACAATACAGCAGCTACCATTTAAATGTTTATACTAGGCACTATGTGCTTGACGTATGCTCAGGTTTTTACTCTCCAAAATAGTGGGGTAGATACTTTACCATTTCCTACTGAATTGATGAAGAAAGGAGGTGCAGAGGGTTTGAGTGGTTTTGTTGCTACTTTGCAGTGGAAACAGGACTCTGGGCCTGCTGGAGCCCTGTTGCTCTTACAGCCTTGTGGGCCCACTGCGGGGGTGGGGTGAGTGGACAGGACGTGGATTTGGAATAGGAATTCCCTGAAACCCTCTTCTGCTCCTGCAATTGTTTTAACATAAACATTTAAGTGGCGGAAATGAATTAGGCGCCCTTGAGATTCTTTGAAGGCACGCTGTAGTGCTACAAAAACAGTTTAAGAACCCTGAATCTCAATGTTTCCATCAGGTTGAGTTTTTGCCTCAGTTTTTATTTTTTAAACACAATAGTGAACGAAAGAGAGGATTTCGCCAACAACTAAAAGCCTACCAGAGGCACATTTCATTTTCTTTTTCTCAGTAAAACGACTCTGATCTTTTCTTCAGATCTGAAAAGCGACTCTAAATTGGTCTCTGCAAAAGTCTTTGAGGCAAATTTCTAAATCCTTGAAAACAATTCAAGAGAATATCTTCATTTTCTTTCAGATTAATTTAACAGTCGGATTCCTAGTTCTGATAAACAGTCTCTTTTAATTTAGGCTGTGCATTAAGGCAAGAGGAATCTCAGACCCTCCAATAGGGCTTGGTATTTTAGGACAATCTCCTAAGCCTTTGTGCTGGTCCTGCTAAGTTAACAAAGCTCTTTCCCTGGGAAATCAGCCATCTTAATTGCTCAAGCTTCCACTGAAGGATATCTGAAGTGACCAGACCCCAGAGGGACAGAGCCATAATGAAGAATGTTTGTTGCTCTTCTTGTGTCCTCATTGTTCAGTGACACACAGAAGCATCTCTGTTTTTTAGTATCATGTAATCGGTATCAAATTATTTTCTCTGGAAACCTTGACCCTATGATTATTAAATCACATGCACACTGTTAAGTGATTTGCAAGCTGTCCAGCTTAGTTTCATTTTTTACATCTCTCCAATGAGGGCATTTTCATTTTATAACAACAAACTTCTCATAAGTCAAAGAAAGCATCCTCTCAAGGAGGTCAAATGCCCTTTACTTCACATTCAATTTAATGAAACAGGATAGGAAATCACTGTTTTTGGCCCATCGTTTCCAGCTCTCAGTGATAGGGCAGCCCAGTACTCTTGAGCGATGGAAACCTCTAGGCTGACAGCTGGTGTTAGATGATTTCAGACACACAAAGGAAATGCACTTGTTTTGGGGCTGCTGTAGAAGCAGCTGGGCCTGGAGAGTTAAACAACACCATGAAGATCATGCTTGCCCAACTTCTGAATTTAAAAAATAAAATAAAATAAAAAATAAAATAAAATAAAATAGTGATACTGCTAAGACCAGTATAATATGAGAGAATGATAATGTGGGAAAATAAAGTAGTAACAGCAAGAATCTTATCCCCTTTGAGGTAAATTCCTGTCCATCTAAGATATAGAGATCCAGTTTTGGTTTTGGGTACATCTCAAGACATCTGGCCCAATAGGCCCTCGTTTTAGTCTCAGGTTTCTTCCAAATAGTTTATTTTATATCCCCAACACATAGTTTTTCCTATTTTCAATACCTTGTATGGTTCTTCACACACAGTTGATATTCAATGGGTGATTTTAGAAAGACACATAATCTGTTAAATTTGCCAGATACTTAGGAAAGCTTTGATCTTCTCTTAGATCTCTTTCTTTTTTCTTTTGTGGAAAATTTCCAACAATCCACAGTTTATATTGCATTTGAAAAAAAAAAACCAACTTGGATTTACTTTTATGTATTTTAGTATGGAATATTTCAGACACAAAAGAAGATATAGAGAACAATATAATGAACACCCACATACCTACAAACAAGCTTTAAGAAATATCTTAAAGTTTTGTCATGTTTACTTTAGAGATATTTTAAAAAGAAGCAAAACACTGAAGATACAGTGAAGCCCCTACCCCTTCACGATTCTGCTCTCCTCCCCACCCATCTTCTGCAAAGCCTGCATCTATTCAGCGGTTGGTATATGTCATTCTTATGCACGGCTTCTCAGTACATACTCACAAATTTTACTATATGAGTTGTTTATATTTTACTATTTTATTTTATTATTTGAGAAATATACATTTGACTATGTACATGTTTATGTATAAAATCATTGACCACACAGTGTACATATAATTTTCAAGTTTTCTCTTTTCACTTAATATTCTGTTTTTCAAACATATTCATGTTTATTCACCTGATTAAAGATCACTGCTTCTCCAACTCTGGTAAAGATTTTTTTTTTTTTTAATTTTCAGCCTATCATCAGCCATCTGTCTAATCAAAATACAATAAAATGGATTATTAGAAAATATAATAAAACAAACATGTACTAAATACAAGTCGCACTTTTGATTATTATATTTAACAGATACAAATTATTCTGCCAAGTTGCTATAAAAGTTTCTAAATGCTTGCTCTCAGCTTTGGTACTATCCTGACGCAGATTGGTGACGAATAGTTTGCGAACTGACATTAGTCCGTAGAATGTGCCTTGAGTAACATTGGTCTAAATCATCTACTTTCACCACGATATACATATATTTGTCTGCATTTGAACCATTTGTTCATTCATTATTCTTTTGGTAAGTACTTGTTTCCAGTTTTTGTTATTGCCAACAGTGCTATGATGAATATCCTGACCTATGGTATCTCCTTGTACAGGGGGCATTGTGCCCAGAATGCAATTGTTTAGTCAGAAGAAATGATCATCTTCTTCCTTAGTAGTCCTAACACATTTTTGGTTGCATGGCCCTAAAAGAATTTTAAAACCCAAAGAATGTTAAAAAGCTACACTAAAAACTAAAACCAAACCCCTCACACATCTTAAGCTCCTATGTAAAATTTTTGGACATGAGTTGAATCGCAAAAGATATGAAGGCTGGTAACTTGCAAGTACAGACCGTCCCTGGCGTATGAAGGTTGGACTTAACGATTTTTGACTTTACGATGGTGCAAAAGCAATATATATGCATTCAGTAGAAACCATACTAAGAAGTTTGAATTTTGATCTTTCCCCAGCTAGCAATATGCAGTGGATACTCTCTCATGATGTTGGACAGTGGCAGAAGGCTGCAGACCCAGTCAGCCACACAGTCACAAGGATAAATAACCAATATATTTACAATCATTCTGTACCCATTCAGTCTTTCTGTTTTTCACTTTCAGTACAATATTTAATAAATTATATGAGATAGTCAATAGTTATTATAAATTAGACTTTGTGTTAGATAATTTGTTCAGCTGTAGGCTACTGTAAGTGTTCTGAGCATGTTTAAGATAGATTGGTCTAAGCTATGATGTTTGGCAGGTTAGGTGTATTAAATGCATTTTTGACTTAGTGATATTTTCTTTTTTTATTAAAATTTTTAATGTTTACTTATTTTTGACAGAGAGAGAGGGACACACACAGTGAGAGTGGGGGAAGGGCAGAGAGGGGGAGACACAAAATCTGAAGCAGGTTCTAGGCTCTGAGCTATCAGCACAGAGCCTGACATTGGGTTTGAACTCATGAACCATGAGATCATGACCTGAGCTGAAGTTGGATGCTTAGCCAATTGAGCCACCCAGATGCCCCGACTTAATGATATTTTCAACCTACAGTGGGTTTATTGGGATGTAACCCCATGGTAAGTCAAGGAAGATCTGTACTGACATTTAAAAGCAAAGTCCATAAAGTAGTCTTTAAAATTTATTAAATGAAATACAAACATCAGCAATATTACCCTCTATTATCTTTCTAAAAATACATGAACAGGTTCTATTTTAACACTTGGTAATTTTGCACTGTAACTTTTACTTTGCAAATTCACATTTCTACCCCATTTTCCTCAAGGGATTTTATGTTAATATACTGTTATATTTGAAAGTGTTTTATTGATCATTCGACCATAGTTTTCTTCACCAATGATATATAGATATATTGAAACAGAACTTTTTACTTTCTTGTTACATTAGGCTCTAAAATTTTTTTGTACTGGGTTAGCATTACAATTATAGCTATCACATAAGTGCTCAAGACCACAAAAATATCTTAAAATTTTTGATAAAGTTAAATTATATTGGAAATATATTTCTAAATGAGATAGACTTGGTTAATTAGTTCATATAAATGAATATGAATTCAACACAAAGTTGAATGAAATACATTTCAGTATCAACTTAATTCCCACTTATTCATATAGATGTCAAGATGAGAACAGGAGTCTTTTGTTGTAACAACATGATATATTTCTCTAAACTTCTTTTGTGTTTAAACTGAAATTAAAATCATGATAAGGCATAGTAATTATTAACAGGCTTTTTTTAGCCAAAAAATTAATTAAGTTCTTTAGTTTTGTTGAATGTAAAGAATTAGAAGCCATCTCACTTTTTGTTCTTTGGTTAAATAATCTGCTATATGAACAAACTGAATATCACATTGCTCTTTGAAAATATGTAAATGAGGTAGGGATGCAAAAAATCTAGATTCTGTAATGTTAACTAAAATAAAACTTTAAAATAATATGGGTACGTTGATTGCAACTATGAAAAATTATACCTGTATAATATTAAAGCAAAGAGAGACCATTGTATCTTATTTATTTATTTATTTATTTATTTATTTATTTATTTATTTATTTTTGAGAGAAAGAGGGAGAGCACAGGCAGAGGAGAGACAGAGAGAGAGGGAGACACAGAATCCTTAGCAGGCTCCAGGCTCTGAGCTGTCAGCAGAGAGCCTAACGAGGGGTTTGAACCCACAAACTGTGAGATCATGACCTGAGCCGAAGCCGGACACTTAACCGACTGAGGTTCAATGGTGAAAAAGGCTGAGGTTTTTCTCTTTTGATTCTGCTTATATTTCACCATAAAGTTGTTAATATATAATTTAAAAACTTAAAAGCCCATATGGAACATTCCTTGAGCAACTCTAAAAGAATGGCACTCCAAAAATGAAATCACAGCCCTCAAAATATTATCCCATCGTGAACACGCACAAGTATGGTCATTAACTTCCGAGAACTAGGCTCCTGTCAGGGTGTTGGCATGAAGTCGCTGCGAATCTGCTTGCGTGATCAGTGCCGCAGTGCTTGCAACGGTCAACCTGCAGTGGGGACTAACTTAGGTTTTTCGGAGGCTGCAGGAGGGCTAGAATATGTGTACATATGTGGCCCATGAGGAGAAGTCATCTCACTTTGAAAGGTATTGTTGTTTCATCCAAGTTATTAATTTTATCAATTTCTGGGAAGCGTGCCAAAAAGACTTTTCTAAGACTTAACAAATACTTGTTAATTACCTATTAATTTTTCACTTAAAAGTTACCCTTCCTAATCCAATTAGTTAGTAAAGATTGGGAAAAATAAGAATTTTTTATTTTCAATAAGTCTTGAAAATGCAAGTAGTTTTCATGAAATACTTCTACCGTATCATATGCTTTAAATAATTTTGTTGGGGCGCCTGGGTGGCTCCGTGAGCTAAGCGACTAACTCTTGATTTCAGCTCAGGTCATGATCTCATGGTTCTAGTGTTCAAGCCCCACATCGGGCTCTGAGTTGACAATGAAGAGCCTGCTTGGGATTCTCTCTCTCTCCCTCACTCCAAATAAGTAAAATAAATTTAAAGTTAAAAAAAATAATTTTGTTAATATCTTGGAGACATAGGCATGAATCAAGACATCATAAGGAAATGAGAATGCTTACCAAGTCCTTCTTCAGCACAGACAATGGTCACATGTGGAGAGAACACACTTAATGACAGACTGGTATTTGCCAGCATGCTGTTCATTTATCATTAATATTCTAATTTTAAATAGATAAAACATAAAGTTTTGGCATGAGTGTGTCCTATGGATTAAATAAGGCAAAACCATAGGCAACATTTTTTTTTTACAATTTTCTTTTTCTTTGCTTTTGTGAATGTATATATGGAGGGTATAGTTCTGGAAATTAATATGTATGTATGTATATATGTATGTATGTATACATTTATTTTTTGTAGTTTCAATTTTTTATTTAAATTCCAGTTAGTTAAGATAGAGTGCAATACTAGCTTCAGGTGTAGAATTCAGTGTGGAAATTAATTTTTAAAACTTCTTCACGTCTATGTACCATTCAGAAAGGCTTCACATCTCTCTAAAGTTTGTATTCTGAAGACTGCTGTTTTATTTAACTAAACATGGTCAAATTCCTCTTGAAAATACTTGTATACCCCTACCATTGGTGTTTGAATGTTACCATTTCTCCACATGCCTGCCAAAGCCTTGTATGATCAGACTTTTCTTCATGTTTGCTAATTGGATGGGTTTGAAAGGGTATCACATGGTTGTTTAAATGCGCATTTTCATAATCGCTTGTGACGGTTAGCATCATTCAATATATATGATGCCCGTTTGTATTCGCTTTTCTCTAAATCAGCTGGCCATATATGTTTTTCCACTTTTGGGTTTTTCTTTTTCTTGTTGATTTTCAGCAGGTCTTGATACCTTCTAATCTTTTGTCAGATTTAACTGAAATCAGCATTGCCCATCTTCTTTCCCACTGACGTCATCATTTTCCTTGTTTATATTATGCTGTGCTGTATTAAGATCAGAAATTTTCGCGGTTTACCTATCTTTCTTTCATAGGTTTTTGTTTGTTTGTTTTGTTTAGGAAATCTTCTTAACCCCGGGGTTATAAATGCATTCTCCCGTAATTTCTCCCAAAAATATTAGTCTTCTTTTTGTACTTTCCAGGGTTTAATCCATCTGGAAACTATCTTTTTATGTAGTATGAAATAAAAATAATTGATTTTTTTTTATGGACAACAATTGATCTGGTACCATTTATAGTATATCCCTTTTTCATCAATGGATAAGGCCATTTCACCGTACGTCAAGTTTCTGTATATTTCCACTGCCGGTTCTCTACTCTCTTGTTTAAATAACTACACTATGCTTCATACCATTATTATATATTCTTAGGTTATTTAGGCATAACATAAATACCATAAAATTCATTCTGTGCAGGTGTACATCTCAATAATTTTTAATAAATTTATACAGCTGTGAAACTATCACCACGGCCCCAGTATTAGAACATTTGCGTCATCTCCAGAAGTTTCCTTATGCCTGTTTGCAGCCAATCTCCACCCCATCCCCAGCCCCTGGCAAACACAGATCTGCTTTCTGTCCCTTACAGATTTGCCATTTGTAGAAATTTCATACACACAGACCACAATATGTGGTCTTTTATGACTTAGCATGTATAATATTCTTGAAGTTCCTCTATGTCTCAGCATGAAATCACAGTTCATAATTTTTAATGATGAGTGCCTATTATCCATTCACATATCTTCTTTGTTGAAATGTCTATTTAAATCTTTTGCCTATATTTTAATTGAATTGATGCCCTTTTAATACTGCATTATGAGGTTTTTTTTTAATTAGGTATATGATTTGCAAGTATTTTATCCCAGTCTTTTACTTGTTTCCTCACTTAATGGTAACTTCAGAAGAACAGAAGATTTTTATTTTGATAAAATCCAATTTATCAATTTTTTTCTTTTATGAATTGCACAGTTGGTGTCACATTGAAGAAATCTTTGCCTGCTTTTAGGGCACAAAGGTTTATCTTATGTTATCTTATAGAATATTTATAATTTTAGCTTTTACGCTTATGTCTATGACCCATGTTAAGTTCATTGTTGTAATGCTGTAAGAATTTGTTAGTTTTTAAATATTTTTCCTGTAGGGGGCGCCTGGATGGCTCAGTTGGTTGAGAATCAGACTCCCTCTAACTCTTGATTTTGGCTCCAGTCATGATCTCATGGCTGTGGGATTGAGCCAGGTGTCAGGCTCCAGGTCAGGCTCCGGGTCAGGCTCCACATGGGGTTCTGCACTGGGTGTGGAGCCTGCTTAAGATTCTCTCTCTAACTCTCCCTTTGCATATTCTTTCTCTCTCTCTCAAAAACAAACAAATGAACAAACAAACAAACAAACAAACAGATACATATTTTTCCTGTGGTTACCTAATCGCCCCAGCCCCATGTGTTGAAACGACTCATTTCCCCCACTGAATTTCTTGGCACCTTTTTTTGAAAATCAATTGTTTATTACAATTAAAGAGGGAGGCTAGAATGAACCATGTGGTACCCAGTTAGTGATGGAGACACTATATCAGTATAAACTCATGTTTACCTTCATATAAATAATGATCTATCTATTTATCTATCTAATCATACCATTATATATAAATTTGTATAACTATAGATGTGTGTATGTTGGTTAGTATATATACACATATCTCCTAGCTTTGTCCTCTGAGAGGGCCTAGAAACAATGTCATCCTTAGAAGCAACATGCAGATTGGCAGTTAGGTTTTCATTTTTATTTATTTATGTCAAAAAAATTTTTTTAATGTTTATTTACTTTTTGAGAGAGAGACAGAGTGCAAGCAGGGGAGGGGCAGAGAGAGAGGGAGACACAGAATCCGAAGCAGGCGCCAGGCTCTGAGCTGTCAGCACAGAGCCTGACGTGGGGCTCGAACCCACAAACCGTGAGATCATGACCTGAGCCAAAGTTTGGCGCTTAATCGACTGAGCCACCCAGGCACCCCTAGGTTTTCGTTTTTAATACCATTCTCCAGTGAAAGAAACCAGGGCTCCTTGGAGAAATAGCAGATCCTAGGTCTGGGTCAGGGAAAATATAAGATGAGCCAAGAGATCTTGTGGGAAAGTACAAAAGCCCTTGAAGACAAAATGATGGCAATATGTGAAAGTGACACAGGAGTCAATGTGAAAAGCTCCTAATGGCCAAATCTGCGAAGATTTGAAGAGCAAAATAAATAATGTATATCAGATTATAACCCAAAGTACAAACTAAGTGCTCATGAGTTCATACTGATATAAATAAATGATCAAACAAATGCAAGAGTAAGAAGAGACAAATATCCCATTCTAAGGAATCAGAAATAAGTTGTGTAGATATGACTACCTGAAGGAGGTGGTGTGTAATTCTATACTCCTTAAGTGAGGGCTGTGTTTAGTAACTCCCTTCCAAAGAAAGAGTACAGTGTGGAATAGGTTGGGGAGGTGCTGAAGAGTAACTTTCCACTAGAATAACCTGACAAGTATTACTGTGGCCAGGTGATCAAAGTCAAAATCCTCTGTGATGTCAAGTTGATAACAGGTATCCTTTTGACAATGGTGTGATAAGACAAATGTTTTACTTTTGTGGTCTTTCTTACCTGACATGCATGACCATGGTCTAAACAATGAGAAAGACAGTAGGAAAACTCAGTGTGAGGGACATTCTATAAAACACCTGACTAGTCATCCTCAAAACTATCAAAGACGTAAAACAAACAAACAAACAAACAAACAAACAAAAAACAAAGAAAGTTTGAGGAACTATCACAGTCCAGAGGAGCCTAGGGAGACATCACAACTAAATGTGATGTGGTATCCTGGATGGAATCCTGGAACAGAAAAAGAACATTAGTCCAAACAAAGGGAATCCAAATAAAGTATGGATTTTAGCTAATAATATTGTATTAATATTTGTTCATTAGTCATGACAGGTGTACCATAGTAAAGCAAGATGTTAGCAATAGGGGGAACTGAGCGCAGGGTATGACAAAACTCTGCATTTTTTTTTGCGGATCTAAAACTACTCTAAAACAAAATTTTGCATGTTTTTTTTAAAGGCTTTTGAGAAAAGTTAATATAACCAGGAAAATTTACATAAATACTGTTGCCCAGAAAATGAATTAAAACAATTGACCATAAATAGAAACACTTATTTGGAGATTTTCTAGTCTTTTTTTTTTTTTTTAAGATTTTATTTGGGGGGCACCTGGGTGGCTCAGTTGGTTGAACATCTGACTTGATTTCAGCTCAGGTCATAATCCCAAGTTCGTGGGATCGAGGTCCCATGTTGGACTCCACACTGAGCTTGGACCCTGCTTGGGATTCTCTCTCTCTCTCTCTCTCTCTCTCTCTCTGTCTCTTTCAAATAAATAAAATGAAAAAAAATTGTAAAGATTTTAAGTATCTCTACACCCAACCTGGGGCTCAAACTCACAACCCAGAGATCAAGAGCCACATGCTCCACCAGATGAGCCAGCCAGGCACTCCAGGACTTTCTCTTCTGATCATGATCTAGATGTCTCCTTTTATAAAACCACAGTATCATAACTACTGTAGTTTCATAGAGACCTTTGAATGTGGGTAGTATAAGTCCTCCAACTACCTTTTTTTTTTCCAAAGATTCTTTGACATTCTAGGTTCTTTGTTTGGATCACCTTGTCAATTTTGCCAAAAAAAAAAAAAAAAAAAAAAAAGACTACAGGGATTTTACTAGATTTTAATAGAGATTAGATTAAATATATACATCAATTTGGGGAGAACGGACACCTTCAAAATAATAAGTTTTACAGCCCATGAATGCAGAATGGCTTTCCATTTTATTAAAGATCTACTTTAATTTCTCTCTGCAATCTTTTGTAGGTGTTTCTATACAGATTTTTCATTTCTTTTGTTAAGTTATTCCTTAGTATTTCTTTCTGATGCTATTGTGAATAAAATTGTTTTCTTAATTTAAAATTTTGATTATTTTGCTGTATTACACAATATAGTTGATTTTTAACTTTTGATTTTTGTATTTTGTGCCTTTTCAACTTGTTTACTAATTCTAGATTTTGCTTTGTTTTGCTTTGAGTTTTGGAGGTGCCTTAAGATTTCCTAGACATAGGATTATATTGTTTGCATATAGAGTTTTATTTCTTTTTTCCAGTATATACTTTTAATTTATTTTTATGACATGATTCTACTGTCTAGAATCTCTAGCACAATATTGAATAGAAGTGGTGATAACAAATATTTTGGCTTTGTTCCTAATCTAAATGTGAAATTATTCAATTTTTTACTATTAAGCATGATGTTAATTTTAGGTTTTTCTTAAATTCCCTTTCTGAGATAGAGGAAATTCTCTTTTATTCTTAGGTTATTGCAAGTTGTTTTTTCATAATAAGTGGATATTGGATTTTTTTCAAATGATAGTGTGATTCTATTGAGATGACCAGGTGATTTTTGTCCTTTACTCTATTGATATTGCGTATTTGAACACAAGAAACTTTGTATTCCTAGGATAAATCCCACAAGGGCATGATACATAATCCTCTTGACATGTTGACTACATTTGCTAACATTTTGTTAAGGATTTTGTATCTATAGTCATTTAGGATATTGTTTTACAGCTCATTTGATATATTTGTCTGGCTTTGGTATCAGAGTGATATTGGCCTCAGAATGAGTTGAAAAGTGTTTCTTTCTCTTCTGATAAACGTTCAGCAGGACTATTATGTTTTTTTCTTTAAATGTTAGATAGAATGCATAGTGAAATCACCTGTATCTGAGCTTTTGTGTGTGTGCATGAGAAGATTTTTAATTATTAATTTAATTTCTTCATTTATTTATACATCTATACAGATTTTCTGTTTCTTCTTGAGTCTCTTGATAATGGGCATATTGTATCAACTTATCCATTTCATCTAATGTATTTAATTTGTTGGCATAAAGTGGACTGTAAAATTTTCTTGTAATTATTGCCATTTCTGTAGAGAAATTACTGATGCCCCCTCTTTCAAATTCCTGATTTTATTGATTTGTATCTTCTTTCTCTTTTTTTTCTTTGTCACTCTAACTCTTTATCAATTTTGTTGACTTTTCAAGAACCAGCTTTTTGTTCTCTTGATTTTCTTTTTTTTTCTAAAAAATTTTTTTTTTTAACGTTTATTTATTTTTGAGACAGAGAGAGACACAGCATGAACGGGGGAGGGGCAGAGAGAGAGGGAGACACAGAATCGGAAGCAAGCTCCAGGCTCTGAGCCATCAGCCCAGAGCCTGACGCGGGGCTCAAACTCGCGGACCGGACCGCGAGATCGTGACCTGAGCTGAAGTCGGACGCTTAACCGACTGAGCCACCCAGGCGCCCCCTCTTGATTTTCTTTTTAAAAAAATGTTTATTTATTTATTTTGAGAAAGAGAGTGAGCAGGGGAAGGGCAGAGAGAGAGAGAGGGAGACAGAATTCCAAGTAGGCTCTGCACTGCCAGCACGGAGCCCCATGCAGGACTGGAACCCATGAACTGTGAGATCATGACCTGAGTTGAAACCAATAATCAGACACTTAAATCAGTCCACACTCTGATCTCTTCTTTTGTTCTTGTGGTAGGAGCTTAGATAATTTCCTTAGATCTATCTTTCTTTCTAATGTAAGTGTTCAAACCACTAAATTTCCCTCTAAACACTTCTCTTTTTTTTAATATTTGTTTTTGAGAGAGAGAGAGAGACAGAGTGCAAGTGGGGGAGGGGCAGAGAGAGAGGGAGACACAGAATCTGAAGCAGCCTCCAGGCTCTGAGCTGTCAGCACAGAGCCTGATGTGGGGCTTGAACCCATGAACCATGAGATCATGACCTGAGCTGAAGTCAGATGCATAACTGAGCCACCCAGGTGCCCCCTTCTAAGCACTTCTATAGCTGTGTTTCCCAATTTTTATGTTGTGTTTTCTTCTTCAAGTAATTAGAGATTTTCTTATTTTCCCTGTGGTTTCTTATTTGACTTTTGGGGTATTTACAAATGGTCAATTTCCAAATGTTTGGGATCTTTCAAATTTCTTTCTATTGTTAATTTTTAATTTAATTTTTTTGTGCTCAGAAAACATATTTTACATGATTTCAATTCTTTTAAATTTACTGAGACTTATTGTGTGGCCAAGACTATGGTCTATCCCAGGGAATGTTTTGTTTATCCTTGAAAAGAATGTACATTCTGCCGTTTTGGGGTGGAGTGTTCTATAACTGTCATGTTAGGTTGTTAGATAGTGTTCAAATCTTCTGTTTCAATGTTGATTTTCTGCCCATTTGCTCTAGCAGTGGGGTATTGAAATCACCTTTAATTGTTGAACTGTCAGTTTTTCGTTTTAGTTTGTGTATTTTGGGACTCTAGGTATACTCCAGTATAACTTCCATATATACTGACTCTTATATCATAAAATGCCCTTCTTGTTGTTAGTAGTATTTTTTGCTTTAAACTGTATTTAAAACATTGATACCAGTATAGTCACCCCAGCTCTTTTATGGCTCCTGGGTACATGGTATGTCTTTACTCACCCTTTCCTTTTCAACCTAGTTGTATACTTAAATTCAAATAGTGTCACTTTTAGACAACACATAGTTGGACGTTGTTTTTTAATTCAATCTGACAATTTCTGCCTTTTCATTGCATCGTTTAATTCATTCACTTGAAAAGACATTAATATAGTTGGATTTAGGGGCACTTGGGTGGTTCAGTTGGTTAAGCATCCGACTTAGGCTCAGGTCATGATCTCACGGTCTGTGAGTTCAAGCCCCATGTCGGGCTCTCTGCTGGCAGCTCAGAGCCTGGAGCCTGCTTTGGATTATGTGTCTCCCTCTCTCTCTCTCTCTACCCCTCCCCCACTCATGCTCTGTCTCTGTCTCTCAAAAATGAATAAACGTTAAAGCAAATTAAAAGAAATATAGTTGGATTTATTTCTGCCATTTTGCTCTTTTTTTCTATAATGTCTCATGTCTTTTTTTTGTCCCTTTGTTCTTCCTGTACTATAGTTTTTGTATTTAATCAATATTTTAGTATATTTTAAAGTTTTCTTCTTTTAAAAATAACAGCTTTATTAGGATATAATTCAAATATAATACATTTCACGCATTTAAAATGTGCATTCCATAGTTTTTGGTGTATTCACAGAATTGGACAACTATCACCACAATAAATTTTAGAACATTTTCGTTACCACCAAAGAACCTCCATACTCATTAGCAGACCTTCCCATTTCCCCCTAACCCACCCTCTACCCCCAGCCCCTATCCAGCCCTAAGCAGCCACAAATCTACTTTTTGTCTGCAGAGATTTGCCTATTCTGGTGAGAGTAGATATCTTTGTATTATTTCTGATCTTAGGAGGAATGCATTTAGTCTTTCATCATTAAGCACAATGTTAGCTATGGGTTTTTCATACAAGCCTTGAATCAGGTTAAGGAAAAAGTTATCTTCAATTCCTCATTTGTGAGTATTTTTATCAGGAAAGATGTTAAGTTTTGCCAAACATTTGTTCTGCATCAATTGAGATAATCATGTGATTTTGTTTTAATGTCTGTTGTTATGCTGTATTGCAGTAATTAATTTTAGGATGTCAAACCTTGCATTCCTGGAATGAATTCCATTAATAGTATATAGTCCTTTTTGGAGGTTGCTGGATTCAGATTACTAGTATTTTATTGAGGATTTTATCATCTATAAAACTCAGAGATGTTAGTCTATAGGTTGGTGGTTTTTTTTTTTTTTCTTGTGATATCTTTTTCTGGTTTTGGTATTTGGGTAATACTGACCTCATAGGATGAATTGGGAAGTAATTCCTATTTTTCCATTTGGAAGAGTTTGTGAAGAATTGGCATTAATTCTTTAAATGTTTTGTAGAATTCACCAGGGAAGGCATCTGGGCCTGGGTTTTTCTTTGTAGGTAGTTTTTGCTTATTTTTTTCAATCTCTTTACTTATTATAGGTCTATTTAGATATTCTTTTTGAGTAGTTTTGGTTGTTTTTATCCCTTCTGGCTTTTGTCTATTTCATCTAATTTATGTACTTTGGTAGCATACAGTTGTTCATAGTATTCCCTTATAAATCTTTTTTATCTTTCTGAGGCTGATAATAATCTCTCCTCTTTCATTTTTATTTAACTCTATATTTTAGTGTTATTTTCATAGCGGTTACTCTAGGCATGCTACATCTTAACTATCACAAGCTAGGCGAGGTTAATATTGACTTAATTCCAGTAAAATATAACAACTTCTCCTAATTTTGTGGTATTATTGTCATATATTTTATGCCTATATATGTAATGAACTAAATAATACAGTACTACCATTTTTTCCTCTGATGGTCTATGGCCTTCTCAGTTTTAGGGTTTCCCTACAGCTGGGATTACAAACTCAAGTTAGTAGAGCATAAGGTTTTCCCTGCTCATTACCTAATGAATTTACTGCTTTCATTGACAACACTGCTATCCCTGAGTTATTACCCTTTGCTCCAAATCACGTCTGCCTCAGCTGGCAGCAAAGACACGGGCTTTGCTGGGCAGCTCCACTCTTTTAAAATTACCATGTCAACTAATTGGATGTGTTGTGTGTGTGTGTGTGTGTGTGTGTGTGAGAGAGAGAGAGAGAGAGAGAGAGAGAGAGAGAGAGAGAGAAGGAAGCAGGTAAAAAAGGCTGCAGACTCTCAGTGTTCCTACACAAAGCATTGTCATTTTTCATAAATAAATTTCTTAATTTTGTTGTTTGTTATGGTCCACTTTTTACAGCCCTAGAATGTTTGTTTTTCCCAATTTTGTCCAGTTTTGATACTTGTATTTGGGGGGGGGGGGGGAGGATTCTCCACTATCCTTATGCTGCCACATCCAGAAAGCCAAACTTTCTATTTTACAAAGAGAATGCTTCTTGTAAAAAAGTTAAATAATACATAGAGGAATAAAGAATAAAAATAAATTCTTCTGTACTTTCACAACTATTATTGACCCCAACTCCTATTAACCTCAATCCGAATATCCTTTCATACTCTTAATGTATTACCATACAATTTCATATTAAAAGGACCACACATTACAGAATGTTTTACAACCTGTTTTTTTTTCTTTCAACGGGGTAGTGCGTATTTCACTGTCAGTGTGAATAGATTTATATCAGCCATTTTAATGGCTGCACAGGAGTCCATTTTATGACATGTTGTTCTAAAATTTATTACCCTGTCCCTTATTAAGGAATTTTGAGATGGCCTCCTCTTTTTTTTTTTTTTTTTTTTCATTCTATAAACAACAGTGTAATAAATGTACATCTTAGCACATTTGTTAGGAATCTTGGCAGGATGAATTTCTAAGGGAAATATTAAGGTTTTCAGGGTGTGGTCATTCTGATTTGGCGAATATTTTGTCCTATAGTCCTCCAATTTACAACCCCTCCATCAACACGTATGGATAGCTATTTCTTCATATTTTCATAAGCTTCAAGCATTGTTCATTTCTTTCATGTTTCCCAGACTATTAACTGGCATTGATAATTCCTACTTTTGCTTGTATTTGCTTGATTACTAGCGCTTTCAAACATGTTTTCTTGTTTCTATTGAATATTTGTGTCTCTTTTTCTGTGTGAATTTCCCATTTCTATTCTTAGCCTATTTTTTTCTATTGTTTGTTTGTCAGGTTCTTTGTCATTTGCCATATTATCTTTTATGCTATCTCCATTATAGCTCTTTCTTATTTTTTCACAACTTCTACTTTATAACATATATTTCCTTTTAATGGTCTTTCACTTAAAAATATTTTATTTTGGGGGCACCTGGGTGGCTCAGTTGGTTAAGTGGCTGCCTTTGGCTCAGATCGTGATCTCGCAGTGTGTGAGTTCAAGCCCTGCGTTGGGCTCTGTGCTGACACCTCAGAGCCTGGAACCTGCTTCGGATTCTGTGTCTTCCTCTCTCTCTCTGCCCCTTTCCCACTCATGTTCTGTCTCTTTCACTCTCAAAAGTAAATAAACATAAAAAATATTTTATTTTTATGGAAGGGCACAGGGTGTGGAGTCAGAATACTGAAGTTCCAGCCTAGCTTGTCTAATTAGAAGCTATATAACTATAGATAATGAGCAACTCTTGCCTCAGTTTCCTCAGATATAAAGTGTGAGTAATGCTAGCAACTACCTCATAGAAACTGCATGAATGTGAAATGTTATAATAATTGTAAAACATTTAGAATATTGTTTATAAGTCCTTAAGAAGTGTTAGCGTATTGTTATATAATAAAAATCTATCTATATTTTTTAATGTTTATTTATTTATTTTTGATAGAGAGAGAGAGAGAGAGAGAACACATATGAGCATGCACACAGGAAAGGGGCAAAGAGATGGAGAGAAGGGGAATCCCAAGCAGGCTCCACGCTGTCAGCACAGAGCCCTATGTGGGGTTTGAATTCACCAACCATTAGATCGCGACCTGAGCTGAAATCAAGAGTCAGACCCTTGAGCTAACAGATTGAGCCACTCAGGCGCCCCCCTCCCCCTCCAAATCTATGTATTTTTTGAATTTCTGTTTTTCACATCCAGCCTTACCTAAGAGTTTGTGATCACTCTAAAAGTTTAAATATATCTACTCATACTTTATTTCAGTACTTCTATAGGATTAATAGTTATATAATTACACATCCAATCTATTCGCATTCATTTTGAATGAGATTGTATACCAAATGTTAATTTTTTTTCCAAATGGCTCTTTTGTTTGTAACTCATTTCATTAAAAAATTACCACAGAACTTAACAATTTGTCGCGCAGTACACTTTATCTTAGTAATTTGAAATGACTGCTTTATATTAGATTGAATGCCCCCATACAGCTGAGTCTCAGTCTGGACTCTGTTTTGTTCTAACTACGTCTATCTACTTCTGTATCCAGATCATATTACTAATATTTAATTATTGAAACGATTTTAATACATTTATGTTTATGTGATCTTGTTTTCTCATTTATAAAACTGTGAAAATAATTGAACCTATCTCAGGGAGTTGTTTGAGAATTAATGTATGTTATGTACAACAGTTGTTTGACACTTGTAAATATTTTAGCACTCATTATCAGTTGTCATAATTATTATTCCGTAAGAATAGTCTTAGGTCTAGACTGTTGGGTTATTATACTAAGACCTTCCAGTGAATCATACCTGCCTGTGTTCACGCCTCTTTGCAATGTGAGTTTCTCAGTCCTCATCAAGAAGTGGAATCTATCTTCTACTTCTTGGATCTGGGTGGGCCTGTGCCTTGATTTGACCAGTAGAGGGTAGAAGTGACTTTGTGTGATTTGTATGCCTGGGCCCAAGATCCCTGCTTTCATCCTATAGGAAATATTGGATATTCTGCTGAATAGGAAAACTGAGGTGCCTTGGGTGGCTGTCCTGGAAAGCCACTAGACACATGAGTAAAGCCAATTTTGGACCGTCCATTCCCAGAAGAAATCTCAAAGTGAGTAGTTACATGAGTGACTTCAGGAGAGATTAGCAGAAAAACTATCCAATGGCGTACACCCAAATTGCAGAATTAGGAACAAATAAATAAATGTTGTCTTAAGCTTCAGTTTTATTTTTTATTTTTTTAATTATTTTTTAAATGTTCACTTATTTTTGAGAGAGAGAGCGAGCACAAGCTGTAGAGGGGCAGAGGGAGAGAGAGGGAGACGCAGAATCTGAAGCAGGCTTCAAGCTGCCAGCAGTCAGCACAGAGCCGGACGTGGGGCTTGAATTCATGAATTGTGAAATCGTAACCTGAGCTGAAGTCCGACGTTCAACTGACTGAGTCTCCCAGGTGCCTCAGCCTCAGTTTTAATTCCTTTGAAATGCCACAGCAGATAACTGATATACAGACTTTAATTTCTTATTTTATTTTAAAGTTAAATTATTATTATTACTATTATTGTTTTACACAACTATTTTTAATTGGATTTGAAGATATTTATTGCATTTTGTGTTTGGTAAAAAAAATGAAACAAATATGTATTTAGTACAATTTTGTGAAATACACTCAGCATAACTGGGTAAGAAGCAGTCTCTGGCCCTCACCCTCCTCTGAGAACTGAGTTGTGAGCTGTCCCACTGTGATGAAGTATTTTCTGCAACAATTGGGCACCAACTGTAACATTCACTAATTCTCTCCTTTCAGTACTGACAGCAACTCCCCATTGTCTTTCAGTTCCTTAACGATATCCAGACCTCCAACAATCTTCCCTTTCACATACAGCTAAGGATATGTGGGCCAATTCAAGTAAGCTTTTAACCCCTGTTGAATTATTCATCCTCCAATCTATCAAATGTCTCATATTGAACACTAGTATTATTTTGTATTTCCAGAATTTGTTTGCTGAATCCACATCTTGCTTCCTGTTTGTTTCCTTCCATAAAGAGCATCACAGAAGCTTTATTTGTCAGTGCTTTGAGCTTTTCTTCTAATTTGGGAGCTTTGGGGCAAGTTGAATGTAGCTTGTCAGCTGCTTCAATTCCAGCTCCTTAATTATAGGAGGGGGAGGGGTCAGGAAATCAGAGGAAAGACTGTGTGCAAGGAGGCAGTGGGTGGGGGCTTTGTTTAAATGGGGAAGGTGAGGGGGCAACTGGGTGGCTCTGTCGGTTAAACCTCTAGGTCTTGATTTTGGCTCAGGTCATTATCCCAGGATTGAGGGATTGAGCCCTGCCTGGGGCTCTGCACTAAGTGTGGAGCCTGCTTGAGATTCTTTCTCTCTCTCCCTCTGCCTTTTCTGTTCTTGCTCTCTCTCTCAAATTAAAATATAAAATAAAATAAAATAAAATAAAATAAAATGAAATAAAATAATAAAACAAAACAAATAAAATAAAATAAAATATAAAATAAGAGGGAAAGGTGAAGATTAGGGGCACATAAGCAATTTTCCCTTTTTTGGTAACTGTGCCTGGTTGTAAGTAGCCCATTGGTTAACTAGGGCCTATGGATACTTTCAGATGGGTTGCCTGATGGGCCTGTCTATATTCAGTCAGGTGATCACTGGGGGCCCTTTCCACATTCCATTGCCCAAGACTGTTTGCCTAAAAGCAGCTTCTACATTAATGAGCAGCTTCAGCCTCCAACTTCACGAATGAAACTTGAGGGTTTCTTTAGCTAACTCTGCTATCTCGTTCATCCCATGGTGCCCGGAAATGAACCGAGGAGGGACTTGGCTCTGAAGCGAGGCAGCTCCTCCAATTGCCTAGCCGAGCTGACCTCCATCATGGCTGCCACCACCTCAGTCACACCCGTGGCCATGCTGCCACCAGACAGAAACACTGGAGCCTAAAGTTAAATTATTACTTCAATATCTCAATAACTAACATTTTGCATTCTCTAAGAATATTTTACTCTCTGTTCTGTAATTTGGGTTTGAATTTCTACTTAAACCATCATTCTGGCAATGCAACTATCTATGAAGATATAGAAAAAGATGAAAACCCACAATAAAACCTAAAATGAAAATCGCAAAAGGATTAGATTACCTGTGAGCATTTTTTATCATACTAATTAAATAGGGGACAGCACTGTATTTAGAACAAATAATGGCTCACCTGTGCTTCATCCCAGACATTCTGGTCATCCCACTCCAAGCCCTACTGCCAGCCTTTGTCCACATTCGTCTGTACCGTCTAGAAATCTAGTATCAGTACCAAGTAAATCATGTTATTCTGCACAGAAGTTTGTCAGTTTTTATTCGTAATATAAATTTCGGTTGATTACAAAAGACAAATGCAAACCACTGCCGCTTTAGGACATAAACCAGAACAAAATATGATAATGAACTCTTCCAAATCAGTAGCTATTATTTTCATGTAGTCAAATCTATTTAACTCTGCTTCTTTATTATGCATGAGAGATATTCTGAAGTCCAAGATTTTAAGTCTATTCACATACAGTTGTTTTCTGATACTATGCCCCTTACTTAGTGTGTGACATATTTTATTTCAGAATTTAGGGAAAAGAATAACTAACACTGTTTAGGAAATCAAGAAGAAAATTAAGACCAGCATAAAAATGAGCAGATTGGCATAAAAAACTACTTTTCCTTAAAGTAGTTCCTAAAATAAAGACAGTCAGAAAGACTGATCTCTGGCATGTCTAAAGAGACAACTAGAAAACAAGCAATATTCTCCGAAGAAGACATGTGGATGGCCAACAGACACACATAAAGATGCTCAACATCACTAATCATCAGGGAAATGCAAATCAAAACCACAATGAGATATCACTTCAAACTTGTCAGAATGGCTAAAATCAAATACACTGGAAATAACAAACGTTGGTGAGGATGTGGAGAAAAATAAACCCTTGTGCACTGTTGGTGGGAATGCAAACTAGTGCAGTCAGTATTCAAGAAAGTATGCACGTTCCTCAAAAAGTTAAAAATAGAATTGCCATGGGATCTAGTAATTCCACTGGGTATTAACCCAAAGAATACGAAGCATTAATTTAAAAAGGTATATGCAGGGTGCCTGGGTGGCTCAGTTGGTTAAGCGTCTGACTCTTGATTTTGGCTCAGGTCATGACCTCATGGTTTCTGAGTTCGAGCCCCGCTTTGGGCTCTGTGCTGACACTGTGGAGCCTGCGTGGAATTCTCTCTCTCTCTCTGCCCCTCCCATGCTCATGCACTGTCTCTCTCTTTCAAAATAAACTTAAAAAAAAAAGATATATGCAGCCCTATGTTTATTGTAGCATTATTTATAATAGCCAAATTGTGCTAGAAACCCATGTCCATTCAGTAGATAAGTGGGTAAAGAAGAGGTGGTGTGTATATGTACAATGGAATATTAATCCTAAAAGAATGAAATCCTGCTATTTACAACGACATGGATGGAGCTAGAGAGTATTATGCCAAGTGAAATAAGTCAGAGAAAGAGAAATACCATATGATTTCAATCATATGTGGAATTTAAGAAACAAAACAAATGAACAAAGAAAAAGGGAGAAAAAACAAACTCTTACCTATAGAGATCCAACTGATGGTTATCAGAGGGGAGCTGGGTTAGGGACTTGGTGGAAAGGTGATGGGGATGAAGAGTACATTTATCATGATGAGCACTGAGTAATGTATAGAATTGTCGAATCACAATATTGTACCCCTGAAACGAATAGAACACTGTGTGTTAACTATACTGGAATTAAAGTTTAAGAATAAGTTTAATTGCCATGAGAAAACAAGCAAAGTTAGTAATGATAAAGCTGTCAATAACTACAAAAAAGATGATCCAATGATTCAACCACAGGGTATGGCATTTTAAGCTTTTGTTGTTGGATAAAAAGGAAAGTAAATTAGCCGGAATTAAATCCTCCAAGTCATAAAATTCCTATTTCTCTAATTTTCAGTAGTAAAATTATATCTATTTTTAATATTTATTCATATATTTTTGAGACAGAGAGAGAACCTGAGTGGAGGAAGGGCAGAGATAGAGAGGGAAACAAAGAATCCCAAGCAGGCTCTGCTCTGTGAGCACAGAGCCCGACTCAGGGCTCAAACCCACAAACGGAGAGATCATGTCCTGAGCTGAAATAGAGTCAGATACTTAACCGACTGAGCCACCCAGATGCCCCCGGTAGTAAAATTATCGTGTATTATTATATTATTATAAAATAATAGTGAATTCAATTCTGTTCTTTGTGATAATTTTCACATTTCTTGTTATTTTTCTAGAAGTCAATCATGATAAAGTTCATTTTGTGATTTCTACGAGATGGTACCATCCCATATTCTTCTAAATCGAGAATCGAGATGAAATGATGATTTTTTTCCCCCTCTATCTCACTAAGGAAAATCTTTTGGGGACTACAATATAATTTGATAATTTAGCTTGATTTTCTGCCATATGTGCCTTTTGTAGCATTGAATGAAAGGCACACCATTCTCCTCCCTCTGCTATTTGTTTGACATGCTAAGAGAGATTACCAGTAAGATAGAGGTCAAGGCAATTGCTACAGTCCATCAAACTTATGGGTCTTTTTTCCACACCCCACCAATACCCCTCATGATTCATGCATTTTAACATGGACATGTGCATCATATACATGGCATGGCACTTGGTTCTCAGACCTGTGTGTGTGTGTGTGTGTGTGTGTGTGTGTGTGTGTGTGTGTGTGTCTGTATATAAAAACATTTATAGTAGTGTATATATATCTAGACAAATATAGAAAAACTCAGGAGAATTTTTAAGATAACTTAAACTTCTATATCATTTTAGTTTGCAAAGTATATTAACATCAATCATCTCATTTTACATTTCCCTACCTCACCTGTGTTTGAGGTAGAAAAGCAGGAAGTAGTCGCTTCCCCCTGTGGAGAAATGACTGTGATCAGAGGAAGCCAAGTAACATGTCCAAGGTCATAGAGTTAAGGAGGAGCACAGGTGGGACCCCTGAGTCCTTGATAAGTGCCCTTTGCCCAATGCCATGCTGGCCCCACAGATTTTCATGATGCCGAATGGGTGCAACTGAAGAGTGAGGTTCTTCTCTTTACTTCCTTTTTTTCCCCCAGGGACATTTTTTCAAGAAACATGTTCAGTTTGTCATCTGGGTAGCATTGTAAAGGAATATATAAGGATGAAATTTGGTTAGTAAATAGCGTATCTTTTATTTTTCTGAGTACTGATACCCATTAAAAATCACGTTCTAGAATGCCATTGTCTTATTCAATTTTGAGAAAGAGTTCTGGAATAGCATGCTACACCCTTCCCTACAGCAAACACACACACACACACCCACACACACACACACACACCCTGTCAGTATCACTGTATCAGCAATTAATAATAAATAAATAGTCAACCAGATACCTGCTAATTTAGTATAAAGCAAAAATATCAGATTTTGTGTTAACCCTACTCCAGATGCATTTTTTTTCATGGTAAAGCATTTGGATTTTATTTTATAATTTAAATGGTTTTTTTTCTTGATTTTATTTTTAATGTTGATAAACACAATCTGTACTTGGAGCTGGATAAGAGACAGGCTTTTAACATAAGGTTTTCAACCTAGAATGTGACTTTTTCAAAAAAAAAATTCAATATTAGGCCTTTTTGCTGCAGACAGTTTCCATGAGAGTCTCCTGAGAAACTAGTTTCTTTAAAAACAGGTTGCTACTGCTTCCTGTGAAACTCATAAAGTGGCTTTCCTTTTGCTTAGTCATCCAGAATGAAGTCAAAAGGCTCAAAGTCTCTCCAGAAGCTATAAGCCAGGGTCACCTCTTACCTTGCTTGTCTGACACTGCCTCCAGTCAGACCAGTCAGGGATATTAAGAATGGCTTCACTGGCCAGCACCTTCCTTCTCAACTGCAAGGGAAATTTTTTTTTTTTTAATTCTGTGGAGAAGTTTCTCTCCTCTGTCAAGTTCAACATAAATATATGTTGCTCTCGGTTGTGCAATGGGCTTGATGTCAGAGTGCTCTGGATTTCCAACAGCTGGTTCTATTTGTTGTTCCTTTGCCTGGGTAACGAAGGTATCTTTAATGCCATTCACGGAGCAGTGGCTGAGTGGCACACAAAAATGACCTGTAGCTGGAGGTGATAGCTCTTATAATTTCTCTAAAATAAAACACACCGTTTCATTCAACTCTTAGAGAAAAGCCTCAGTGTAGTCTTATACTCCTCCACCTCTTCCACCATCTTGCTGAATGAAAGGTCCATCACTGACTGATAGAGTCCAATGGGCAGGATGAGGACATGGTCATCAGCTAAGCCTCCTTTGACCAGGGAAAGGTAGCAATGTGGGTCAGTGTTGACCACCAAATGCTTTTCCACTTTAGGACTGGCAAGGCAAAACCAGCAAGGTCCTGGAAGCTAAGCAACTTTGGAGGCTGTTTTGGGTGAAGGTTAGTCCCTGCCTGTAGATGAATGCTTTCTTTCTCTGCTTCAGTCTATCTATCCCCTTAGCCATCTTAGAGAATAACAGAGTAGTTACAGATGATTAAAGAGATCAAACTGTACATAGATAGTCTTTAAAATCTCATGTAAGCAGGAATGGTTTCATCTTCTGTGTGTGGGTTGAATATAAAACACCTATTTAATTTTAACCATCATTATTGTGATCCAGCTTTGTGGAAGTGGGAGAGAGCCATCTGCTCAGAAAGGTGATTATGAATAACACATAATGAAACTTCATTCAAGCAGCACTGACTGAGGCAGAATTACATGGTGAACAAGACAGAGCTTGGAGATCAGGAAACAGGGCTTTGAATAGGAATTCTCCCACGTACCACCACTGTGACCTCAGACAATTAGTCTTTCTCCCTTCATCTGCAAAATGACAACAATAGTGTCTACTTCATACAGTTCTTGTGAAGATGAAATAAGAAAGTGCATGTATAGCCCTGTGCATGATGGCACATCATATGCAGTCAATAAGAGGTTGCCCTTGTAAGAAATTTGCCAAGAACTTCATAAAACAAGATTTCCTACTGATGCAAGAACTTGTATATGTTTTAAAAACATCCCTGAGAATTTTTCTTTGACATAAAACTTAATATAAGTGCTAATACTGTAAATATTTGTCTCTTACATTACTGATAGTCATTATACATATGCATACATATACATGTACATATACATATACATATATATATCCTAACCCTGCATTTCTTAATCTTTTCCTAGTCCTTACTTCTAGATATTCTGTCAAATTCCCCCAGATCATGACTATTTCACTCTGAGAAAAGATTAATTTGTTACTCTTCTGTTCAGTGTCTCAGGGTCCTGATTTCCATAAACTTGATTTTCCATACCCCCTTTGCCATTTGTTTTCTGGATAGATATGGCTAATGGGAGACCAAATAGAAAAAGAGGAGGACTAAGGGAGAGAAGCCAGGTTACTTCACTGCCTTTTTTCTTGGCTTTTGGCTATATATCTACCATAGACTGAGTCTCCATAATCCCATCCCTTTCTAGCAGACCTTCTCTCTGTGGCCACAATTTCTGTTGAGCCAATCCTTGCCATGATCCCAGTCCCCACCTGGGCCTTACTTTCATGAGTGGCTGTTTCTCTGTGGTTCCAGCTTCTGTCTAGATGCTCTGTATTCTTGGGCCTTTGAAGCATCAACTCTAGATGTCTCTCCAACTCTATAATAACTTTTGGGGCACCTGGGTGGCTCAGTCTGTTAAGTGTCGGGCTCTTGATTTCAGCTCAGGTCATGATCTCACAGTTAGTGAGTTCGAGCCCTGTGTCTGGCTCTGTGCTGACAGTGCAGAGCCTGCTTGGGCTTCTCCTCTCTTTCCCTCTCTTTCCCTCTCTCTCTTCTCCTCCCTATCTCAATATATATATATATATATATATATATATATATATATATATATATACACACACACACACATATATATATGTAAATATATATTTATATATGTGTATGTATATATATGTATATATATTAGATATAGATATAGATATATAGAGATAGATAGATAGATAGAATGACTTTTGTCTGACACTAATCTTTGGCTGCTGATGTGAAATTCTGGGTGTCTTCACCATTCCCTGATTGTCTTGTAGACCTTCCTCCTCCTCTGTAGCTAGTAGTCTGTATTAATGTCCTCAATTAAACTACTTGGTTTGGAATCTCCCCTTGATTAACCCTGACAGATTCAATGATGGTAATTCCACAATTGTTTTCTCATCAACTGACCTAGTGTAGACATTTGATTTTTAGAATTTTTTATAGAATTTGAATTTCAGAGGTCATTTTTATTTATTTTATTTATTAATTTTTTTGAAAGAGAGAGAGAGAGAGGGAGAGAGCATGTGCCTGTGTACTCATGCATGTGTGCAAGTGCCCTCACAAAGCGGGGGAGGGGCAGAGTGGACGGAGGGAGAGAATCTGAAGCAGGCTACACTCTCAGCCGAAGCCCCACCAGGGGGCTCAATCTCAGGACTGTGAGATCATGACCTGAGCTGAAATCAAGAGTCTGACACTTAGCTGACTGAGCCACCCAGGCACCTCAGAGGTCATTTTTAAAAGGTAAGTATCGAACTATGAGTCGTTTATTTTTTTATTCAAGAAAGTTAAAAAAATGCCTGCTCCAGACTAGCTAAATAGAAATTCTGTGCCCAAGATCTATCGGTGAAAATGTACAATGAAGTCCAAGGCATGAGTACATTATCAAAGAAGAAAAGATTATTTTCATAATTTCTTCCTGTTAGTATTATAGTTCATAATATTTTGGAATTTTAAGCAGGAATAATTTAATTCGTTTTGAGTTTATCCTAAATAAAAGAACTTGAATTCTAAACTAAACCTCAAAATGTGTGTATTACGATAGATTTTTTTTCCTGTGACTTTCATGCATGTAGTTCCCACAAATTTAATAAACAAAAGAAAAAATATGAATCAAATACTAGAAAAAATTATAACTAATCTCAGAATATAAATTTTCTGCTAAATTACAGAGAATATTATAAAATAAGCCTGATATTTTCAACTTGCTGTTTAACTCAATGCAAAAGAATCAAACTTATGACTTCCTTTAACTTTGTAGATCATTTGTAATTTAAGGGGAAAATTTCTGTCCAAAATGAAAAGGGTGGATTGAATTCTGAAGTTCAAGAAAATCATATTAACCTAACATCTCAAGTAAAACAAAACCAGATTCTCTTAGGCAACCAGAGGGCTATATACATAAGTTTTCATTTTTGTGCAGATGGGTTACATTCAAAAGGAAAGAGAACATGAAATAGGGTGTCCTGAGACATATACTTTTGTTTAATTGCCTAAATTGGTTCTTTTCTGTTGCCCATGGTCATTGGGAAAATATTAATATATCAGGGTTATGGAACTTGTCTAAAGTTGCAGAATATCTGCTCTGATGGATTTATGTGACCAGCGGTGTTACTGTAAATAAATAAATTTATTAAATTGACCATTTTAAGCAAAAATACACTGAGGCAAGCTAAGAATTATCTGAGTTGGTGCAGCTGGTGCTTAGCAAATGTTATTGACCTTGAAAAATATTGCAATTTGCCAACAATAATAAAGCTCTAATTAAAAAATGGTTATTCAGGAAGGAAATCAACATTAATGAGAACATTTCTTAAAACTGTCTCTCAAAGTAATATACCCATAAAAATAAGTCAATTAGGAAAAAATGTAGTGTTTCAATGGTACATAAAGAGTTTGTAAAAGAAGAAACTAGGTCCAAGACTTAGACAGCTGTGGATTCCATCATTATAAAAATGTAATATACTAATGGAAAAATATGTTTAAAGGTTGATGCAATTGTAAAAGGAACTAGGAAACATCTTACGAGAAGAGGAAAATTAATACAATACTTATTTATTTATTTTTTAAGTTGATAGACTATTTTCTATTAGTTTTAGTTTACAGAAAACTGGAGCAGAAAATGTGGAGAATTCCCATACACCCATTCTCTCCCCTGAGCATAGTTTTCCTTATTATTAAACCTTGCATTAATGTGAATATTTGTTACGATTGATGAGCCCATGTTGATACATCATTATCTGAAGTTAACAGAGTTCACTCTTTGTTCTGTGTATTCTATGAGTTTTGACAAATGTGTAATATATATCTCTACATTACAGTACTATGAAGGATAGTTTCACTGCTCTAAAAATCCCCTGTGCTCTCTATACACCCTTACCTCTGCCTCTCCCAACCTCTGGCAACCACTGATATTTTACTGTCTTCATAGTTTCACCTTTTCCAGAATGTTCTATAATAGAAATTATACAGTATGCAGCCTTTTCAGATTGAATTCTTTCACTTGCCAACATGCATGTAAGCTTTCTCCATGTCTTCTCATGGCTTGATAGCTCATTTATTTTTAATGCTGAAAAATATCTCATTGCATGGATACACCACAGTTTGTTATCCATTCACCTAATGAAGGACATGTTATGTTTCCAAGTTTTAGCAATCATAAGTAAAGCTGTTATAAATATCCATGTGCAGTTTTTGTGTGGACTTAAGTTATAACTCATTTGGGTATTTCTGGGATTTTTAATATTTGTAACAGTTTTATAAAAATTTTATGCTATAAATTAAAAAATTCAACTAGGTTGACCAATTTTCAGAAAAAAATATATATAAGCAAATGTCCCTAAAGAAGAATTAGAAGGGCTGAATTGTCCTGTAATTACTCGAAAATTGAATCAGTAGTCAAAAATATTTCCACTAAGAAAATCCCAAGCACAGAGTCTCTATCAAGTCAAACCAGTGTTCAAGTAACAAATTATTTCAATCTTAATCAAACTTTTTCAGGGCACTGAAAACTTACTTATGAGGCTAGTGTGATTTTAATACCATAATGCAACAAAGATAGTAAAGAAAGAAACTCATGAGCAAAATTTATTTATGAAACATAGATGCAAAAATCATAAGTAATATGATTAGCAAAAAGCATTTAGAACATATATATAAAATGTAAGTGGCATAATCCATGATGACAAAGTTGATTTTACTTCAGGAAGATAAAGTTGTATCAATATGAAAAAATTAATTAATATAAATTGCCCTATTATGAAATTAAAGATCATAAGATACCTCAACAATTACAAAAAGAGCACTTAATTCATTGATGTTGATGTTATTGAAAAATTAGACACAGAGGGAACTTCCTTAATATGACTCTAAATCAATGGTAAACTTTATACACAGTGAGAACCCACTGAAGCCTCTACCTCTGAGTTCAGAAAGAAGACCAAGATTCCAAGCAATACCTCTTTTATTTGATATTTTACCAGTGTTTCTAACTAGTGCAGAATGACAAGAAAAAGAAATAATTGTGTAAGGATTGGAAAGAATAAGGAAATAAAAACTCATTTGCAAATCATTTGCAAAGGAATAACCAAAAATACTTACAAATAAATTATTGCAATCAATACAAGAGTAAGGAGAAGTTGCTAAATAAAAATCTGCATAGTCAAATAAATTATGTTCCTAAGTTACAGTAATAAATGTAAGAATACAAACAGAAAGTTTAAAGGTAACATTTATAATAACACCACGCATACAAACTACGTAAAAACATACCTGGCGGAATGTGTTCAAGAATTCTGTGAGAAAAATTTTAAGATTTATTAAAAGACTTTAACCAACATGTAAGGGAAAAGATAAATTATATTAATTTATTCCCCCCAAATGATTCCAGTCAGAATCATAGCATGTTCTTGCCATGGAAATTGACAAGCTGATTCTAAAATTTATATGTAAAGTCGGAGGGTGCGTATAACTAGACAGTGTTGAAATAGAGGAATTAGTGCAAAGACTTGCTTTATTGGATATTAAAACTCATTACACAGCTATGATAATTAAGGTAATGTTGTGTGGGTACACAGAGAGACTAATGAAATAAAATGGAGGGCCCAGAAGAAGACGCATAGTTATACAGACATACACGTGACAGAGATGGCCTGAAAGATTGGTGGACGATGAACAATCTCTTCCAAAAATACTGTTCAGACCAAATGTATCCATCTGAACAACAAATCAAAATACTATTTTACAACACACATAAAATCAAGTCTGGGCTGATTAAAGATCTGAGTGGAAAAGACAAAATTATCAATACAGGAAAATATCTTCATGATGTCAGGGGAGCAAATGATCTATATCTGTTGGCTTCGGCTGGAGTATAAATTATGAAAAAATATACTAGTAGTCCACCAGTAATATTCTTAGAATTGAGTTTTTCATTCTTTTGTGTTTTAACATGTAACTTTTATGTTTTAATATGTATACTTTAAAGCATTGTTTCATGAAGAAAATATAAAGCACTTCAAATGTAAAACAGTATAACAGCAATACTTCCTCAGCATTGCGCAGTGAAAAATACAAAATTTGTATAAAGGCCTTTGTATATGCATTGTAGTAAAACTTTAGTGTAGGAATATCTAATAGACTTGAAACATTCTTTGCCATTTAGTTTATCTAACTGTTTCTATTTTGTTATTCAAATAATATTACTAGTTGACAATTTATTTCTAAAACATAAAAATAAAAATATGTGAGAAGGGAAATAATAAAAATGCCAAGTAAGATGTGTATGTGCACTTTGAAAATTAATTTTCTATTTTGCTTTATCAAATATGATTTGATTTAAAGACTACTTTTACTTGCAAAAAGACCAATTACAGAGCTATGATAATTAAGATAATGTGGTGTGAGTACAGAGATAGACTAATGAAATAAAATGGAGAGCCCAGAAGCAGATGCATGGGTATACAGACATATATGTGACAGAGATGACCGTATTTATGTGAGATCATAAGGGTGGGGCCTTCATCCTATGGGGCTCGTGCCCTTATAAGATGAGGAGACACTGTCATGTGAGGGCACAATGAAAAGAGGATCCTTTGCAAGCCAGGAAACATTCTCACCAGGAACCACTGAGCTGGCACCTTGACTCTAGGTTTCCCAGCCTCCAGAGCTGTGAGAAAATAAATTTCTGTTGTTGAAGCCATCCAGTCTATAGTATTTTGTTATGACAGCCCAAGCTGACTAATACAAGACCTAAACATGCACAGCCATAAAACCTAACCCTCTCTGCCTAAATGTAGCATTTATGACACCTGGCATTTGTTCCATAATAATAAGCCTTTCCTTTCTGTCACCATTTGTAATTAATTAGCAGAGTTCCTTACAAACAATATGTATTCCATCCTTATTTTTTCAACCACTTTTATCATTTCACTGATCATCCAAAAGTTAATGAATCAAAACATCCATTTACTCTGCTCATAATCTTGTGGGTCTTGCATACATGTCTCAGCTGGGGAGTTCTATTCTTCTAGTTCATCTGGTCGTAGCTGGGATTCCACATGTGTTGGCAGCCACCTAAAGGTCTGCCTGGCAGAGGTCTCTCTGGAGGGTGGCTGGTCACCAGCTGGGACAACAAAAGTGATTGGGCTGCACGCGTCTCACCCTCCGGCAGGCTAGCCTAGAGCTATTTACATGGCAACTCCAGCATTCCAAGAAGCCAGGCCAAGCCTAGGCTTAGGACTTGAACTCTGTTCCTTCCACCTCAGACTGTTGTCCAAATCAACTCAAAAGACTAGGCCGGATTGAAGGGACAGAGAAGACCAAAAGCTGAGCATTGTGGCCATTTTTGCAATCTACCACAATTAAACAATGCATATGGATATTCAAATAGCATAACTGAGGCAGTGATGGTGTTCCATCCCAACTGCCATGGCAGAGATGGCCAACAGTAATCTAAGGCAATGAAAATTGTCTTTTTAATTAGTTGATGGCATGACAGCCTATTCAAGTTATAAAAAATCTTCCAGAGGCGTAAAATCTTAACTCCTGGAGGGTGGTAGTCCTTTCCATTCCTTTGTGAATTAACCTTATCCATATCTGAAGCTCAAAGGAAGTAAACCTGTTTTTAAAAATCTATGCACTAATATTTTCCTTGTTACATGGAGTGATCTCTTAAATAGGTTGATCTAGGCTAGTGAGAATTTCCAGAAACCTTCCATAATCAGCCTAATAGAAGCATGCATTTTGAGGCTGAAATAATAAAGCAATATGCTTTTTTGTCTCCCAACTGCTCTGCAGATCTCTGTGTGCTAGTTTTTCCCTGCCCTTGGATGAAATCTCAAAGAAGCTCCGAGATAATAAAGCCCTCTAGGCTCTTTGATCCCTAAAACAGTTTTAGACCAATAACTGGTATGTTCAGTCCCAAGTAGTAATAGAAACTCCAAATTTTATTCTAGGTTAACTCTTCCATCCTTGTATTAATTAGGATGGATTGGGTTATACTGTGGTAACAGGCAAACCCCCAGTAGTTTTGGGTTTTTGTTTGTTTGTTTGTTTTTGTTTGTTTACTTACCCTAAGTCCTCTCCAGACCAAAGTAGTAACTCCTCTTTGCAGTAACTCAGCAACGAAAGCCATCTATCTTGGGATGCTGCCATTTTGATATGGCACCTCCTTACTGCTGCTGTGCAAGGGTAACACAGAGTCTTCTCGCTGCTACCGTTTGAAAGCGACACATGGCATTTCCAGTCCCATTTCTTCAGTTGCACATAGTCACATGCCCCATGTAAATGAAAGGGTCTGGAAGTTGTGCCTTTCATAATTAGAAAAAGAAACTAGAACGATATTGATGAGTTCTACTTCTGGGGGCCCTACCACTCTCCCTGCTTGCGCCTGCTAGGAATAGGAGATATGGGAGACTTCTTTTCTATTTTATTGCCTCGTGTTTCTGCCCCTGATCCTCTACCCCCACAGTTCATAAAATCAAGGTATAGATGCCATTACTCCTCCAAGATGGAACGAAGAAGAGAAGGGAAAGTAAGGGGCAGTAATGGCCTTACTTTCCTGGGACTGTTGTGAGCTGGTGAAACACTGTCTGGCTTGGCCAGTGTTTTACAATGGATTCTTTCTTCTGTTGTGGGCTGCATAGGTTCTTTGGAGGTTCTCCCATTACTGAAGACTGCTCACTGGTAGTTCTCTGACATTTTCCCATTGACAATTTTCAACTCTTGTTTGTCCGTCTATACCTGGGTCTCTACCACACTTCCTGGACAAAGTCCCTTTGTCTGACTGAGGTATGACACAAGGTCACTTTTCCCTAGTTCAGAGGAAAAACACGCACATCGACTTGTTGATAGAAAAGATTATATCCCACATTGAAGCCATCTTCTTGGCTACCATCATCCACTTTACCCACTTCCAGGCTTTTAAATTCTTCAGCTCTGGGACAGACACCAGTCTTCTGTATCACCCATGCTTCAAGAAATATAAATCAAGTCGGACGCCTGGGTGGCATAGTTGGTTAAGCGTCTGACTCTTGATTTTGGCTCAGGTCATGATTTCACAGTTTGTGAGTTCCAGCTCCACTTGGGCTCTGTGCTGGCAGCATGGAGCCTGCTTGGGATTCTCTCTCTCTCTCTCTCTCTCTCTCTCTCTCTCTGTCCCTCCCCCACTCGTGCTCTCTATCTCTCAAAATAAATAAATAAACATTAAAAATATAAATCAAGTCTTCTGATTCATCCTCTTAGTGTCATCGGGTGAACTGGGGAGACCTGGGCCCCGGGGCCTCAACCCAGCCAGACTCGGAAGAGTCACTGAAGATTCTTGGTCTTGTCTCAAGAAGAGAAGGAATTCAAGGACAGACACACAGCACAGATGCGTAACATAAGCAGGAAAATTTATTAAAGCAAAAAGTACACTTTCAAGCTAAGAGAGTGGGCTAATTCAAGAGAGGGAGACAGCTGCGTCTCTGGGACGTGAGTTTCTGTCTTTTTATCTGCAATTGTTAACTAGGGGGTAGAATACTCATTATTTGGAGTGATAAGCAGGGTTTCAAGCTTTTTCTTCCTAATGTGGTCACAGTATCCATCATCTTGGGCCTGTCTGGTTTGATTGAGCTTCTTGTGGAGTGCTACCAGGACAGGCCTCTGACCTTGCCTGGCTGGCCATGACTTCCTCCTTGCTGCCCTCCAGGTAGCCTGTTAGAGCCTCAATGTCTACTCTAACATTAGCATCCCTTTTAACTGGTCTTCATTGTCCCATTCTTATTCTTGTATTTCACTGTGTTTCACAGTATATCATATAGCTATTATAAAAATAAATTGAGTTCTATCACTCCCTACTTAAGACTTCCAGTGGTTTCCCATTGCACTTAGAAGAAATTTATACCCTGCCCTATAAGGTTATGTCTGATTTAGTCCTTGTCTATCTTTCAACCTGACTTTATATCAGTGGTTTCCAAACATTTTTGACATTAGATTTACATGGTATGCTTTAAGGGGAAAAAAAAGAAAAGAAATCCTGATGCCTTGGTCTTACACTTTGCTATTTAAATGAGAATATCTGAAGGTAGCAGTCAGACATCATTATTTTTTAAAGATACCCACATGATTCCAGTGTGCAGCAAAGTTTGGCAACTCCTGTTTTACACCATTCTCCCTTGCTTCCTAGGCTCTACTTTCACTGGCATTCTTTTCATTTCCTAAAGGTTTTCTGGCATAAGAAACAATATATATGGTCTTTGTCCTCATTTCCTGGCACAGGAAAACCCTTGGCATTTCCTAAGTGATAGGACTGTCTTCATTATGCTACTGAGGTGAGTCAAGGTGGGCTACTAGATAGCTTCAGGAAGACAACTGCTCACTGAAAAGAACAAGCGCCAGATTAGAAGGTGGGAACTTTGATTCAGCCCAATACTGTTGGAGGAAAGGGAGGTTAGAAAATGAATTCAGTCACCTAGCCAATGATTAATCAATCATGCCTATGTAATGAAACTTTCTTTTTTTTTATTACTTTGATGATAATGATGATGATGACGGTGATGATGGTGACAGTAAAGTTACTTTTAACTACCGCTCAACTGTTTTGTTGAGAAAATCAATATAAACATATATTCCCCGAAATGATGCCAAAAAAAAAAAAATACTGGTAAAGAAAAAAGTCCTTTACACTGCATTTATATATTTACCGACGGAAAATTATTGAAAGTTGCCATGCATAGGGACAGTATTTCCACAAAGCAATATGAACGTGAAACTGCTCTCTTGGAGCACAGGAGCTTTCTAGTTTGGCATGCCTCTAAGGCCATGTTCTGTGTAATGAACTCCCTATTCCACTACCTTACTCTTTTTGAATCACTTATAAAGGCGTACTCACACACTGTGCCTTGATGTTATTTGGCTCTATTCTTCTCCGAAACACAATCTAAACACCAGTGAGGTTTCATAACGGTATTCTGTTGTAAAATGTTCACTTAGATAAGAGGTCATCAAACTTTGGTCTACTGGCCTAATCTGAATCCCCCCTCCCCGCACGATTTTTAAATAAAGTTTTATTGTAACATAGTCATGCGTCAATTTTTTTTGTTATTGCCTGTGGCTGCTTTCTTGCTATAATGGCAGAGTCAAGTAGCTGTTGATAGAGATTGTATGGCCCATAAAGCCTGAAACATTTACCATCCAGTCCTTTAGAGAAAGAGTGTGCTGACTCTTCGTTTAAACAATTGACATTATCTCTGAAATGAAAGAATGCGTATGCACAAAATTCTCTCAGTACTCTCCTGATACTTGAGACTGTATCTGTGGATCCCAGGTTTAGAAATCTTCATCTATTTCCTTGAAAGCACTGATCCGAATTACTTTCCTCTAGTCAATGTTGCATCTCCAAAAGCAAAACTACAGTTTGAGAAGTAAAGGATGCTATTCCTTACATTTTGTCCCAAAGTCTGAGAGGTGTAGTTTGTAGGCTGGCAGGGAGAAACTATCTGTGTGAAGATATTTGTGAAATTCAACAGCTTATTTACTAGCTTCTTTTGCAGGAGAATTTTAAGGCAGGTATTTGAGACATGTTGCAGAAAAATCTTTCAGAATTTCTTACGTTTAGCTTCACGTGTATTTATAGATGGGTTTATGCTGAACTTATGGTAGTAATATGATGAGATTTTGGCCTCTCTTTTTCAAAAATTTTCTCAACTGAAATATATACTAATCTGAGAACATTTCTCTAAACATGCATTAATTTTTTTTAATGTTTATTTATTTTTGAGAGAGAGAGACAGACAGACAGAGTGCAAGCAGGTGAGGGGCAGAGAGAGAGGGAAACAGAATCTGAAACAGGCTCCAGGCTCTGAGCTGTCAGCACAGAGCCTGATGCAGAGCCTGAACCCATGAACTATGAGATCATGCCCTGAGCCAAAGTTGGATGCTTAATCTACTGAGCCACCCAGATGCCCCTAAAGATGAATTTTTTTTAAGATCAAAGAAAAATGGGCATTACTTTTGGCAAAAATGAACTGACTTTCTAAGCATCAAAGCTGTTTAAAGTGTTTTGAAAATACAATTTTGCTATTCATTTGTTTTCCCTTTAGAATCAGTGTATCGTGCATGCCGGCTATGATACTTTGCTTTGGATGGGATGCTAAAGAGTGATCTCAGTTCAAATAGGTTGAAATCCCTCATTAGATACTAAACAGCAGCATGAGGGAAATTGGTTTCTTTTAGTCTTTCACATAAAGAGGCAATCTCTTTATATGCAAATACAGAGTTTTGCATATTGATTGTATTTTCTGATGATTGAACTTACACATTTATAAGCTAAATGTCATTCTTTTAAAAGAGGGTGCACAGTAAATATCAATTTCCATAATTTCCCCTAACAAGTTACTACTCCAGCGTGCCAAACACTCTTAACAGTGCAATTCATGTCTTCTTTTTATACTTCTGTAAATGCACAAGGAATTCTTAGCATTCAAACCAAACAGCAAGGAAACTCCTCTCTTCCATGTCCAATGTAAATTCTCATCCTGTATTTGGGGAATAAGGTGACCAACTTGCCCTGGTTTGCCGGGAACTTTCCTGGTTCCAATGATTCAAGTTTACACCCAAGGATACCTCTTATTCCTGGACAAAATGGATGGTTGGTAATTTGGAGTGCTGATGGTGACCTGTGTTTTTTTATATACTTTTAAATTTGTATGTAATTTCAAACTTTTAGAGAAGCTGAGTGCGTGTATGTGTGTGCGTGTGTGTGTGGGCACACACACGCACACACATGCCTTTTACTCAGATGAGTAACTGCTTAATTTTTCTCCACTTGTTTACTTAAAGTAATTCTTTCATACCTAGCACATTAGGTTCAAACTAAATTAAATACAGCCCTTTGTCTTTTCTGGATGCTCACGTTATAATAGGGATCCATATTATAACTACCAATATAATTTATGCGTTTAAAATTTATTTCTTGGGACTTGGACCTTAATGATCTTTTCCAGTAGTTGATAATTATTGTATGTTTACTTAAAAGACATATTGTTGGTCATGCTTATGATTCCTTTGTGGCTGACTCTGGTTTGGAATGACAACCCTAAACAGTACATTGTTCCTATGGGAAACTCCATCTGCTTGAGAGCGATTCACTTTTAGATGTGGCTTGTGGTGAGAATCTGGACTGTCTTCCTCTGCTTACATCTAACCAAGCTGGGGTTCACCCACAAATAGACTTCCCATGAAAGATCCTATGAGAAAGAAGGGAGAAAACAATCTGAAAGTAGTGGTCTCCAATGTTGAGGGAAAAAGGAAAAAAAATAGTAGAGAAAGAAAGGAAAAAAGGGTCATCTGAAAGTAGAGGGGAGTAGAGACAGAAAGAAGGCAGAAAAATGCGAGCTTGGTGACAGGTGAAATACGGAAAGTACTTTCAGAAAAACAACTTATATATTATCAGAAACCCCGTTTACTATTTCAAAACTACCGACACAAGAACTTTTATATTTTTAAAATCACCCCTATTCTTCATAATCACTTCTTATCTATGCTATTTTGTTTTATGGCACCACAAACGTACCAGTTTAGGCAGATACCACAGAAAGATATGAGCACCAGGAGAAGAGAACAAACACTGTGGGTTGAGCACTGTGCAAAATGTCATAATGATAAACAGATTAGATGCATGCTATATATGAGGAGCAAGATTTTAAGCCAAAGATTGAAAAAGTTCTAAATAGTTGGAGTGATAATAAATGAATGACATTGTTCACGAGGCCGTACTGATTTTTCAATTTTTGCTGAAATTCCAGCATTTTATTGGCCTGAGCAGAATTGCATGTAGCTGGAAACAGGTTGATTTATATGTGGAGGGTGACTACTAATATGGTCACAATTTCCACTTAAATGAAAGTCTGTCAATAGTAAAATATCCTAATAAAATAGTGTCTTTTATATATGCCAAGATGGATTGATCACCAAATATTATCCTTTCTTTTTCTTTTTCTTTCTTTCTTTCTTTCTTTCTTTCTTTCTTTCTTTCTTTCTTTCTTTCTTTTTTCTTTCTTTCTTTTTCTTTTTCTTTTTTTTTTTTTTTTTTTTTTGTTAAAGTGTTTTACCTGCTCAATTCAGGATCATCCCATCACCTTCCCCTCCCCTCCCCTCCTCTCCCCTCCCTTCCCGTTCCGCTCCCTTCCCGTTCTCTTCCCTTCCCCTTCCCCTTCCCCTTCCCCTTCCCCTTCCCCTTCCCCTTCCCCTTCCCCTTCCCCTTCCCCTTCCCCGTCCCATCCTTCTCAGATAATCCTTGCCATCTTCCTTTTAGGTTTAGTCACATTTCTTCTTTTTTATACCATTACTGAAATGTTATAGACTAGTACATGAAGTATGGTCCACTGACATGATGCAGTCACACAATGCCTGTTTTGAGGACTTGTATAGAAAGTTTGGTCAATGCCATAATGCTCAGAATGTTCCTATTCTTGGACAATACATGTTATCTCTGAAGGTGTGAGTCAGATATTTAAACTGTGAGAACAGGTTTCTCATTATCTCTTGATCACTGTCATTATGGTGCTGTGCCTTATTTCCAGATCTGGATATCTTTTCTTTCTTTTTTTTTTTTTAATTTAATTTTTTAAATTTACATCCAAATTAGTTAGTATATAGTGCAACAATGATTTCATTAAGGAGTAGATTCCTTAATACCCCTTACCCATTTAGCCCATCACCCCTCCCACAACCCTTCCAGTAACCCTGTTTGTTCCCCATATTTATGAGTCTCTTATGCTTTGTCCCCCTCCCTGTTTTTATATTATTTTTGTTTCCTTTCCCTTATGTTCATCTGTTTTGTCTCTTAAAGTCCTCATATGAGTGAAGTCATATGATTTTTGTCTTTCTCTGACTAATTTTACTTAGCATAATACCCTCCAGTTCCATCCATGTAGTTGCAAATGGCAAGATTTCATTCTTTTTGATTGCCAAGTAATACTCCATTATATGTATACCACATCTTCTTTATCTATTCATCCATTGATGGACATTTGGGCTCTTTCCATACTTTGGCTATTATTGATAGTGCTGCTGTAAACGTGGGGGTGCATGTGTCCCTTTGAAACAGACCACCTGTATCCCTTGGATAAATGCCTAGTAGTGCAATTGCTGGGTTGTAGGGTAGTTCTATTTTTAGTTTTTTGAGGAACCTCCATACTGTTTTCCAGAGTGGCTGCACCAGCTTGCATTCCCACCAACAATGCAAAAGAGATCCTCTTTCTCCACATCCTTGCCAACATCTATTGTTGCCTGGTTGTTAATGTTAGCCATTCTGACAGGTGTAAAGTTGGTATCTCATTGTGGTTTTGATTTATATTTCCCTGATGATGAGTATGTTGAGCATTTTTTCATGTGTCGGTTGGCCATCTGGATGTCTTCCTTGGAGAAGTGTCTGTTCATGTCTTTTGCCCATTTCTTCACTGGATTATTTGTTTTTTGGGTGTGGAGTTTGATAAGTTCTTTATAGATTTTGGATACTAACCCTTTATCTGATATGTCATTTGAAAATATCTTCTCCCTTTATGTCGGTTGCCTTTTAGTTTTGCTGATTATTTCCTTCGCTGTGCAGAAGCTTTTTATTTTGATGAGGTCCCAGTAGTTCATTTTTGCTTTTGTTTCCCTTGCCTCCAGAGACGTGTTGAGTAAGAACTTGCTGCAGGCAAAATCAAAGAGGTTTTTGCCTGCTTTCTCCTTGAGGATTTTGATGGCTTCCTGTCTTACATTGAAGTCTTTCATCCATTTTGAGTTTATTTTTGTGTATGGTGTAAGAAGGTGGTCCAGGTTCATTCTTCTGCATGTCGCTGTCCAGTTTTCCCAGCACCACTTGCTGAAGAGACTGTCTTTATTCCATTGGATATTCTTTCCTGCTTTGTCAAAGATTAGTTGGCCATACGTTTGTGGGTCCATCTCTGGGTTCTCTATTCTGTTCCATTGATCTGAGTGTCTGTTCTTGTGCCAGTACCATACTGTCTTGATGATTACAGCTTTGTAGTATAGTTTGAAGTCTGGGATTGTGATGCCTCCTGCTTTGGTTTTCGTTTTCAAGAATGCTTTGGCTATTCAGGGTCTTTTCTGATTCCATACAAGTTTAGGATTATTTGTTCTAGCTCTGTGAAGAAAGCTGGTGTTATTTTGATAGGAATTGCACTGAATATGTAGATTGCTTTGGGTAGTATCAACATTTTAACAATATTTGTTCTTTCTATCTGGGAGCATGGAATCTTTTTCCATTTTTTTGTGTCTTCTTCAATTTCTTTCATGAGCTTTCTATAGTTTTCAGTGTATAGATTTTTCACCTTTTTGGTTAGATTTATTCCTAGGTATTTTATGGTATTTGTGCAATTGTAAGTGGGATTGATTTCTTGATTTCTCTTTCTGTCACTTCATTGTTGGTGTATAGGAATGCAACCGATTTCTGTGCATTGATTTTATATCCTCCAACTTGGCTGACTTCGTGAATCAGTTCTAGCAGTTTTTTGGTGTAATCTTTTGGGTTTTCCATATAGAGTACCATGTCATCAGCGAAGAGTGAAAGTTTGACCTCCTCCTGGCCGATTTGGATGCCTTTTATTTCTTTGTGTTGTCTGATTGCAGAAGCTAAGACTTCCAATAGTATGTTGAATAACAGTGGCGAGAGTGGACATCCCTGTCTTATTCCTGACCTTAGGGGGAAAGCTCTCAGTTTTTCCCCATTGAGGATCATATTAGTGTTGGGTCGTTCATATATGGCTTTTATGATCTTGAGGTATGATCCTTCTATCCCTACTTTCTTGAGGGATTTTATCAAGAAAGGATGCTGTATTTTGTCAAATGCTTTCTCTGCATCTATTAGGCTACCACACAACATGGAAATTGTAGGTAGTATACACCATTGTTTCTAGTAAGAACTTTGGTCTAGAATGAATATTTAAAATCACAGATGACACCACAGCTTTACAAAATCCAGTTGTTAAATCTTCCTTTCTAAGGCCATGGTACTGGGGCTGACAGAGGAGACACTGATTGGTTTGAATTTAGGGTCAGATTATAAACATCGAAGTAATCTGTACTTTATGTTCTCCTGGAAAAGTCCTACTCACCCAGGGAAAGGGAAGCTGCAAGATTGGAAGGTCAGCTACCTCTTAACCCCTAGGGGAGTGTGGGGAGGTGGGCTGGGGAATGGTTGCAGCCACAGAAAGAGGATAACAATGAGCTGTGTCTTTTCTTTTTTTAAATTCTCGACCATAGGGGCACCTGGGTGGCTCAGTTGGTTAAGCGTCTGACTTCAGCTCAGGTCATGATCTCACGGTTTGTGGGTTCGAGCCCTGCATCAGGCTCTGTGCTGACAGCTCAGAGCCTGGAACCTGCTTTGGATTCTGTGTCTCCTCCTCTCTCTGCCCCTACCCTGCTCATGCTCTGTCTCTCTCTGTCTCTCAATAATAAATAAACATTAAAAAAATTCTCAACCATAGGCTATTCGTAGGACAGTTAGCTTCATATTATGAAGCACAAGCTTTAATAATTCTGTGACTAATATTTTTAAATTACTCAGAGAATATGCAGTATATTTCTAGTACCTTAAAACTAACTATAATAGGCTTTCATGCACATTATTTTATTTGATCATCACAAGAATTTTATGAATTATCTCTTATCCCTTTTGTGGGATAGGAACCAAGAGTCTGAGAGGCTGTGATGTTCTCAAGTCTATACAGCAAATCAACAGGGGTTCACTTGTGTCAGGTGTGCTGCTAATCAGTAAGAGTAGAGCCAGGATAGCAACTAAAGTTTTAGAATTCTGAGTCTCCTATCCTATCTTGTGTCCAGATGCTTCTATTCCTGATGAGTATAGTTGATAGAACTCTTTCTTCTTCCCTATTAAAGTATGTTTACGGTCCATGCTACTTTCATATCTGGCTGTGTCATTTCACTTATTAGAATGTAAACTCCCCGAGAACAAGGTTCATTTTTGCTTTTTGTTGTTGTTTGTTTTATTGTACAGGTTCTGTAGGACAGTTTCGCTCCCATAAATCGTGCAATGTAAAATCACTGTGATATAGGAAGTTCTGTAAATATAATTATTAGCCTGTGGGTAATTAAAAAGTAAATCTTTTTTTTTTTAGGGGAGGGGATGAAAACTAGCTTGAGCTGCTCTTTTCCCAGGCACTTAATTATTTTAATTGATTGACATCTAGTACTGAAGCATGAATAGGTGGAAGTAACAGATTTGTCACAAATAAAATCTTACTCATAAAAATATAAATTATTTGGAACATCCAGGTTTGTCATTTGACCTTGTAGGTACTCGTTGTGTATGTGTGTGTGTGTGTGTGTGTGTGTGTGTGTGTGTGAAAGAAGAGAATGTAATACTAGTTAAATCCAGAAATGGAAGTAATGGGAACTAGGGACAGGGAAGCTGTAGCATTTTTTTTCATCCAAAACAATGTCAACTCCAACAGCAAAGCTTTATGAGAGAGTTCAGTTATCTGTGTGAGCTGATGAGCACCCCTTCCTTTTCACTTCCCTTTCCAAAGTATACAGCTGAAAACCATTATTAATGGAAACACCCTGTGAAGTCAGTGATTCATACACCCTATCTGTTAGTTTTTGTTGCTAAAATGCCATTTTACCTCTTAACCCTTTGGGAAAACTAACAGGACATTCCAAACATAGTCCCCAAGTTTTCACTCGCTTACATCCAGTTGCAGAAAGTTTCTGAGTTACATGTAATTACTGCGTCCGGGAACTGACAAAACTTGACAAGAGATCAGGTATTTCCTGGCCAAACTCTGTATCTCAGGCTATTGTATCCTTAAAGCCAGGGAGGGATGATTCCAGAGCAGTCACCAACAGAATTTGGGGTTTGGGAGGACTGAAATAAAAACTGTGAGTGAGTGAGTGAATGAGTGAGTGTGCGGTGTGTCTGTGTACGTTGGGATCAGAGGACAGGAAGGGAGGAAAACAAGGAGGCAGAAAAAGTCATGATTTAAACGCATTTAAAATAAATTCGTTAAGAAATAAATCAAAAATAAAATTTGAATATTTTGCTGCAGTTAAAATGAATAAACTAGATCTATGTACCAATATGGATAGACAAGATGAAAAATAATATTGAGTAAGAGTCATGATTTAAAACTCATTTAAAATAAATTCGTTGAGAAATAAATCAAAAATAAAATTTGAGTATTTTGCTGCAGTTAAAATGAATAAACTAGATCTATGTACCAATATGGACAGATAAGATGAAAAATAATATTGAATAAGAGTCCAACTTGCACAAAATCATTTAGCAATGATGTCCTCCAAGTAAAATTTAAAAGTAAAAAAATTATATATGGATATATACATGTGAAGCGTGATTATTTTTTTGAGTGCCTGGATATTCTGGTTAATGTTTTTTTTTGGGGGGGGGTTATGGAGAAGGGGTAGGGAATAAAACTGGGGAAATATTGATTTAATTTTAATATTTTATTTTCTCCAGTGAAGAAAAATTTTAGTGTCACATGTGGCAGACTCAATTATGAGTGGTGGTTCCATGGGTGATGGTTGTTCTATTTAAATATGTATGTGTGTGTAAATATATATATATATTTTTTTTTCCCCAAATTAGGAAGAAAAAGTGAATTTTTATCCTTGAACAGCATTCGTACCTTGAGAAAACCGATGGTAATAAAAGTGTGGTGGTTTAAGATGTACATTACAAAAAGGAGTAATTGATCTCATTTTTAAGTGTTCTGCTGATAACACTTTAGTAATTTAAGAAGTGACAGCATTTTTTTTTTTAATTTTTTTAACGTTTATTTATTTTTGAGACAGAGAGAGACAGAGCATGAACGGGGGTGGGTCAGAGAGAGGGAGACACAGAATCTGAAACAGGCTCCAGGCTCTGAGCTGTCAGCACAGAGCCCGACGCGGGGCTCGAACTCACGGACCGTGAGATCATGACCTGAGCCGAAGTCGGACGCTTAACCGACCAAGCCACCCAGGCGCCCCAAGAAGTGACAGCATTTTCTTTAAAAATATTCACCACATTACTTAATCTTTAAGGTCCATCAATTGTATGAAATATTTTAATGTTGTGTTAACAAAGATTTTCTGTATTCACTTTACGTTCAGTGCTGATGCATTAACTCAGAGGTATTTCCTTTGGGTTTTCCATTCCTGAGACGATTGATAATGTACTTTTGTTTACCTATTTTATTTCATTCACCGTTGGTGTCCTTGTGAAATTTCCACTAAATTTAGGCAGAAAAAGAGATCCTCCTTCAGATCTTTGTGTGGGGCAGAGCAGGGATTGGGTCTACTTCTGCCCCCACGGGTCAAGTGTTGGTTTCTGAATCAGCCCAACAACTCACCTCTGGGTGGGCCACATGAGATGGACAGCTCTGTGGTCTTATTTCTGCTTTAGTTTCTGGTTCCTGGGTTGATATATTAACGCTCAAACATAAAAAAAATGTTTCAAATTTAATAAATTGTTTCATTTAAAAAGGCTGTTGTTTAAACATGCAAAATAATGCTGGACACAGTAAAAAAATGGGACTCTTCTTGGGTCCCATCACCTGCTTCTCCAGGATCTTTTCTGCAATCTTATTTGCCATTAGGGGTTCTGCAGGTGAAAAATTCTGTGTTCATTAGGAAGATATTTTTTAAGGAGGTAAACCTTTTCTCCATACATACCATTTTTCTCCCTCCCCTCTGCCCTCTCATCGTTTCTAAGCAAAGGAACTTGTTCTTAGTTGACTCCTATCATTTGACGTTATTTCTACTATAGGGTATTTGTATTTATAATAATAGTATCTGCTTCAAGAGAGAATCTTCTTTAATATCAAAGGGAATGATGCTGTTTATGAAGGTAAAGAGATGGGCAAGAAGGTCAAATTCCAAGTACTGGTCCTGCTCAGAAGCTGCTCAAATCCTACCTTAAGTCTGGATATCTCTCTCCCCTTTGACCAAAAAAATGTTTTTAAAGATAGTACATCAAAGTTTACTTTAGGAACCGAGGATATTTATTGAAGCTGAGACCTTGCTGGACAAGAAAAGGCATTTACCCTGCAGCATTTTCAATATTATATAAGAAAAAGTGCTAGTAGTATCAACATTTAAAAGTTACAAACCTTTAATAATTTGTGTTTCTTAACTTCCTTCAGTCCGTCACCAAGAGACGAACATTTGTTCCCGTTTTAATTGCTTGGCACATAGTGGAAACAAATTCCATACACATTCAACAATTTGATATAATATATTTGAGAATGATATGTTTTTATAAAGCTGGCAGGTACCCAGTTTCCCAGTAGATTTTAAAAGAATCTTAGGAAATATAAGTTTTGATAGAAAAAAAAAAAACAAAACAAGGTGCTAGTTGGACATTGACTCTGTTGAAAAAGAGCCACAGTTCTTTTTTTTTTTTTCTGTCACAGATACTACTAACATTGTGCTTTAACAATTTAAATACTTTAAATGGAAAGGACAATCTTTTTATATATTTTTCACTTCTGTGTTAATATATATTACAGAATAATGGAAGTAGCTAAATGTTGATAGTGAAAAAAAACATCTTGGTGATTTCAAATACATTGGAATGAAAAACTGAAAATAGGAGAAATGTCAATAAAGTCAATTAAGTTTTGAGGTTATATCGGTAATAAATAGTACATGTTGCCCGTCAACAATGCTTCGCCTCTCCTCAGCAATGTCCCTTCTGTGTTGACCATCTCCAAGATCCTTCCAATTGGAATAAATCCTTATATAATAACGGTACCTAAAATATCCACTGCTAGGCATTTTAGAAGTAGGAATCATTCTAGTTTATAATTGCAGCTTGTGGAACATGTTAATTACCTCTGGATTTCCAGTGTGTGTTCCATAGAACTTTAGAACTGAGAGTGACTGCATAAATACAAGGGCTTTGAAGCCAAAGGAATGTGGGAAATATTTCGTATTATGTTTTTCCCCTGGAAATTCATAATGAACTTCTGTAAAATTTAAGAACTGAGATCTGGGGTATAGAAACTTGTTTAACTTGTTTAATTACTGATTTCCCAAACAATAGAGCTGTTTCATTTAGTGTTATGGAGCTAGTGTTCCAAGAGCCATAATTTAGGAAGCAGTGGATTAACCCAACATCTATATCTCAACAGTTTTGGAGGTTAATTTTTCAGGCTGTTTTTCTTAACTTGCACTTTGGTTTTTTTTCTCTTGTTTTATTTGTAAATTATCTCCAATGGGGGGAAATTATGTCTAGGAAAACATAATTGAAAGCAGTTACCTCAATGTTACCTAAGCTACCATGTACAGAAATAAATTTAAAAGAATCAATAATATCATCAAAAACCAGAATTTCTACTACAAAAAAACTTGTTGCTATTAGTGCATCTAAAAAATTCAGGATAATACTATTGGAAATTTTAAAACTTTTATGTTGGTAATTATGAGATGCTTAGAAAAAATGAAAAATAACCGAAAACTAATGTATTACTAATTACAGCCCAGGAAAAATTTTGAGGAAGAAGTAGCTGCCTTTTTCTTGAATTTCCTAACCCAGTGTGTTATTACAATAAAAATGCATTACCACGGAAGAACAAAATGGAAAATACTAGCTTGGCCTTACTCAAAGTTAAAGAATTTTTGTACTTCCAATGTGCTATCTGTTAAGAGACAAAGGAAGTGAAAACTCATGAAGAATAATTTGAAGAATAATAATAAGTTTTATAAAGTGGACAAATGGGTTCTGTGTTAGTACAAAATGGGGAGAAAATAGAGCTTAATAAAAATAATTAAAAAGAAACACAAGAGTAAATGAAGACATACCTAAAAATTTTAAATTAATGGAAAATGTGAGTAAGATCCCTAATTCATCAAATACAGAGCATGTAAAATAAAGGGGCTCTCTGCCTCTTAAAGTAGTAGTAAGTATCAAAAAAGACACTTTACATAACAATATAATGATCATTACAGAGTGAAAATGTAAGTAAGTTCAAGAAAGATTTTTAAATGTTCATAAATGACTTTTGTGATTTTTAAACATGTTATGACTACCTCAAATAACTATTGGAAATAGATAGTATGGGTGTCTGTCTGTATGTATGTATTTTTAGCTTATTAATTTTATTTTTGAGGGAGAGAGTGCACTCATATGAGCAGGGGAGGAGCAGAAAGAGAGGAGAGAGAGAGAATCCAGCATGGAGCATGATGTGGGCTTGAACTCACGAACCATGAGATCATGATCTGAGTTGAAATCAAGAGTCGGATGCTTAACTGACTAAGCTAACCAGGCACCCCGGAAACAGCATTTAAATAAATAAGAACCCTGACTTTCTGAGGCAATATAATCGAGTGTAGCCTCTGGAGTATAACCATCAGTTTGTTACCACATCTCCACTTAGGTGTGATATTAGAATGTTACTTAATTTCTTTAAAGGTCATTATTTTCATCTGTAAAATGGGGAAATAACAAGCCTATCTTATTGGATTATTGTAAAGTTCTTAGCACAATGCTAAGCACACAACGAGTAGGTAAAAATGCTATTTTTTTTACTATTATAATATGCATAATTGGTGACACTTCATTGAACTTTTGAGGACCAAAAAAAGACCTTCCACAACTCTTCAGAACTATTCTAAAAGACCAGATATTGAACTTGGGGAAAACTGGCAAGATCTATCATATTTTTAACCTCTTATGTAATATTCCCAATGGTACAATTTTGAAATTATGTAACTATTTTAAAATTTATTATATGCCTAAATCTTTCTCAACTGTATTTGATGATATTTCATGCCCATCATTTTTTCAACTCGATTATTTTTTATACGAAGCATCATTGACTATTTTAACTTAACTTTTATTATTTTGTAAATATTTACTTATTTCTAGACTGGAAGAGAATTCTTTGCCCTGTCCTAGTGATCAAATTCTTTCATTTTTAATTTTATCTCGTATGATGTTAAAAGAAGAAAGTTGCTTTTCCTTAACTATTGAAGTTTTCTGAATATATTTACTGTAAGTAATGAACTTTAATTACTTTTGCAATTACAGCTTATTTGATTGAATTTTCCACTGACTGCACAAAACATCTGTCCTACTGGGATCATGCATAGTCTCTGATCTGGGTACAATATGCTGTTAAAATATAGTAACATCTGTAGTCCATTAATTTCTAAAGCAATAGGCAAGTTGGGCTTCCAAATGGTTCAGCCAAGTTTATACTTGGGAATTCTGTGTCTTTGCTTTCCATCTCTAAGTGGACTGAGACAACTCATACTTTCTGCTTTGTTTTGGTCTTTACTTAGTATTTGATAAAGCAATATCAACAATTAACAAAGTACTTGATTTTATGCTTTACTTTATTCTGACTGCACTATCCCCAAAGATAATAGAAATAAAAGTGGTGCAAAGGTACTTTATTACAATTACACTGACATCAGTATGCTGTTACTGAATTGTTAAGCGATGTGAAGATATTTTGTGATAATGGCTGTTCTGTGAGGACTTCTTTGAAGATTAAGTCTAAGGGTAGTTGAAAGGTGGGAAAGAGGCTCCTAGGATTGCAAGTTTTTAATTTTGTCTGAATGTACAATGAAAGGCTATCATTACCATTATCCTTGTCTCTTGTTCCTTGCAGAAATATTTTGTCTAATACAGAAATATTTTTCTAATAAAGTCTAGAGATAATTTTTTGCACCCTTATGTTTTAGCAAAAAATAGATGAGGCATAAAGAAATCATGGAGAAGGACTAATGTTGGCATAAAAGGGCCCAATGCAGCTACCAATACAGGTCATTTGTTTGTCATGTAGATTTTGAAACCGCCATATCATTTTACCCAAGTCTGGTGTGTATTCTTCAGCCAATAACAACAGTGACTCCAATTTCCAAAATACAAAATACTGCCTAACAAAGTCTCTATTAGCAAACCATAGTTGTAGAAACTGCTAATGTTCACATATGTTTTCTATGCTTTCTTGCAGTTCTGATTGTCTTTTGACTGGTTTCTGGCCAATGAGATATGGGTAGAAGTAGTATGCCACCTCCAGGGTTGTCCCTTCGACCTTCTCTCTTTCCCTCCCAGGTCAACCTTGGAGATCAAGTACTTTAGGTGGCAGAGCTACACAGTAAGGGGGTTGCTCTACTCATATCAGGCAGGCCATCGATAAAAAATTAAGACTTTTAGTATTAAGTGTCTGAGATGTAAGTCTGTTGCAGAACCCATATTAAATCATTCCTCCATTACTACATATAAGGTATAATTCTAGTTTAGTAGTTATCATTCTATCTACAAGAGTGAACATTACTTCAAGGGGATTATCCATGAATCTCTGGCACTCCCTAATCTATGTCTATTTCTCAGTTTAATAGGATACATAATTTATGTTCACACACATATTATTGTTGGTGTTGTTGTTATTATATTGAAAATGCTTATTCAGTTGCCAACTTAGCAGAGCAGTGACAAAAATAGTACAACACTGCTTTTGTGAGGGGGGAAGAGAGCCTAGGAGTAGGCCTAGGAAAGCCCATTAAAGGATGACCTTGTATATTGACAGGAGTAAAAACTAGAGAATCGTCAAGAGTCAAGGAATGGGTGAAATGCCTCCCTCAGGGAAGAGTATTCCTTGAGAAGAAATTTTCAGCAGTCCAGAGCAACATTAAGGCCTTGAGGAAAACTCGTGGCCATGGCATCTTCACTTTGGGACTTGCTACATACAAACCGCCAGACTCACATGGAAGATTCTTTCTTTCTCCCTATCACAGACATGGATGAAAATACACTGATGGGGAAAAACTGAGCCCCTTGAGGTAATCTGATGCACTCTTTCTACCACTTTTGCACATCTTAAATGGGTTTTAAACATCCCAAAATGACTACAATGTGTTCATTTCCTGTGGTGGATTTACAGTGTGTGACAGGAAATCCATTTCTTTTCCTGTAGATGCTAAATTCATTACCTTGACACAGAATGCAGACTCACTTTTTGCACTTGCTGCCATAGCAACCAGTATCAGGCATTTTTTTTTTCTACTTTTCCTTCTACTCAAGCAGGGTGCTGCAAGAACTGTACTCCATTTAAAAAATTATTTTAAAGACACCTAACAGTGTTATACCAAGGGTCTCTTCACACTATCACCTCTGTAGACTATATACTTCATAAATCTATCATCGCATTATAGACCACAGCATCCTAAACTAGCAGAGTATCGCATTAAGATCTCTTCACGAGAAGATTTCCTTTTTTTTCCTTTTCTAATTTATTCACATCAGTGAGTGCTATTTGAAATAATGGGTGTAATATATTTTCCCCCACCTAACAAACTGCTCTGCAGAGCAGTGATTGTTATTGGAGGCAAATCCTGGACAGGTTCTAGACTTAAATGATCTAAGTGTCGCTGTGACTCTGAATAATGTCATATTACAATTCGACGAGAGCTAGAGTGTCATCTGCTGCTTTCTGCTTCAAAAAAGAGAAGAATGCCACCAACTCATCATGCCAAGTATTGTCCTAGTTTCCTAAATGGCAGGGGGGAGAATTATAAAAAGCAAAACAAAGTTGATGGTTTGCCCTGCCCTGAATATCAGTCAGGTTGGGTTAGCGTGGTGGCTGAAGAGGAAGAGAAAGAACACTTGATGTGCTTGCTTGAGTCTTAGGAGGTCTTGCTGTCGAGGGTCCAACATGAAACATATTCACACGTATCCTATTGCTAGAGTTTGGGGCATACCTATCCAATGGCACAGAGAAAAGCATACAGACGTTGGGAAATTGTAAGCGTGCGGCATCACCAGACTAGTTACCAAACAGCAACAGTCATCAGAATTGTATGTACTAAGGGTTCACACCATAAAAGTGAGGTAGTTTAATTTACTCTGACTGTTTAACTTTTATTTTAGTGTGTGAAAGGCATGGAGGGATTCTATTTATTACCTGATAGCTACAATTTAATTTGAGGTAAAATATAAGCAACACATAAAAATGCTAACTTTGGGGGTGCCTGGGTGGCTTGGTGGTTGAGTGTCCAACTTCAGCTCAGGTCATGATCTCATAGTATGTGGGTTTGAGCCCCGCGTCGGGCTCTGTGCTGACAGCTCAGAGCCTGGAGCCTGCTTCAGATTCTGTGGCTCTTTCTCTCTCTGCCCTTCCCCAACTCATGCTCTGTCTCTCAAAAAAATGAATAAACATTAAAAAAATTTTTTTAAATGCTAACTTTTATTTTAAATGTAGTATCCAGAAACTGCTGGAGGTGGGATGGTTGCTCTAGGAAGAAAAAACCATTAAGTTATAAAGCTCAAAGCAGATACATCATGGAAGCTGGAGGACAGATGATGCTTTATAATCCTTTCTACTTCTTTCTCTGGTTACTTCATGTTGTCTCTTACCTTCCCCCACAACTGATATATTTTGTGTTTAGTGATTATCTCATTTTCCTCCATATTCTTAGGTCTGAAATAAATCCAGATCTGTACTATGAGATTCCACTATTGCATATTTCCAGTTCTTTCTTCCTCAAATTATCTCCTTTATTACACATTATTTTGCTTATTCAGTAAATGAGGGTTGAAGTCTTAGTAATGCATTATAGTAAGGCAAAGCACATATAATCCAAATAATGCAAATGTGATTTAAAAAGTAGAGCATTTTAAGTCTTGCATTGGAATTAGAGTCAGCTATCCAAGGTTTACTAACGCATTGATTGCACTGATTAGGGAATATTCTGTTGAAATAGTATAATAAAACCTGTAACAATGATATATAAGGCAAACATAAAACCTAAGAAAAGTATGATGAAAGTAAACTCAGAATCCATAAGAGCTTGAAGAGTTGTAGGCTAAGCAGATATAGCAGCAGATATAAAGCTATGGCACCTTTCCTCGGGCTGCTGGCCTAATACACAAGAATTGCAACAGTAAAGATTTATATAATACACCCTCAATTATATATGCTGGCAGGAGGAGGGGGAAACTCAGAGCTGACTAAACGGGAAAACTTCATAGGGGACTGGAACCTGATAGATGTAACTAAAGGAAGAGTTCAAGATTGAAAACAGAGGTAGGGGAGGGAAAGGTATTCTAGGGTATGAGAAGTGCAAGAACTAGGACCTTGTCAGGAAGAGCTATTGGTGGGGCCTCTTGGACGAGGGCGGGATATGTGTGAAAGTCAGGCTTTAAGGAATCGAATGAAGAGATGAAGAGAATTCAGTCTGTTAGTCTGGGGACATCTGAATGGGCCAAACACTGAGGGACTGTACTAGGGTAGAGGTTGTGATATGAGGAGTAAAGGAAAAAGATGGGTTATTTTAAGGAAAACAAAAGTTGATGGAACTGAGTGATTAATTGAATCTAAAGCACACATGGTAATTCCAGAGTCAGTATTTGTAGGAGATAAAAGAAGCCATCTATAGTTGATATCTTTTTTTTTTTCCTCTGAAAAGCACCACATTCCCTTATTCTTCTGGAACTACCTTAAATCTTCTCTTGAGAACGTTTTCATCCTTGATTCCAACCAAGTAGTTTGGGGGGCAGCTCTACTGGACTTCCTCCACGTCGCGTCCTGTGGGTGGTCACACTATGCTTGTGCAATCAGGGGTTCTCAGCTTCTAGCTAGCTTGATTGCTTTTTCAATTTTTTAATGTTTATTTTATTCTTTTTTTTTTTGAGAGAGCAAGAGACAGCAAGCCAGGGAGGGGCACAGAGAGGGTGGGGAGAGAAATCCCACACAGGCTCTGTGCCAGTGTGGGGCTCAAACTCAGAAACTGTGAGATCATGACCCGAGCAGAAATGGAGAGTTGGAGGCTTCACTGACTGAGCCACCCAGGCACCCCTGAGCTAGTTTGATTTAAAGGGTGGGCACAAGACACTAGATAGGCCTTCTTTCTCTGTTGTTGGAGTTTCAAGGATGGAACCTCAGAGCTGCTGGTGGCCATGTTTCCTGGCAAAGGTGAAACGTGGTGGGAAAATAGAGCTGATAAACGGAGGGCAGTCAAGGTGAGGTGAGTCTGCATTCACCACACACACACAGAGGGAGAGAAGGAGCCAGAAAGGGACCAAGAGAGATAGAGATAATACCTTCATCATTTGAATTTTTGATGGTAGTCCCCAAAGTCTGTAAAACTGTCTTCATTTCTGAATTTCCTTCTCAATTTAATGAATTGGTCCAGTATACACCCAATGAACTCTGTTATTCTTGTAAGAGAGTTTGGGTTGGGTTTCTGTCATTTATAACCAGAATTCTAATTAGGAGACTTCCCAATTAGGTTGAGAGAAGATTATTAGAAAAACTAAAAACGTATGCTTTGATTATTAATTGGAAATGATGCATCTGTGCGTATGTCAATCTGACTTGAAACCTATAAACAGTTTATGTTTGGGGCAGTAATTATAAGGACAGATACAGAAGTAGAGGCCTAGACTTTGCCCTGTCAGTCTATTATTAAAAATGTCTGGGAACTGTGGTGGTAGTGGTGATACAAAAGGTGATTTCTGGAAGAAATATACCATAAATAACTATGAAATCTTTCATAAGATTTGATAACTTTACAACTAAAAACACTGCTTTGGTTCAGACTATTTCTATCGAGTTGTGTTATGCTCTGGAAACCTATTTAATTACTTCAAACATTACATAGAGTCTCTAATGAGAAATGGTTGGGTCAGGAGCCAGGCTAATGCAGAGCTAAGAACTTTCTGCAGGCCTGCTGCTTTAGACCAGTGGAATGGTGGTGATTAAAGTATTATTTCATCTATTTTCTGTGGCTTGGAGATTTAAATGTGCTTTTCTTTTGGGGCACCTGGGTGGCTCAGTCGGTTGAGCAACCAACTCTTGGTTTTAGCTCAGGTCATGATCCCAGGGTCATGGGATCAAGCCCTGCATTGGGGCTCCATTGAGCATGGAACCAGCTTGGGATTCTCTCTCTCTCTCTCTCTCTGTCTCTGTCTCTCTCTCTCTCTCTCTCTCCCTTTGGCCCTCTCCCACTCATGCATGTTCTCTTTATCTCTCTAAAATAAAAATAATAAAAAGTAAACTATTAAATATGCCTTTCTTTCATTTTCTAAAGGACTTTCATAAAGATATAAGCTTTGTTTATGACAATTAAGTAGTCATATGTTATAGGTGAAGAATATCAAAGCTAAATGATATTAATTTAAAATTTAGGAATACATAAGAAATTACAATATGACACAGTATTTGAACCGAGTGGCAGCAAAGCCTTTAGGATTTGATTTTGATAAGTGAAAATACAGTAGGAAGATGACTTAATAAATCTTGGTAACAAATTTCAGAGCAGTGGGATACAATCCAAAACATTGCCACCCTTTGGCTACTTGGAGGCAGCTTATAAAGTTTCCTGATCAGGTTAGTCCTACTTTTATTTTTGAAAGTTTTTTTGTGGGTCCTAACCTATTGTTTCCTCCAATAAATGTTATATCTTCCAAGTGCATGTGCTAAACGTGGAAATAAAAGATGTCTTTTGGAAACAGGAAAGTATGACACAGATTGCTTAAGGACTTTATGAACTCACGGTATTGCTCATCTTTGGATGACCAAAGAAGAATAATTATTTTAAGTGAGTTGATAAATAGTCTCAGTTTCAATTCCAGTTATGGTAAATAGTAATGGAGATATCCCAATTCACCAAAAGCTCTTTGGAGTTCTCCATAATTTTAGAAAAACTTATAGCATACAGGGGTCCTAAAGCCAATAAACATTAGAACTGTTGTTGCTTTACAAAGTATTCATGTAGTCTTACTTATCAATATGGAAAAGTATAGAGTTAAGCTCATGGACCAATGAATGATAATTTTCATGATCAAGTCCAAGAAGAGACAATATAAACCGAGAGCAGTCATAGTGGTGAAATGAGCCATTTTTTATTGAACTGTATGACAAGTCCTCACTCCTCAGCCGTCGCCAATTTTAAGCATACCTATTTTATATTACATCAATTATATAACATGTAAAAGAATCTTTTCCCTTCCCCCATATTGTTACATTCAGGGTTTAGAATGTCCTCTGTGAAAAATTCCAGTGTGATAATTATAGCTGACTCAGGGATTAGCCTAAGTAACATCAACTGCTCTATTGCCCTGACCATCTAAGGAATTAAAAAGGTCATAACATAAAACTGGAAAATAACTGTATTTAATTTAGATTATAAAACGTGGGGACACTGCATGTCATACCTAGATCATAATAGAAATGTGGTATTTATGGCTTTTATCCATGCAAGGAATTCATCTGGAGCCAATTATCTGGAAATGCTCAGGAAGAACATATACAGGAAAACAAACTAAATTCCTTTGTAGGCCTCTCAAGATAATTGGTTTAGGGCAGAAAATGCTTGAGAGATCATATTCATACAAATTACCCAGTAGAATGAAATATGTCTCTAATTCATTTCAAACCAGAAGTGCTCTGAAAAAGGATCGCTGCTCAGGAGGGTGCCTGCAGTAGAGGGCAGCTGATCCTACTTGCCACAAAGATGCACCCATGGATTCTCCCTGAGAGGCCAGGTCTTGTGCCCCATCAGATATGGCGTCAGATGTATATCCGTGCTATATCTTTGTGTGATGTTGTGAGCATTTCTCACTGATGAAAGTCCAGTTTTCCTGAGCCTTAAGATTGTTTTGGGTAATCAAATGGACAGTTGACAAAATAATGGGGTCAAAGTATCAAGATCATGAAAAACAAAGAAAAATAGAAGAATTGTTCCAGATAAAGGAGACTAAGGAGACATGACAACTAAATGTAATGTTTGGTCTTGGATTGGATCCTGGGTCAGAAAAAGGTCATTAATGTGACAGTTGGCAAAATTTCAATAACATTCATAGATTAGTACTGGTATTAATCAATTAGTACTGTGTTAATATTAATTTCCTCATCTAGGTAATTGCGCTATGGGAGTCTGGGTGAAGGGAATATAGAAATGATTTATATAATTTTTGTAACTTTTTTGTAAGTCTGAAATTATTTAAAATTTAAATCAAAAAATTTTAGGTAAAAAGCATTACAGCCATGGAGACATTTACTAAAGAACCTAGATCTCCGTTAGGGTAGTTGATTGAAAATGCACATTGTGGCAACACAGTTCTTGGGTTTGAACTCCAGTTTTATTACCTGCTAACTGTTTAACTTCCCAACTAATCAATCTCTAAATGCTTCTGTTTCCTTACCAGTAAAAAGGAGACAATAATGCTTCTTGTAGTGTGGTTGCGAATATTAAATGAACTAAGGTGTATAAAGAGCTTAGAAAAGTACCTGATTCAATGAATATAAATAAATAAATAAATAAATAAATAAATAAATAAATAAATAAATAAATAAAAATATTGGTTAGGATTCTGAAAACTGTGCAGTGGGGATTGTTACACAAGGAATATTAGAATAAGATACGATACTGTTAATTCTATCTCCAGGTGAGAAGCTCTATATAAAGCTTTTTAATTGTCAGCTATATAGGAACTTAGACAAATTATTAGTGGAGGGAGAAGCAACTAGATACAATGATGGAATGTTTGATGTTGCAACAGAGGAGCACAGAGGCAAAGAGGTTAGGTCAGGGGAAAACATTAATGTGACTTTTCTAAGAGATTTGAACTTTTGGCAAGGCAACTCACTGTTAGCTCAAGACATTATTTCTGAGAAATAATGTGATGTAGAAGAAATGAATTCTCATTTAGTCTGAGAAAAGTTTGAGGTTTATTTCCCGAAAAATCTTATTTTTCATATATGCATCTGCTTTGATCCATCCTAGTGCAGCACACAGAGGGGAGAATGTGGTTAAGATTAGCATTAGAAACCTCAACATTCCAATGTAGCAAGGCCTGCAGGAACGGGGAAAGAGTTTCAAATCATGGAAGCCATTAGCTGTGGGAGGATATGCTGTGGGAAAACCGGACCTGGGATCATAAAATACAGTTGGTCTGGCACAGCGTAGCTTGAGGCTTAAGATTTCTACCCTGTGGCTTTGCTATTAAGACCAGCTGTGGTGCATTGGGCAAATTTTATATCCCCAAATTTTGCTCCTTCTGTGAACCCTCACAGCACAAACTTTGAAATTAAGCATTAGTCTGTGAAATGAGTGTAATGAATACTTGTATGTAACAAAGTATAAGAATTAGATGACTGAAACTGACTAGGGGTCTTAATAAGTTACCTGGCTCATTCTTTTATTCTCAGTGTTAAAATCCTCACCTATCATGGCAGTGTCAGCCAGGGTCCAGCTAAGAAGCAGGACTCACTAAATATTTTAAACAAAAGGATGAACCTCAGCAAGGGCAGAGGGGCACAGTAGGTGGTGTTAGCAGAACCCAGAATTAAGAACTATCTCTGTGACCAAGGACACAGGACCATAAAGATACGGGATGTCTGGCAGGGAGCTGGAATCATGTAAAATGCTGCCTTGAGACATGGAGAAAGAAGGAGAAATTCTCTATTTTTTTCCCTCCTTCCACCCTCAGTCATCTACTAGTGCCTCTGAGTGGCCAAATATGCTAAAGGCAGTTAGCAAGGGAGCCTGGGAAATGTAGTTTATAGGAACAGGGCACACTTGCATATGTGTGCAGACAGGCAACAAGCACCATGATGCCTCTGCCAGTGCAGGAAAAAATTAACGGAAGTTGAGTCCCTGCTCTGGCATAGGCACCGTCCTCGGAGAGAGACTTGCCCACCCGGGGCTGTGCCTTTAACTTTTCAGAGCAATTCTGCGAATTGTCTACTACGATCTCAACTTTATAGATGAAACAAACAGAATCCTGAAAAGGTTCAGGTCTATGTGAGGCTGCACAGCCAGAAAAGAACAGAGGCCACCTGGTTCTACACATACTCATTTTCCTCTCCTCTGTATCTGTTCAGCACTTCAAAGCTCATTTTGTATTATGCTAGAACTATAGAGTTTAAAGCACTGGGACTAAAAGAAACAACAGAATTCACCCAGCCTGACCTTATTTTTATTTTTATTTATTTATTTATTTATTTGTTATTTATTTATTTAATGTTTACTTATTTTTGAGAGAGGAGGAGACAGAGCATGAGCGGGGATGGGGCAGAGAGAGAGGGAGACACAGAATCCAAAGCAGGCTCCAGGCTCTGAGCTGTCAGCACAGAGCCCAAGGCAGGGCTCCAACTCACGAACCGTGAGATCATGACCTGAGCCAAAGTTTGACGCTTAACCCACTGAGCCCCCCAGATGCCCCTCACCCAGTCTGACTTTAAAGAACACTGAGAACACCGAGGTATGGGAACATTTGCTTAAAGTCACATATCTAGTGCCAGAATGGGAACAATAATGTAAAGTTTCCTTAAGGAGCTGAGTGATTACATCAATACTTAACTTGGATGTCATCTGGTGCTCTTGTTTTTTAACACAAAGTCACTGAGAAATCTTGGAGGGGATGGGTTGAAGAGATCAGGTGGAAGGGATTTGCCTTGAAGAGGCACGTGTCTGCCTGTTGTGCATGCTTGGTCGCCTCTACTTCCTGCAAAATAAGGAGCTAGACGGTCTGTTAAGATTTTGGGGGTTGAGGTGCAGAATAGCATGGGGCATTGGAAGAGGGATCTACCTACATATGGACTGTCTGCTGAAGGAATGAAAAACCAATCCCGCTAGGAATGACTACAGTGACAATATATAATGGAGAGTGGAAGACCCACTCACACCTGCTGAGGGTAAAAGGGATAAATGTGAGATGATGCCAACCAACATGGCTGTGTACTCTCTTCAGTAGTGCCCAGGGTCTGGAGAAGAAATAGGAAAGTGAATGCTTAAACTGATTTGGCATTGCAGAATTTTCTGGCAAGCGAAGCACATCGGCTAGAGAGCTTTCCTAACTGAGTGCTTTCCTAACATAGGGCTAAAGGGAATCATTGGACTTGGAGAAGGGTAGCATCAAAGTAAAGGGTCTCTTTGGGGTTTACCTTTAGGTTTAATGACAGAAAAAAAATATTGGGAGGAGTAAACGGGTGGAAGATTGAGACCAGACAATCTTATTTTTTTTTTTAATTTTTTTTTAATGTTTACTTATTTTTGACAGAGAGACAGAGCATGAGCAGGGGAGGGGCAGAGAGAGAGGGAGACACAGAATCCGAAGCAGGCTCCAGGTTCTGAGCTGTCAGCACAGAGCCAGAAGCGGGGCTTGAACTCACAAGTGTGAGATCATGACCTGAGCCGAAGTCGGACGCTCAACCGACTGAGCCACCCAGGCGCCCGTGGACAATCTTATTTCTAAGGTTAAGTTTTCAGGACTGTGCAGCCCAGTACAGCAGCCACGTGTCACAGACAGCTGCTCCAAATTGAGATGTCAGCATGAGAAGTGTTGTAAATGTGCAATATGGACCAGATTTGGAAGACTTAGTATGAAAAAAAGAATGCAGAGTATCTCAATGTTTTAAAATATTTAAAAATATTTATCCCATGTTGAAATGATAATATTTGGGGCATTTAAAAATAAGGATTTTATTTCAGTGAATCTCACCTGTTATCTCTTATTTTTTTAACATGATTACTAAAACAGTTAAAATTACACAGGCAGCTTATATTGATTTTCTATTGAAAGTAGTTGAAAGCGGTCGTATAGTCAAAGATTTAAGACAGAGCTTTTCAAAATGTAGTCTTAACATCATTTAATGGATACGTGAAACACAATAGACTGATATATGGAAATAAGTAGAAAAGTTATCACAGTATAAAACATAAAGAGTAAACAACATTTTAATGTGTATTAAGAATAATGATCATTGGGGGATGGGCAAAATGAGTGAAATGGAGTTGGGGGGGGGAAGAATGATGATTATTGATTAGTATTAGTGAGGGGGTTTTCCTAGCTTTTCGCCAAAGTCTTGGTATCAAGCTGAGTTATAGCTTTATGCACAGATCAGGAACTATGCTCAACAGTTTTCTATTCTCAGTCTTTATTTGTATGAAATTGATCCTACCCCTGTCCTCACAATCATGAGTTTGCAGCATGGAAATAATTATTTGGCAGCTGTCACATAGCGTTGACTACTCAGATTGGACGTGTTCAGAAATCGAGAGAAATTCCTCACTTAAACTACTTTCAGTGCTGTTAGTAAACATTTCCCACTCAAAGTAGAAGTTGGGAGATACATGCAAAAACATTTCTAATCCATTCTTTAGTTGCATTTATCTCTAGAAACTAGATTTTCATTTTGAAGAATTTGAATGTGGTTTAAAAATAAGACCCTTTCATATATGGTAAAATGATCTTCAACAAGGGTGGCAAGAGCACACGATGGGGAAGGGCCAGACTCTTCAACAAATGGTGGTGGGAAAACTGAATATCCTCATGCAAAAGAATAAAGTAAGACCCTTACCTTACACTGTATACAAAAGCTAAGTCAAAATAGATTAAATACCTAAATGTAAGACCTGAAACTGTAAAACTCCCAGAAGAAAACAGGAGTAATGCTAATTTATTACATTGGATTTGACAGTAGTTTCTTGGGTACGACAACAAAAGCACAGGCAACAACAGTAAAAATAGACAAATGGAGCTTCATCAAACTTAAAAACTTGTCTACATCCAAAGAAACAATCAACAGGGTGAACAGGCATCCTACGAAGTGAGAAGAAATATTTGCAAATCATACATGTGATAAAGCGTTACTATCCAGAATATATGAAGAACAACAGTTCAACAACAACAAAAATCAAACAATCCAAGTAAAAAGCGAGCAAAAGATTTGAATGGACATTTCTCTGAAGAAAACATACAAATAGCCAACAAGCCAAGAAAACATGCTCAGCATCACTAATCATTAGGAAAATATAAAACCATAATGAGTTATTATCTCATACCCATCAAGATGACTATCAAAACAATAACAAAACACCAAGCCACCAGAAAGTTGCAGGGCTTGGTGAGGATGTGAAGAAATTGAAACCCTTGCATACTTTTGGTGGAAATATAAAATGGTGCAGCCCTTACGGAAAATAATATGGAAATTCCTCAAAAAATTAGAAATGCAATTACCCTGTGATCCAGCATTCTCACTTCCGGGTATATATTCAAAAGAATTGAAAGCAGGACCTGAAGAGATTTATATAGCCATGTTCTTTGTGGTGTTAATCATAATAGCCAAGAGGTGGACACAACCCAAATGTCCATCGATAGATGAATGGATAAACATTATACTAACATATTATTCAGCCTTGAAAAAGGAGATTCTGTCACATGCTGCAACACAGATGAACTTTGAGAACATTCCACCAAGTGAAATAAGCCACTCACCAAAGGACAAATACTGTATGATTCTGTTTATATGAGGTACCTCAAGTAATCAAACTCCTAGAAATGTAAGGTGGAATGATAGTTGCCAAGAAGGGAGAAGAGGAGGAAATGGGGAGTTGTTCGATAGGTATAGAATTTCAGTTTCACAAGATGAAAAAGTTCTAGGAATCTGTTGCACAATGATATGAATATGGTTAACACTACCAAACACTTAAAAATAGTTGGGATGATCAGTTTTGTTTTGTGGGTTTTTTTACCACATATTTTGAAGAAAAGCTTGATTATATGATATCACTTTCTCCAGTGAGTGAAAAAAAAATGATGAAAGGTTGGGAAAGCATGAAACTTTGAGCAACCAAGCTGTTAATACAGCGATTCCATCTTGGTGAGAAACCCTGGTAGTTTTTTCAAACGATTCTCAACATTAAAATGTGTGATTTTTTACATTTAAGTGCAGGTTATTCAAAGTAGAGTATTCCACTGGAAATCATTGTGAGTGGTATCAGTGTTTATAACTTACTCCCTAGTTCAAAAATAGATATAGTTTTCCCATCAACAACCAGTGAACTTTTGTATAGTTGCTGCCCAACCTATTTCTCCTTAAGGTATTCAAAAAAATCATAAACCCAGGAATCTCATTTAATTGTGTTCGCAAAGTTTCATGTTTCTTTCAATACTGAACCTACATCAAGAGATATAGTGCTCATTACCAACAGTCTCTGTGAATGAAAATGTGTATTGCTCGATACGCAGGTGCAATTAGTTTTATTTGTGTAGCAACATATCCTGTTGCTGTACACATGGTTGAAATTTGTCAGCATTGATCTAAATGGACTTTGCCAGTCTACATCCGGCTTGAACAATATTCGTTATATACAAAAAAACCACATCTTCGTCATTGTAGATCTTCAATGATAAGCAGAACAAATAATCACCTAGTACTTTTCTCTCATACACATCCCACACATACCTACATATTAGTGACCTAATTCATACTCTACATATTAGTGATATTTGTTGAACTACAAAGCAAAATACTGGTTAGCACACAAACATAACAGCAATTGCTCTTTAAATTATACATTGTTATATGTGCAAAATATGCTGGTGTCTTTTGTGTAACTCTTTTGACTTTCTTTCCAATATACACGCTTACTCTCTCTCCCACTCTCTCTCTTAAATTGACTCTGCTGATAGTCTAATAAACTTCCCAGTAATAGTAGGTTTATACTTGTTTGTGCTATGAGGCATATGACTTTGAATGTTGCATCTGTTGTTTTAGTTCCTCCTCTGTCTCTGGCAAGCAAATTCATCTATTCTATACTGGAAACCAATATTTGTTCCTCATTCTGGAAAAATTCAATTGGCTTACCAGAGAGGTCACAGTGCTTTTTTGAAAACAATGTAAAAGTTTTTATGGTTTTGTACCATTATTGGATGTACTTTCACCAGGAAATGCACTGAGACTAATTGATCACTGGTTCAATAAAATTGAATTGTTAGATATTCATTATTATGTAGAGTATTTTTGTTTCGTCCTCTTTTATTTATGTGAAGTGATTACACTTCAAGATTCCCTTGTCTTGCACAGAGAGGTTCACGTAAGATGATATCCTGGAATTGGGTATACTATAAATGACTTTCTTGGTTGTAGTGATTTGTTGATTATTTTTGCCACTTTTATGCCTTAATAAACAACTTTTGAGTCATTGATCCATTTTTTTTCTGACTTTGAGATGTTTTGTAGCATAATAACAACTGCAAACAGAAACAGACAAGTTCTGAACAATGTATTAGCCAAGATGACTCTGGTACAAGATGGTACAAGATGACTCTAAATTTGAATGTTGGATAAAACATAGAGACTATTTCAGTTGTTGTACACGTGTGTCCTTTAAACATATGATGATTATTAAAAACAATAGAATCTCTGGCACTTCTCATTTTTCAGCTCTCAGGTCTTCTCTCTCTGAAGGGTTCCCTAAACAACATATTTATTCTCTTCTTCCCACACCTCAAACCCTAACCCTCATCTGTATCACATTATTTTCATATCACATACCTATTTATTTATCACATGTTATTTATCACATGTTTTATTTCCTCAGGCACTATCCTCTGAAATAAATTTATTTATTACTATTTGCTTATAGATGATCTCCTCCACTAAAAAGGAGTCTCCAAGAGAATAGGAGCATTGATCATTTTGGGGAAAACAAATGAAAAACACCACACTGTTCAGTAGATAAGAAACCCTAGACCTTCTCAACTTCATGGCTGAGGAGAATCATGGCTAAGGAGAATCATGGCTAAGGAGTTCTCAGCTGAACACTTGAGCAACGATCCTTATACAGACGATTACACAAACACCTGCATGTCTTAATCCCAGACACCTTGGCAATGATAAAGGACAAGTTTTTGCAATACGTTGAACATCATGGACCAACTCTGTCTAAAATAATTTCTACTCTAACGATGAGGTCATATGATAGGTTTTATACCATTATCTCTCTTGGGAGTGAATATTTCTCTGGCTTTAACATTTTATGGTTACTGCTACATCCCCACTCTGTATAGCAGTGACTGATACAGAGTAAGAACTCAAGGAAATAGTTGTTGAATAGATGAATATTACATTTGACTACTTGATACTGTGTTGCTTTTTTTCTTTCTTTTGGTAATGATTTATAATTATTTCTTTCTCCCTAAGATCATGAGTCCCATGAAAACAAGATCTTGTGTGTCTTGTTCACTGCTATATCTTCAGGGTCTGGCAATTCGTTGGCGCATAGTATTTATGGAAAAATTGAATGAGATTTGTGAAATGAAAGTCAACAAGATAGCTTCATTGTCTTTTGCTTGAAATTGCCACACATTTGCTGACATCATTGGTGATCATCAAAGGTCTTCCAGGCCACATTTTGAGAAACAGTTTAAGGTACACCAATGAGAGTAGGTTTCTGAAATATAGGAAAAGGTTAACAGGGCAGAGCTTAGAGAGGTACTCAGATGTGTGCTCAAGGTGAATGCTGGCATGCCCTAAGACGTCAGCAATGGAGAGGAGCAAAATGAATCAACTGAGAGTCTTCAGGGACGGTGGATGTATATGAAAATTGGTAGGTGGTAGAAGTAAGAGTGGAAGTCGGTTGGATTAACCAGACAGAGAGGAAGTATGATGCTGTGAAGAGAATCTCAATGGGTGTTCAATTTCCAGTCCACTTCAGAAATGAGGTCAGATCTCTAAGCTGTTTGAAACTTACCTTCAAGGAGTGTTATTTGGAGATAAAAATGAAGTGAAGTGAGATTTATGGAAAACAAAACAATGTCCTCAGACAATGCCTGTCATGTTAGTAGCTGCTCATAACACCTTTTTAAATATGGGTGAAGATAGGCATTGAGGAGGGCACTTGTTGGGATGAGCACTAGGTGTTGTTTGTAAGTTATGAATCATGGGAATCTTCTCCTGAAGTGAAGGCTACACTGTATACACTGTATGTTAGCTAACTTACAATAAATTATAAACAAACAAACAAACAAGGGTGAAAGAGTAATGACCTGAAAATGTTGGTGGGAAATTGGGAGTGTTATGATCCTTGGAATATAGGGAAAACAAAAACAAACAGCTTCTACTCAGAGGAAAGAGAAGATCATGAAGAGGTAGTGGAAAAATTATTCTATGAAGAGATAAATTTTGAAGTCAAATACATTGATTGATAAAGAAATGGTGGTACCATTGGATTCACTGAAATCGATTTTTTAATGGGGTCAACAGAAGGAGGATGGGAAAGGGTAGGGGTTGCAATGGATCAGTCTTGGCAAAGTCTGGATCACAGAATGCAGGAAGCAGCAGGTAAGAGTAGAAAGTAGAAATGTGGGCTGCACCAAGATTCCATTAGAACTTAGGAGCACAGTTACTTTTACTTCCACAGAGTTTTAACTCTGTTACATATGAAGGGCTGAGCGTGGTATTTGTTAATCCAATTTTGGATTTCAGGTCCTGGCCTTCACGGTCTTCCAAAGAGCAGAGCTGAGGGAAATCGGAAGCACTGTTCCCTGGGCTTTTAGAGGGGTCCCAAAGACAGTACGAGGATGATGACAAATCCTTTGCATTTTAGTTCTTTAGGTTAGAACAAAGTGGGAGTTATAGTCAATGCTCTCTGGTATAAAGTAAGCAATATGGAAAAAGTGAAAAATCATGAGTGGGTTGGGTTTGAGTCTCAGCTTCTTCAGTGGTGTAAATTTGGGCAAGTAACTTAGCCTTCCAGGAATTCACTTTTCTCAGTTATAAAATGGGAATGATAACATCTCTCTTCCCAGGTATTGGTGAGTGCTAAATCAGACAACATGAGCATGTTGCCTGTTATATTGGAGATGGCAAATAAAGGTTCATTCCTTTCCTGTGCGTTTACAAGTTGTGTCTCACAGTCTTGAAAAATGGTTCATCTTACTCTTTCAAAAGTCAACAAATAGGTACTGCGCACCTGCTATGGGCAGGCTCTGTGGGGGTGCTGGGAATATTATGTGAGAAAGGTGGACATAACTGGCAGCCTCACAGTATATAGACCAGTGAATATTCTGATCCAGACCTTTTCTGTTTAAATCATTGGATGGTGGCATAAGTTTAACTCCTATACAACCAAGCCCATAATTTATCAGGGCACTTCTACTTAGTGCTAATTTGCAATATAATCTGACCTTTAACAAAAGGGCTTTTCTTCAGTGGTAATGTGCTTATTTTTAGAGCATTGAGGAGAGTTAGTCAGCCACCTGTCACCTCCTCTTGGTGCCATTACTATTTTACTCTTTACACTAAGCCATTTATAATCAGAAGAAAATACTCATAAGGATCATTTTCATCAGATAAATACAGTTCTATATAGTTGTATTCCTTAGGAACAATATACTGCCTTCTGACACATGAAACACTGTTGTCAGGATTGTGAACCAAGGTGTATAGTCAAAAGTATGAGAAACCATATGTATCTGCCTTTACATGTCCTTCTCTTCTTCTTAAGAGAAGGAAATAAAAATTCCCCCCTCCATCCCCCCCCCCCATAAGCTTCACTCCTGAGTACAATGATAAGGAGAAATGCACGCAAAGTTCTAGTCACCTCATATTATTTTATTGCGAAGGCAGAAGACAATGTACACATCAAGATGAATTCAATATCTTTATACATTTAAGCTGAAAACTGTAAGCCAAACATACATTCCCAGGCAAAGTGATCTTTAATCACTGAAGCAGTGCATTACCAGAGGATGTCAGATCTCTCAGAATATACACTCTGTTATGGATCACGTCACAGCTTTACACAAAACACTTATTCAGCATAAACTAGCCTTTCAGAAGCTGCCACTGCCCTTCCCCCTCCATTTCCACTTTTCATGCTCCCTTCCTCCCTTGGGAAGATGCTTGCTTGTTCCATTTGCTCTCGGCACCAGCGTTGCCATGGAAACTAGCCTCCTTTTCTTCCCCCTCCCCAGTTACCAAGTACAGCTTCTGGACTCAGTGCCAAGACCTCCTCTGTACAACCTCAATATTCTTTCAACGTTTAGACAAATCTGGTGGAAAATGTTGTTTACATTTTTTCCGCCGTGCTATAGCGGCACGTTTTGTGCAATCCATTTCCCATGGATCTACCCGTGTTCTAAAAGAGATCCCTTTTCCTACAATAGCTTTAAAAAATATTACATTATTTGGTCTGATTTTTAATAAGGTCTGAAAAAAAAACCCTCAGGATCACAGAATTTCATCCTTGTCGTCAGTTTCATTGAATTCTAAATTTAATATGCGTGCATTATTTTGGTAATTTGGGAGATAATATCTGTTTTGCAAAAATTGTAGCATTAAATCCAAAACAGTTATTTAAGTTAGCTCTCATACCTTAGAGGTCCACTGAAGTACATCTGTGGCCTTTAGGTTATCCCAATCATTATAAGTCGGATGCTTAAATAATATATTGACATTCCTGTTATGTGTACTTATTCCTAGAAGCCTTAGTACATTTTATGCAGACATGTAAAGTATTGCCTATGGTTTAATTAGTCATTCTTACACTCATTTATTCTGGCACAAAACATTTTGTTGGCGAAATGACTTTTTTGTCCCTGCCCCCCACCTTGAAAAGTGTCAATTTTGCTTACAAATTTCTCAAACATTAAAAAGTAGGCTCAGCAAAGAATTTATTTACTTAACATATTTTATTTTAAATAAATCAGATAAGCCATGCCAGTCATCCCACCGTGCTGACACTACCATTTTTTATTATAAATATTTATATTTAAACATTTTTAAAAAATACGTGTTCCAACAACTTGGAAAAAAATCCCTCTGATAAACAGAAGAGGGAGCAGTATTTCCTCCTTTTCCACGCGGGATGGAGTATTGTTTTTAAAATTCTTATTTCACCTTCTTTTCCCCCTAAATGTAAACCTCCTCTGTCATAATCTCTGCTGTGGATTTTCTTTTCCCTTCTTTATATTTTTTTTTTTTTTAATGGGGGGAGGGGTGTCTAGTGGTGGCGGGAATAGGACCACCCATTTCGATCCAGGAAACAAAGGCTAAATTCTTTCTGGTTTGCTACTTTCTCTTAGGATATAGTTAAATATTAGAAATCTTTGTCTCTACTGTATATTTTTACTTGCAACAATACTTTAAAAAAAAAAAATCTACTGCATCACTTTACAAAGAAGCCCCGGCATTGTGTAGCCAACTGGAGTGAATGTGTGCATTCTCCAGGGCCTGCCCTGTGAGAGACTGTCTCCCCGTCGTTCTCACTCTGGTCTGAGTAGGAGCCGTGCACATCTGAATAACAGAGTCTTTTCTGCCTGGTGCAATCCTGGATTGTTACAGTCTAGAGGCCAGCCATGCTGTCACCGGCACAAATTGATTTAACCATCAATTGCTGTGGTCATTAAAGCTGCTAAAAGTCCTCGCCAAACTGATGAATTGCAACTGAATGTGAAATGAGTCTCTAAGTCCGTTTCCCACCATCTCATATCAAAGGCTATTGTATCCCTGCAAAGTAAAGGGTCGGAGGTTCAGGCTGGAGTTCAACAATGGGCTCTGTCGAAGGATAGAGCTCCATTCACTCTGGCACTCCCAATTACAGTGTGCTTTCCATACCTTATTGTATAAAATTTGCATCCAACTAATACATTGAATTATTGGCATACTTTGGGTGTCAAAGGAGTCATTGAATGGTTTGTCCTTAAAATACATGGAATTCTAAGCATCTGGTGGCCACTGGGTCGTGACAATGAAATGATTCCCTGGTTTTTCACTGCTTGCAAAAGGACTAATTTTCTCTCAGCTCAGATTTAACACTTCTGAACACTCTGCACAACTTCGTCCACATTCACAGCCGTGAACTCATTTCTGGATTTTTTTGAAGGGAGCGGTAGGGGAGGAGTGGTACTGTTCTTGCCTAACAATAATGTAATTAAATTTTTAAAATGATTCACTATAATCTCTTTAGGGCCAAAATAACTGGATAAAACTGGAACTACAATTTGATAGTTTTTTTTTTTTTTTTCACCTGAAGGAAAATGGGGACTAAAATAATAGTGAGGCAGAATTAAAATCACTTTTGGGTACAGATTGCAATGCCCAGATAACTTTTGTTCATTCTTTTAGGAAAATATATAGGTTACAATATAGTTTTCCACAGTTAAGCCAGTCAAAGAGCTATGAATCAATTGGACAATGAACATGTCTCTGTTGTTACTGATGATTACTTTTTTTAGTCAATAATGAAGTCTGTGGAGATAAACCATCATAGACAAATTCTTGAAGCTTTGATATTGCAATATTAATAGGGAATATCAGAAGATTTCAAATTCTGTAGCAATATGAATGTGCTCCTGTTGATGATAGAACTCTAATTTTTCTGTCAGATAATCATTTGAATAGTTCTTACATTCTGAGTCATAGCTATGTCAACATTTTTGTTTACACATTCACTTGAGTTTTTTTTAAATATATATATATATATATAGAGAGAGAGAGAGAGAGAGAGAGAGAGGATTTTTAAGTATATATACATATACATATATACATATATACATATATATGTATATGTGTGTGTGTGTGTGTGTGTGTGTGTGTATATATATATATATATATATATATATATATATATATATATGTATATATTGAGGTTAATATTTAAGGTCCTTATTTTGAATTCCAGAGACTTCAGTGGTCTGTTCTTTCTCCTTCTCTCTTCCCAAAGTTCACAGTAGTGTGACTTCAGCAGCTAATGTTTGCCAAGATGTGCAGAGGAAACTCTGCAGGGAAAACATGGCTTGGGGATCAAAGAGAGCTCCATTTTTACTCTCACAACCCCACACGTTCTGCTTATTTTCCTTCCCTAGCTCATCTTGCCATGAAGTGCTATCATTAGGGCTGAGAAGAACAGATGTGGGAAACCAAATAAATCTGACTTGGTATTGGAATGGGGTTGCATGAATGCATAGTATAGAAGGAAATAAGCAAAACCAGTAAGACTACAGTGCATAGAGAAGAGAGAGAGAGAAGGGAAATTTTGCTTAGAGACTCAGTGCATAGGTCAGGGGTTCAGGCCATTCAGATGTATTAATAATGAGCTGGCAGACAGATCCAGGTTTGTGTTTCCCTAGACTCTATTTACCATAGACTTTGAGTCTCCAGTAACTTTGTGTAGAAATCCATCAGGAAGAACTGTTACATTTTGCCCAAGGTTCCAAATGACCCTTGAAAAGGTCGTTGGATTCTTGTCTTTAAAAGATCTATTGTTCAAAAAAAAAAAAGGGGGGGGGGGAGGGTGAAGTACAAACTCCCTTGGTCAAAAGGAAAAAAATCAGCCTCCAAGTTGCTTAAGCATTGTAAACCGAATGGAATGTCTATGTTTTATGACCCAAGGAATTATAGTACATTTTAGATGAAATTTAATGTGCAAATCAATTCTTTTTATAACCTTAAACTGAACAGCATTAGAAATATCATGCTTACTTGGGAGATAAAAGCAAGAGAATACAATCTCTCAAAATCTCTCAAAGATAATTTACTTCTGGTTATTTTTAACATTAATGTGCTGTTAAAATGTCTACATTTATTATGATTATTAATTTATACCTTGGTTTACTTAAAAGTTTCTAAGCCAGATTGATATGTAAATAGCTTTAGGCTGCCTAGTACCTATGAAAGCATACACTAAAATATATATGCTTATTGAAAATCCTAGCATAGCATAGCACAAGAGCTTTGGAAAGCCTAAAATCAACCTAGAAATTAATTTAAATTTAATTATTATTTTACTGGCACCTACATTTTAAAACAATTTAAGAAGACTTCAATGAGAATTTTATCATTATTTCCTTCCACTAGACTCAGGATAGCAGCAAGCCTGTCTACTAGGTGCATGTAATATGCACTGGATAAATATGTGTCTGATAAACAAACACAGTGTAACAATACTGTTATAAGTAGAACAGAGATTTATGCCCATTTACAGCTGAAGAAATTGAGAGTCAAACTGCGTTATTTCCGCATGTCACATGGCTGAGACAACACAGATTAGAGCTCTGGGTCTTCTGTGTAATAGATTCATTCTTTAGTACACTGTTTAGTGTCTCTAGAATAACTTGAGGTTGAAAACATGATAGAGATAATCTCGAATCCCTTTTTAAAAGAACGAACTCTGTTCATGGCAGATATATGTTCATTCTCAAATTAGAAAACATTGTGTCTCCCTTTATGCGTGGACACATTTTACACAGAACCAGAACTCATAATAGTATTTTGTGTTACTTTCTTTAAAATGCTAATTTCATATTCATATACATTTTCTAAAAATTCTATTTAAAGATTATTTCTTTGTGTCCTATAGCCTAAGAATTTTAATTTTAAAAGTTCATTGACTTGCAAATGCTCTACTTACCACTTCTTTTTGATAGCATACTTGTATAAACAATTATAATGAACAATTTACTTTTGATGCCTGATTTTTGTGAAGAAGAGGGAAGGGAAGGGATGAATTGTAACACTTTGTTTAAATAGTGTTTCTTTCCAACATTTCCTGGGCATCATATGTGCCAAAGAAATCTTTTAAAATTAATCATGCATTTAGTGGGTACTCCCAGTTTGAAGGCTCATGGCTTTACATCTGTGAATTTTTCTTTTATCATTTTGTTTAATTTCTTCTCTCTTTTTTCTTTGTTTTCTCTCTTTGGAAAACGTAATGATTGGATGTGGGACATTCTTCATAGATTCTCTAAGACTCTTATCTTCTCTCTCAATTTTTGTTCTTATGTAGGTATATATTATGCATTCTTGCCAGGGATAAATTCTTGAGTGACCCCACTTTTAGTATGGAGAGGTATTATCTTATTCTAAAACTTCCAATTAACTCCAGTTTTTAGCCCCACTTATCAGTCCATACTCTATACTAGCTAATTCTGTATCTGTAAAACAGCTAGATTTCTGCTGGAAAGACCTTCTTTCACAGGTTTAGCCACTCAACATATTTTAAATGTTTATTTATTTATTTTGAGAGAGAGAGAGAGAGAGAGAGAGCAGGGAAGGGGCAGAGAGTGAAGAGAAGCGGGAGAGAATCCTAAGCAGGATCTGCACAATCAGCGCAGAGCCTGAAATGGGGTTTGAACTTATGAACTGTGAGATCATGACTTGAGCCGAAATCAAGAGTTAGATGCTTAACCGACAGAGCCACCCGGGTGCCTGTGTATACATCAAATGAATTGCATGCTGTGTGAACTCTATCTTAAAGCAGTTATATAAAAATATAGGTTCAATGTTTGGTCTTGAAAAAAAAAGAATCTGCTGACATTCATGTCAACCTTTCTTAGTAATTCAGAATTGAAACTATTAAGTTTCTTTATTTATTTTGAGACAGAGCAAGAGAGAGCTCAGGAGGGACAGAGAGAGAGGGAGAAAGAGAGAATCCCAAGCAGGATCCACAATGTTAGTGGATGCCTGATGCGTGGTTTGAACTTATGAACTGTGAGATCATGACCTGAGCCAAAACCAAGAGTCAGAGCTTAACTGATGGAGCCACCCAGGTACCCCCAGAATTGAAACTATTAACATCAGATATTGTACTTTGTTTTACTATTGGGGTATCCATTTGGCTAGTTTGTCCCCATGCTTAATGGATTAAAGAATTTTTCCATTTTCTTCTTTACTAAAATTTTTAGACACATATTTCCCCCCCTGCCAGTTTGCCTTTTCTTACAGCCACTTTACTTTTGTTCTGTTAGAGGCTGGGTACAATTGTAGGAATTGTACATAAATAAGAGTTCATTGGTTCTATGTTGGATAGTGTTAATTAGCCCTCAAGTAAAATATGTTGCTTTATTTTTAAAAAATAATGAAGTTGGATGCCAAAATCTATTCTGTGTACATCAGTCCTTATTCGTGTCTGAGTAAGGATTCTATCGAGTGATCCTGAGATGAGTATTGGGATTGAATGCACCACATGGAACCTCCTCAGAACTTTCTAGCAAAGAACGCTTGGTGGCAGAAGACAAGGAAGATGAATCTACCAAGGCTGGGCCTGGAGAGGTAAGAGAGGCACTCAGTACTCTAGAGACAGAACATTTCTTTCAACCTCATGCTTGTATTAAAAATTAACAGAGCTGTTGCAGTTTAATCATTCACTCAGTAAATATTTATTTCCAGGCATTGTTCAAGACCTCAGGGTAAAAAAGTATACAAAACTGCCCAGATTTCACCCTTTGTGAAGCTTTATTCTACTGGGGAAAGGCATATAGTAAGCAAATAGGTAAAATACATGGTGTATTGGATGATGAATAAATGGAGACAAAGTGCATAGAAAGGAGGCAGTTTAATGAGAAAGAGTGTTACAATTAACATACAGGGATCAAAGCAGACTTTCTGAGAAGATGGCATTTAAAAACCTGAAGGAAGTTGGGAACCAAGAGACATTATTGTCGGGGCAAGAGTGCTCCAGAGAGTGGAAACAGTCAGTGCAAAGACCATTGGGCAGGAATGTGGCTGGTGTGGTCAGGGAATAACAAGAAGGTAAGTGTGGTTAGAGCAGCAAGCAAAAGGGAAAATAACAGTGGCAGAGCTGAGAGAAGGATTGGGGTTTGGATTGTACAGGCCTTGTAGGAAACTTATTTTTTCTCCAAGTAAGCTCTTTAAGGGTTTACTGTATTTTGGATAGGCTTTGAAAACATCACTCTGGCAACTATAAAGAAAAAACAAACAGTAGCAGGCAATGAAGAAATCTTGTCAAACAGTTGGGTGGCTAGTGCATTACTGGTGAGATGATGGCGGCTTGGACTAGAGTAGGGTTTTGGGGTTGTCAGCAAGTACTTATTGTCTGAATGCATATTGAGAGTTGAATTGACAGGGTTCACTGATGGATTCAGATGTGTGGTAGGAGAGGAAAGAAAGAAGTTAAGAATTACACAAACTTTATAGTTTGAACAACTGTAATAATGGGGATGCCATTTACTATGATGAGGGGCACTAAAGGAAGAGCAGATTTATTGGGAAGGGGTAGTGAGAGGTTGAGATTCGGGTGGCTTGAGTTGAAGCATCTGTTAGACATCCAAGTGGAGATGCTGAGAAGCCATCTGTATTCATCGAGGGAGTGAGACCTGCTGGAGAAAACAGATGTTCCAAGAACTGAGCTCAGTGGCACTTTACCTCCTTCATAACCAGAGGACTTCAGAGAATTTAGATGTGGATACTTAGGTAGATGTAGGTGGGAGCTTATGAAATCTTCTTACCAAGTATTTCTGTTTCTTAGTGAAGTAAGAAGCATGGATATCATCTGAGAGTGATAACGGTAGAAATGGAGGCTTCAGGAGAGAAGAGATGTAGGAAAGAGCCGTCTAGAACAGTGAGATGGTATTGGGACCAAAGTGGCTCAGACAAGAGACTCGTTGGGTCAGAATTCAAGGTCAGGAATTTAACCTGAAGCCATTCAGTGTGGTTGTATTGCTTACTCCAGTGATGCTCAGCTGTGTGAAACTACAAAGTGAGTAGAGAGTCGGATTCAACAGCAATGGGCTTTTGTCAGGTAAGGATGTTGAAGGAAGGAAGGGACAAGGCAGCTGGGATCATTCAAGGAAGTGATTATTATGAAGAACTGTGGAACTTAAGCCGAGTAAAGAAGAATTAGATGTCAAGGTAGTTACAGAAAGTGAAAAGATAGGTCAATAAATGGGTTTTAGGTTTCAGTAAGTTGGAGAATTGTTGAAATACTCTGGGTATACAGGAAGTGTGTTGCTTGTAATTGAATTTTGGAGGGGTTGCAGCTATTGATAACAAAATAATCCAAGAGGGAATGATAGAAGTTCATGGCTTAGTGGGGTAAAGAACAAGATCTTTGGAGGGAAAATGGTCAAGATGCTGAGATGACAGGATAGGAGAGACGTTACACAGGAACATTTTGAGATCTCTATGAGTCATGACAATAATTAAATGAGAGAAAAAGTGAGCCAGGAGCTAATATCCTCAAGGCATGAGCCAGAGTAACTTGTAGCTCTGGGCATGACTATAACAAGAATGAATGAATGCTATAGTCTGGCAATGTGGGATTCAAAACTGGGATTTTTAGAAAGGAGAGAATGGAGATGTGGAAGCTGCAATGAAATACTAGGTTTGGGGAAGTGGAAATCACCTTCTAAGAAATTACGAGGGAAGCAATGTTGTGATTCCAGTTGGAGCTAGAAAAAATGTGAAGGGAATGTTTAAGATGTAGGGAATATGGTGGATAACTGACCAGGAGTGTCAGAGGGGACGGTGGTTGAGTTTCAGGAGTTGGAGTTGGAGAAGGGATTGGGAGATAGAGTCATATATGGGCATTAGAGTCTTAGGACTGACAGATGGCCTGGAAGTATTGGTCTTCCCTCTAGGCTTTGATCATAAGATTAGTTCTGAAAGTGCCAAGGTAGACGGTGGTGAGACTAGGTGTGCCAGGGAGGCAGGCCAGGGTTGGGTCTTATTGGCAGCATGCAGAATTTGAAGTCCTTTTCTTCCTTCCATCAATGGTGGTGAAAAGGCACAGGAAACAGCATTTTCATGGAACACACTTTGGTTGGAAGCTCTGTCTTTAGTCCTTCTCTGGGAAGGAGGAGATTAAAACAGTGGTCTATGGCAAATGGAACACTGAGGCTTCCTTTTACTCATGGTCAAGCTAGAATGCTAGAAAACGATTTCATATATATGTTTCATGTATATATGTATATATTTCATGTATATATTTCATATTTCATTATATACATACATATATATAAAGAGAAAGATTGTAAAAAGATAATTATATGAAAATCAATCATAGGAAGATATGCTGTATGGCACTGAGTGCCCCTGGGGTTATAAATACTCTTCGAACAGCACTACCCAATGATGGAAATACGGTTTAGGATCACGTTATTGTGTACAATTTTATTCAGTGTGTACAAAAACACCATGGGGGAGGTAACGATATTCCAGGTGCACAGTTCCTTTCCTGCTGTACAGACATCCAAGAAAGCACTGATCATGGAAAATTTTTTTCCTGACTCATTTGGTAGCAAAATCTGACCTGGCCTGAACTGAACTAGTAGTAAGCTGTTTGTTATCTTTATTTGATTTATTGAAATAACCCTGCATTTCTCTTCTGAAATATTAGTGTGATTATGGGGAACCGCTTGAGACCCCGGCTAATGTAATGGTACGTCCTATATGGTATGTGTGCCCTATTAACTTTTTAAAATCTGGGCAAGTCGCAGCTTCAGAATACATTAGGCCCTGAGAGTTTTCAATACAGGATTGCAACCGGTACTCAAATTCTCTAGGAATGAAAACTGATGTTTAAGGACTTAAGTAACCTGCCCAAGGCTGAGTGGTAGGTGACAGAGCCAGGCCTGGCTCTGTGTGAATCCAGGGAACGCTGGGATCAACAGTGGAATCTGCCTTGGTCAGTTGTCCTCACTGGATATACGCTGAAGTGGAATACAGCCACTTAACATCCATATTGTACAACCAGGGGCCTCCATGCAGAGGAAAGAGAAGTCCTCGTGTAATCGTATCTTGGGTGTACTTGAATTTGGATGGGCATGAATAGAGGGGTATGTGTCTCTCTGTCATAACTAGGAAGAAGAGTTAGAATCAGAAGGAAAGAAACTAGTTTTTAAAATGCAAAGTAAGCAGCTCAGAAGCAGAATGTCTCCAGTTCGAGAGGTTGCCTTGTCTAGCCAGCACCTGCCTTCCCCCAAATTACCCAGCTAAATGGCTGTATGTGCAAAATGTGTGAGTTCTTAATCAAAATGAATTTATTTTCCAAAATCCACTGTTTTTTTTTTTTTTTTTTTTACAGCACAGCCACTGCTAATAGTAGTTAGCACTGACTGAATGTCCACAATCTTCTAAGCACTATGGTGAATATTTTATATGCATTATCTCGTTTGATGCTTAAAACACCTGTATGAAATAGGCAATATTTATTATCCTCCCTTTATGGATGAGGAAATCAAAGATTAGAGAGGCTTGGAAAACTGGTCAATGTCAATAGCTAGAGAATGGAAAAGACAGGCTTCAACCTTGTGCTGCCAGATTCAAGAGCAGTCTGTTTATAACTGTTAAGCATACTGCTTATATTTATAACCACTGAGCATCTGGTCAAGAAAACTTGGAAACTTGAATAAACTAATAACCAGTGAATCAATGGAGTTGATAATCAAGAATCTTACCCCCAGTGATCTCACTCTCCCCCAGCAAATCTCCAGGCTTCCATTGTTTTATATATTTCTTTTGCCAAGCCAGCAAAGGAAAAAATAGTAATTCCTATCACAACAAATTGCTTCAAAAAATTTTACAAATGGGTACAGTGCCTCATTTTATAGGACCAAAAGGACTTGAAACTAGAATCAGAGATAGTACAAGATAAGAAATGTTTAGACCATTCTCACTTTTGAACAGATAAAAATATGCTATATAAAACTCTAATTTTATAGTGGTATTTAATATAATATTATCCTAATATAATTTTCTAAATATGCAAATCTAAAACTTTTTTTTATTTAAAAAAAATTGTTTTAACGTTTATTTATTTTTGAGACAGAGAGAGGCAGAGCATGAACGGGGGAGGGTCAGAGAGAGGGAGACGCAGAATCTGAAACAGGCTTCAGGCGCTAAGCTGTCAGCACAGAGCCCAACGCGGGGCTCGAACTCACGGACCGCGAGATCATGACCTGAGCCGAAGTCGGCTGCTTAACCGACTGAGCCACCCAGGCGCCCCTAAAACATTTTTTTAAATGAGAGACCAAACTGTTTCTATTCAACATTATACTGAGAATTTTAGCTATGGCAATAGGATATTTTTAAAAAGTAAAAAACAACAACAGCAACAACAACAAAAATCCACACAAACAGTGTATTGCTACACAAGTAGCAATAGAAAAAGCTACTCTTTTTTTGTAAGCCCACTGTGGGTAATACTCTTTATACACATCTCTTTTTTTTCTTATAATAATACTAGAAGGTTACTATTATTATTTTCAAGTTATAGGTGAGAGAACTAAGATTCAGATAGTTACTGTATTTGCCTGTCTTTGCGGCTACTTGTTCTTTTCTGTCACCAAGCCAAGTCCTTAAATCCTGAGAAGGAAGAGGGTTCTGTGTATGGTTGACCATTCTGCTACATCCTGGAGAGTGTTTTTAGCTAGTGCAGTGTAATTTTTATGATAGGGCCAGAGTCAGAAGCAGTGAATGCAGTGACTACTGACCTTTTTAATCTACAGTCCTGACACTCTACCGGGTTTTCTTACCTACTTATCCCTTTCTTTCTTTTTCTTCCTCTCCTCCTCTTGGAGGGTTTTTTTGGTTTTGTTTTTTGGTAAAAGAGAGAAAGAGACACTGACTCTGTTAATTTAAGTCATTCTGCTACTGAAAGGAGAGAGAGAGGGCGCACTAGCAGGGGAGGGGCAGAGAAAGAAGGAGATTGAGAATCTCAAGCAGGTTATGCACTGTCAGCGCAGAGCCTGACATGGGGTTCAAACCCATGAACTGTGAGATCACGACCTGAGTAGAAGTCGAGATCCGGTCACTTAACCGACTGAGCCACCCCAGCTCCCCAGGACGTGTGTTTTTTCTTGCAGGTGTTTATCTCTGAAGAAACTGAAGGATGTAAAGTCACCTTCTGTGGAATGGAAGACTGGTGGGTCTGCTTCTCTACTCTCTCCAGGGAGCCTGAAAGGGGCATAGGATATGCTGGAGGAGAAGGAGAAGGGAAAAGACTGGGGTGATCAGGGAGGGAAGGGACTTTTGAATGTCCGTCTGAATGAGGTCCCCCAAGTTGAGTGCTTACTCAACAGCCAACATAAAGAAATGTTTAACACAACCCCTGGGCCTCAAGGGTAGTAAGAAAGTCAAATGGCAAGACTTCTTTTTGAGTCGTGGCCTGTTGTTACCCATCCTTCCTGATATTAAGGACAGAATTAAAGGTTATACACTAAAGTGAGGATCGCCCTTTAGTCTGTCTCTAAACACCACGAGCAGAGGTTCAATAAGAACTTGAGTAAATACAGAAGAAAGTTCTATGTTTTTTCCTTTGGAAATATTTGAACATAAATGGGAGAAATAATGAATGTTGCGGGGTGACCAAAAGTGGGGGAACCAAGATGAATTGTTTGTTAGCCTGCAAAGGGTGTAGGTTAGTTACTATAGAAGTAGGCTGAGTTTAATTTGTGAACACTCAAGTGAAAATTGGATACTAAGAAATTTAGCAAATATAATGTCGGATGATATTTCAAGAGCCTAGTGCCTTAAACATTATCTCTAGTTTTTAATGCAGAGATGCTTTATTTTATGCTATGATTCATTAGTTTTATTTATTACTGTTTTTAAATTTAAATTCTAGTTAGTTAACATATAGTGCAGTATTGGCTTCAGGAGTCGAATTTAGTGATTCATCACTTACATATAACACCCAGTGCTCATCCCAACAAGTGTCCTCCTTAATGCCCATCACTCATTTAGCCCATCCTCCCACCTACCTCCCCTCCAGCAACCCCTAGTTTGTTCTCTATATTTAAGCATCTCTTATGGTTTGCCTCTTTCTCTGTTTTTATTTTGTTTTTCCTTCCTCTCCCCTATGTCCATCTGTTTTGTTTCTTAAACTCAACATATGAGTGAAATCACATGATATTTGTCTTTCTTTGACTGACTTATTTCACTTAGCATAATACCCTCAAGTTCCATCCATGTTGTTTTAAATGGCAAGATTTCATTGTTTTTGATTGCTAAGTAATATTCCATTGAAAGATATAGACCACAACTTCTTCATCCATTCATTAGTAGATGAACATTTGGGGTCTTTCCATTATTTGGCTAATGTTGATAGTGCTGCTATAAATATTGGGGTGCATGAACCCCTTCGAATCAGTATTTTAAAAAAAATTTTAATGTTTGTTTATTTTTGAGAGAGACAGAGACAGAGTGTGAGTGGGGGAGACGCAGAGGGAGAGAGAGAGAGAGAGAGGGAGGGAGGGAGGGAGGGAGGGAGGGAGGGAGGAGGGAGACACACAGAATCTGAAGCAGGCTCCAGGCTCTGACTTGTCAGCACAGAGCCCGACACGAGGCTCAAACTCACGAACCGTGAGATCATGACCTGAGCCAAAGTCGGATGCATAACTGACTGAGCCACCCAGGCGCCCCAGCTCCTTTGAATCGGTATTTTTGTATCCTTTGGATAAATACCTGTCAGTGCAATTGTGGGCTTGTAGGGTAGTTTTATTTTTTAACTTCTGGAGGAACTTTCATACTGTGTTCCAGAGTGGCTGTACCAGTTTGCATTCCCACCAGCGGTGCAAAAGAGTTCCCCTTTCTCCACATCCTCACCAACATCTGTTGTTTCCTGAGTTGTTAATTCTAGCCATTCTGACAGGTGTGAGGTGGTAGCTCATTGTGGCTTTGATTTGTAAACATTAGTTCTGAAAAAATAATCTTGAAGCCACTCAAGAGTAACAAAAACTTTCTCATGCTAAGAAATTTTGACTGTATCTGGAGTTAGATCAGATTTCATAAGTTAAGGGTATAACCTCTACAAATATTTCTTCATTTCAGATGCCAGCTGCAGGCTTTGGGGTTCCTAGGCCATTTGTACTTCTGACCAGTTAGCTATAAATTTGGAGCTTTTCACTACCCTTCTGGCTTGATAATTTGCTAGACTGACTCACAGAACTCAGAAAAGCACTGTATGTACTTTATTTTATTAAAAAGAATTCAAGTCAGGACTAACCAAAAGAAGAAATGCAGACCTCACCCTGGGAGGGTTCTAAATGCTAAGCTTTCATGTCCTAGGGATGCATCACCTTCCTGGAAGATGGATACAGGTCACCATCTTGGAAGCTCACTGGAGCTTTGGGTGTCTGGAGATTTATCAGGGTTCCAATACAGATATGATTGGCTATGTGGCTGAAGTCAGTTTCCAACACCCCTCTCGTCCCCAGAGATTGGGCTACATCAAAGTTTCAACTTTCTGATCATGTAGTTGGTCCTTCCAGCATAGCCAGCCCCTTATCTTAAAACTAGGGACCCACCATGAGTCACCTCATTAGCATAAGCCCTTGAGTTCCCAGGGGGGCACCATGAATAACAAACATATCCTTGTCACTCAAAAAATCCCAAAGGTTTAATGGGTCCCTCAGAAGAATCAGGAGCAAAGCCAGCCAAAATTTTTATACAATACTCAGGTTACATTAGAGAACAAAATACCAGTAAACACACTATTTTCTGGAGTGTTTCAGAAAACGACTCTCTTTTTTCCTAGTCCCTGTCCCTACTCACTTCTCACTTAACTTCTCAATTAGAGAGGAACACATTCAGCTACTCCTACTTTCTGGCACAGGCTCAGGACCTCACCCTCCCTTCAAGGGCTGATGTGTATTGATGCTCCTTCTCCCTCTAGGTCCACACTGTTAGCTGAATCAGGCAGCCCCTGTACTGAGGACAGGGACAGAACCAATGGCAGCTCATCAACTTTTCATTCCACACAAGTGGATTTTCTGTCTTACCCATGTTCCCCTTCCTCATGCAGTCCTCCAGTGAACTCTAGCCATCTGCCCATTCTCTATCAGAAACTGATCTGTCTCCTAATTTTTAAGGAGCTGCACTCTGCCAATGATCAATGAGACTCTTGACCCCACCTCATGTTTCATTTAAGGCCCTTTTCTCTTCTTGGCCCTCTTATTCTAAGGGAAGTAGTTTAGATAAAGCTCTTTATGGAAGTTGGGAGTTTTTCATAAGAAAGTTGTACTATGGGGTCTCTAGACTGACACTGGAATGTTAGGCATGGCTGGAACGTTTGGGGTTCTGTCTTCTTAAAGAAGTTGACAAAACTGAGTGTTTTGTAGAACACTTTAGAACTGCCACCTCAGTTCTAAAGATGGCAAAACAAGTCCTGCATTTATTAGCTTCATTGTGACTTTTATGGATGAGAAAAAGGAATTGAGAATATCTATACACACAAAGAATCTTTGGGAAACCTAAGCTGAGGGAAGGTTGAACATCAGTTAATTTTTTTTTCTAAAAGGGAGCACATTATAAGAGATATCCTAGTATTTTTCCTAAGAAACTCTGGTAATATCTCTCAAAAATTACTGTGAAATGTTTTAGGACTCTTAATTCAATCATCATTAAAACTGGGGAGGGGAGTGCATTGAGGGTTTTCATTGTGATATATTCTGATTCCTTCTTGGTCCATATTACAGGGTATTGCCTAGTAGTCTTTACTTTTCTATAGGAGAAGATACAAAATCAACATTTCAATAATCCTGCTAAGCTATAATAGGATCTAGTTTTTATCGTTTGGGGTAGAGCATCTTAACCTGAATCCCTGCTGAATTCCCAAGAGCAGTGATTGTCCTTCCCTGAAATGTCTTTCCCTTACACTACACAGGACTGTCTTTGGGGGTCCTGAGACCATCTGACTCCAGAGTGGAAGACATATTTGGGGGTACACTTTGCCTTTGCAACGTTGTGCTGCTTTGTCTTGCCAGGCACATTAACAGGAGTGTTAATGTCAATGTTTTTAATCTAGCAGTTAAAGGTTTAAATGAAAGAAAAGAAATGAAATATGGAACAAAGAAATACAATGTCCAGCTAGAAGAAATACAGCAAAATATTTATTTTACTAGCAGCAACCCCAGAAGTCTGACTTACTGTGGGCATTTTAGAGTTTAGAAACAGTTACTCAATGTTATAGATTTACCTAGAACTCCTAGGAAGCAAACCATTAAATTAGGGATTGAAAGCCGGGAACCTCTAGAGACCCCATGGTTGAAGGGTCACAGGCACAGAAAACTGAAGCTCTTTCCTCTGCTTGCTCCTTATGTTGAGGCAAACATGTTATATCTGAAGGAAAGAGACCGAGTGCAGCTAATAAAAAGCTGAGGCAGCTGACCCATCAGCCAAGTCAGCCTTCTGGAAAATAACAGTCCACGCATTAGGTAAAGAACATGTCTTTTCATTTGAAAGGCAGCTTGAGACTAACCAAGGATGATTTTAATTCAAGGATAGAAAAGCATTACAGACTCATTGTTGTATGATACAGAGTTGTTGCCCAGAATAGTGGTTATCCTTTGTTACCAGATAAAAAAACACAAAAATATCAACTGTTAATAAAGAGAGTGGAATTTAGGTGAGATGGGAGATCAACAGCATGTAATTGATTTCATAATTACTAGGTTTGTTTAAAAAACTTTATCTATGTTTCTGCTTAAAAGCCTTAAACTGTACTTTAAAAAGAAAATAGAATTATAACCTTTTTTTGGAATGAAAATTAATACATGTTCTTTTTAAAAATTCAGAAAATATAAAAAAGTGTAAAGAAAACAAAAATCCCCTTTAATCACCTCCAGGGATAAATGCTATTAACAAAATATTTGTATAACAATATGTGTGGGTTTAAATAAGAACAGAGGCATATTTTATATGGTTTTTTTTTTTAACATTTTATTTATTTTTGAGACAGGGAGAGACACAGCATGAACAGGGGAGGGTCAGAGAGAGGGAGACACAGAATCTGAAACAGGCTCCAGGCTCTGAGCTGTCAGCACAGAGCCCAACGTGGGGCTCGAACTCACGGAACGCGAGATCATGACCTGAGCCGAAGTCGGCTGCTCAACCGACTGAGCTACCCAGGCGCCCCTTATATGGTTCTTTAAAGCTTATTTTACTTGATATGTCCTAGCTTTTCTGTAGATTAACAAATCTAGCTATGCATCATTATTTTAATGGTTTCTTTTATTTCATCACATGTCTCTACCATATGCTTTTCAAGAAATGCTCCTCTTAAAATGACCAATCTCTGTAATTCTAACCATCCTATTCTTGGCTTCCCCCCATTATGCACAATCACATGTGGCTGGGATACAAGTCTACTGGTTCCTGGGCCAATACAGATATTTATCAGAACCCTTTCTTTTATCAGAAAACTGGCTTAAAAGATGATTTCTCTCCACTGTTGAAATATAGGAAGACAATGGCTGCTTAGGCAGACATTGTTTCAAACAACACCCTCTAAATGAGAAACCTTAAGACAAGGTACCAAGGAGTAAAAACTAAATTATATTCAAAGAGAATAAAACATTGAAGTATGTATATTTCTGAAAGGAGGCATGAATAGAAAAATAAATATTCTGGGAAAGTTTATAAAAGCACTCAAGCATGGGGAAAACAACAGTTAAAGTAAGCAATGACTTCTTATAATTGAAGATTGATTAAAAAGAAAAAAAAAACCAGCTACTTGAGTTTCCCTAATTTGGTTCTGTTTGCATAGTCTTTTGTAATATACTGATTGCAATTATTGGTTAATATTTTTATTTAGTTGTATTTTTTTTTAATTTTTTTTCTAATGTTTATTTTTGAGACAGAGAGAGACAGAGCATGAACAGGGGAGGGTCAGAGAGAGAGGGAGACACAGAATCTGAAATAGGCTCCAGGCTCTGAGCTGTCAGCACAGAGTCCGACGCAGGGCTGGAACTCACAGACTGAGAGATCGTGACCTGAGCCGAAGCCGGACGCTTAACCGATTGAGCCACTAGGCGCCCCTATTTAGATGTATTAACAAAGAAATGTCTTCTTAATTTATGTAAAAGCATCAGTTAAAAAAATGAAAATAAATAAACATATCATTTACTTACCAAATTAATACCTGTAGTAGGCCTAAGATTTCGGCCACAAGTCAGTTCTTACAGCAGTATTCACCTCAAAGGCATATTTGGTCTTATACAAAATATCTATTTAAAAAAATAACAAGCTTTTATTGTAGGCATCCTCAAGCTATAAGCTATCAATAAATTTCATTTTGACTTATCTTAAAATGTTATGGTATTGTAGCATCCATGAACATAGTTGACAGAGCAACTTTCTCTTAACGTTTCCCTATAATAACAGTCGGAATATTTGAAATTGGTAATAAATGTCACATGGATGAGTTACTATAGAATTTCCTGCAGAATATGATTTCTGTCTATTAATATGCAGTGAGGTTACCAAACTTTGCCTGAATCTTTAAGAGAGTACAATTCTCATGTGGGGCTACCTATCAGATAACATTAGTGTTGCTATAACCAGGAAGGTTTTTACATTATAAATAAATAACCATACTCAGAAAAAAAAAAATCAAGTGAGCTTCCAAAACTTCTCGTTCCTGATACATCAAGGAGAAAGGCACTTAGCAACTGAACCCACTGCACCTTAGTTGTAGAGTATTAACACAATTACATTAGAATGCATAGAAACATGAAATCTATGGAGTGCAAACTTGTCAATAAGGCACTTTTATCAAATGATGCAGAACATCTAAGGGGTCAAATGTATTGCTGAGATATCAAATGGCTCCTGCCTTTTCTTCACTTGGAAAATACCAGGTGATATTTCTGTGGATAAGGAGACTTCCTGAAGTGGATTTTTGTTACCTGTTAATTATCAATTCCTCCTTCCCCCTTCATTATGGTGTCTTGGTGCTCATTCAGAGCCTAATCCTTGTCCATGCAGCACAGAAGCTTCAGGAGAATTCTATCCCTTCCCTAGTGGAATAGGGATAGGATGAATGGACCTGTTTAAAGGGTAATCACATATTCCTTTCCACAGTAAGTAATTCAACATATGGTGTTTCTAATCCCCTCCCCCCACCCCCCCCCCCCCCCCCCCCCCACCCCACCAAACTGATTCATAACCAAGTATGTGATCCAATCCAGCTAAATGGGAAGAAAGTTTCCTTGGGCTTCTTGAAGGTTTCATCATTGTTAAGAGAGAGGTATCAGAAAAGAAGTGTTCTTTTCCTCTGAGTGCCATCCTCTGTAGATATAAGGCCTGGAACGCTACACCAAATTTTCCTACTCAGGAAATTAGTAGGGGGATGAGTCAACAGATAAAGGAGGCTCAGTCGGGAGAACACAAAGAAATTGAACAAGATCCACTAAATTAAGCCAACTCTGAAAGTCTTCCCTCTAGAGTTCCGATACCATGAGTTAACAAACTCTCTACTTTTAAATCACTTTGAACTGGGTTTAATACTATTTGTAGACAAAACCTCTCATATTTTACAGAACTTTCTAGTTTTTTTTGTCCTATAATGTGTAGTGTTATTTTATTCAAGGCCTCTTTTATAGGCATTAAGTCATACCTTCTATGAAGACTTTTTCTAAATGCGAACAGATAATTACATAAAAGTTTCAGGATTTTTTTCCCCTCAGGTGATACAATAGGTCTTTGGAGAATTTATATATGGGTCTTGGCTATTTTCAGTCATTTTTAAAAATTTATGAAGGAAAGTTTCCTTCCTACCTTATGTGAACTAAACTTTTGAGCCTCCATGTCTCTTTCCACTGACCTGGAGAAAACAGCTTACTGAAATAGTTCTACTCTGAACATGAAAAGGGAACATATTTTTCATATTCACTACACAAGGATATGAATCCTTGTCCTTGAACTTCTGACTATGCCCTCTTAGGACAGTAAGATGATTCTGCACAGGAATACCTGTCTTCAGGACTTTTAATTCACATACACTCTCAGTGCATGGCCTTTTACATAAATGATAGTCCATCTTGACCTTTGAATCTATTTATCTCTGTACTGTTTCCATGGCATGTTACAACGCGGTTCATGTTCTTTTCTCTTGCCTCTGACACCATACTATACATGCGTTGTTCAAGTTTATGGTTATACTTAACCTATAGCAGAAGATTGAAGGCCTCCTTAATTCTAGACTCTGGGTTGTGACTAATTCTGGGGGATCCATTCTAGCTGGTAGAGGTGGGTAGAAGGCTCTAGCAAATCAGCAGATCAGAAATTAATTTCCTTGCATCATCCAATTTCTACAGAAACCAGATAACCATGGAAAATGGGGGAAACGATTTCATGGGTAATTTTTTATGGATTTCTATAGATTTCCTCCACTTGATAAACTCACATACCACAGCCTAAGTGTGGTTCTCTAGCTAGTCCTGCAATTTTGACAACATGCCCCAAAAGTTGTAACCCCAATTTTAGAATCATCTCTGTGACATTCCTTTGAATTACTGCTGTTATTCAATTATCATTATAGTTGGGGCTTGCCTGGCACCCAGTTTTTGTTATCCCACCAGCGTAATGGTCATGTTGAAAACATACTCTTGGGCAGTCTGATAATTTAAATTCATTGATTCTAGACTCAGGCTCCCCAAGTCCCATTCCAGACTGAATCATTATCTTTGAAGATGCAGGTTTTATATACTTAAATTTCTCAGGTGATTCTAGCGTACAACCAAGTTTAAGGACACATATTTTAATTCAAGATGCAGCACAATGAGAAAATTTAGATGCAAGTTCCTTATAATTGCTACTTCCTGACTATAACATGTATATATACTCAATCCTACCTTTAATCAATTTAGGACAGACTCTGGCTTAAATCATATATAAAGAAGAACGGATGGCAAATGGAATGTATAATGTTCATCACTGCAACTGGTTTTCTTCAAAGGAGCTGCCTGTGGTTTTACATGGTGTATCTTACAGAAGGTTCCTGAGATTTTTTCTAGATGTTATTACTTTTCTCCAAAGTTTCATATCTACAGACCACAAAGAAAAAAAAAATCTTTTCATGATCTCTCTCATTTATTTATCTCTCTCAGCCTCTTTCATTTATTCCTTCTGTTCCCCTCTTGTCCCTCTCCCTCCTGTTGTCTAGTTCTGTCTGGTACCAGAGGAGACCTGGAGAGACCATGTGACCCCATGCTCCTGACACATAGAGCCATGGGAAAATGGAGTCTTTTCTTTTTGTGTGTGTGGTACAAACTTCTTATGGAACATTTTCTCCAACTCTATAGATTTCTGTTTCTTCTACATTCTGCACAGCTTTTAGGAATAAATATGTGCCCCTGAGCATTTTCCAGGGAGTATATAAATGCCTCTTACTCAAAAAGTGGTAAGTCCTTTTGTCTAAGCCTTCCCTAAGGAGTAGAGACTAACGGGACCTTACACCTCTCTGAGGTGTCAAAGGTTCTGTTGTTGTATCCTATGGAAAAATAGGAGCATAATTAAGGTATACACCAAAGCAATGTAGAAAAGCAGCATGAGATCTTAATACATCTCTTAATACATGACTTCACAATAAAGAAACAAATTGCTAAACTCTTGTATAGGTTAGGGTTGCCAGATTTAGGAGGAAAAAATACTGGACATCCAGTTAAATTTGAATTCCAGATAGATAATGACTATTTCTTAGTATGAGTATGTCCCTTACAATATATGGGACATACTTATACCAAAATTTATTTGTCGTTTATCTGAAATTCAAATTTAACTGGGCATCTTGTAGTTTATCTGGCAACCCTAACATTTAGTTAACTTACTTAAATTCTATTCTAAAAAAAATTTCACTTTTCCTCCTTGGGTTTTTCTTAGAAATTTTTATGTGCTCTCTACCTCAGTGATTCTCAAGGTACAGTCTCTGAGAACTTTCAGGCTCCATCTCAGACCTATTGAAAAACACACTTGATGCGGCAATTTTTGTTTTGACAACCCCTCTAGGTGCTTCTGATGAATGCTCAAATTTGAGAACTGCTGTATCTCAAGCCAGGTTGCCTTTCTACCAGTGTAATTAACTTCTACACATCTGTATGTCCAAAGAATCCACGTTAAAATAAAATAATACTAGCGTGGAATTCTAACAAGTTGAACGACCAAGGAAATATTCTTAATATTCACCTGAATAAGTCATATGGTAGAATCAGCTTCAAATAATTAAATTTTTTATACGGTTCTCATCATGAAGTTACCACTCAGTAACTGAGTAGAGCTACTTTCTTATGACCATCATTATCATTCTCTAGAAGCATTATTCACATTCTTTGATGAGTGGCATGAAATCAATCACCCAGGACATGGTCTTGATTCTAATAGGCAATACTTAATAGTAAACTATAGCAAAAACATTTGACTCAAATACATGCCTTGCTTGAGTGAATGAGATTGTCTTAATACTTGAGTTCTTAGAGGAAGCACCAAAACGAGCCCCAAATTATGATTTCATTTTTCACAAGGAAATAAAGTGAATCATTGGAAATGAACATAGTAGTTTAAATAAATGCTGATTTCAATAAAGTGGGTTTTTCATTAAAGTGTACTGAATTGTATAACATGGAAGTAGTTTGTTTTGTTTTGTTCAATTTTTTTTTTAATAAGGCAAGAATCCAGGGCAACTCAAAGGTTCATTGTACACTGTGGGGAGTCAGGGGAGGGTATAATTTGGGTCGTTGTTTAAATTGCATTTTATAAAAACAGATCTCACTTTGTGGGGGCACATTCAACCCATGTGAAATATGGTTTCAATGACTTACCAGGACCAGAAATAATGTGTTCTGAATTAGAACAAATGACAGCTTCCTTTTGGAAGTATTAGAAAGTATGCTAGAATTTATATTACTATAATTTAGATTACAAGAACAGGCAAGTTTCTTCCTTTGTGTCCTGAGTATATTTATAAATATGAATAGAATATTTACATTTGCTACCTATTTCATAAACTAATTGCTAAGGCAAATAAAATTCTTGGAGCTGATGTTAGCTACTGTTTTAGTGTGCAGGGCACCTCCAGAGGCCTGAGACTAGCATCGGATCTGCTCTTTAACATACAGATACAGGCTAATTGGTCCAAGAAGTTTTGTGAAATCTACTGTGGTTCTAGCAGACTCTGGTGTACAGGGTTCCTAGGATATCCAGGCTTTCTGAGCAGAAGCAGGCCCACTGGATGAGGGACAGAACAGACTGAAGAGCAGCTGGCTTGGGAATGGCGGTAGTGTTCGGAATTTCTGAGTTGTCATTGAACTGAACTTGATGAAGTTTCATTCAACTCATTCATCAGCCCTATTCCATTTCCTCCCATATCCAGGGTAATACTGTAAACCAGGAGCCAGGACTTCCTTTGGATGAGTCTGTTCCGAATGACTCAGCTATTCTCAGGTGGTAAAATGGCCAGGTGAACCCTTCCTGCAAAAATATAGGGATGGTTTCCAAATCTTTGGAATTGCTTTAAATGTATATTTGCGGTCAATAGAGTTTACTTTTTTTTTTTTTTTTTTTTTTTTTTGCCCCTAGCTCGGACTCTTCCATCCATGATTAGTTTTTACATTATAAAATACGTGCCTGACCTAAATGAGTACTATACCACATATCTCTATAGCTGGAGTCCAGGGAAGGAAAAGCTTACTGCTTCAAAACATACATGTCAGAGATTGAGCTCTTAAGGATCAAATTAAAGAAACCCTTTCTCCATGTATTCAGTCAGAGTTTTTCTCAAAATCACATTCTTGGATGTAATATAACTTCTAATGAGTATTGTGATTATAGATTAAAAAAGAATTAAATTAAAATCAGAACTGTGAATTAACATAATTATTTAAGTAATACCTAAGGCTCTATTTTGGAGAGTTTCTTCCAGCTAGCATTAGGGATGATCACTAAGGAAAAAGGACTAGTGCTATTAGAAGAAAATATGCAGGGGTACCTGGGTGGCTCAGTTGGTTGAGTGTCTGACTCTTGATTTCAGATCAGTTCATGATCCCAGGGTTTTGGGATAGAGCCCTGTGTCAGGCTCTCCACTTAGCATGGAACCTAATTGAGATTCTGTCTCTCTCTCTCTCTCTCTCTCTGTCTCTCCCTTTGCCCCTCCATGGCTCGCTCTCTCTTAAAAAAAAAAAAAAGAAAGAAATAAAACATGCAAATGCAGTCATACCTTGAAGTTTTGGAGTTCAGTTCAGTTTCCATGAAGATGAAAATGAGTTAAATCCAAATATGAGAGTATAAAATTAAAACAATCTGGTTATTTTAAGAGAGGAACTTAATTACAAAGCCATGTTTATAAATTTGGATTTTTGTTTATTTATTTTTGCCAGTTCTTTCACCATTCAAGTGTATTTTTCATAGTGGGAAAATTTAAATTGTAATCTCTATCCTTTAAAGAATTTTGTTAATCTCTCAACCAAAAGAAAATAAAGTAATGTTTATTTGAGTCTAACATGTGTGGGTCATTTGAGAACATTTTTTTAATGGAGAGGTTTTATATAACATCATTATTAGCTCTGAGAATGGATGTGGACACTGATTTCTGCATTGAGATATTAACATGATTAGGGTTTTTGCTAGTTTTATTTTTTTTGGCTTTGCTGAAATTAAGCCAATACATTGTATATTCCATTATTTTAGAATTCCTTCCTTGTATTAAGACATTTGCTGTGATTAAAAAAAATGTACCAGTGGTTAATGATATGCTTTTAAAACAGACTTGTAGGCCTGATTTTGTAATGAGCCGAACACATGGTGTACATCTACCTCGAATTCTTGGACAGTCAGAGGGATGCATGGCCACAGGCAGTTGTAAATTCTGCCAGGGCTTTAAAGAATTTATAGTGAAATCTTGCATTGATTATAAGAATTGATGTCTTTGGCTTTTAACTTTCCCGTGAATTTAAGAATATTGTGTAGTAAATCTACATCAGTCTTTCAAAATTATCAGAGGATTCTTGAGATTCCTCTAGGCCACATCTCCAGAGAAAGTTCCGTAACTCAAATGTTGGCCATATTCACTTTATATGTCTGTTTCCCTGATTCAGACTCAGCCTCAAATCTAACACAACATTGAAGAATATCTTTTACTTCGTTATTATTTGGGGGGGGGGGGTGGGTGGAAAGTGCTACTGCTTCTGTCAAAATATTTTATTATTGAAAATAGTGTAATTTCATACCAACAATTCTTTTTTTAAATTTTTAAAAAAATTTTTTTTAACGTTTATTTATTTTTGAGACAGAGAGAGACAGAGCATGAATGGGGGAGGGGCAGAGAGAGAGGGAGACACAGAATTCGAAGCAGGCTCCAGGCTCTGAGCTGTCAGCCCAGAGCCTGACGGCGGGGCTCGAACTCACGGACCACAAGATCGTGACCTGAGCCGAAGTCGGACGCTCAACCGACTGAGCCACCCAGGCGCCCCTCATACCAACAATTCTTAAAAGGCTTCATACCCTGAATATACAAAAACAGATTTAATTTTGGATTGAGAGTATATGGCCATTCAGTTAACCTAGCCAAACACAAAGGTCGGCCAACAATTACTTTAGAAGAAGTTCCTTTGCTTATAAGAGTAATCTGCTTGAACCATTTTAAGTAAAAAATGGGGGATTTATTGTTAGGATATTAAACTATCTCTTAGAACCCAAGGGGGAAAGTGCCATCAAGTCTCAGGCAAGATAAGAACTGGAAATTACAGAGTTGTCTGCGTCCAAGGCATGTAGTATCTCATATCCTTCCACTGAGCCCATATGGACACTTTTTCCGCAAAACCAGTCTGCTCTCCAATCTCTGTGTAAAGAATGGTGCTCTGTGCCTTTTTGTGTGTACGTACCCAGACAGAATCACCCAGTTTTACATCTGTGTAGCTCATTGGCATCTCATTTCCACATGTTGGAAATTACTAGGTATTGGGGAAAATGTATCAATATACATAATTTTAAATCAGAGCTCTATGATAGATTTATATTATCCACTATAGAGAAGACATTTTCAAGTTTGGAGAAGGTGACAGTTGTGATATAAATGTTAGAACTAGTGGCAAATGTGATGCAGTCAGCCACATGCCTTCAGATAGATGTGAGGACAAAATAAATGAACTGGTCTGAATCTTACTGATCGTCCTACCAAGTGGAAAGTAGAAATTCTGACAAATCTGCTGAAAATTATTTGAAATGTGAATGCTCTCTAACTGGTAAGAGAGTAAACATGTTCCATTTTGTTTGGGGACACTCTCAAATTCTAGTATAAGTCCAGAGTCAAGTGTAATTTTGAAACACACAATGAACACCAGGAAAAACTATGGGATTTTTCTTAGCAAAGTGAAAGGATAGATAATCAAGCTTTCTGATCGTTAATGCACAATATGAGGAGGATAGAAGGACAAAATCCAGAGCAGCCTTATTATTTTTTTTTTTAATTTTTTTTTCAACGTTTTTTTATTTATTTTTGGGACAGAGAGAGACAGAGCATGAACGGGGGAGGGGCAGAGAGAGAGGGAGACACAGAATCGGAAACAGGCTCCAGGCTCCGAGCCATCGGCCCAGAGCCCGACGCGGGGCTCGAACTCACGGACCGCGAGATCGTGACCTGGCTGAAGTCGGAGGCTTAACCGACTGCGCCACCCAGGCGCCCCAAGAGCAGCCTTATTTATAGTGTAACATACAAATTAAGGCAAGAGCCACTCGCTCAGACCACAAATCCCACAAAAACTGGAAATACACTCTCTGTCTTGTTACAGGATTTTGTGTGTGTGCATGTTGTTGATTTGTTTTGGTGGGAGAGGAAGACTGCAAATTATTTGATTTGATTATTATTATTTTTTAAATTTATTTATTTTGGGAGAGAGAGAGAGCATGAACAGGGGAGGGATGGAGAGAGAGAATTCCAAGCAGACTCCATGCCATCAGCACAGGTTTGAACTCACGAAACCTTGATATCATGACCAGAGCCAAAATCCGTAGTCGGAATCTTAACTGAATAAGCCACCCCGGCGCCCCAGACTGCAAATTATTAAAACCAGCATAATCTTCAGAACCGATTGTTTAAAATTGCTGCTTGATCTATATTCACAAATAATATTGGTGGGACACTTACCAAAACTTCTAGAAAATAAATGTTGGAAAAGATGACTTGGGGATTTTATAAACTAACACAGATTGTGATAGCCTGATAATTCTGGCCAAATATAAACTTTTATGCCATAAAGTCAGTGTAGACTGATGGATCCATGTATTTGTGAACTCAGCCTTCTGTGTAATATTTTTCTTTCAAATACAAGCTGAATACAAGAGCATCCATTAGCATATGTTGTTTTGCCAAAGTTGATAATTCGTACACCTGAAGAAGAGAATTTTAACCTGTTGGTAAGCTTGTGATGAATTACAACATAAAAGGTTGTGAGTGATTTGAATTCTCTGCTCAGAGGGCATTTCTCTGAATTCAAGAGGGCATACCCGGAACAAATCCCACTCAATCCTGTACGTGTAAGAGAGCTCTCCTTCCTTGAAAACCTCCAGGGAGATTTTTGAAAACACTTCCTGAGTCTGACGAAGTGCTAAAAAACACACAATATACAAACTTTCTAGTCATTTTCCCTAACAAGACCATATCTGTGTGTGGCTAAGAAGCTGTGTTTGTTTTTACCATTTTTTTTTTAAATCCAAACTTGGCATATTCATAAGACAGATTCAAGATATTGTTTCAGTTTGTTGAATGGCAGTCACAACAGTCTGGTTAGGAATGATTTCTCAGTGTCCAATCCTATCAAAAAAGTCAGTGAAATACCTTCTACCATTTTAGAATATACACATGTGAGATGAAATTCTCAGTGATAAATAACAAGAAAACTAAAGATGGAATTATTCGATTGATATAAAACCTCATTTTTATCTTAAACTGAATGATATCTAGCTGTTATCCTTCCATTACTGAGTGATCTTAAAGTGTTTTATTCTTATTATTGAGAAACACATTCTCAGTTCTGCTTTAAAATTCATAAGATTCAATATTACATGCATTTTATTTTATACTCTAAATTTAATTCCTGTTTGATAACATTTATTTTAATCTTATTTATATTTATCTTCCATTTACAATAAACAATAGAGGTTTTTCAGTTTTACAGAAATAAAGGTTTTTTTTTTTTTTTAAGATAAATGTGGTAAAGGTGATTTCACTTATGGAAAACCAGAAGCAAATACCACTTACACGTTGACATGACAAAAATCGTGAAGATAGAAATGTAAGATAAGTAACAAGTTTTGAAAACATTATAATCGCTTTTTAATGCAAGAATTAGCAAAATAAGACTAGCTTTAAAATCTCCAGATTTTACAAAGGCGTTAGAATGGGATAGATGAATTAAATGTCATCAAAAGTAAAAAAAAATGTTATGATGGAAAGTGGAAAGTGAATACAGTTTAAGAGTCTTCCCTCATAGAACTGGAAGTATGTTGTAATACTTAGGTTAACTGTGATAATGAATTGCAGATAACCTCGAATCTTGGATTGAACCAAGAAATGGAAGCCAAGAGCTTAATAATGTTCAATCTCAGCTCTGAGACTAAACCATGGTTCTCAATGTCAAAGCGATTTCAAAGAGGTTCTTTGTTCCATGTCTGAAGTAGGTACTAACTCACAGGAGCGTCATACAATTTCTTCTCTTCTTTGTCAGGGTGAACCATGTCTCCCCTCACCCCTTCAGGGTATTGCATAAATAAAGAACACCTGACAATCATTTCGGAATTTTAATGGAAGCAACAACAAAGGGCTTTCACATTAGGAACCCAGGCATTGGTTCCTCATGAAATTTAAAGAAACCCATATTTATTCTGTCTGGATATTTAACATAAAATAGTTACACTTTCTAGACCTTGAGCCTTTGAAAGGGGGCCCAGGGATGGTCATATTATACTTGTCATTTCTTAGGTAAAGCTTTTAAAATTGTAAACATTATGGAAATTCCATTCTCCATAAACTAAGCCTGATACTACTAATGATAGGTTCCAGGCCAGGTTAGATACTTTATTCATTTAAAAAATATTTTTTTGTCCTGAACTCTTGGATATCAAATGACTGTAATGCTGACTCCGAATTGAAGCTACTTATGATATATGCAGTGAGGCAGTTCATTAGACCAGTGACCACAGGAGATGTTTCATGTGGGTGGCCTCTGATCTGCTCTGGCTTCCTCTTGACACCAGACTAGCCTTCTGTCCTGAAGCCTGCGAGGCACCCGGGCTGACTGAGAGATTCCAGATTCCTCCTGGGATCTGTCCTCTCCCACTAGAAGGACACTTGGGGGCCTCACCTCAGAGCATGCTTATTCAACCCCTTGGGCCTTGCTTGTTAGAAATCCTATATAAGGGGGCTGAGTCTCAAGCAGTGGGAATCAGATGGCCCTAGCTCTTTCTCAGAGCACACATATACCCATGTACACACCCACATAATGTATCAAATACAATGTTTTAAAAACACCATCTAAAGGAGAATATTATCGGTGAAGGATTTTTGTGAGGTGACAGTGATTTCATCATTTCCATACAACAAGCTTTTTGTAAATCATCTTTAAATATCGCTGATATGTTTATTATTTGACTGACAGCTTCTTAAAAGCACCTTCTTTCTACCTCCTCTCTGGAAAAGCTGTTTTCTCCCCCTTTTTTCTGTTGTCTGAAGCAATCTCACTCTTCCCTCAGCTTGCCTCTCTGTCAGCAAATGCAGCATTGCTGGTCGCCCAACTAGGACTGCCTGTGGTTTCTAAACACATGGAAGGACAGACAGGAACATGGAAATAATTCCCCTGAAGGAAGTGAGGCAAGTAAGAATACAACAGAAAAAAAAAAATGTGCCAGGACATGGTTTTTTTTGTACTCAGAACACCCAAGTCAATCCTCATGGGTAGACTTAAAAAGTAAGAATGTGAGGGCATCATACTTGATGATTCTAGAGTTAGAAACCTCAACAGATCTGAAGATCTTCAATGAAGATCTTCCTGAGAGAACCAAACAGTATGAACTTTATTCTCAAAGGTATGAAAAACCATTACAGAATTTGGAGCAAGGAAATGGTATATCATGAGGCTTGGGTTTTGGAAAGATTACCTGGTTCTGGTGTTAAAAAAGAATTTGATCAATGGAGAGCGAGAGCAGAGGCTAACGCCAGTCAGGAAACTGTGGCAGGAATCTAGGGGAGAAATGGCCAGTATGTGAATTAACATCTTGGAGATTGGGATGGAGAGAGACAGACATATGGGGGAGGTGAGGAACACATTTTCAGGGCGGGGACCTGGTGGAATGTATGTGGGTTTAGTGATGAGAAGGCACCTGAAATGGCCTGAACTGGACAGTGGTTGAATACAGATTGATACAGAGAAGGAGCTGTTTTGAGAGAAGAAATGGTGGATTTAGTGAAGCAATTTATTTTACTAGCTTTAATAGCCAATTCCTTTCAAAGGTCAAATTCATGCATGAGAAAAAGAATGTACTAAGTGTTTGTTACTAGAATTCACTGATTCCGTGGAACAGTTTAATTATAGCCTAGACTCACCCTAAAAACAGAATCATATCTTTTATATTTTCAGCTATATTTATATTTTTTACTAGCCATAGAAATGTCATTTATTTCAAATAAAAACAATTCTTTTGAAAATTCAGAAAATTCTTATAATTCTACTAAAAGGATGATAATACAGAAAAGATCATTTTGCTTTAACCTTCATGTTTTGTTTCGTTTTTGATAAAAATGTTTATTTATTTATTTTTGAGAAAGAGAGAGAGAGAGAGAGTTCGAGGGAGGGGCAGAAAGAGAAAGGGACAGAGAATCCCAAGCAGGGTCCACACTGTCAGAACAGAGCCCAGTGTGGGGATCTATTTCACGAGCCATGAGATCATGTCCTGAGACAAGATCAATAGTCAGAGGCTTAACGGACTGAGACCCCCAGGTGCCCCTAACGTTCATGTTTTCAAACAACCTTTCTACAGAATAAGAGTTCAAGGCATGATAAAGAACATGAGAAAAATTGGTCTTGGTCCAATTGAATAGGCAAAAACAAAATAAATGCATACAAAAAACTAATTAGGAAAGTTCACCAGAAAAAAAAAAAAAGGTGTATTCAAAAGTAGATGGGAAATTATAAGACATATTACTAGAATTTGAATTTTTTATTTTTTAATTTTAATTTTAATTTATTTTTGGAGAGAGAGAGAGACAGAGAACTCAGGGGTGGGGCAGAGGGAGAGGGAGAGAAATAATCTTAAGCAGGCTCCACGCCCAGCACAGAGATGTGCTCAATCTCTGATGTGGGGCTCAATCCTACAACTGTGAGATCATGACCTGAGCCAAAATCAAGAGACAGACACTCAACCGACATATCTATCCAGGCACCCCAAAGTTTTAATTGTTTTAAATATCATATTAATACATTTTACATTCCTTATACTCCTCATGGTGACCTTCACGAAGGAGTTAAATTTTGTTTTGTTTTGTTTTCTTTTTGTGTTTGCCTTTAACATAGAATAAAGTAGTTTTATCCAGAATTATTATCAAGCCTATAGGTTTTGGTTTGTGGATGTTTTCATTCATTCATTCAACAAATATTGGTTAAGTGTCCAACAAATGCCCAACACTGTTCTAGTACACTGGGAATGTAACAGTGAATAAAACCAAGTTTCTGCCATCACAAAGCTGACGTTCTTGGGGAGCAAACAATAAATAACAAGTAAAAATATAATAAGCCAGACTGAGGTAGCTCTAGGAGAAAAGAAAGCTATAGCAGGGGAAGGGAGTTTGGTAATGAGAGCGAGGGCTTGCTTGGGGAAGGTCTTATTGTGGCGTGACACAGAGGCAAGACATGAGGGAAGGGAAGGACGGAGTCACATGAATATCTAGAGAGGAATGTTCCAGGCAACAGAACATTATAAAGAGAATGCTTAGCTTGTAAGTAGGTATTTATTTAATGTTGGAATTACTTTGCATTTATGCACAAAGCTGGTTGCATCTGGGTATCTGTAGCACTTCCTAGAAAATATTGAGCCTTGAGTCCCAGATTGTAAGAAGGTGTGTGCTTCCCTTCCCTCCCACCTTCAGTCTTCCGTCTCTCCTTGAGTCCCACATCCTACTGGCACCACCCTTCAGGCTGGTTTTAGGTAAAAGGCCAAGTTTTCCCTAAACACACAGTTTGGACCCGCCATCCACACCCTAACCTCTGATTGTATTGCGCGAAATAAACTTTTTACTGGGTTACTCTGAGTTTAGGATAAATCATGTGATCTTCTCTTCATTATTTCACATAGTTTTGTTCCTGGCTATGGTTCTCCTTGAAGAATAAGAACTAATGAGTTGGTGAAAACATCAGCAGAGAATTAATTCAAAAGAACTCTAAAGCCATAAGTTCCGCAACTGAGATATAATGGCACAGCATCAACTTTAATTGGTCAAGAGATCTAATAATCTATGTATATATTTTTTTTAAAATTTATTCATTTTTGAGAGACAGAGAGAGACAGAGTGTGAGTGGGGAAGGGGCAGAGAGAGGGAGACACAGAATTCGAAGGAGGCTCCAGGCTCTGAGCTGTCAGTAGAGAGACTGACTCGGGGCTCGAACTCATGAATCGTGAGATCATGACCTGAGCCAAAGTCAGACACTTAACCGGCAGAGCCACCCAGGCACCCCTAATAATATTTTTAAAATATCCTCGTGATACAATTTCTGCTCTGAGATTACTTTAAGCTGATTATACTATTTGTACTGAAATATCAAAGTTGTTCTTATATGCATTCTAATTTCTTTTCATCTCTCCATTGTTCTGCTCGTGCCAGAATCCAGGACCCCCTGCACCTGTTGTTCAGTGAATTGAAATCGTCTCCTAAGTGGTGTCAGGGTCTCTTCTCCAAGGCACGAAGTAGGATTGATCTTAGTTATCCCTCCTATCATGTTACATAAGTGCCCAGAGTGTTTATTGACATGCTGCCTGTCAAAAAACACTCTACATTTCAGTTTCGTAGAGAGGCACTATGTAAAACAGGGATGTCTAGTATCTACATGTAATAGAGGGGTAATAAACGACCTTTCCCCTCTCGAGTCTCAGTGGTTTCTAAAGAACATTTTTTTTTCTTTTGCTCAGGCTGTACCTTAGCAGCTGTGGGTCAGCTGCCATGGATCTGGTCCATGTGCCTTTTCGTTCTGAGACTCAGACAAAGGAACCAATCCTGTCTAGATATGGGAAATGAACAAGTGCTCTAGCTGAATCAGGACTCCCCTTGAAGCTTCTGCTCAGTGCTGGCACATTGCCACTTCTCACATTCAACTGGCCTAAGAGAGCCACAGATTTACAGGAGGCACTATGGGTCACAGGTCAATGAGCCTCTTACTTAGAAGGGGGTAAATGTTTGGAGACAAGATTAAGGAGCTAATACACATCTAGTGTTTAATGTTTGGCATATGGCAAATTCTATATAAGTGTTATTATTATTCTTTCCTCATACCAGGCAAATTCCCAACCCTGGGTCAGTGTGATTATCCACATTATCTTTACTCTATCCAATCAGTAGAAAACTATTTGGAAAACAATGTAAATCTGTTGAGTGGTGTCCCTATAAAATCAAGACCTTCACATCACCCGGATCCCCAGGGGTTCTCTATATCTTTACTTCTCCTGTTTTAACTTTTCCTTCCACTCCCCTCGATGTCTGTTTCAAACTTTGACCATTTGTCTTCAAATTACCATAAGACTCTCTTCCACTTGTCCTTCTGCAGATAACTCACCTATTTTACAAGCATAATTGGGAAAATTGAGCCCATCAGGTGGGATCTCATTTCCATTTTTTTTTTTGGCCTGTCCAGCCAACCTACAACCCTGGCAAAGCCTATTCTCATCTTTAATGCCTTTTGTCCAGACACCAATGATTAAATGCCTATTTTTCTGTTTAAGGCCAATTTTTCCACCTGTGTTCTTCATGCTATGTATTCCTGCCTTCTCTTATATGTCATCATTTTCCCCCTATTTTCTTTTATGGTTTCAGCTTTTTTATTATTCTGTCCCTAAAGAATATTTGAATCATGTCACATGCATCTTTATACTTCCTCTGCTGCGCAGAACTGTACTTTTCTATGACATGTGTTTCATATATATTTGTAGACTGAATACACAGTAACCCCCAGAAGCTTGCAGTAGTCAGCACTGTCTTCTCAGGGTCAGGCTACTTGCTGCCAGCCCTCCTTCTATCCTTCTATTCTTTAGGTTGACATTATCAATGGCTATGGTCTGATTTGCTACTGATAAAAGTCAATACTTACAAGCAGTTTCTATGTCACAGACACAATTCTAAGTGCTTTATATACGTTAACAAATTTAATCTTTGTAATAACCCTATGAAGTGGCTACTGTTTTATCTCTAGTTTATACCAGAGGAAACACAGGCATAGAGGGGTTATTAATAAATAGGTACTGTGTCTTTTCCTGTATGAATATGGAGAGAAATAAAAAGAGGTAGATAGATAGATAGATAGATAGATAGATAGATAGATGATAGATAAATAGAAGCATAAACATAGATTTAATCTAGTTCTAGCTAGTAAACAATGAAGCCGTGGGGTTTCCTCTTGGGTTTTTTCTTATAGTAACTGATGAGGTCCATAAATAAGTATCCTGAGGAACCAAAATGTTAGCAGAAATAATCATTTAGCTGGTGTGTGCATCAGAATATAAATGAAACACCCCCCCCCCCCACTCTTTTGGCTCCTGATGAAGCTTAAGTATTTAACTTTCATGTTGCTTTACTTGGTCTGCTGTTGCCACAGCAACTAAAGAATGCCTTTCCTCTGCTCTTGTAGGTATCTTACAAACACAGTTTTTTGAGAAAGGCAATGAATCACATTAAAAAAAAACAAAAAAAACAAGTGGTCAACATTGAGAACTACTATTTGTGAGTTTCTTAAGACTTAATGAATAGACCTCAGATATTTTTCCTAGCAAAATTCTGTCCATTTTAAACACACATCATGTCCTATGTAATATTGGAAGCTAAAAAGTACGGTTTTTTAAATTTTTTTTTTTCAACGTTTTTTATTTATTTTTGGGACAGAGAGAGACAGAGCATGAACGGGGGAGGGGCAGAGAGAGGGAGACACAGAATCGGAAACAGGCTCCAGGCTCCGAGCCATCAGCCCAGAGCCTGACGCGGGGCTCGAACTCACAGACCGCGAGATCGTGACCTGGCTGAAGTCGGACGCTTAACCGACTGCGCCACCCAGGCGCCCCAAAAAAGTACGGTTTTTTATTAGCTTAGAATTATACCAAATATGAAACCCCAACATGTACTTACCTATAACTTATTTATAATGTTTCTATCATCTTGGAAGGTTGGTACCTTTCTGAAAATTTGCTTTTACAATCTCATGTTCCACATTTAGGAAAACGTCATATATATTTTCATTTGCCATTTCAAGTTTCTCTCCTTCACTTAGGCATCTTTTAGTTTTTTGTTTGTTTGTTTGTTTTAATGTTCATTTATTTCTGAAAGAGGGAGACAGCCTGAGTGGGGGAGGGTCAGAGAGAGAGACACACACAGAATCCAAAGCAGACTCCAGGTTCTGAGCTGTCAGCACAGAGCTTGATGTGGGGCTTGAACCCACAGACTGTGAGATTATGACGTGAGCCAAAGTCAGACGCTTAACATACTGAGGTACCCAGGCGTCCCTACTTGGATTTTTTAAAGAGATATTCTAGTGTATTAAGAAATTCTAAATTTGAGAAAAGTGATAGACAAATACTGCTGTTTTAATCAGGACTCTTTCAATTGCAAATGACACAAATACAGCGGAGGCTTGATTAAGCAAAGGGAAATGTATTAACAACTAGCTTGGGTACCTCACAGAAACCAGAGGTTAAAAATGGCAGCATGGTGAGAAGGGAAAATCCAGAGGGTCTCAAGGAATGCCTGGATGCTCTCTGCCACTCATTGCCATTTGTTTTTGCTCTTTGGCTCCGTGTTCTCTCTCACTGCAGACTAGCTTTAATCACATGGTTGAAACATGACCAATGACAGCATCTTAAATGTTGCCTTTTATGGCCAAAGCCAGTAGAGAAATATCGCACTAATTCTTTTTTCCTTTATCTAAAATAAATAATAAGCAAAGACAAAGATCAAAAAGAGAAAAGGGACTACTCATTGGCCCAGTTTTGGTGAAATGCCCCACCCATAGAACAATCAGTACTGGCCATGAGAGAGGGTCATGGAACAAGTTACTTTGGCGGGGGTGACCATTTCCTCCTTTTTGAAATTCATCCTTCACTTGGCTTCCTAAACACTATTTTCCCTCTGCCCTCTATCTTTCTGGATCCTTATGTTCAGTCTCCATTGTTTGTTAAAGGTCTGTGGAGAGAAGAGACAACCACACCAAACCCCGTCCTCATAAGACTTCCCTGTAGTAATTGAATTTTGCTTAATTCCTTTTCATTCTGGTGATTAGGATCCCTGCAGTGTTGAAGGTAGCCCTCTACCAGTTCATGTTAAAATGAAGTCTGTCTCATTAACAAATTCTTCCACTACTCTTCATATTTTTAATTTTTAAGTATATAGTCAACTATGGTTCATTTTTAAAAAATTTTTTTTAATGTTTATTTATTTTTGAGACAGAGACAGAGCATCAACAGGGGAGGGTCAGAGAGAGAAGGAGACACAGAATCTGAAACAGGCTCCGGGCTCTGAGCTGGCAGCACAGAGCCCAACGCGGGGCTCGAACTCACAGACCGCGAGATCATGACCTGGGCTGAAGTCGGATGCTCAACCGACTGAGCCACCCAGGCGCCCCCAACTATGGTTCATTTAACCGTCAAGGAAATTGTGCAATAGAAAAGATGAAGATGTAGCTAAACAACCTGAAAAAAAAAAAAACGGGTCCCAGTAGAAAAAGAAAATGCAAGCAATGGAAAACAATTTTCAGCAATAAATTAACATAAAAGGAAATTTCAAAATGGAATAAACAAGCTTGGCTAAAAGAGTCTCTCTCCTTTTTTTTTTAACGTTTTATTTATTTTTGAGAGAGAGCACATGCATGCAAGTAGGGGTTAGGGCAGAGAGAAAGGGGGACAGAGGATCTAAAGTGGATTCTGCACTGACAGCAGAGAGCCTGATGTGGGCTTCGGCTTCCAGAATAGAGAGATCCTGACATGAGCTGAAGTCAGTCACTTAACCCACTGAGTCATCCCAGTGTCTGAGAGTCTCTTTTAAAATAGTGCTGGGAGGCCATAAAGGAGAAGGAATTTATGCACGCCCTCACAGAAGAAACTGTGAACTTTTTGGCAGCTGCAAGCCCTGGATTTAACTACCATTTTACCATAAAACTGAATGGTTGGAATTCTTCACTTCAAACAGAGTCCGTAGAATTTGACAAGTTTCAATCCTTCATTTGCATATTAATCCAACCAATCCCAGTTAAGTTATTTTCAATCCCTGTTTTGCATAGAGGACCTAAAGGAGAACTGTGCTCATGACCTTTTGTCTTTAAAATTCTGTCCCCTCTTTGTCTTCCTGAGAACATGAGTCAAGTTTCTGCCTGAATCTGTGTCTCCCAAATTGCAATTCTAGTTGTCCAAATAAATGACTGTATGCCTAAATTTTTAGTGATTTTTTTTCTTGCTTGACGCTAATATGCATTTACCTTAATTAGTAGAATTAGAGAGATTTAAGAAGATTTTATATTCATGAAAAAAAACAAGGTACTATGAAAAAGAACTTTTAGAGAACAAGGTGAGCTATTGGTAATTTAAAAATTTACTTGCCAAAATTAAAAAAAAAAAAAAAGAATTGGAAGATAACATTTGGGAAGTCAACTAGAATGTAATAGTAGGATCTACTATCTGAATAGTAAGAGTAGAATAAAAGGACAATAAAGGAAACTGAGGAAGAAAAAATGCAAAGATATTTATCAGAGTGATAAAAGATATATCATTAAAGGGCCTGTGTACTTCTGAGTACTGATAAACTGCCAAAGACCCCTACCTAGACATATCAATATAAAATTTTAAAACATCAAAGATAGAAATGAGGGGCGCCTGGGTGGCTCAGTCGGTTAAGCGGCCGACTTCGGCTCAGGTCACGATCTCCTGGTCCGTGAGTTCGAGCCCCGTGTCGGCTCTGGGCTGATGGCTCAGAGCCTGGAGCCTGCTTCCGATTCTGTGTCTCCCTCTCTCTCTGCCCCTCGCCCGTTCATGCTCTGTCTCTCTCTGTCCCCAAAATAAATAAATGTTAAAAAAAAAAAAAAGAAATGAAATATTTAGAAAATTTTAGGGAGAAAAAAGCAGTTAAGCTACAAAGGAATGACAGACTGGTCCATGATATTTCATTTATATTATGGCAGTAGAAAATAGAGGAATGATGCCTCCAAGAAATGAAGACATATCATTTCCCATTGAGAATCCTAAACATAGCCAGAATACCATTCAAGTGCAGTGGCAAAGTGTAGCCTGTATAAAATTAAGAAAATTAATATGCCAAATACTCATTCTTCAAAAATCTGAGGATGCACATTAACAAAATAATGGTGTTGACTAAGACAAAGAATGACCCAGGAAACTATTTGTACACCAGAAAGCAATGAAAGGAAAGAGAATTTGCATGACTGGCTTATGGCAGCTTGGAGGGCTAGCATTCAAGAGAAGGAAGGAGGTGTTGGGAAGCAGGCCTCTACAGAAGAAAATGGGACTGTAGAACTCACAGTAGCATGGAGAGCTTGGAAAAAAATGAGAATAATGATGTAGGCACAAAATTTTACGGACTGATTAGAGACAGGGACTAAGCAATGAGAAAAGGAGTTCTCAAAGGGCTGAGACTGAAACATCAAATGTTAACTTATAGGGCCAAATTAGAGCAATAACAAAACCGGCATGATGTTGAACCAACCAATTTTTGAAATGGCTACTAATGTCATGCCAGGATTAATTCCAGAAACACACCGAGTCGCTTTTCCTGAGGAAAATACAGTCTGATGGAAAATCAAGATAGAAATAGAAAAACTGTTCCCCCTGCCCCAAATTTGGAGGAGACCCCATGTAAAGCAGGGCTTGGCCTATAACCCACACATACAGAGCACACTTTCAGAGTTGGGTGAACTTCCCTGTAGCAGGCTGGTACTCAGGAACTAAGCAACAGCCTCATTGGCCCCTTCATCCTTTATTTAAAGCAGAGTAGGCATGGGATAAAGATTTGGTGTACATCTCTTCTTGTCCTTAGAAGTAACTGCTTTCTTCTCATGGTCTCATTTTCCCCTAGATGTCAAGTTGAACTGCTCTAACTGCTGCCAGGGTCTCTGGGTCCAGTGCTCCAGCTTGTAGGTCACCAGATTGGTTTCCAGTAAGGAGCTAAGTTCTTTTGACAGTTCTGCTCTGTCTTGCGGTAGCCCAGTGCCTCTCAATTTCTGGATTTTCAGGAAATTTCCATGTTCTCTCTGTTCTTTATGTTTATGATATAGACTGACTGCCCTTTAACATATATCATCATACAAACTTCTTCTTTCTATCTTTTCTTAACTTGGTCTGGTTCTTCAGTCTGACATACTTTCAGTCTATGCTGTTTGCTCCTCCTTCCTCATTTGTCCCCTCTCTTCAGTTTCATTTGTCTTGCCCTTTTCTGTCCTGCCTTTTTAGAAATTAAGTTATGCATTCACTCGTCCTTTCAGCAATATTATGTACTGTACTATAAATGAAAACTGAAATGTTCTAAACGATTTCACAATCTGAGAGAGGGAAGATCTTTAAGTGAAAGAGTAGAAAATATAAGGCCTTCTGTTGAGGTATGATATAATTATTTTGGGAACGCATAGGACTTAGCCCAAGAATGGGACAGGCAAGTTTTGCCTAAGACGCCTAGGTAAAGCTTTATGGAGGAAGTAGAAACTGAGCTAGAGTCTGAGGGATGAGTAAGAGTTTGTGAAACAACAATAACAACAACAACAACAACAACAGGGCCTAGGGTAAGGAAGATATTCTAGGTAAATGGAGTAGGGTATATGAAGTTACATAATGAGCTACTCCATATCTGTAGTTACCTCTGGCTGTATGTGATTCTTCTCTTCCTGAGTAGGCAGCATGGACACCATTGGCATGTCCATTGTTGCATGGTGGAGTAGTCAAAGGAATTTTTCTGGATAGCTCTTATATTGGATAAATTATATCAACTCTCACTGAAATTTCCCATTCTTCATCTTCTTCTTCCAGGATTTCTCAGCATATCATATTATTCCCAGATATGGAAAGTGGTGAAATTTATTAACACACTCATCTTTTTAAATATTAAACAAATTACTGGTAATGATAGACACTGGGGGGATTTTTTTAAGCCTGTATTTTGAGATGTTTAAGCAATAGTCTTTGAGGGCAACTTACCAAATGCATTAGAGGAAGTCATTTGGAAACCTCTTTACTGCTTTCAGAAACAAGAGAATTGAACTTCTCTTTTTGCAGCCAATTCTCTTCAGCCACACACACACACAAATGAAGGTTTACTAACACTCTTTCTCCTGAGAACACTATCTACTGTGAGAAGTGCCAACAGCTGAAAGCATCAAGCCTGCCCTCGCACTGTGAGAACACAGCTCTCTCCCAGGATCTGCCCAGATGCTCATTAAAATCCAATGAGTACCCTACAAGGATGTGTTGTTTTGTCCAACATCATAGCTTTCAGAAAGAAAAGAATTTCAACTAGGTGTGGGAAGTCGGACAAAGTCGAACACCATGGTAACTGGGTCAAATTAACTCTTTAAACAGGAGCTACCAACAACATGAATGGATGCTGGCCATGCGTAACCATTTAAGACCTTCCAACATTGCAGTTGAACTTGCTTCTGCCCCAGTATAAGTTCTGCTATTCCCCAAATTTGACAGGACCCATTTCCCTTCTCTTCTCACTCTAGCTTTGTATCTTTCCTTTTTACTCTGCTCCTTCTTTTTGTATCTCTGGCACTGACTGATGAATTTAGTCTCTGGAATATCTCATGGTCCCGGTCATCTTTTTTACTTCGTTCACAATGGACGTCTCCATAAACCACAACCACTTCCCCCCATGTTTATATCACACATGGGAAAGAGCCACTTGCCTAGCTTTCTTGTCAAACAACGGGTATTACCATCATGCTCTTCTTCAGCAAGCAGAAGTCAGAAAGAGATGGGGACAGAGGAGGGCACTAAAAATAGTCCCCATTTTTAAGGAGCTTAAAATCTATTTGGCTGTCACAAAGAATACATTTGTTAAGCTTCACTTTGTGAGGAAATGTTTATTTCTCCCAAAGAATTGGAATGTTTTCTTTTGTCATATATTGGAAATTATAGTATTTAGAATCTTTCTCTTGTTTGCTTTTGCTGCCAGGATGCTTAGCACCAAGTGTAGCATTCACAGACTATAATTACATAAGCTCTAATTGCTTCCTTTCCTTTGTATGGCCTTGACTTTATATGCTTATTACTAATGGATAGATATTATTGTAAGGTTAAACTCCTCTTAAGCTTTTTTCGGAGCGACATGGGTGTAAATAACTAGACAAAGATTTCTAGCTCTGAGTTGGATAAAGATTTGAAAGACTGGGGTGCCTCGGTTAAGCGTCTGACTTAGGGCCAGGTCATGACCTCAAGGTCTGTTGAGTTTGAGCCCCGCATGGGGCTCTCCGCCTTAGCTCGGAGCCTGCTTCAGATCCTCTGTCCCCCTCTCTATCTGCCCCTCCACGCTTGTGCTCTCTCTTTCAAAAATAAGTAACATTTTTAAAAAAGATATGAAAGATGAGCTCATCTCAATACATAAGAAGTTAGACAAGAACATTGCTGTATTTAGGATGATACTGGATAGAAAGAAAGAGCATTTATTCCTCGGAAATCCAGAGACCTACCACTGGGAGAAAAACAGAGTGGGAAGGAAAGAAGGTCACATAACAGGTGATGGGCTTCTGAGGAGTGTTGGGGGTAAAGGACTTTGTGGAGAGAGGATGGGACCTTCTGGAAGTGAATCGTAATGGTCTGAGGGCCATGAGTAAATTCTTAAGGGATAAAAGATGAGACTTCTGTACTTGCCATAAGGGCGAGATTTGGGGGAAAGGGAGATGTTTTTGATAATGATTTTAGAGAAGTATTCCTAATATAATGCTAATATAATATAATTCCTAATATATTTAAGAGCTTTTCCTTCAAGGCTCTTGGGGTCATGCTGGTGTTTATTTGAATTTGGTGACACATATTTGTTTGACTTCGTGACATTAACAGCACATTGATTCAGAATGTGCAAATAGCTCCGGAAGTCACGAGGACAGGTCGGACTATTAGAGGGAATGCTGAAAGGAAAAACAGCCTGTTGTTCAGAGTTCAGGTTCAAATTCCAAGTGAAACATTATAGGTTGTATTAAATATCAGACATAATTAAAGATTTTGATTAACATGAATTATATGTGTGATGTGGGTTTCAAAGAACAGGTACTTATGGGCAGCACGTTCAGAGGGTAGCATGCAGGACAAAAGCGTGGTTGTCCCCGATGAATTGCATTCCCTTCTAGACACAAAAAGTGGAGAGGAATATATATATTTTTTGTGACTACATAGAGAATATAGTGGCCAAGTGGAAAAGCAACTAACGATGGTATTATACGGGAAAGGTTAAGCAATTGTACACTTTTAACTCAAGAAAAATATGAGGTTTTCAGATATTTGAAGAGAACTAGTATGGCTTCAGGGGAGATGTGTATGATTTGAAGGCAGAAAAACTGATCTGCAACTGACGTGTGACGTACACACAGGGGATATGACCTAACCAGTGCCTCTTCAGTAACAGCCCCATGCTCGGTGGTGAACGGAGAGCAAACATATGGCAATTAATAGGCCCTCAACAAATACTGATCTTCTTCCTGTCATTAAGAGCATATGGGAATGTAATATGCATATTCTGTACACTTCCAAAGAACTAGGCATGAAACCAATATAGAGAAGCTATGAGAAGATAGATTCCGGCTCAATTTAAAAAAAATAAATAAAAGACGTACTTTTGAAGAGAAAATGAGCTTTCTCCGCAGGTGCTTTGGTTTCCCAACCCAGAAAGTATTCAAACCTAAGCTTTCTGATCCCAGTGTAACCTAAGAAATCCGTGATCTAAGTGATAACTCCGATTATGAGACTTCCAATGGGATGCAGGCTACAAGGACTATTTCGTCTTCTCTTAGAAATTAGAGACGGAGGAGATGGAGAAGTGGTGGAACTTTGCAGATAGACTGAAGTTAGCTAAAGTCAGAAAAAAGCAATATGTTGCTCTGTCAATCCAGGACCAATAAGGATACACGGGCTGACCTGGAATAGGACAATTTGAGGAAAGTTTTCACAAAGTTCCCATTTAAAGAGTCAAGTGAATAAGAAGCACAGTCCAGCATTAAGGACAAAAAGGGATGACTAGAACCTGGAAAGGAGACATCAGGTAGAGGAGACTGTCTTGAGAGGAGCAGGGTGATTGGTGAAGGGATACTAACAGCTGTAGGAGAACTTGCAGGGAAGGAGCCGAGGGGAAAAACACCCTGACCTCCCTGTCCACTCTCAGTCTTCCTGGGCTCCCCATTGGCCAAAGACAAGTGGAGGCTGGAGAGCAAGGGAGCATGTTGACATTTTCTAAATGAATCGTCCTTCCAGGCAGGGAGAAAGGTAGAACTTATCAGTCAGTGAGAAATGTTCAAATGGAGTAATATGAGCCCTTTTTCATGCCTTCTAAAATTCCTTTATACAGGCATTCTAACTAAACGCAAGGAGTGAAATCTCTCTTGACAAAAGCCACATTGTCTTTCCATTTATCCCTCTTCTCCTCATGCTATTTGCTCTTCGTGAATCAGCTCGGACTATCAGTTCTATCTCTGTCTTCCATGCTCAGTGGCTGGATCTGCAGATGGGTCACAACAGCTCTATCTGAGAAACTGAGAACTCTATCTGAGAAATTCCTGATGGGGTCCGGCTGAGCATCTGTGAGTTCTTTACCACTGCCCAGACCCTGTTCGCAGTTGGCTGGTCACGGGGTACTATTCTGCCTTTTTGATCCATTAAAATTGAGTCTCTACCTTCCATCCGTGATTCCTGGAAGGCATATAGTTCCCGAGCATTGGTACTCTCTCCTCCTTATTGTTCTCATTGTCATTCATTCATTCATTTATTATTTTCAAATATATTGATATCCTATAATATATACACACTGGGGATATAGTGAGAAACATGCCAGTCACGGTCTTTAACTTAATGCAACTTATTTTATCTTATTCGTCTTGAAACATTAAAATGTCATAGATACTGTCAAAATTACTCCAAGACTTTCCTTTATAAACTTAATACAAATGTTCATTTCAGACCAGGTATTCTAATTATTTTGTTTATTTATTTATTATTTGAGAGAGAGAGAGTGAGAGAGCATGAGCGGAGGAGAGGCAGAGAGAGAGAGAGAGAGGAAGAGAGAGAGAATCCCAAGCAGGCTCCACGTTGTTAACGTAGAACCCACTGCAACTCGGGGCTCAAACCCACAAATGTGACATCATGACCTGAGATGAAACCAAGAGTTGGACACTTAATGACTGAGCCACTAATTTTTAATATGGAAAATGTGTTCCTATAGCCATTTGGAAGACAGAAGGCAGAACCGGAGTTGAGTGTTTCTACATTGGTGATCAAATGATAGCTTGGAATGCATATTCTCTAATTAATAAAGAGTCATTGGTAGCTAATGGTTTTACTTAGTTTGATGACAATGATAAGTATAGAATGTATATTTAATCAAAGTGCCATAAAAATTGAGATATTAGAAAATTTTATAAATATGAGCCAGCTTACAGGTATTAGAAGATACTGTTTTAAAAGTATTAGCAAGGATGACTCTTTAAAACATATAAGAAAATTAAAAATAATTTTATTAAAATGAATTGCAATTTAGGCCTATTTACATTGTACAAGTATAAAAGTGGTAGAAAATAAATTGTCTTCCATGAGATGAAATTTACATTTGTTAGTGATGATTACTTTAAAAATCTAGTTAGAATTCTTGAAGAAACTAAGATTTTGCTTACATGGAACTTGTGGAGCTTATATGGAACTTATAAAGATGAAAAGAAATATACTGTATAAACACTCAAATAAAATGAATATCTAATAAATAGTTCTGAGGTTCTTACGCATAATTTTGAGACCTTGTTCATCCAATATGAAATAGGTAGCAAAATAACTTACAAGTGACAGTTCTCATTAATTTTGTCTATAAATAGATAGAATTTTGTATAAACTCCATAGAGTTAGAATGGGCTTTGCGGATTTATCAAGTCCAAACACCTTTCACAGGTCAAGAAATTTAATTTCCACAGATGTGAAAAGAAGAAAAAGATATTCTCCAGAAGCCGCCTACCTTTAATCCTTATATCAAAAAATCTTCCTTTAGGATTTTGACTCCCAGCAGCAGGTTTGGGAGACTGAGTTGACCTTGACCTTCTACGTGCAGCTCTGAACTCTGGGGTTGTCACCATTGGCCCTTGTCTCTACCTGAGTTGTACCATCCATAATTGCTCAAATTAATTTGACCTCGCGAGCCCTCTCCACAGTTTGAATGCAACTGCTGCTGAATATGGAATCTATACATTTTCTGGAGGAAAAAAGAATTCTCCGACAGAGACCAAACGACAATATGCATATACGTTGTATACTCGTGTTTCCTAAACAGACGGAATGACCTTCAGCAAATTCTTAAATTTATTGTCTTTGAGAATTCTTTTTCATTTATTTGTTTTTTTAGCTTTCATCTCAATGTTCATCTCTAATAACACCTTAATATATGTTAATTCTCAGTCATTTAAATAATCGCCTTTATAATGGAGCAAGGCTAGGCAATTTCAGTTGTTCTATTTATATCTACCTAAGATTGAATTTGGCAGGTTAGATTTGCTCTCGGTGCTGAAGTAGTTGGGGCTAAAACTAAATTTTGAAAAAAAATGCATTATATGAACTATGTTTATGTACATACCACTACTTAATGCATTGCCTCTGACTGTGTTAGCCAGTACGCAAGGAGGCCGTTTCTGCACCTAATTTCAGCAATAGTTAAATTGCATATTTGTTCATTCATTTAAGTATTTATTTGGCCAGGGCTAGGGTTAGGTGGGAAGATATAGCAGTAAACATGGAGTTTATATTCTATTGTGGGAGTGAAAAAAAGGATCAGAGAACAAGCAACCTAATAAGAAGATAAAGGCACAAAACCAAGAAAGCACCAGTTAGTAATACTTCATGCAGATGTTAGTGGAGCCTTATGACAACCTTACCTTCACATGAGAGTTAAGGAATTAAATGATGCTACAATAAAAATTGCCTTTGCAGATGGGTTACTGCAGAATTTTAGTTAAGTGTGGAGTTTGATTATCATAAACCAGCAACAAAGCCTTCAAGTTATGAATGTCATTTTGTAAAGCATGCTAATGTGAACAGGCGTTCATTCTCTACATTAGTATAATTGAAGTGAAAACAAGGAAACAGATTAAATGTAGAAACAGACCTGAGGCTACATTTCTCTAATATTAACTCCAACTTCTGCTATCTGTTTTAGCACATCAATGGCATCTGTCACTTTCAATTCATGTTTTAATTGTGTTGGGTTTTTAGTTTATATTTAATTTGTAATCTTGATTTTTATTTCATAGTTGTGTACGTGCTCTAAGCACGGAATGTTTACACATTGTTCCATAAAAACGTATTAACATCACTATGTCAAAACTAGAGATTCCTGATTTAATTTTCTTTAATAAAAATTGATAAAAATATTGATAACCTTTAATGTTGTTAAGATTATGGAAAAACACTTTCACAGACTGAGGAAAGAATGAATTGCTATAAACTTTTGGGACTGCAATCTGACAGAATCCATTGATAATCAAAAGGCTCACACCATTCAGCCCACTTTTGGGAAACCATTCATCAGAAATAAAAAGATGATTATTGCAGTATTTCTGATAATGCCAAAAAAATTAGCAAATCAAATCCAACAATCTATAAAATAAAAAAATACTTCATGACCAGCTGGGCTTTATCCCCAAATTACAAAGTTTATTGGTTTCTTTTTTCACTTTATTCTTTTGTGAATGCTTAGTGGTGTTTCCAGAGACTACATGATGTGTGACAACAATGTACTTTTGATAGCCAATGAAATTTGTGCTGCTCATGTGTTCTCATGTTTTAAATTTTTTTTTTAACGTTTATTTATTTTTGAGACAGAGAGAGACAGAGCATGAACAGGGGAGGGGCAGAGAGAGAGGGAGACACAGAATCGGAAGCAGGCTCCAGGCTCTGAGCCATCAGCCCAGAGCCCGACGGACTGTGAGATCGTGACCTGAGCGAAGTCGGATGCTTAACCGACTGAGCCACCCAGGCGCCCCATGTGTTCTCATGTTTTAAAACATTCTTGGTTTTAATTTACAGTAAGGTACTGTACCTGTAAGTAAGGTACCGTACTGGTAGGAATAACACACATACACAAAAGCTCTTTGGAGTCCTCAATATTTTTTCTTATTATAAAATCTTTTTTTTTTTTAATTTTAAATAACATCCAGAAGTTTCTGGTAGTTCTTATTGCTAGGGTTTGTGAATCTAAGATTTCTGTTTTCTTTCAGTCAAGTGACTTTTAGTGAATTAGCTTCCTTTTGGGAATTTCTGATAAAAAATATACTCTAAAAATATATTTACTAGAAAATTTTTCAAATACACTTACAAGTACAAAAATAATGTAATGAATAGACTTATGCCAACAACTCAGTTCTAATAAATATCTTTCATATTTGCTTCAGGTCTTTTTTCGTTGATGATCTTTTAGAACAGTTTATAATGTACGGGGAAATTGAGAATGTAATAGAACAAGTTCCCATGTATTTTGTACCAGTTTCCCTTATTATTAACATCTTATGGTCCATTTGTCACAATTAATGAACCAATATTGATATATTATTATTTTGTGCAGTCCATACTTTATTCACATTTTCTTATTTTTTTACCTAATGTACTGCTATTTTTTGGTTCTAGGATCCCATTAAGGATACTACATTACATTTAGTTTTCATGTCTCATTAGGTGTCTCTTGGTTGTGACAGTTTTCCAGACTTTCCTGGGTTTCAGTGACCATGACAGTTTTGAAGAGTACTGGTGACATATTTTGTAGGATACTCTTCTACTGGAATTTGCTTTGTGTTTTTCTCATGGTTAGACTACAGTTAACATATTTTGGGGATGAAGAACACAGAGGTGAAGTGTCATGTTCATCATACCAAGGTACATACCATCAATATAATTTATCACCTTTGATGTTGACCTTGGTCACCTGGCTGGGGTGATATTCGTCAGGTTTCTTCTATGTAAAGTTATCCTTTCCTCGCTCACCTTTCCGGACTTTCTTTGGAAGAAAGTCTACATGCAGCTCACAGTTGAGGGCTCCCCATCCTTGAAGGCATAAACTATTTGGAATTCTACTACATGCCAGATTTGTCTCTTTTCCATTTGTTTGTTTGTTTATATCAGCACTACTCATGAATACTTATTTTTCATACTGAGTTATAATTCCTTCCTATTTTATTTATTTTTGTTGCTAAAATGGTTCCAATTTTGATCATTGACCAATATTTCCATTGGCTCTTATGTACCTAGGAAATACTATTACAAATATGGGTTTGTTTATTTGTTTGTTATCACTCCCTTACTTTCTGGCATTCCAAGATACTCTAGGCCCAACTTGTATATTTCTTGCCCCATCCTGGAATCAGCCATTTCTCTAAGAATACCTGTTTCCTTTTACTGGAGAAAAGTATTAGAAACCAAGATCTAAGTACTACATGCTCAGTAATTTTTAAGAGTTTTAAAGAGTCCTGAGACTAAAAGTTTTCAACTGCTAGTTGCCACTGACTAATAACAAATAATTAAAATATGAATCCATGGGAGGAAGCAGTGTATTTAAAAAGGCACAGGGAGACTTAGATTTGAGTCAAAGCTCTATGTCTTAGAGGCAGTGTGACCTTATGTAAATTACTCACTTTTCTAATTAGTTCCTCAGGCTCACTAAAACTTGACAAATGAACTTTAACTTATTTGTAATTTTCTTGAGATATATATATATACATATATATGTATGTACATATATATACATGTACATATGTATATACATATGTATATATGTACATATATGTATATATGTACATATGTGTATATATGTACGTACATATATATGCCTTATATATTATGCCTTAAGATATATAATATTATATATATATTTCTACCTTAATTATATCTCATTATCAACAGTAATTGTTTACTCAAGTACTATATTTTAAATCCATTATATCATTTAATTGTTACAGTAACACAATGAGATTTGTGCTGTTTTTTAAAAAAATTTTTAATGTTTATTTAGTTTTGAGAGAGAGAGGGAGAGAGAGAGCACAAGAGGTGGAGGGGCAGAGAGAGAGAGGGAGACACAGAATCCAAAGCAAGCTCCAGGCTCTGAGCTGTCAGCACAGAGCCTGATATGGGGCCTGAACCCAAGAACCACAAGATCATGACCCCAGCCGAAGCTGGATGCTTAACCTACTGAGCCACCTAGGTGTCCTGAGGTTTGTGCTCCTCTCATCCTCATTTCAGAGGTAAGGAAACTGAGGCTCAGATAGGTTAAGTTAAAGTGTGAAGTTCCTCTTAGTGTGGCAGGCACATACACAGTTCCGATTCATGTTATTTCTCTCATTTTCTTCCTTACATGTAACAAATAGCGGTCAAAGAGTAAAATTTTGTCCGGTCTTATAGGCCAGGGAATTGCTTACCATATTATACTCACAGTGTCTCACAGAGTCAAGCATGTTGTGGGCTTCTTTAGTGAGTCTCTTGGCTACAAACCATTCTCATCTTGCCAAAGTTAAAATGGCCTATCTACACACTTTTCCGGAGCTGTCGTGACAAAGACGTAAGTAGCAACAATAATCATCAAAAGTAACAATAATATCTGACAGTACTTGAGATGCTATTTAGTCAACCACTGTGCTCAATATTTAATATTATTCATTGCCTTATTTCATTGTCACCATAAATTCGTAAGGTCTTAACTATTCCATTTTTTTAGGTGAGGAAGCTGAAGATCAGAGTGGTTAATTTTATTTCCCAAGGTGATGCAAATTGTTTGTGGAAGAACTGGTGTTTGAAGCCAGGACTGTGCGATCCCAAACCCATTTACTAACACATTATATGAAGGAGAACAGCAGCTTCTGGCAAGTGGACGCTGCTCTGGGCATTTTTCAGAACTCAGTAACAGCAACAAGCTTCCCTTATGTTCTAGGGTTGCAAAGAGTTCTGCAATGCAAATAAAGAGTGGGCTTATGAGGGTTGTAGAAGGATAGCTGATGAACACTTTATGCTCAAAATCTGAACACTGTATATGGAGAATTTTCAGCAGGAGACATCCAAATGCTAATACAAGAAAGCAGAGATCAACTAGCACAGGAACGGAGATCACATACAACACAGAAGTAGGGTAAATGATGAGAATTTAGGGAAGATTAAGGCAAAGATAGATTTCTCAGACATTTCTAGCAAAGTATATCATCATTTTCATACTGAGGAGAGTTTGGATATTGACCTTTTCTTTTTTTAATATAATTTATTGTCAAATTGGCTAACATAACAGTATATAAAGTGTGTTCTTGGTTTTGGGGGATAGATTCCCGTGGTTCATCGCTTACATACAACACCTAGTCCTCATCCCAACAGGTGCCTTCCTCAATGCCCATCACCCATTCCCCCCTCTCCCCAAACCCCCCCATAAACCCTCAGTTTGTTCTCTGTATTTAAGAGTCTCTTCCCTCTTGCAGGGTTTGCTTCCCTCCCTCACTGTTTATAACTATTTTCCCCCTTTCCTTCCCCCACGGTCTTCTGTTAAGTTTCTCAGGATCCACATATGAGTGAGAACATATGGTATCTGTCTTTCTCTAACTTATTTCACTTAGCATAATACCCTGCAGTTCCATCCACGTTGCTGCAAATGGCATGATTTCACTCTTTCTCATTGCCGAATAGTATTCCATTATATATACAAACCAAATCTTCTTTATCCATTATCAGTTGATTGATATTCAGGCTCTTTCCATAATTTGGCTATTGTTGAAAGTGCTGCTATGAACATTGGGGTACATGTGCCACTATGAATCAGCACTGCTGTATCCTTTGGATAAATTCCTAGCAGTGCTATTGCTGGGTCATAGGGTAGTTCTATTTTTAATTTTTGAGGAACCTTCACACTGTTTTCCAGAGAGGCTACAGCAGTCTGCATTCACAAAAACAGTGCAAGGGGGTTCCCATTTCTCCACATCCTCCCCAGCATCTATTGTTTCCTGAGTTGTTACTTTTAGCCACCCTGACCAGTGTGAGGTGGTATCCCAGTGTACTTTTGATTTGTATTTCCCTGATGATGAATGGTGAGTATATTTTCATGTGTCTGTTGGCCACCTGGATGTGTTCTTTGGAAAAGTTTCTATTCATGTCTTCTGCCCATTTCTTCACCAGATTATTTGTTTGGGAGTGTTGAGCTTTGTAAGTTTTTTATAGATTTTGGATACTAATCCTTTATTCAATATTCATTTGCAAACATCTTTTCCCATTCTGTAGGTTGCCTTTAGTGTTGTTGATTGTTTCCTTTGCAGTGCAGAAGCTTTTTATCTTGGAGAGGTCCTAATAGTTCATTTTTGCTTTCAATTCCCTTGTTTTTGGGGATGGGTCCAGCAAGAAATTGCTGCGGTTGAAGTCAAAGAGGTTATTCCTTGCTTTCTCCTCTAGGGTTTTGATGGTTTCCTGTCTCACATTTAGGTCCTTCATCCATTTTTAGTTTATTTTTGTGTTTGGTGTAAGAAAGTGTTCTAGTTTCATTCTTCTGCGTGTTGTTATCCAGTTTTCCCAGCACCATTTGTTGAAGAGACTGTCTTTTTTCCATTTGATGCTCTTCCCTGCTTTGTCAAAGATTAATTGGTCATACATTTGTGGGTCTAATTCTGGGTTCTCTATTCTATTCCATTGGTCTATGTGTCTATTCTTGATGATTACAGCTTTGTAGTAGAGGCTAAAGTCTGGGATTGTGATGCTTCCTGCTTTGGTTTTCTTTCTCAATATTACTTTGGCTATTCAGGGTCTTTTGTGGTTCCACACAAATTTTAGGATTATTTGTTTAGCTCTGAGAAGAATGTCGGTGTGATTTTGATTAGGATTGCGTTGAATGTGTAGATTGCTTTGAGGAGTATTGACATTTTAACAGTATTTGTTCTTCCAGTCCATGAGATGGAATGTTTTTCCATTTCTTTGTGTCTTCTTCAGTTGCCTTCATAAGTTTTTAATAATTTTCAGCATACAGATCTTTTACATCTTTGGTTAGATTTATTCCTAAGTATTTTATGGTTCTTGGTGCAATTGTAAATGGGATCAATTTCTTGGTTTCTCTTTCTGTTGCTCCATTATTGGTGTATAGAAATGCAACTGATTTCTGTACATTGCTTGTGTACCCTATGATTTTGCTGAATTCATTCATCAGTTCTAGCAGGCTTTTTGTGAAGTCTTTTGGGTTTTCCATGTAGAGTATCATGTCGTCTGTGAAAAGTAGAAGTTTGACTTCTTATTTGCCAATTTGGATATCTTTTATTTCATTTTATTGTCTGATTATTGTTGCTAGGACTTCCAACACTATGTTAAACAACCGTGGTGACAGTGGACATCCCTGTCATGTTCCTGATCTCAGAGGAAAAGCTCTCAGTTTTTCCCCAGTGAGGATGATATTAGCCAAGAGCTTTTCATATATGGCTTTTATGATGATTAGGTATATTCCTTCTATCCCAACTTTCTTGAGGGCTTTTTTAAGAAACAATGCTGTATTTTGTCGAATGCTTTTTCTGCATCTATTGACAGGATCATATGGTTCTTATCCCTTTTTTTTATTAATGTGATGTATCATATTGATTGATTTGCAAATATTGAACCAGACCTGCAGCCTAGGATGAATCCCCTTGATCATGGTGAGTGATTATTTTATATGCTATTGAATTCGATTTGCTAGTATCTTGTTGAGAATTTTTGCATCCATGTTTATCAGGGATATTGGCCTGTAATTCTCCTTTTTAGTGGGGTCTCTGTCTGGTTTGGGAATCAAGGTAATGCCAGCTTCATAGAATGAGTCTGGAAACTTTCTTTCCGTTTCTATTTTTGGAACAGCTTGAGAAGGATAGGTATTAACTTTGCTTCAAATGTCTGGTAGAATTCCCCTGGGAATCCATCTGGCCCAAGACTCTTATTTGTTGGAAGATTTTTGATAACTGATTCAATTTCTTCACTAGTTATGGGTCTGTTCAAATTTTCTATTTCTTCCCATTTGAGTTTTGGTCATGTGTGGGTGTCTAGGAATTTGTCCATTTCTTCCAGGTTGTCTAGTTTGTTGGCATATAATTTTTCATAGTATCCTCTGATAATTGGTTGTATTTTCTGAGGGATTGGTTGTGATAAGTCCATTTTCATTCTTGATTTTACCTATTTGGGTCCTGTCTCTTTACTTTTCAAGAAGTCTGGCTAGGGGTTTATCAATTTTGTTTATTTTTTTCAAAAAACCAACTCTTAGTTTCATTGTTCTGTTCTACTGGCTTTTTTAAAAATCTATATTGTTTATTTCTGCTCCGATCTTTATTATTTCTCTTCTTCTGCTGGTCTTGGGGTTTCTTTGCAGTTCTGCTTCTAGTTCTTTTAGGTGTGCTGTTAGATTTTATATTTGGGATTTTTCTTGTTTCTTGAGATAGACCTGGATTGCAATGTATTTTCCTCTTAGGACTGCCATTGCTGCATCCCATAGAGTTAGGCCTGTCATGTTTTCGTTTTCATTTTCATTTGTTTCCATATATTTTTAAATTTCTTCTTTAATTTCCTGGGCGACCCATCATTCTTTAGTAGGATGTTCTTTAACCTCCATGCATTTGGAGGTTTTCCACACTTCTTCCTATGGTAGGTTTCAAGTTTCATAGCATTGTTATCTGAAAATATGCATGGTATGATCACAATTTTTTTATATTTATTGGGGTCTATTTTGTGACCCAGTATGTGATCTATCTTGGAGAATGTTCCATGTGCATGCAAGAAAAATGTGTATTCTGCTACTTCAGGATGAAAAGTTCTGAATATATCTGTCATGTCCATCTGGTCCCATGTATCATTCAGGGCCATTTTTTCTTTATTGATTTTTTGCTTAGATGATCTGTCCATTGCTATAAGTGGAGTATTAGAGTCCCCTGCAGTTATCATATTCTCACCAAGAAGATTGCTTATGTTTGTGATTGTTTTATATATTTGGGTGCTCTAGAATTCGGTGCATAAACATTTATAATTGTTAGCTCTTGTTGATGGATAGAAACCATAATTATCATATAATGTCCTTCTTCATCTCTTGGTATAGCCATTAGTTTAAAATGTAGTTTGTCTGATGTAAGTATGGCTACTCCGCTTTCTTTTGACTTCCAGTAGCATTTTAGATGGTTCTCTATCCCCTCACTTTCAATCTGAAGGTGTCCTTAGGTCTAAAATGGGTCTCTTGTAAACAACAAACAGATAGGTCTTGTTTTTTTATCCATTCTGATACCCTGTGTCTTTTGATTAGAGCTTTTAGTCCATTTACATTCAGTGTTATTACTGAAAGATATGGGTTTAGAGTCAATGTGTTATCTGTAGGTTTCATGCTTGTGATGATGTCTCTGCTTCTTTGTAGTCTTTGCAGCATTCCACTCACAGAGTCCCCCTTGGAGGGGGATCTCTTGCAGGACTGGTTTAGTGGTCATGAACTCCTTTAGTTTTGGTTATCTGGGAAAGACTTTATCTCTCCTTCTATTCTGAATGACATCCTTCCTGGATAAAGGATTCTTGGCTGCATATTTTTCCTATTCAACACATTGAATATTTCCTACCACTCCCTTGTAGCCTGCCAAGTTTCAGAGGACAGTTATGCTACTACCCTTATGGTCTACCTTGTAGGTTAAAGCCCGTTTTTCCCTAGCTGCTTTCAGAATTTTCTCTTTATCTTTGTATTTTGCCAGTTTCACTATGATATGTCATGCAGAAGATCCATTTTTGTTACGTCTGAAGGGAGTCTCTGTGCTTCTGATTTCAACGTCTGTTTCCTTCCCCAGATTGGGGAAGTTCTCAGCTATGATTTGTTCAAGTCACCTTCCACTCCTTTCTCTGTCTCTTCTTCTTCTGGAACTCCTATGATATGGATACTATTATGTTTCATTAAATCACTTATTTCTCTAATTCTCCCCTTGTGGTCTAAAATTTTTTTATCTCTCTTTTTCTCAACTTCATCCTTTTCCAAAATTTTATCTTCTATTTCACTTATTCTCCCCTCTGCTTCCTCCATCCCTGCTGTCACTGCTGCTAGTTTATTTTGCACCTCATTTACAACATTTTTTACTTCATCATGACTAATATTTTTTAGTTCCTTGATCTCTGCAGCAATAGAGTCTCTGCAGTCTTCTATGCTTTTTTCAAGCCCAGTGATTAGTCTTATGACTATTATTCTAAATTCTTGCTCAGTTTTATTGTCTATATCTGTTTTGATCAATTCTTTAGCCATCATTTCTTCTTGGAATTTCTTTTGAGGAGAATTCTTATTTCATCACATTGGCTAGTTTTCTGTTTCTGTCCCTTATGTGTTTTAAAAGCTTGTTAGGTGTCTTGCACCTGTGAGCACTACCATATTAAAGAGGGGTCATACACTGTCCAGGGCCTGGCCCTTCAGAAGGTGTTTTTTGGAGTGCGTTACTTGGTCTCTGTTGTTGTGGACACTGGTTGCTTTATCTCCCTACTCATAGTGATGTTTTGGACCCTCCACCAGGTATGCTTTGATTTTTTCCTTGAAGTAGCCCTGGAAAATAGAACACAAAAACAAACAAAACAAAAAAGAACAGAGAGAATAAAAACAAAACAAAACAAAACAAAAACACCATCAACAGCAAAACAACAGGGTGGGGGCAGTGTTGATGGAAGAGGCTTTATAACATACAAAGAGAGACATGATAGGGGTAGGGAGAAAAAAAGGAAAGAAAATTGACCAGGCAGAAAACTATATGGCCCAATCCAGAGAGAGAGAGAAAGGGAGAGAGGAAAATATAGAAGGAGATATAGAACAGGTATAAAGAGAATAGATTAAATATGTCTGCTTAACAAACCAACCACCAGAATGACCAGACTAGAGGAGGGAAGAAATAAGAGAAATAAGAAGAAAAGGAAGGAAAAAAGCCCCAACATATATATATATATATATATATATATATATATATATATATATATATATATATATGTATATATGTATATATATATATATACAGTATATATATATATACATATATATACATATGTATGTATATATACATATATATACAAATATACATGTATGTATATATACACATATATATATACAAATATACATGTATGTATATATATATATATATATATATATATATATATATATATATATACAAAATAAGAATTGTCCAAGAATTAAATCAGGAAATACAAAACTGCTGGGTGCCTTGGAACCAGTGGCAGTGGTGGTCTGGAGGGGGGCTGTCTGGTCAGCGTCAATCCCACTCTAGTAGATATGCAGTTACCAGGCGCAGAGGGGCGTGGTTTGCCATAGGCAGGTCCCGCCTCCACTGTGGACTCCGTGTCCATTCCCTGATGCCTCACCTTGTTGGTGATGGGAAGAAAAATAGCAACACTGTAGTCTCTCCTCTACCCACCGGGTGTCCCAAACCACTCTGTTGGGTGTCCCAAACCTCCCAGTGCCGTGGGCAGGAACAAGATGGTTTGTCCCACCCTGCCAAGTCCTGTGCCTCCCTGGTGCTCGCCTGAGATTTAAACCCTGATGTCTTAAAAGGTCTCTCTCCGTGCACCCCTATTCCAGGGAAGTGCCACTCGGCACCACCAATATATGGCCTCTGGCTGGCAGGCACAGGCAATCTTTGTCCTTTGAATGGTTATATACCTTCTTCTGACAACACTCCAGGAAGGGGATTGTTTTCTCCCACTGCTGACTGTGCCTCTGAACTAGTTACCAAGCCCAGGGCTGGCTCCCCTCCTCTGCAGGTGCGTGAAGAGGGCAGCCATCTCCAGTCTGGAGAAAGCAGTTCGAGATTGGATCTTTCTCTGTCCTGGTCCGTGGTTTTTCTTTTGTCCAGATACAGTCTTATACTTCCCCAACCTTTCTTTCTCTTCACTTTATCTCTCTGTGGAAGGGGATCCTTCCCATCCATGCCTACACCACCTGTTTTATCTCTCCCAGTTCGCAATCACCCACGTATGGCCTGCCAGTTTGTCCCCGTGTGCCCCTGGAGACGTCTGTGTCACTCTGCAGCTTGGACCCTTGGAATTCAAAGTCGTTTGGCCTCAACACTTCTGTGTTTGAGGGATGAGGGAACTTTGGTCCCTCTACTTCTCTGCCATGTCGGATCGCCGCACCACACCCCACCCCCCCCCCCCACCCCCGCCCTTTTTTTTTTTTTTTTTGTAATGAGAAGAGGGAAAATATAATTCAGAATAAATAAAGTACAAGAATCGCTTGAGTTAAAGTTTGCTATATATTTAGAGAATGCCACCAGATTGGCAGAAATATTTCATTTTAAACCCAATTTATCCAAGAACATGTCCTAAGAATTCTTTTTCATTGAACAATTTATCAAGAAGTGAAAAAGCATTTGTAATATTGAATTTACTTAAGAAATTAATTAGAGAATACCCAAGCATACCCAAAATCATATCTTGCTCTGTTTCAATACCAGATAATTAGTAAATAGCATTTACTTCAAGAAAGTTAAGAAAAGTGTTTGAAATTAAAATGAAGATTGCAACCATATCAACACTATGTAAAAAAGGGTAAAATTTTTATTTTGAGCTGTGTGCATGCAGCCAGTATGCTGTTTCTCAACATTTGAAGATCCTTTTTTTTTTAGTATATATTGATTAGTTGACCTAATAACTTCCACTTACCAATTCATTACAGCCAAAAGTCTCCAGGTTTGAAAACACAGAATATTGTTTTGGGTTTACATAAGGACTCAACCCCAATGTAGAACAGTTTTAGTAGGTAAAGGTGATTAAAATTATTGTTGGAGTGAACCAGTGATACATGGGATTAGAATCATGGACTGTGGGGCGCCTGGGTGGCGCAGTCGGTTAAGCGTCCGACTTTAGCCAGGTCACGATCTCGCGGTCCGTGAGTTCGAGCCCCGCGTCAGGCTCTGGGCTGATGGCTCGGAGCCTGGAGCCTGTTTCCGATTCTGTGTCTCCCTCTCTCTCTGCCCCTCCCCCGTTCATGCTCTGTCTCTCTCTGTCCCAAAAATAAATAAAAAAATGTTGAAAAAAAAAAATTTAAAAAAAAAAAAATAAATAAAAAAAAGAATCATGGACTGTTGAAAATTAAAGATAATACATGACCCAGCACAGACTCACTGAGGACTGTTAGGAGTGTTTCAATCTACTTTAAAGTAGGTTGTAACTATTAAACTTACTTTCTTTATATTTTTTAGACATTATTTTTTTGTTGTTAAAAAGAAACAACTCTAGAGAACAACTTGATACTCATTTAACGCTTAATTTTTTTTTTGCCATATAAGCTTCAGATTAAATAGTACATATCAGCATTATAGTTAGCATTAAAAAATGCCATCAGCTTTAGATTTTGAAATAATAAGTCATTCTGATAGAGTTGAAGCCACGCTATACCTTTCTCTCATCCCACTCACTCCCCTTCCTACCCAAGAGTAACCTGCACTCTGAACTTGGTATTTGTTATTTACATTATGTTTTTATACTACTTCTACTTCTATATGTACCCAAAAGCAGTATATATTAGTGTTTGGATTATTTTAAAACTTTAAATGAATGGTAATATGATGTACAGATATTTCTGTAACTTTTCCCTTCACAGTAATTTTGTGATCATTTTTCTTGAGCATGTAAGAGATTTTACTTCATGAAGATTGATTTCCATATAATATTCCTTTGTGAACATGCCAAATATAGTTATCCATTTCCTATTTATTGACCTGTACAACTGACCTTGAACGACATGGGGTAAGGGGCATGAACACCCCTCCCCAACATAATTCTTGACTCCCCAGAAGCTTAACTACTAACAGCCTACTGCTACCTGGGAGCCTTACTGATAACATTAACAGTAAATTAATACATATTTTTATGTTATATTTGTAAATACAATGTACTCTTATAATAAAGCAAGTTAGAGAAAAGCAAATATTAAGAAAATGACAAAGAAGAGAAAATACATTTACAGTGCTGTACTGTATTTAAAAAAAAAAAATCTACCTGTAAGTGAACCCACACAATTAAAAGCCGTTTCGTTCAAGGGTCAATTGTAGATCGTTTCTAATTTTTCTTTCTTTCTTTTTCTTCCTAAATGATGCTAAATGAGTGGTTTGGTTTGGATTTATTTGTGAAAATGCAGTAGAGTATCACTAGGGCATGTACTTCGATGGAGGAATTATTGGTAAATCACTCTCCAAAGGTTAATAAAGACGGTCCCACCAGCAGTGTATGTGAAATCCAATTGCTCCATCATTAGATGCCATCAGATTTTTAAATTCTTCCCAAGCTAGTAGGAGAGAAATGATGTCTTCTTTTGTTTTAATTTGTTTCCTCCTGATTGCTCATGAATTTGAACATCTCTCTGCCAAGGTCATTGGCAATTTGAATTTCTTCCCCTGTGAATGGACTATTTATAGCCTTTACTCATATATTGATTTGATTGCCTTTACTTAATGCTTCATAGAGGTTATTTATAAATTTCAGGTACTGAGCTTTCTCAGTTACATGTGCATTGAATATGTTGTCTCAGCTTGTGGTTTCTCTTTCAACTTTATTTATAGCGCCTTTTGTCATACACAGCTTCTATTCAAGATCTTAAAAATGATCTCCTGTACGGTCTCCTAACATATTAAGTTTTTGCTTTTCAAATTTACGAATCAATAGATTGCTGTGTGCAATGTATACAATGTGGGATATAATTAATTTTTCCCATACGGTCGATTGTCCCAGCACTGTATGCTGAACAAAATATTTCTCCACTGATTTGCAGTGCGGCCCTTGTCATTTATCAGGATTCCTTTGTGTGGCTTCTGGCTCTGTATAACAGGTTGGGAGGTCCAGAAGCAGTGCCGAGTTGGAGTTTGGTGTGCAGGTTGTTTATTAGGGACTGACATCGGTGGAAGGAGGAAGAGAAAGTAGGATTAAACAGATGGGAAGTCAACCTGCCAACACAGGTTCAGGAAAGACTCAGCAACACTGTGGGGGCTTTGAATATTCAAAGCCCTAAAAATTGTCCCATGGCTGAAAATCTCTGGCTTTATATCCTCCACAATCAGTCCTTGGATGTGGGTCACTCTGGGAAAGCAGGCCTCTGCTGAGGCAAATCCTGAAGGAACTGACTCTGGAAGATATCTGCACGTAGCATTAGCGTCAGCTGGACAAGTCCTTTCTGAAGAAAGCAGATAGCATGGAGCATCTTTGACTTTACCACATTATTCCATTCCACTTGCATATTCTTCTATCTTTGTATCAAGAATGAATCCTGGGGGCGCCTGGGTGGCTCAGTCGGTTAAGCGTCGGACTTCAGCTCAGGTCACGATCTCGCGGTCCGTGAGTTCGAGCCCCACGTCGGGCTCTGGGCTGATGGCTCAGAGCCTGGAGCCTGCTTCCGATTCTGTGTCTCCCTCTCTCTCTGCCCCTCCCCCGTTCATGCTCTGTCTCTCTCTGTCTCAAAAATAAATAAACGTTAAAAAAAAAAAAAAAGAATGAATCCCTAGTAAGCCAAATAATTCTTCGTCAAAACAAAATTGTCTATATTTAGCCCTATCATTTTTATTTCAGTTTTGAGGTTTATATACCAAGTTCCAAGAAAAACTCTGGATTTTTATTGAAATTGCATTGAATTTACAATTCAGAAAGAAATGATATCTTTCGATCATCATAATATAAAATATGTTTCTGCTCATTTATAGTTTATTTTATAACCTTTCTAAGGCTTTGCAATTTTTCCATAAAGAATTTTCTCATTTTATGTTAAATCGATTTCTACTTGTGGTAAGATTTTTGTGGCTATTTTAAAGCGATTTTATTTTCTTTGGCTGTTTCCAAAGATTTACTATCGATGTATAAGAACACTCTTGATTTTTTAATTTTCATCTAGCATCTGCAAACCGTGTTGAGCTTTGTCAGTTCTAACAATCTGTCCAGAGATTGTTTCATATTTTCTATGTAAAATCATATCACCTTTGGGGCAACTGGGTGGCTTAGTCGGTTAAGTATATGACTCTTGATTTCCTCTCAGGTCATGATCTCACAGTTTGTAAGATCGAGCCCTGCATCAGGCTCTGAGCTGACAGTGCAGAGCCTGCTTGGGATTCTCTCTCTCTTCCTCTCTCTCTGTCCCTCCCATGCTTGCACTCTCTCTCTCTCTCAAAGTAAATAAAAAAACATTAAAAATCATATCATCTTCAAGGTAAAAGCTTTTTTTTGGGCCTAATTTCATTCATCAATTCGTATGCTTTCTATTTCTTTATTGTCTTACTGCAATAGCTAACATTTCCAGTATCATGTTGACTAGAAGCATTGTTTATTTTCTCATGTTAAAAGGAATGCTTCTAGAATTGCATCGTTAACTTTTCCTTTAGATTTAGGTTTTTCATAGGTGGTTTTTATCTGTCCAAGGAGTCTCTAGTCCTTATTGAATGAGTTCAATAGGTTTCCTTATTGAATGAGTTCTTTGCAGTATTGTGCAGTTAGCGACATCTGAGATGATCTATGGATTTTCTCTTTTGCCATCTTAACGCTGTATTCTGTTATTAAATTTTCTGATGTTGTTCCCTGCATTCCTGGTTAACAACTAAGTTGCTTATGATTCATCGTCCTTTTTATACATCTTATATGAGAGTTTTATATTGTATATTTGCTTTTCTTCAAAAGTGAGATTGGCCTGTATGGTTTTTGTCTTATACTTTCTCTGATTCTATATTCCAGTTATTCTAGTCCTATAAAATGGGCACTTTACCCACTTTTGAAATTCTTTGAAACAATTTGTTGTGATAGGAATTATCATTTTTTCTTTGCTACTTTATCAAAGAAATGCATAGAAACAGTGAGAACCTGGAGGTTTTCGGGGGAGAGCAAAGTCATTGGGAGTAAGATTTTTGGTTATCAGTTCAAATGATTCACTGGTTATTAGTTTAAGTTTGTGATTTTTCTTGAGCAGATTGCACAGTTCATATATTTAGGGTTAATTATTTTGCCCTTATTTGGAAATTTATATACAAATTTTTAAATATTTTTTAAATGTTTATTTTTCTTTTTGAGAGAGAGAGAGAGAATGAGAGAGAGAGAGAGAGATAGAAAATGAGTAGGGGCGGGGCGCCTGGGTGGCGCAGTCGGTTAAGCGTCGACTTCAGCCAGGTCACGATCTCGCGGTCCGTGAGTTCGAGCCCCGCGTCGGGCTCTGGGCTGATGGCTCGGAGCCTGGAGCCTGTTTCCGGTTCTGTGTCTCCCTCTCTCTCTGCCCCTCCCCCGTTCATGCTCTGTCTCTCTCTGTCCCAAAAATAAATAAAAAACGTTGAAAAAAAAATTAAAAAAAAAAAAAAAAAAAAAAAGAAAATGAGTAGGGGAGGGGCAGAGAGAGGCAGACAGAGGATCCAAAGCAGTCCCTGCAGGAGACCTATGTGAGGCTTGAACTCATGGACCAGGAGATTGTGATTTGAGCCCAAGTCAGGAGCTTAACCCAATGAGCCACCCAGGTGCTTCTACAAATTTTTTCATCCTTAAAAATTTTCAAAATTGGGTCTTCCTTTCATTTATGTTTTAAGTCATTTTTTCCTTGATCAGCATCTGTATTTGTCTCAGCTTTTTAAAGATAATACCAAATTTATTGTATCAATTGTTATCTTATTTACTAATTTTTGTTCTTATCTTATTTTTGTTTATGTGTTGCCTCTCTTGTTCTTTTGCTAGCTGCTTGACTTAAATGCTGAAATCACTTTTTAAATCTTTCTTAATTAAAAATATATGTACTTCAAGGTAGATTTGTTCTATTTGGACTGCTTTCAATATAATTAACATGGTTTTATATGTTGTCCTTTTAAATTCAATTTGAAATGCTTTTTCATGACCAATATGATTTAACCTTTATTAAACAACTTATTCATATTTGTATATTTAAGTTCTCAGTCATATGTGTTTTTAAAAAGAACTATTATGAATTACTGATATTGTATGCTAGATTCAATGGTTTTTGAGAGGTAATATCAGGGAATTCTGTGCTTCATGCCATAGAATTATGGATTAGATGAAGGCTAATGTGTTAATTAAAAGTATTCTCTTTATTATGCAATAATATGATAGCCAGTCATAAATAACCATTGTGCTTGGTAATGATGATTGTTTTCCAGGGGAAGTGTTCTGTTAAGAATGTTAGAACTGTGGCATGAGCTCTTGCTGTTTCCAAAACATTAGAAATCTATTTGGCCTTAATTTTTTAAACATGCGAATTGGACAGTCAGTCCTGCTTAATCATCGCATAACCCATTACTTTTAATTATCTCCATACCTCCATGCAAAGGAAGGAACATTCATATTTCTCAATTTCAGGTGAGATAGAAGGCAAAACAAGTTTCTACAGATTATTATAAATTTCATAAATTAATGTCACTTGCCAAACAAATAAGGTATTGTTTTGCTATTGCACATCTATAAAAAGTTATCGCCGAACATCTATGGGTTTGGTATGATTTTAAACTTAAATTCCCGACTATATTCAGATTTTGTCAGTTTTTCCACCAATGTTTCTTTTTTGTTCCAGGATCTAGTCCAGTTTATCACATTACGTTTAACTGTCATATCTCCTAAGTCTCCTCAGATTGGTGACAGTTTCTCGGTGTTACCTTGAATTATTTTTTTTCCTTTCTTTTGCTTCCTTCTGCTCCCTCCCTCCTTTCCTTCCTTTCTTCCTTCCTTCCTTCCTTCCTTCATGTCTCTGATAATTTCGAGAAGTATTAGTTAGGGCAGTATTTTGTACAATGCCCTTCAGTTTGAGTTCATCTCAAATTTTCTCAGGATTAGACTGAGGTTTTGTAGTAGAATATTTTTATTTCCTTTTTTATCATAAGAAATCATATGTAGAAATAAAATCATGGCTCTAGGTCTACTTCTTTCATTAGCGTTTAACTAATTTTAGTTAATTAATTAATTAATTGATATAAATTTATTTTTTCAATTCAAGTTAGTTAACATACAGTGTAGTATTGGTTTTAAGAGTAGAACCCAGTGATTCATCGCTTACCTATAACACCTAGTGCGCATCCCAACAAGTACCTTCCTTTTTAAAAAAATGTTTATTTATTTATTTTGAGAGAAAGAAAGGGAGCATGAACAGGGGAGGGGCAGAGACAGAGGGCAACAGAGAATCCCAAACAGGCTCCATTCTGTCAACGCAGAGCCTGATGCAGGGCTTGAACTCAAGACTGGTGAGATCATGACCTGAGCCAAAATCAAGAGTCTGAGGCACCCAGACGCCCCCAAACAAGTACCCTCCTCAATGCCTATCACCCATTTAGCCCATCCCCCACTCTCCTCCCTTCTAGCAACCCCCAGTTTGTTCCATCAGAGTTTAATTTAAAACTAGGTATAACTCTGTGATGTAAATTGTTCAATCTGCATAGCAGTGAAGAATTGCATACGGCATTTGAAAATTCAGTTATTTGCTTCATTTTGGATAAAAGCTAAAAAAACATCCTGAGACTTCTTGTGAATTTAATTTCTCTACTACTAATGTAATTAAAACAAAATACATGAAACATTTTAGCGTGCATTACTTTACTCCCTGCGAGGAGTAATTCCAAACTTGATAAGTTAATACACAAAAAGCGAGCCCATCTGTCACATCCAAAGCTTCAAATATTTATTTATATACTTTGATCTCCAAGTATTTAAGAAAGAGAAATCACTATTTCACTAATAACTTTGCAGAATTTCAAAAAGTTACTAATGTAATAGTGTTTCTGTGTTTTAATTGCCTAGATGCAACCTTTTAAAGTAGACGTATAATTTTTGAAATTCTTTTCTTTTTTTATTAATTTTTTCAATGTTTATTTATTTTTGAGAGAAAGAGACAGAGCATGGGCAGGGGAAGGGCAGAAAGAGCGGGAGACACAGAGTCCGAAGCAGGCTCCCGGCTCTGAGCTGTCAGCACAGAGCCCAACACAGGGCTCCAACTCACGAACTTCGAAATCACAACCTGAGCCGAAGTCAGATGTTTAACTGACTGAGCCACCCAGGCGCCCCTGAAATTATTTTCTAGTTTCCTACTTTGTGTGTGTTCTGATTATACTTATTAAAATTTAATTTATGACGATTGAATATTATAAGAAATTTTGCTTGTTATATAAATGTAATTTCATGAATTACATGAGCTGGTAGTTGATTTTTTAAAAATTTAACATTAGACATTTTAGAATATTGGTTTTCAAGTCTTATTCTGAGTAGAAAAAAATGCAATGTGTTCGCTTTTTACTTTTCTTCTATTTTTATTTCTCTTGCTCATTCTTGTCCTCTGCTGACACTTCTCTGGCTTTGAGTTTTGTGATTGCATCCCCCCAGCCTCCCAGGGCTGCCGGTCCAGAATCAGACCCTATAAGTGCATCTGTGATCCTTCACCGTCATGGATAATGGGATCATGATGATCCTGGTACCAAACAAATGGGCAACTGAGTTAGTTTCCTGAATTTATGATTCTTGTCTCTTGGGGGCCCGGTATCTTTCTACAAACCACAGCAGATTATTTCTAGTAACTCTTGAGGTCCTGGCTTCAGGTAGATTTTGGCTCTCGTTTTCTAGCTCTTAAAACTCCCACTCACCCAGAACCCCTTCAACTTTTTCTACCCAGGAAAACCCAAAGCCTGGCCCCAAGAGCTTACTCCTCAATGAGGAGCCAAATGGGTCTCTGCCTTCTGTTCCGCTCATCATTTTAGGTTTTTGTTCTATTCTGGACAGTGGAGAGGTTTTGATTCTGGAATTCCTATTTTATATCCATCATCACTATGACAACAACAAAGAAAATTAAGCCAGAGTTTGCATTTACAGATCCATGTTGACAAGGAGTCTTCAATGTTTCTCACGTCAAATGTTTTATTAGGAAAGCAAAATTTCAACTTTATCAGGCCTGCAGTTAATATATTTTTAATGTTTCTTTAGTCAAACAATGGAAATTCTGGATATAATTTGCATTTGAATTCCAATGGAATTGGAATTCTGTTCAGAATTTCCACTGTTTGGCCTGTGATGATACATTTATTTAAAAAAAATTTTTTTTAATGTTTATTTACTTTTGAGAGAGAGAGACAGAGAGAGACAGAGCATGAGCCAGGGAGGGGCAGAGAGGGAGGGAGGCACAGAATCCGAAGCAGGCTCCAGGCTCCAAGCTGTCAGCACAGAGCCTGACGTTGGGCTCGAACCTACAAACTGTGAGATCACGACCTCAACTGAAGTCAGATGCTTAACTGACTGAGCCACCCAGGCGCCCCTGTGATGATGCGTTTAATTAGAAAAAATTCTTACTCCAGACATTGAAATCTAAATGAGCTAAAGCCTGACCTCCAATTCTGTCCCACTGTCTCCTCCCATATTTTTCAGGAACTGAGATAATGCCATGAGAAAAAACACGGCATCATAGAAATTCATTAGATGCTAATTCCTCTTCATCACATCAGAAAAGTAGCAAAATATATCGCCCTTTTTCCAATGGAGCTTGCTTTCAATTATTAGGAACCTTTTACTGCTGGCCTGTTTCATCATTAATTATTCTCAATATGCTATTTCCCTGCCGCTCTATGGCTGCATGTCAAAACTTAAAGATACTTGAAGTAGGGCTAGCTAGCTAGAATTCTTCTTGTGAATGAGTTATATTACTACTAGTAGGCTACTTTTGTCTTTATAGATTAACAGGTCCGAAGGTGACAGGTTCATTATTTGTGTTTTATGATGGAGAAGATCCTTTTCCATGGTAAAGCATCTTAAATCTACCCTTTATCCATCTTTCTGTTGCTTCTTTGATTCCTCCTTTCACCTAGAGGCCTCATAACCTCTGCCCTTGCCAACTCCTGGTCCCCCTTGTCTTTTCCTTTTCTCAAGGAGAGGGAGAAAGATGGGGGAACTACCAGTCGGCAGAACAGTCAGAACATACACAACACGCATCAATAAAGTTCTCTGCCTTAAACGGGCACGGTTCATGGTGCCTCAAAAACAGTTATAATAGTAACATCGAAGAGGACTAATCACAGATCACCGTAAGAAATATACTAATAATGAAAACGTTTGAAATGTTGCAAGAAGTATCAAAATGTGACAAAGAGACCCAAGGTGAACAAATGCTGTTGGAAAAACGAAGCTGATAGCTTGCTTGATGCAGTTACCAGAAACTTGCAATTTGTAAAAGAAAAAAAATGCAGTATCTGTGAAACACAATAGAACAAGGAATGCCTGTATGACCTTTTTTATGCCTTTTTCTACAGTCTTATCCTTCCATTAAGATGTGTCACAACAACTTGTTTTCATATATCTTCTCTGTAACCTATTTTGTGTAATGTCCAGTTATCTGACCACTGGGGAGATTTTTATTGTTTATTTATTTATTTTTTCGGTACAGCCCAGAGTATAGGAGAGATCTATGTTCTGAATCTAATTTATGTGTGGATATATGAATCTTATGTGACAGCAGTGGCTTTAATCCTATAACTCTCTTTCTCCTGGGCTAGGTGGTTAGAAAGAGAATTAAGAAGACTATTCCCATCATATTGCTGGGCCTTAAATTGAATGGGATATGCCAATATCTTGGAGCCATTACTGCAGAATCTCTGCATGCAGAGATTTGTGTGAAAATATGACACATCTGGAACAGGAGAGAGAGCAATCTGTTATTCTGTTACTAAAAAATAGCAGTAAATTCCTTATTGCTACCGGCTACTTATTTTTATATAGCTGAACATGAAATAGAAAATGTAAGAAACAATCACCTAATTTACAAAGTCCATAAGAGTCCGTTGTAATCTCTTCGTGAGGGAACCTCATTAACATGATGTCAGCGTATCAGTGAAAGTTTATTGAGACAGCATTATCATGTCACTTTTCCACAGCCATGCTGGTTGGATTAAGTGGCTCTCCAAGTGCAAAGGGTTGGGTGTTACTGCCAGAAACAATACAAGCATAAAACGAAGAATCAGGAAACCTTCAACACATAGTGAATTTGAAGATATTTCACCTGAATGTTGATTTCAAAAAGAAAATAATTTAAGCCATTCAGTAAATCAACACTAATTTACACACAAGAATTAGGTTTGGTGAAGGACTCTTCTTGATCCAGGGGAATACAAAATGGAAAGTGGATTAGATCACTCAGAATGGGAACTCCCTGCTTGGAGCATTAGCCATATGCTTTGGGGTTTGGGAGACAAGAAACGTGTCAAGTTACTTCGTAATTCAGGACTGGAGCTGTCTCTTTAAATGCACGGCTGGTCTTTATTTTCAGTGAACATATTGCTCATTAGTCTTTCTTCAGATACAATCTTGGTGTTCATTTCTTCTTTGGCTGCTGAGCTCTGCATTCTGTGGCTCCAATTATGGAATGGGTGACCTTAATTGTCTCCTGCGTGTTGTCCAGGCCAGAATGGCAGCTGGATGGCAGGAGGGCCAAGATTGCTCAGTGATGACGGTCATGGAAAATTGGAGGTTGGTGCTCTCACTGAGGCAGGAGAGAATGTAGACTGCAAAAATGGTCTGATTCTGAAAAGTACACTTGCAAGGGACAGCATACACCCACTCTGAAGCTTACAGGTGGGGAGCCTACCCTCATGCTGCATTATTGGCTATTTATCCCACAGTGTAAGGATCCTTTGGATTTAGCAACATTGAAGTCAGATGTATTAAGTGTGAATTATTTTAGTAGACTGGCAGAGGCAGAATCCTGAATTAAGTGGCTTGAGAAATTGGGGTAATATGAGAAAATGGGAGATAATAATGGCCAATATTTCTTTGAAGAAGTCAGTAATTCAAACACAAAACTTGGATGACCCCCCAAACTGCTCCTCTCACTGCCCAGATAAAATCAATCACCAAACCTGGCGTCTTTACCTCTTCTTTTCCAGATACGTCCCTCACCATCTCTCTCTGGATTTTTACAGAGCACATCTCAACTGTAGCCCTCCTTCAGTACATTGTTCAATGGCCACCAGCATGACCTTTCTAAAATGGAGATACTCTAGAAACCCTTTCATGTCTCTCCTTACCCTGAGTGATGGCTGCCTGTCCCTCCAGCCAGACCGCCTGCCCTCCTGGTGCACCCCACATTCTAGCCACAGCATACCGCTTGCACTTCCTTGAAGTGTCTTCTTTGCTTGGCGTTTTCTGTTTATTTTCTGATGCCTTTGATCCTTCCCTCATCATCCATGTATCAAGAATACAGATTCCTCTTCATCCATCAAAATTCAGCTCAGATTTCACCTCCTCCAGAAAGTCTTCCTGGCTCACCCCTACAGACTGCACACGGCATGTTCATCAATTTTAGCATGAACTATTTGCTTGTCTGTCTTTCCTGACTTATCCCCTGAACCGTGTGCAGAGCAGGAGACTCCATGATATCCACACATTGACTGACTGATCAGCACATTGATGTGTGCTGAAAGAGTAAATGAACGCTTCGGAGACAAAGGGAAAGAGACGCAGATAACCTATCGCTCCCCCTGCCCTGCCCTGCCCATCTCCTCTATTTATGTATTTATTTAGTGCTAAACTCAGGTGAATCGAAAGGAAGGATAATTGGTCCTTATTTTTCAGGTAAATAATTTAATATTTCTAGGTATATTGACACCAAGCATTCCGAAGTAATTTTTATCATACAAGGTTTAGCTTATGCAGAGCTTGTAAATCAATTGAGATGACATCCCAAAACAAATATTTGGGATTTCATTCTCTGCGTCTTTTTTCATAAATGTTGAAGGTTTTCCCAGACATACGTATTTTTAAATCCTATTAAAATATGGCTTAGCAATTAATTCCATGCGGCATTAATTCCAGGCAGGAATATATATGTATATATAACTTTCACACACACACACACACACACACACACACACACACAGTTTAATGGTTCCTGCGTAATTAAATAGGTTAGGTAGGCAATATGAGGACTTGTGAATCAGTCTCCCGTTGTTACCATGGAAACCCAATTTTTAGAGTTGTTCCTCAGAGTTGTGTGATGCTGATTAAAGAGTTGAAGCACTTCGTTTTAAAATTAGTCCAAAGAATCAGCCAGGAGGAAGCCTTCGGTGGCTGGGCTGGGCTGGGCTGAGCTGGGCTGCTGATGCCATGCTGTCCCTGCCTAGGGCTCTTTTCAATCTGCCTGATCGTAGGGGGCCAGGATTTCCCACATGGCGGCTCTGGCCATTCTCACCAAGAGGTTAATAGTTATGAACCTCGCAGTTAAGAAGGGCAGTAACATACTGCTCTTGCAGCTGGGGGTGCTCTGCCCAAAAGGGCTCCGTGACGATGGTATCCTGGCATTTTACATTCTGACACGAAATTCATAACCATTAAAAACAACTGCTGGGAAATTAATGGCTGTTGGATCTTTATTAACTTGCAGTGAAATATAATATGACTTTCATTAAAGTACCTCCCTGAAAAATGATGGTGATAAAAACGTGATCAGCTTGACAGTGACGCTGTGAGAGGGCCCAGGGCGGCTTATTTGATTACAGTGGCAACTGGCCTTAAATACACACACACACACACACACACACACACACACACACACACACACAGAGTGAGTTTTGGTTTAGGAAATTCTAAAGCATAAATCTACTTGCTAACTAATTGCAAATTTGTCCTTTTTAAAGCAAGGTGTTATTTTTAACCTCCCTCTAAAACTGAAATTTTTAGATTCCTTTGTTAGAAAGACAGATGCAAAATGACTCCAGGCCAATTGGAATTTAAAATAGTCTTAAAACATGCAAAAAAAAAAAAAAAAAACTTTTGTGTAGCTGATTTTTCTCCCTTAACCTCTCTAAACCTTAATCCCTTTGCTCTCTTTAACTTACAGACACTGTCTAGCATTGTGTAATGTATGAAAATGTCAGTGTTTGTTGCTACAAATCAAAGTAGTAGTACCTGACAAACCATTGAAATGGAAGTTAGTTCCTCACAGTGTTAAAGGGCTCTAGAACTGTTTCACACAATAAAAGTGTAGTGCCCATTTCGTTGGCCGTGGTTGGTAAGGCCAAGTCAATTAGGCATCTTTTCTATACAATGTTTCTCAACTTGAACCAAGCTGTGAAACACACAAATAAACTGCTACAGGTGTATGTGAGTGTTTATAAATAGATCAGACAAAGAATGCATTCATGCTGAGGCACTTGACCCCAGTAAAGCAGACTAAGTGGAGGTGCATTCAGCTGAAAACGGGCGAACTGTGAGTTAAATTCCTTCATTTATTCATAAATAATTTAAACACTGCTATTTCTGTGTAACATGATAGGGACGCCAAGTCCGAGCACCTTTGCACACGAACCTGTTTTCACCTTCACACACACTCCTTGCCTCCCCTACTCACTGAGGATGGAACGGTGATTGTGTTGAAATAAAAGATATTTTGGTTGTAAGGTCTTATAATAACCTGCATTCTGTGGCTGATTAATCAATGTCATTGATGATAATGTAAGAACGGATAGTTTCCTTTTTACTCTGCTCAAGAGCATAGCGGTTTTTGGGGCGCCTGGGTGGCTCAGTGGGTTCAGTGTCCCACTTCGTCTCAGGTCAAGATCTCTTAGTTGGTGGGTTCGAGCCCCACGCTGGGCTCGGTGCTGACGGCTCGGAGCCTGGAGCTTGTTTCAGATTCTGTGTCTCCCTCCCTCTCTGCCCCTCCCCACTCGTGCTGCCTCTTTCTCTCTCTCTCTCTCTCTCTCTCTCTCTCTCTCTCTCTCAAAAATAAATAAATATTTAAAAAAGAGCATAGTGTTTTTAAATTAAAGATCAATAAAATCACCGATTTTTAATCTTTGGATAAATAAAAAGGAGAAACTCCTTATTTTTGCCCTGCCTTCAGTCTTCATTTTGGGCATGAAAAATGTCATTTCACAAATCTTTTTTCAGTAGGCAGTGCTTTTTCCAGTAGTGCATCTATTAATTTGTTACTTTTCCTTCCTCTGTTCCTCCTCCAGGCTTCCCGTTCCCCATCACATCAACAGTAACAGCACATCATTTCAAATATCAAGGTGGGATCATGCTTTTGGCAGGTGGGAATCCCTACTATCGCTTCTCTCAGAGCTGGGAGATTTCCATACCCTTCATGAGAAGTTCACATGGATAAATATGGACACGTGCCCATCAACCAGCCCTTCCCCCAATGGGCAGAACCAGGATGGATTACCAGCTTATTGTGTGTGGCTTTCACCAAAAAGTTTATTTGAGCCCCAGTTTAATGATTTAAGAGCTAGCAGTGATAATAATACTTATTAAACTAGGTTACCGAGAAGATTAGACAAGAAGACATATGTGCCTGGCGAAAGAAATACTTGTTCCTATCTTTATTTCTCCTTGCTTTCTTTTTCTTTATTTCCATAATCAATGGAATCTTATTTTTACCCAAGCTAAGAACTCAGGATGGGCTTGGCATGGAAGCTTAAACAAATAGCACTTACATTTTTATGCACCAGTATGGTTGGTAGGTGGGCATCTTATCTCAGTTGCAAAAAAATTCTCTAATTCTAGGCATTTCTTACCCTTAGAAGAGAGAAGAAGACAGTGAAAAAAAGTAGGATCGAGCCGCATGTGTCCCTTTTATTTACTCATTTTCTCTTATTTTGAAAAAATCTCAAGCCCACAAAATAGTTGCTAGTACAAAAATCTTTTTCTTTCCCTGAACCACTGGAGAGTAAGTTGCTAATATGATGCACCATCACCTCTGAATACTTTAGCATGCATTTCCTACAAACATAACCACCCTCGGAGTATCGTAATCGGGAAATTAACACAGACATATCACTACCATCTAACTGCCAGACTCCGTTAGAGTTTTACCAGTTGTCCCAATAACATCCTTCATAGTCAAGGGATCCAGTCCAGTATCACATGCTGTATTTAGTTTTCATAGCTTGTTAATCTACCTCAGTGTGGAGTGGTTCCTTAGTCTGTCCTTGACTTTTATGACCTTGGCACTTTTGAAGGTTATAGGCCTGTTATTTCATAGAACATCCCTCAACTTGATTTGTCTGATGTTTCCTCATGATGAGATTCAGGTTATGCATTTTTGACAGAAATAACTCAGAAATGTTTTCACTTCTATAATTTTGATCTGTACTGTTACCGTGATACCACTGACATTAAGGTTGGTGAACTTGATCAAAGTGGTATCTGACAAGCTTCTCCACTGTGAAGTTACTCCTTTTTTCCTCTGAGTTAGTGGGTATTGAGTTAATGAGTATTTGCAGGAAGATAGTTTGAGGCCATGTTTATATCCCTTTTCTCATCAAATTTTCAGTGTATTTAATTTATTTGTGTAAGTATAGATTTCTGTTTTACCCAATGGGTAAATAATTCATTAGTTATCATTATTTAGTTGATGTTTAAATCGTCCTATATTTGGCCAGGGGGAATCTTTCAAGTTGGTTCCTGTGAACTTGCATAAGATTCCATTATTCTTTGAATGTCTCTGTTTTTTCTACTTTCTGGAACAAAACAGACGTTCTGGAATTATCTTGTACTTTCCCTGCCCCAGTCCTAGAATCAACTGTTTCTCCCACAAGCCCCAGTTTTTTTAGGTGGAAATGTTGTTCAGAAACTTTGATGTGGTCATTAGGCGTGCTTTCTTGTTACCTGGAATTTATTGTTCCCAGGATCTCTCAGGGACTAGAGCTAGATAATTGTGACAAACTGAATATGTGTGTCCCCCAGAATTCGTATGTTGAAACCCTATCCCCCTATGTGATGGTATTAGGAGGTGGTGTTCTTGGAGGTGATTAGGATTAGATGAAGCCATGAGGGCAGAGCCTTCATGAATGGGATTTCTTCCCCTATAAGAGTCACCACAGAGCTTGTTGCTTCCCGGTGCTCCCCATCTTGTGAAAACACAGTGAGAAGTCAGCAGTCTGAAACTTAGATGATTTTCACCAGAACTGAACCATGTGGGCATCCTGGTCTCAGCCTTCTGGATTCCTGAACTGTAAGAAATAAATTTCTGTTGTTTATAAGCCACCCAATCTACAGTACTTTGTTACAGTGGCCTGAACTGACCATGAAAATAATACATGTATATATGTGTACCTGTGGATATATGTATATATGTGTACCTGTGGATATATGCGTTTAGGCACACACACTTACAACTCTATTGATACATCTATCTGTATATATTGAAAACGACATGTTCACACTAGTGCCTTCAATTTCAATCCAAAGTCACAAGACTTACTTGAGTTTTCTCCCTTACCATAATTTCAACTCTCATCTCCAACAGTGAGACACTTGGCTTTCAATGTTCTTGGTGTATTTATTTACTGATCAGTCCCCTGTGTGGAAGCAATCTGAGACCATACCCACCCCACACAGATGCTCTCCTTCCCCTGTTTGGGCCCTGAGGCCTCATATTGGGCCACTCTCTCACTCTGATATCCTTCTCAGCCCCATGGGCTCCGACACTCTGTGCTAGCCTGCCCCACTGTGTGAGCTTCCATCCCTCTCAACCTCTATTACCTGATCTGAGTTGTTCTCCCTCTTCTTTCCAACATTGACCTTGCCCTTCCTTACCTAATACTTGGGGAATGAATTGTTTAGGAAGGGAAGGAAAAGAAGTGAAGGAAAGAAAAAGGAAGGAAATGAAAGGAAGAGAAAGGGAAGGAGAGCAGGAGAAGGGGAAGAAGAAGAGGAAGAAGTGTAGTTTTATTTGTTCCTATTTTCCTCACTCAAATTCTATTCACATTTTGATTTTGGGGGGAAATAATAATAATAATAATAATAATAATAATAAATGTGGATGGTTCATAATGTTCCTTCCCAAGTACAGTTTCTCCTCACTCTCATTGGTTTGACCAAATAAGTTAATAAGACAAAGTTGTACAAAGAGATTAATTGATTAAAAGTAGGTCTTTTAAAAAGACATTTCGACTACTCAGAATGTGTTTAGGCTACTTAGACTCCTTAAGTAAATAAAGAGAGCTGAGAAAATACTTCTTTAACTCCCCTATAAGAAATGCCTGAGTGGGGCATGTCACAGCTCAGGGGCATTGTAGAGTGGGTAGATATGAATTGCTGTGACTTTAGCATAGTCCTGTTCATCAGTTCTGAATAAAGCTGTCTCTCAGACAGATTACATTGATTTAGAGGAAGGCATTCACTGGTAATTTCAAATCAGGAAAATATGAAAACTTGAGAAAGACGAATGTTTTTAATCTATTGGTAACGAGACAAGGCATAGCTTTAGATCAGATTGGGGACCAGAAGGAATCAACTTTGGCCAGAGGCAGCCTGGATCAGATAGGCCAACCAGGTGTCTGGGGGGTGACGCCAACCTTCTGGGAACACTTAGACCTATGTCGGCTTGTCCCCATTATATTAAAGGAAACCAAAAGAAGGATAGGGTAGGAATGGAGGCCACTCGTCTGAACCCCCAGCCTTTTATAAAAACTTTTCCTCAGAAACTCTTTTCTAAAATTTAACTCATAAAATTTAAAGTTTTGTTTTCTACCTGAGGCTTCTTCTGTATTTTTTCCATGTCACACACAGATATTTACATGCCGGAGACAAGCATACCCACACCTTAAATGTGTGAGAATGAGGGGAAGGAAGACATTCTCCTTCTGGGAATGTGCCAGGCTGGGTCCCACCTTAGAGTTCCTGCATTAGTTGCTTCCTCAGCTGGCAAGCCTCAAATTCAATGTCACCTCTTCAGTGAAACCTTTCTGATCGCCTAAACTGAAGTCCCTTAGTGTCACTCTCTCAAAGTACCTTCCACGTTAGTACTTATCACTATGTGTTTATATTCTTGCTTATTTATTTATTTTTTGTCTTTTGCCATCCACATGAATGTAAGTACTAAGTAAACAAAGACTTCGACTAAGAGAGAGCAAGTGGGGGAGGGGCAGAGAGAGAGAGAGAGAGAGAGAGAGAATCCCAAGCAGACTCTGCACTGTCAGTGTGTGGAAACTGATGTGGGGCTCGAACTCACAAATTGCAAGATCTTGACCTAAGCCAAAATCAAGAGTCGGACGCTTAACCGACTGAGCCACCCAGGTGCTCCCCACCGCTCCCCGCAACAACTGTATTTTTAAAGAACGAATAACAAGGAAGCAATAGTGACTGAATAGGATGAACTCTATTTAGTTGAATCACACCAGACCTAAGAGAAAATAGCTGGCGTACAAAATGAGCTACAATAGCCGTTTAAATAAGTCTTAACAAAGTAGTTCAAGAGTGTAATTTACTTTGCATTGACCAGAGGTAATAATAAATTGCTCTCTAATTGAATGGGATTCAATCAATATGGTTCCTTATGACTAATGAAATTAATTTTTAACTTTAAGTGTCTTGTAGACATTTAATATGTTTAGGACGTTTTCTCAGTGATGCATTGTAGGTCATTCTCTTAACACTCCTGGAGTGCAAACATCTCCTGGGCTATTTCCAGGTACTGAGAATACAATGAAGAACTAAGAAGCATTTTCTTCCTTCAAAGAACATATTCTAGTGTCTAGAGTCTAGAGGAGGATATACATCATGAAACACAGGTGAACCATATTTGGCTAAGAAATTGCCAAATAAAGCATGCTGTGAGAGCACATTGGAAAGGCAGAAAAGGTCATGAAGACTTCTGTGAGAGGGTAAAATCTAGGATAAATAACTTTACAGGAAGGCTACAGGTTAGTTCATCAAAAGGACGATAATGAAAGGGGCCAGTGATCCAAATACATATAAAAGGAGGTAAATGATTCCAAGGTCACTTAGAGAAGCTTAAGCACATCTGTATATTTGTGCAACAGACCATGAGAGGATACAATAAGCAAACCCTACTCATCCAAATGATCGTGTTGGGGCTCTTCTATAAAGGATTTCATGCATCACTGCATTTACCAAGGGTTAGTGAATTAGTCTTTCCTACTGTAACGGAAGATAAATTCTCAGTGTGTCACACGAAAGACCAAGTAAGTTCACTTGGGAATTTTGCAGTGCCTCAAAAACATGGTGATTTAAGACAAGCACCTAATTTTGAGGATTTTCCTCTTTTATTCATTGGATATTGTCTACTTTATTGCGGGCAGTTTGGTTGATGCTGAATGTAGGCTGGAGAACAAAATGGATGGAACACATACCCCTGGGGAAGATGAAGTCTGTGCCTTTGGAAACATTTCTGGCAGGAGTTCTGACATTGTTCTGAGGGGGTACTGTCGGCAGCAGCATTGATGAAGTTCCCCCCATGGCTTTATGGGCAGTTGACATCAACGAAGAGTCAGGCAAACAGACGTTGTAGATGCCATGCCATGGCTATGGCACAAATCCTGGAAGCACATGTGATATCCCTTGGGGGTCTCTTGGAAAGACCCACTTTGTAGTGGGGGTGACTATGTAGCAGAGATGGCTGAGATTGTTATAGGCAAAAACAAGAACGGATGCCCACTGAATGTTGAGTATTGAATTTTGACTATTAACATTAAGGTCACTTCATCCACACTCACAAGTTTGTAAGGAAAGGTAGTCTGTGATTATCCTTGTGACCAGGTTGTGATGAATCCTGACACTTCTGTGTATCGTGTCACAATGGATGAGGACAGTATTAATGTCAGGTTTCAATCATAGGCACCTTTGCTGGGTCCTGGCTCATGATACTGGTGCCGTCATTTTACTAGTGGAGTCACCACTCCTTCTCTGGGTTGCAGTAGACAGACATCTCCCCTCCAGCGTAGCAAAAGTCGCCTCCTGACTCTGCTGATCCATTCAGGTTTGTGGCCATTCGCGAGATACTGAAAGTTCATACGCACGACTTTCGAACACTAAAATGAAGCAAACCTGAACAAGGGATGATGTGAAACACACAAATGTGGGTGATAGTGTCTCCCTTTCTCTTGTAAGCCAGGAGGGAAAGAATGTTTCTAATCAAGAATTTAAATTTTGAAAGCAGTTTGAGGAGTGCTGGAGAAGCCCCAGAGAGTGTCATTCAAATCTTACTTTATAAACTGTAAGAAAAAATAGTTGCTGGGATAGAAAACTTCTGAAGAGGTATTGGAAGAGAGCCATTGGTGTGATTTTATTTGATTGCTTGGAGTAAATTTAGCTTACTTGGAGCTCTATTATTTTTAGAGTTTAAGCCCGTCAATCCAACCTTACCTATCATTCATCTATCCCGTCTTTTGCTGAAAAGCTTACTGAAAATAAGCTAATTCATTTTAACAAATGCTTTATGCTTTTAGGGATTTGAAGAAACCCACTTTCATTAAATGAAAATGCTATTATTATTGCACATGTAATCATTTCTGTCAGGGGAATATGGTGTTTCTTCAAACCCCAAATGAGATCTGTGTAGGTGTTTGTGTATTTGCCATAAATCTGTACCCACACAAAGTTCATCCTGCTGCACAAAAATAAATCATCTCATTCAGGTGGCATTGAGCTTTGACTCAGGAGTAATTCTCACTTCTCTCTCCCAAATCAAAGCAACTTTTGCTTCTACTGCCATATGCTATCTTTCTCAGCTGTTGAACTGCTTATTTTATATAATCTATCTATCTATCTATCTATCTATCTATCTAGCAAGCATCAGTTCCTTTTCCTTCTTTGATCTCAAAGTCACGGTATAAACTAGAGCGTGGTAATGTAACTCCAACTTGTATAAAACCACCGAACAGTTTTCTTTAAAGAGCAAGGGGAAGAGGGCTTTTCCTAAAGTCAAGATAAGTCATCACACAGAGGCTTTGGGCAGACCTTGCTGTCCTGCAGTATTTGCATTTAAATAAACTGAAGTTTTCCTTCCTTGAGGTTTATAATAACTTCAATTTTTTAATTGGCGCCTTCTCTTGTAAAAATGCATATTTACTATCCATATGCAATCTCCCCTGCCCTCCCCCCCACACACAAATTGAGTATTCTAGGATACAAACTCTTGCTGTCCCAAGATGGTGGAGGGAGAGGCAGGCTATGAATGTTTATGATCATTTGTTCCAATTATCTCGATTTCCGGATGTGAGAACGTAAATTCTGGCATCTACTTGGCCCGTTACTTACCTGTAATATTGGGGCAGTCCTCGGACGCCTTGAAAATTCCCAGCTCCCATTTGTAAACTGACAGAGATGCAATGATACTAAATTCGAGTCAATTCCCTGATTAAGTGATTTTCACAGATTTGAAAAGTTGGAGCTGTAAAGGTTACAAACCTTGATAACAAGTAGATGGAATCATCTGCCCTGTACCTGGAGGTTTAAGACAAAAACCTAAAGCAAAACACTAACAGAACCACAACACCCCTTTTCAGTCTCCTCATGAGCAACCTCCAGGGGGTGGTTCAGACTTGGCCATTCTCAGCCTACTCTCAAAGCAGCATATTCTTCTATAACTAGGAAGTTCAAGAGAAACTGTATGTGGCTGGATTGTTGGCAACATGCTGAAGTACAAAGGGTGACATGTAGATATTTGAACATATTAATTTTTAATTTTATCATGGAATGCCTAGGCAATATTTTTATTGAAAGCTAAACATAACTGATATTTTGAACACATTCTGAAAATTAAGAATATATGGGAGGGGTGCCTGGGTGGCTCAGTTGGCTAAGCATTCGACTTCAGCTCAGGTCATGATATTATGGTTCATGAGTTCCTGTCCTGTGTTGGGCTCCACGCTGACAGTGTGGAGCCGGCTTGAGATTCTCTCTCTCTCTACCTCTCCCTGACTTGTGTTTTTGCTCTCTCTCTCTCTCAGAATAAATAAGTAAACTTAAAAAAAATATGTGGAAGAAATTCTGAGGCCAGACTTTCTGGCATAGTGGCCATGATATGGACACAGAATAAATTTTCTGAAAGTGGTGAAAATGTCCTTCTTCTGCATTTAACTATATATGTTACTGTCAACAAATTTTAAGACATGATTTATTTAGAAATCTACTGAAATATTCTTATGCCCTGCAAAGTGACTCCATGAAAAGTATAAAGAATTACAGAGTCCCTTTTCTTAGTTTTTTTTTTTTTGCCCTTTATTCACATTGACGGGGAAGAACTCAAGGTGGGGCAGTATTGGGCATTTCATGCCTTGGCAGGTCTGAAGCATGTTCCGTGGGGAAAAAAAAAAATCAGCTAGTTCGGTTCTCAATTCAATCATACAGGTACTTTTCCTCTAAACAGCATTGTGCTTTGACTGCAGTCAAATTTCTTTATGCCTTCTTCCCATTTTCTCACTCAGAATATTAAAAAGACCGTGCTCAAGGTTTGCGATTTAATAGAATTAATAATCTTTACTCAATAATACTCTTAAGTGAAACTGGCTCATTTTTTAGCTCAAGTGCACAGCTGTGAAGAATACAGTTGGTTGCGCTGCTTTGACTCATGCGAAGCTGCCAGCACGGTTACCGTGAGTGTAACTGTCCACATGGTCAAAGTGACAATTTCATTGGATTATTGTGAGAATTGTTTTTTAAAATCTTTTTTTAACATCTTTATTTATTTTTGAGAGACAGAGAGAGAGTGTGAGCAGGGGAGGGGCAGACAGAGACGGAGATACAGAATCCAAAGCAGGCTCCAAGCTGTCAGCACAGAGCCTTACTTGGGGCTCGAACCCACAAACCGCGAGATCATGACCTGAGCCAAAGCCAGATGCTCAACCGACTGAGCCACCCAGGTGCCCCTATATGAGAATTGTTTTGACCATCCGAATTCCCTGGAAGTGTCATGGGGGACTCTAGAGATTGGCTGACCACAGTTTGAGAACTATTAATTTTCTTTTTTGGTGTCCTCTTATTGGATTTTGCAATAAATGTATTACTTTAAGAAGACATTTTAGACACTTTCCTTTCTTTTCTATGTTCTGGATCACTGTGAAAGCATTGAAATCTGTACTTAAAAGGTTAGGGGTTATACTTAAAAGGTTACGTTGCCTGTAAAACAATCATACGTGACCAGGTCATGACCTGAGCCAAATACAGATGCGTAGCCAACTGTCTTTTGGAAAGATGTCATTTTATGATAACTGCCTCTGCTTCTTCCAGACTAACTGATATCTTTATATTTCCTAGTTCTTATGGGGTTTCTAATATATATTTTCCTGGAAAACCATTCCATTCAGGGTTTTTTTTTTTTTTTTCCATAGAATTAATCAAAGTGGATACTTAGGATTCTATAATTCTTTCATTGTTGATATTTCCTTTTCATCATTTTTATACAGTTAAGTTGGCCTTTTCTCCTTTTTATCTTATTTGGTTAAGCCTACTTGAGTTTTGTTATTCCTTTTTTTAAGTTTTTTTTTTTTAAGTTTATTTATTTGAGAGAGAGAGCAAGCAACCACAAGTGGGGGAGGGGCAGAAAGAAAGGGAGGGAGAGAATCCCAAGCAGGCTCCACACTGTCACTGCAGAGCCCAAAGTGGGGCTAGATCTGACCAACTGTGAGATAATGACATGAGCCAAAATGAAGAGTCGGACGTTTAACCTACTGAGCCACCCATGTGCCCCTTGTTTTGTTATTCTTTAAATGCAACATACTTACTCTTAAAAATAATTCTACCATTTTAATGCTTCCAATTAACTGCTTTCTAAATTCTTCTTTTTATAAATTTGTTTGATTGCTCATGCTCTATGCTCTTTATTTAGATGTTTAGTGTACTTATTTAAAAGGATATGGAATGTCTTCTTTGTAGCCTTGTTCTAACTAGAACATATTCTGTTATTTTGTCTTTTTATTTTCTTCTGGACCCTAGAGTTGTTTAAGAGAAGATTTTTGTGGGTGGGTAGAGGGTGATGTTAGTAAAACCTGTAGATAGTAAGTTTGTTTGTTTTTTTTTGTTTTTGTTTTTTTTGGCTTAAAATTCTAGTCTTTTTGCATTGTAATTGGGAAAGCTGATATATACATATACATATACATATACATATATATATATATATAAAATGATGCATATGTGTATACATATATCTCTATATATAAAACACACATATACATACACATATACATATATATATACACACACATAAATACATACAAATATATATGCGTATATTTATTATTTTTTAAAATATTTTTTAATGTTTACTAATTTTTGAGAGAGACAAACAGAGCTTGAACAGGAGAGGGGTAGAGAGAGAAGGAGACACAGAATCCAAAGCAGGCTCCAGGCTCTGAGCTGTCAGCACAGAGCCTGACACAGGGCTTTCCCTCACAAACAGCAAAATCATGACCTGAACCAAAGTCAGATGCTTAACCAACTGAGCCACCCAGGTGCCCCTAATTTGTTTTTTGTTTTTTTTTACCTTTTATAAATATCTCTGTGAATATTCCATGTGCTCTTAAAAATAAATTGTCATTTCTGTTTTCAAGATAACCAGCTTGATATATGTTAATTAGATCTACCTTAAAAATCGTCATGCTGTTTATTTATGTCTTCTATTTTCTTACTAATTTTGTGTCCACTTGAAGTATCACTGACTGTGAGAAATGAATTAAAATTTCCTGCTTTTTTTTTAATATTTATTTATTTTTGAGAGAGAGAGAGAGAGCATTGGGGAAGGAGGGGCAGAGAGAGAGGGGGACAGAGGATCCAAAGTTGGCACTGTGCTGACTGTAGCCAGCCCAACGTGGGGCTAGAACTCATGAACCACGAGATCAGGACCCGAGCTGAAGTTGGTCGCTCAATCGACTGAGCCTCCCATGCACTCCTAAGGTTTTCTACTATTAATATATTTCAATTTCTCCTTTTTTTTCTTCTCTATTTCTTTATGTTTACTAACACAGTGCTCTTTGGTATGGATATACTCCTATGGTTAGATATTCATGAGGTTTGAAACTGGAGTCTAGCCTCCGTCTGGTTTAATGGTTTTCCCCCAAATTCAAGCTCATCTATTAAAATCACAGCCTCTGATTTCTGTTTATGTTTGTCTAGTATGTCTTTTCAGTTCTTTAGTTTTCTTTCTTTCTTTCTTTCCTTCTTTCTTTCTTTCTTTCTTTTTTCATGTTTATTTATTTTTGAGAGAGAGAGACAGACCATGAGTGAGGGAGGGGTAGAGAGAGGGGGAGACAGAGAATCTGAAGCAGGCTCCAACCTCCGTGCTGTCAGCACAGAGCCCGACACAGGGCTCAAACTCATGAACCATGAGATCATGACGTGGGCCAAAATCAGACCCTTAACCAACTGAGCCGTCCAGGAGCCCCTCAGTTCCTTAGTTTTCAATCTTTTCGAGTAACTTCCTCCTTCAGATCCACAGTGACGTAAGAAACCTCTAAGTAAAATTGCTTTGCTGCCTATTTGTAATATGTAGTTGTAAAGCTTTTTTTATTTGACGACTGTGTTTAATGTCTCTATATTTTTATATAAGAGGCTTGGTTTTAGTTATGTTACTATAGTTTATATTATGCTTTCTATTTTCCCAGCTGGTGTGTGAGTAGGTTGTAAAGGAGTTTTTAAAAAATAATTTCAAACTTTCTCTTGGTCTAATGATTATGATGTTTTCATTTTTACTTTTTAGTCATGGAACTACTGACTTCCTACTAAAACTTTGATAAACCATGATGAAGTCGGTACATTTTCAATTTCTTCCTCTTCCTGTCCTTTCCATTTCCCAGAATATTTTCATTAATTCATATATTTCATATTTATTTTCTATTTCAGACAAACTTATGTTGATATTATTATTATATTTAATAATTTTAAATGTTATCTATTGATCCTCTTTTTGATATAAAAAATTATAAAATTGGCACACTTAATTTACCTTCTTGCCTATTCCCTTCTTGACTTTGGTCAGCCATTTCAATTCTACAAAGGTTTTATACCATTTACATTCTGTTCCTATCACCATAATCACTACATTTGATTTTGTCTTAATCTTAGAATTAAATAGTTTCAGTATTTAATATCATTCCTTTTATAACTGTTTATCAGTTTTTGGTTGACTGAAGTGTGTTTTTCAGTACTTTCTTCAAGAGGGAACTTGGAATCTGATACATGAGCTCTTGCTTATTTAAATATGTTTTCCTTTTGCCTTCGAGTCTTAAACATTTTTTTTTTCTGGGAAAAAAATTCTTGGGCTTTGTTTTGTTTTTTGTTGGTTTTGTAAAGAATTACTCCATTTTCCTCAAAGTTGACTGTTTTGTGGAGAAACCAGACACCAGCCAGTTTGACAATGTTTTCTCCACAACAGATCCCATAATCATTTGCCTGTTCAACCGAAACATTTCCTTATTACCTGTGATATCCATTAAATATTCTAAGATATGTCTTGGTAGTGATCATTCTACATTTTGGGGATACAGTATACCCTTCCAATCTTCAGATTCAAGTTCTTTTTTGTTTCTGGAATACTTTCTTGAATTATATGTTTGAATAATTTTCTTCTGTTCCATTATTTTCAACTGTATTCTACGACTCCAATTATTGAACTTTGTGCATTTCTTGGATGTACGCTCCACATATAATATTTTCACCATAATCCACTTAAACACTTGGCTTCATTTCTTGTTGTTAACTTCAGTCAAATCCTGGCCTGCATGTCTCTTCCTGTGTTGACAGTAATACCTCTTTCTTCAGAGTAGATTCCGATGTGGGCTTCTTTTCTGGGATGGTTTCGTTTTTCTCTTCCATGTCGTTAATGAGTTCAGCCAGATTATATATTCTTCCTTTCAATAACCTCGCCATATTGTCCTGATCATTCTCAGTTCTATCTTCTATTCTTCTATTATAGAAGTGACTGTTCTGTAACTTTTCAGGTGCCTGTATGTTCAGGTACAGTTTTCTTCTGGACCATACCAATTTTAGCAACTTTAAAAACGTTAACATCTATCATTTACTGTTTGGCTTTTTCCGGTTCTTTTTATTTGTCTTTACTATGCTGTTTTGGTTCTTTTGACTGGCCATCTTTAAATGAAGTTCATACTTTCTGAACTAGCTACGTGAGGAAGGATGAGGACCATCTTATGGACAAATATTTTCCTTACAGGAACAGTTCTTAGTGCACTATTTTCAGGTTATTCCTCACTGTCCAGCCAGGACTAGCAGCTTCAAGGCTACTCATATTGCTGCATCTGGCTCCTCCATCATCTCCGCCAGAAGGGCTGTCTGTGGGTTTTCCTGCTCAGCTCCGACTCAGCTTTTCCTCATAACCAAACCAGATGTGGTGAAGCTCTCAACAGCAGCAGTCTGCTCACATGTTTTCCATGTGGCCAATAACATTTTATTGGTTTTGCACTGTAACAGTTTTAGAACATGGCTGCACATTCTTTAGACTCCTCTCATCCGGACTTGGAGATTTCACTTCCATCTGGGCGGGTCTGTGACTGCTATTGACTAACAGAGTACAGCGAAAGCGAGGCTATGTGACTTCTGAGGCCAGATCATAAAGGACCAGGTGTCTTCTGCCTTGTTTGCTGGGAAACTTGTTCTTAGACTTCTGAACTGAGATGTAAGAAGGCTGGGTCTTCTGAGGTCGCCATAGTGGAAAAGCCACCTGAGGTACAAGTGCAGATGGTTGCAGCCGGTCAACAAAGGCAGCAGACAGGAGAGTGAGGCTACTTCAGACATGCCAGGCCATCCACCAATTGCTGACCGTTGAATAACCTCCGTCAAGGTCAGATGGAACAGAAAAATGACTCAGATGAACACTTTTCAAGTTGTTGAGCAAAAATTCATGAGATATAATAAAATGGTTGTTGTTTTAAACTGCTAAGTTTGGGGCGCCTGGGTGGCGCAGTCGGTTAAGCGTCCGACTTCAGCCAGGTCACGATCTCACGGTCCGTGAGTTCGAGCCCCGCGTCAGGCTCTGGGCCGATGGCTCGGAGCCTGGAGCCTGTTTCCGATTCTGTGTCTCCCTCTCTCTCTGCCCCTCCCCCATTCATGCTCTGTCTCTCTCTGTCCCAAAAATAAATAAAAAAAAAAAAAAAAAAAAAAAAAAAAAAACGTTGAAAAAAAAAAAAATAAACTGCTAAGTTTACCTGGAATGAACATCTTTGTGGTGCTTGCTTGCAGAAGTGCACTTGGTCTGGTTTTTATGGGATTTAGAGCTGCAGGCCTCCTTGAACCGCGTCTTCTTACACCATTTAGACTTTCAGAGCTTCTGGAAGCCACCTTCTTGTTACTACTCATACTGCAGTCTTAGCAACCCCATGGTTTCAAGGAAAGTGGAGTTTCTATTCTTCATTTTCACTTTTATGTTTGGGTGATTGTTGAAGAAGGGAAATCTACATTTGCGCTATTAGACTGAAACTAAAAATCTCAGCCAACATATTATATGGAGGACAGGACTGTGACTAGCAGTTCTAGATAATGTGAGGCTTCAAATAGAATTTTCTATACCAGAGCTAATGAAAAAGCACAAGTCGAGAGTGTGAAGTGACTTTTCTAAAGACATAAAACTAGTTGGTATTAACTTTGGTAAAATTCCCAAATGTCTGATCCGTCTTTCTTTGCTTTGTTCATTATGCTATAAACACTATAAAATGTCAATAGAGACAAGAATTCCAGATTCAGTATTTGGAATTCATAAAGATACTTTGCTTTCTCAAGTAACAGGAGAATTGAAATTTAAAGAATAAAGTACAGTGTATTCATTTGTCACATAATATTGTATAAATATACTTTCATTTAGAAAAAATAAGGAAGATATCCAAGTTTAACAATTCCTGAAATGGCTTAACAGACTGCCATATATTTAAATGAGGTCAGATGTATGAATAATCGGGGACTTCCCCAAGCATTCAATTGGTTATCAGTGAACAAAGAACTCACTTTTACTCATGTAGTAATGTAATTTCTTTTGTGTTAATAAATTTTAAATGTCAGTTCTGCACAAATGTCTTCATTTATGCATCAGAAATTTTCCTGTTTACAATCTATGAAAGAAAAATAAAAATAGTTTTGTCAACTTCAGAAGGGTCTATATTTTATTAAAATATGCACATTTAATATTCTAATTTGCATGTCTCACAAAAAAATAAACATTAAGTCAAGGATTGATTTCAATATAAAATTGTATTAGTATCTAACAGTGCTAGAAATCCTGGGAGTGCTTGATAATTTTTTGTTGGTGAATGATAATTGTATTATACATCACAATTGATTTGATTGATAGAAACATTTATTTATTATGTTGTAGGTATTGTTCTTGTGGCTAGGATTACAGAACCAGTAAACAGAAATCTTTGCCTTAGACAAAGTTTCAAGTTGCTAGAACATAATGAATTTACAAACTTAATCTACATTTTTGAAACTGACTTTGTAAGAACACTGTGCCAAATTGCAATTGGCAGAGGGAAGCAATGAACGGGGAGACCTAGAGGGAATTCAAGGTTTCCTGTTTGGGGAATGGTGACTTGGGACAACATTAAGCAAAAAATTCAAGAATTCAGAAGAACAAGGTTTTATGGGAAATTACCCTTTGGATAGTTTTGAATTCATGTTTGATACTTGGTAGGCAATTTGTAATATGAATCTCTAGTTGGCTAGAGGAGAGATTTGAAACTGAGATACTGTTATTGAAACGTTAGAGGTAAAGAGATGCTGCAGATTCTCTAAATTTATGAGACAAAGGATGAAACGCAGGGGAGCACAAAAGCTGAGGGAGAGTTAAATTGACTGCTAAAGAGATCTTGGATTTAAATATCAGATGGTTCTGATGATTTCTGCTCAGTGGTGATGCCAGAGGTCAAAGCGTAATAAATTACAAACTAGGGAACAAGTAGGAATTAAAGAGTTAGAAATGAAAACAAGAATTTTGGCCATGAAAATATAGGGAGTTGGCTATCCAAAAGCCATTGCTAATCTCCATTTCCCTTATCCACCTTCTACTCTTATTGGAAAAGACAGTAACAGATTTTCTACTAGGCTTTGCAGATAATGCTATCGAATGGTAGCTGTTATTTCCCGTTTTGAAGATCAGGAAATTGATCTCAGAAGAAGAGTCTCAGAGAAAGTGAAGGGATAGCGTGGAAAACGGTGCAAAACTGGGGGAGTGGTTTCCACAAATATGTCATGGTCTGCTTTCAAAACTTTTTCATTTTCCCCCATGCCCCAGTGCCTTGGAGATATGATAAAGGGACAGGTGACAGTGAAATGGGGAGCCTAGGGGACACTGTAAATATTTTTAGTTTGTTTGCTTGTGTGTTTTGTTTGGGTAGGTTGAGGGCAAGGAATTGGGAATTCGTGGAATACTGATGGGAGGAAGGTAGCGATAATTAATAGAATACAATTAACCGAAACTACAGATTTGAACTATAGGAGATGAAATCCATATTTTCGGCGAGAGAATAATGTTGCACAGCATAGGTATTTTCTGACTTGAGGCAAAAAGAAGGAGGGAAGAACAGGTACTAAGGTAAGTAAGTAAATCTAAAAGTGATACAGGAAGAAGCAGAAAGAAACTGTTCTGCTGACTTCCTTCTCTGAAATAAGACCTGAGAGTGAGAGGGAGAGTGAGGAGTGAGGCATGAATCAGAGATTTGAAAAAGGAAGTGAATGTTTGGAGAAGCAGCAATCCTGGGGTGTGGGAGGGTCATCTGACCAGGGGTCAGTGAAGAACCACTGAACACAACCAAGAGTTTTGGTGAACTTGGGGGTGATTAACAATATTCCACATCAACATTGACATGGTTTGAAACCCTGAATTTGCCTTTGAATGGTTAATGTCTATCTAGATATAACCAATTTGTCACTGAGCCCTGTCAATTTTCCAAAGTTAGTTTTCAAATACTCCTTTGTCATTTTTGAAGGACCTCACAATAAGAGATTGGGTTTGTAGGAATTATTAGCAATTATTTCAATCTGCTTATTGAGAAACGCTTAAGTATATTTCCAGATTATATACCAGTCTATCTATAATTCATATGTAAAAAACAGAAAGATGCTCAAATATATAAAGGCTCAAGACTATATACTCAATTGTAGCTTAGTGTTTAAGAACAAAATTTTGAAGTTAGAATTTGGACAAATCTTTCTGAGGCTCTCCTTTTAACACCACAAGCTCTTCAGACTACTTTAGCACGAGTTGCTTAAACTCTCTAGTTATGTAATTCCTTAATCTGTTAAATTAACACCCTCATCTCTTTGTTGTGAAGATGAAATGAGAAAATGCACATTTTTAGTAAAGTGACTGCAATGTTCTAAGATATATATGTATATATATTGTATGTGTGTGTGTGTATATATATATATATACATATATATATTTTGTTTCATCTCTCAATTCTCATATTGTAGTCGTGTTTAAAATAATTGTATATATATATACACACATACATATATATATGTATGTGTGTATATATATATATATATATATATATATGCACACACAATTATTTTAAACACGACTAGAATATGAGAATTGAGAGATGAAACAAAATTGCCAATTCAAAAAAGGAAAATTTCAGTATAAAAGGAAAATGCAGTGAGCATTGAAATCATATAAACATAGAAAGAAGGGTAAATAAAGCTTAAATATAATGACATGATAGAAAGCCAGTATTGCCCTGAAATCACTGATGCACACATTGCAGTCCATCAGTATTCATTCTTTCAGCTAGAATTATCAATTATTCTTACTAAACCAGCCCTTGGGTCTTAGCAAAATGATTTCATTTTCTCCCTATGCATTACACATTGCCTATCTCTGTCATGCCTTCTCTCTTATTTGTTATGGATTTCAGGATCCATCTTTTCGGCCATTTTCTTGGGAGTACCTGAAATTCCTTTATTCCACTGTCCTTCCATCTTGGCCCCTTGGCCCCTTGGCCCCTTGGCCCCTTGGCCCCTTGGCAAAAGACCCGACTCTGGATTAATGAATAGAATTGTTTTAGTTTCCATTGGTAGCCCAAGGAATTGTGGCTACATGCTACAGGAGAAAATGTGCAAGCAAACCAATTGATTCCTCTGTTAATCAGACTTTATTCAGGTCCTAATGCCTATCAGGTGATCTTGTGCTTTCTCTGTACATCTTCCTCTCCAATTCACCACAAAGGCAAATTTAAACTTTCTTCTCCTCAAACCTTCAGTCCTTTGCTTTAGTCCATTCTTATTTACTCTCAGAAACTTTACTTAGAAAGGAGCTGGGAGTATCTTCATTATGTCACCAATGTTTCTGCTTCCACACCCACCCTTCCCTCTCTTGGTCAAATTTTAAAGATAGAGGTGTTTCTAGAAAATTTACTTTCCCAACTGGGTTCTAATTATCTATTCCAAGGGTTTTGTTTGCCCTCTCCAGCCTCTTCTGCTGAATTCTTTTCATTTCATTTGAGCTTAAATTTGCCGAAGTCTCTCACATCTTAAAAGAAAGAAACAAATAAACAAAACAAAATCTCTGTATATAATCTTTCTCTGATAGCCAATTACTTAAAGAATCGTCTAAAACTCATTGATTCCATTTCCAGACTTCACCCTGCTTTCACTCTTCAGACAGTATGGCTTCCGAATCCACCATTTTGTAGAAATAGCCTTGTTCATAGTAACCCCTATCTCCATGTCACTACACCCCCAGGAGTATATTGAGTATTTTTCATACTAGATTTCTTAGCAAGATTTAACACAGATAACAAATCCTGCTTCCTTCAGTTATCTCTCTTTTCAGAATTTGTGTCAGCAGGTTGTGCTAGTTTTCCTCATGGGCACCAATTTTCTGTTTCTACTCATCCTGTCAATATTGCAGCTCCTCAGGGCTTGGTCCTAGGACATATATATCTCCTCATAGTTGATATAATCCACTCTTATAGGTTCAATTATTAACTAGATGCCAAGTGCTCTCATTTATCTTTCTCTAGTCCATATCATCCTGCTAAATAAACTCCAGAGGTGCATGTCCAGTGGGATACTCATATCTCCACCTGATTATTCACGGGTTCCTCAACTCCTCTTTCCAAACTTCAGCCCAGCTTCTTTTCTCCAGCCTCTTCCCACTCCATATCCATCACCTCCTTTGTGTCACCGTCTGTGTTAGGCAGGGCTCTATGGTGTCGTCCACCCTGTGCAATTCCTGTGGGATTTTTGGTTTTCGCACTCATGATTGAGTTATGTTATCTGGCACAGTTGACTTTCAGTAAGGGAGATTATTCAGATGGAACTAATCTAATCACGAGAGTCCTTTGAAAGCAGAGAAGAAAGTCAATGTTTGGAAGCATGGGAGGGATTTGGCACACCATTGCTGGCTTAAAGATAGAAAAGACCATGTGACTGACAAGGAATGTGAGTGGCTTCTAGTAGCTGAGAGCAGCAAAAAAAAAAAAAAAAAAAAAGAAGACCTCAGTCCTACAAACTCAAAGTCCTACAAACTCAGTCCTACAAACTCACCAACAAGAGTAAGCTTGAAAGAGGACTTTTTTGGTTGACTTCAAACAAGAATTCAACTCAACTATCATCTTGATTTCAGCTTTGTGATACCTTGAGAAGGGATTGCGGTCATGCCATCCCTGACTTCTAACTTGCAAAACTGTCCATTAATAAGTGGGTGTTGTTTTAAGTTACTGGATTTGTAGTGATTTGTTGTGCGACAGTAGAAAATTAAAACATCTGAGTTTTGAGAGTCAGAGTCCCAGAAACCATCATTAATTATCTTTACTCTAACTTATCCTTAAAGGTAGCCAATGAGTTTTGTAGGTTCTCTGTCATATATTTGAATCCACCCACATTTATTTATCCCCTGCTACCATTCAAGTCTAGTCATTACTGTGCCTTGAATGGGCCTCTGAAACACACTCATAATCTGTTGCTCCCAATTCGTGCCTGCCTTGATTTAATCCATTCTCCATGAGGCAACCATTGATCACTTCTTTCTCTCCTCAATGCCTTCATCTCCCCACAAGTAACACGCTGTGTGTCATATTCTAAATATCTGACTCATCTGAGAGTCATTGTACATTATGTCCCCTATTGTCCCATCCAGCATCACCTTTTACCACTGAGTCATCACATGTTCTACACCACAGTCTCATGCTTTATTTCAGCTCCTCTGCTGTGCTGTGCTCTTCTCACTGCCAAGTTCAGAATTAGTCTTTCTTCCACATATATTTTTGTCCCTCCTCTACACTTCCTTGTTTAGCTAATTCATGGTCATTCCCAAGTCTTAGGCTACATAACACTTTATCAGAACATTTCTAACTACTCTAGGATCAGTGAGCCCTCTGAATTTAACGTGTACTGTTTGTTCCAGTCTTTATTAACTACACTAACTGCTATCTCCTCAGTACAGAGGCACTCAGTAAAGGACATATTTAATAAATATTTCTTTGTGTAATTTTATTTTATTTTACTTATTTATTTATTTATTTATTTATTTTTGAGGGGGTGGGAGAGTGGGCAGAGGGAGAGAGAGAGAGAGAAAGAGAGAGAGAGAATCTTAAACGGGCTCTACCCTCAGTGTGGAGCCCAATACAGGGCTCGATCTCACCAACCGTGAAATCACGACCTGAGCTGAAATCAAGAGTTGGATGCTTAACCAACTGAGCCACCCAGCACCCCTCTATGTGTTATTTTAAAATAAGAAAATACTTAAAATAAGTTGTTAACAACTGTAGCCCATTTCTCAAGGAACCATTTTCTTTCCCTGGTGTTTACTGATTATTACAAAATGAGAATTGTATGAGTAATGGTAAGGATCACGTAGATTTTCTTATCTCAACTCCTTGACGCATATGAATGTACACCAACCATGTTATGATTCATCTACATACTTTACAACAAATTAATGTTTAAAAAATTATTTCCTACTTTGAAAAAATATAATTTATTGTCAGATTGGTTTCCATACAACACCCAGTGCTCAGCCCAACAAGTGCCCTCCTCAGTGCCCATCACCCACTTTCCCCTCTCCCCCACCCTCCATCAACCCTCAGTTTCCTACTTTTGTTTGAGGTAAAAATCTTCTATATTGTCTTCAGAGCCACTACTTTGTTTTTAGCTATTATTTTATGGGCTATATGATATGACAAAAGTCTGCTGGGGGTCTACTTTAGTTACAATTGCGTACTTCACAATCGGCATGGGAAACATTCAAAATGTAACTCAATTGTTCACCAAAAACAATGGTAAGTGGTGCCAAATTGAAATGGAAACAAACAATACATCTTATGTCAGTAACACATATGGAAAGAGCAAAGTGAAATTATATACTTATCAAAGTTAATAACTAACTTTATATTTTTGGAAGTAACAAGACCACTAATAATCATAGCATTGAACACAGAGTACAACTGAGAAACAGATGTTTTCAGCGAACATGCCTTATAGCTAAATCCACTAATAATATGTATAGTAAAACACACCCTTGCTCCCTAACTGTTTATTGTTTTTCCAGATTCTGCATAGATCCTGTTTTTATAGCTGTCTTTATGACTCACAGAATAAATATGCAAATGCATGTTAATAAATATGCTAATGTATATTATGATAGTTTGATGCTGACTTTTTGAATTACTTGAAATGCATCTCGGTATGCAATTAATAGGGTATGCACGAAGTAAAATAGTCACAAATTGTAGCATGTTTTATATTTTTTAGTGCATCTCTGACCATGTTTTAATTTTTTTTAACTTATTTATTTTTGAGAGAGAGAGAGAGACAGAGCATGAGCGGAGGAAGGGTACAAAGAGGGGGAGACACAGAATCTGAAGCAGGTTCCAGGCTCTGAGCTGTCAGCACAGAGCCCCACAGGGGGCTAGAACCCACGAACCATGAAATCATGACCTGAACTGAAGTCAGATGCTTAACCAACTGAGCCACCGAGGCGCCCCTTCGATGATTTTTTTTTTAATTTTTTTTCTAATTTAGATCCAAGTTAGTTAGCATACAGTGAAACAATGGTTTCAGGAATAGATTAATTAATGCCCCTTACCCATTCAGCCCATCTCCCCTCCACAACCCCTACAGGTACCCTCTGTTTGTTCTCCATATTAAAGGGTCTCTTATGTTTTGTCTCCCTCCCTGTTTTTATATTATTTAATATTATCTAAATCTTATATTTTTTGAAAAAGGTTAAGACTGGACTATTCCCATCTATTTTATTTTTTATTTATTAATTTTTTTAAACAGTGTGTCTTTGTAAAGTTTATTTATTTATTTTGCGAGGGAGAATGACAGAGTCCACGAGCAAGGGAGGGACAGAGAGAAAGACAGAATCCCAAACAGGCTCTTCACTGTTAGCACAGAGCCCATCGCGGGGCTCGAACTCATGAACCGTGAGATCATGACCTGAGCTGAAGTCAAGAGCCAGATGCTTCCAGCTAATACATGGTCATTCCAGTCTATTTCAAAAACTATTTTCTTGCATTCATTTTTATGCATTCATTTATTTATGTTTTAACACAGTGTTTCCAAAGATACTTGAGGTCTCTTTGGGTCTGTATACTACATAAAAATTTATTATGGATATGGGAAACTCAATTAAATTATTATATTCTAGTTCAACTTAGGAAATAAAAAGAACTTTCTGATGTATTTTTCAGTCATTGTTCTTTGATTATGCCAGAGAAAATATATAAAGATTGGTATGAATTAGGTAGTAATGCATTTAGCTAACCTTCTAGAAACTTCCACTCTACTTGTTCCACTGAGGTTGGGACTCCACATCAGTAGTCCTTTAAACATTAGAATTGTGTCAGAATTTCTGTGAACTGAGAGTCACCAGGCTTATCATTGGAAGTTTTATTAAAGACCATTGCTGTACTTGGATATCTTCCTAGTCATATAGTGTTTTATTTTAAAATGTTGAAGGAAGTTAAATAGAGGAGACATTGCTATTGGAAGAAACAAGTCAGATGTAGTCTTTGCTAAATACTTTTAGTAAAGTTATATATTTTAATAAAGGTAAGTCTGATGGTAAAAATATTTGCTTTCACCTAGGCAGATGGAAATACTTTCCACATTTCTTGAGAGAAGTTTGGAAAGCAGAGGGCAGATTCTGAAACTAACCAAAAGATTATAATGAGATTAATCATCTGCCTAGGGCGGTGAGGTTCATCGACTGCACCTCACCAGGGGATAACTGGAATGTAAACTCACATTTACAGATGGTCTTGTGGTTACATGAATCTCATTTGGGCAGCTAGATCTGGAAGGCAGTGGTAAATCAGATTCAAAAGCTGCAAATATGTTGTCCCGGTTCTGCATGGATTATCAAAGCCCTGGCAAGAGCCGAACAAGCCTTTTTCATTATCATTTTGTACAGTTTTGCTGTGCAGATCAGTCATGCTGACTTATTCTATTACTTACTGATTTTTGCCATCTCACGACCAATTTGAGCAGGCTGACAAAGTTTTGAGAAAATCCTGTGATGGTTCACTATTCTGTATTTTGCTAGCAATAGTCTTACGTTCTCTATATTTACCTGAATTCAAGGGTAGAAAGTCGTACTTCAAACCACATATTAATATTCATGATTAAAATTAGAAGTGTTTTCTGCAACAATGTATTACTTTAACTCTAGTATTTTAACTCTACTTATATTTAAATTTCTATTTTAAAGCGCTCACTAGTTTAATTTGTTGTTAATATTTCAAACTAGGTATTTACAGATGATTTTTCTACCATCTTCCTGGTGTTATTTTCTAATTTATATACTCGATTCTGACTGTATATTACAAACCAAGAATAGTAAAGGAATGAGATAGGTCACTATCCTCAGCAATTAGGGGAGGGATAGCACTGACCTTGAGTATTTCTGAGTGAGTATTGACGGATTTCCTATCCTTAAGAATAAAGGGGGAAAATGGCTAAACATTCTTCAAATTATACTTTGATTCTCTCTATTAATTCCTTCTGTATTTTTTTTTGTACTTCAAAAAATATTTATTTTGAGGGAGAGAGAGAGAGAGAGAGAGAGAGAGAGAGAAAGCAGAGGAGGAGCAGAGAGACAAAAAAGAGAAAGAGAATCCTAAACAGGGTCTATGCTGTTAGTGCAGAGACTGACATGGGGCTCGATCCCACAAACTGTGAGGTCATGACCTGAGCCAAAATCAAGTTGGATGCTTAACCCACTGAGCCACCCAGACACCCCCTTCATTCCTTCTTTATTCAATTTTGGGATTAGATGTCTATTAACTAAATATTTAAAAAAAAACCAAGAATTTGTACAAGATTATTGGTCGCTAGTACAATTTATTACAAAACAGGTTTACTCCATTCCTTTTTGCCTCTGTTGTGTGCTCCTGAGAAAAAGAGCTACAGGACCCACTGAGTCACTGAAAGAAAAGTTCATTTACATGTTGATGAATTACAAGGAAAGAGCAGCCTTACCCTTAATTGATTTAAGTAAATAACAGATTCTCTCCTTGAAGAGTTTAACTTTAGTCAAATTGAAATAGACAGTTTCAATATATCTTGGAGTACACCATTTTAATTACAAGACGATGCTGGCACAGTAACAGCATTTTTTTCCGAGTGACGTAAGCAGATTCATAGTGCAAAACATTTATTTTTTATTTTTTTTAAATTAAAAAAATGTAATGTTTATTTATTTTTTAGAGGGAGAGAGACACACAGAGTGTGAGTGGGGGAAGGGCAGAGAGAGAGAGAGGGAGAGAGAGAGAGACACAGAATCTGCAGCAGGCTCCAGGCTCTGAGCTGTCAGCCCAGAGCCTGATGCGGGGCTCGAACTCAACCTGTGAGATCGTGACCTGAGCTGAAGTCAGACATTTAACCGACTGAGACACCCAGGCACCGCCATAGTGCAAAACATTTGATAGATTTTTTTTTTTTTTTGGAAGTCGGGTTTGTGGAGGTATAATTTACATAGAGTAAAATTCACCCCTTTTAGACTCACAATCTGGTTCATTTTGACAAACGCAGAGTCACATACCCATCATCACATCCAAGACGCAGATCATTTCCATCACTCCAAAGAATTCCCACGTGCACCATTGTAGCCAGTCCCTTCCCCTGCGCCCACTGGCAACCACTGCGGTCTTTCTGGAGTTTACCCTGTTGAGAATGGCGTATGAAATGGGACCACATTACATGTAGCATTTTGAGTCTGGCTGCTTTCACTGAGCGAAATATGGTACTCATCCATGTTTTCGCACGCATCCGAGGCTTACTCCTTTTTCTTGCTGAGTAGTATCACCTTGTAAAGATGTATCACAAATTGTTTATCCATTTGCTGGTTGATGGACAGATAGATTATTGCCAACTGTAGACAATTCTAAATGAAATAATTTTATACATATACATATTCATATTGAAGATTTTATGTGAATATGTTTTCATGTCTCTGAGCTAAAAATAGCTAGGACAGGGATGATTGGGTTGTAGGGTAGTGGATATTTAACTTCACGAAAATCTCTCCAAGTGTTTTAAAAAAAAAACAGCTGTCCCATCCTGCATTTCCACTAGCAGAGTAAGAGTGATCTAGCTCCTCTCCCTCTTCATCAGTGAATATTGTTATTCTAAAAATGTTGGCCATTGTAGTAAGTATGTAGTGATATCTAGTTCTGATTTTATTTTTCATTTCCCTGTATGACTAGTAATATCAAGTACCTTTCTTTTTTTTTTTTAATATGAAATTTATTGTCAACTTGGTTTCCATACAACGCCCGGTGTGCATCCCAACAGGTGCCCTCCTCAATACCCATCACCCACCCTCCCCTCCCTCCCACCCCCCACCAACCCTCAGTTTGTTCTCAGTATCAAGTACTTTTCTGTGTGCAATTGTCGTCCATGTGTCTACTTTGGTGAGGAGCCCAACCAAATCTTTTGAGCAAAAATCTTTTTTAAAAAGGAGCTATTTTATTATTATTGAGTTTTAAGAGTTTTTTTATTTAATCCGAATTTCAGTCATCTCTCAGATATATTTTCTGCAAATGTTTTCTCTTAGTCGGTGGCTTGTCCTATCTTTTTCCAAACAATATCTTTGAAAGAGTGGAAGTTTGAAATTTTGATAAAAACAGTGCTAAAATGTCTTTCTTTTGTGAATGATGCTTTGCATTGTATCTAAAAAACAAAATCACTGATCCTAAAGTGACAAAAATTTCCTCGTGCATTTTCCTTTAGAAGGCTTTTAGTTTCAGGCCTATATTTAGACTTAAATATGTAGTTAAAATATATGTTAAAATTCTTTTTTTTTTTTTTCAGGAAAAGAGATTGAGTTATATTTTTTTTTCAGAACAATTTGTTGACCTGAGAATCCTTCGACACTGAATAGCTTTCCCACTTCTGTCAAAAATTAAGGGTCCACATGTGTAGGTTGATTTCTGGACTTTGGTTTTGCTCTTTAATTCATCTATGTAACCCCCTCTCTTTATTACTTCAGCTTCAGAGTAAATATTGAAATCAGCTACAGTGAGTTCTCTAACTCTTTACTCCCAAAAATTGTTTCAGCTACTCAAATGCCTTTACTTTTTTATTTGAATTTTAGAATTAGCTTGTCATTTTCCATAAAAATCTTTCAGACTTTCTACTGTGATTACATTAATTGCAAAAAGTAATTTTGTAAGGCTTGACAATATTGAATCTTGCTCTTATGAAGATGGTACATCTCTTCATTTCTTTAACTGTGTTTGATCTCTCATAATGTAGAGTATAGGTTTTTTGGAATTATATTTTTTAAGAACTTGTTTTTGGTGCTACCATGCCTGTGTTTCTTAGCTAAATTACCAAATATTCAAAGCTAGTATATTAAAATACAGTGGATTTTCCTACACTGACATTAAACCATGCCAACCTTACTTATTTCTTGTAAGATTTTTGAGGATTTTTCAAGATTTGCTATGCAGATAATAGAGAAATGTTTCCCTATCTGTATGCCTTCTGTTTCTTTTTCTTTCCTTCTCATACTGGCTAGTACCTCTAGTGTGATGATGAATAGAAGAAAGAAAAAACATCCTGGCCTTGTCATTCTTTCACTTTCAGGCATCAGGTTGGCTATGGGTTTCACAGAGATGCAAAATTTAATTAGACTGAGGAAGTACCAGTGCGTTTCTAGCTTGCTTAACTTTTCCCTTTTTTGTAATGAATTCATATCAAATTTCTCAAATGTTATGTCTTCATCTGTTGAGATGATTCTATAGTCTTCTGTGTAAGTCTGTTGATATGGTGAGGCATACTGGTTGATTTTTAAATTTTGAACCAAACTTGCATTCTCAGGATAAATCTCACATAGTCATCAGGTATTATACTCTTTAAATATGTCTGGATTCAATTTGCTAATATTTTGCGGAACATTTTGCATCCGTGTTCAGGAGAGACGTGGTTTTCACTATTGTTTTTCCATATTCACTTTCATTATGTTCTGCTCTTCTTTTTATTATTTTTTTCTTCTTTCTTCTGCCTTTATATTTAATCTGATTTTTCTTTTTTAGTTTCTGCCACACACTACATGTGACTTGAGGCTCAAACATGTGACTTGCTTTGGCCAATCGTATATTAGGAAATATGATACAAGCAAAACTTGGAAAAAATTTTGTATGTTTTCACTTGTCTTTTTTCCTCTGTAATCACCATGAAAGAATGCCAGCTTGCTGGAAGATGAGACACACATGGAACGGAGCTTAGGTCTTCCAGTTAAAATCATACAACTCAGTCTGCATCTGACTAAACACACATGAGCAAGCCCAGACAAGATTGGTAGAACTACCCAGCAGATCCCTAATCTCATGAACAAAAAGCAACAGATGTCATTTTAAGCCATTACATTTTTAGGTGACTTGCTCTTGCTTATCTAGCTTTGTTTTTTCTTACATCTCTGAAATCCCCACAAGAACACGTCTGGAGTTCTATACTGAGAATATCCCCAGGCTAGCCTGCTGGAAGGGAAGATGTGCAAAGCAAAGTCAGGTAGAAAGCAAAACTTGGTTGTCACAGCCAAGGTCATCCTACCACAGTTGACCTACGGTTGACCTCAGATATGCAGGAGCAAACCCAGCCTAGACTAGAAGAACTTCCCAGCTGACCATAGCCTCAAATGATGACCTGAGACCTATGGGCTAAATCACTTGCTATTGTCTTAAGTCCATGCAATTTTAGGTGTTTTATTACACAGCAGGATGGTGGCAATAGATACCTGATATATAAGCCAAGAGTCATTTGTCCTATATTTAGAGAATGAAGAAGGTTATGGAAAAGAAAATGGTTAGAAGTTTGCCTCACTTTGTATATGACTTCTCTAGAGCAGTGAAGGAAAGAATAGGGAAGATTGTCTTGATCTAATCATATCTTTTTCATTACTGTTCTTCCAAAAATAAGAGAGCCTACATTGCAGATTTTAATGACATAAGGGTTAGAAAATGTAGTGTTCACATTTTCTTAAACTTGTAACATCTTTAATCATAATTTCTGGTATTTGTAGTTTCAGTGTTTTTCAGTATTTTATTAATGATAACTGTGATTCTTTTTCATGCCTTTTTAGATATGATTTTTATTCTCCTAGTGAAGCACACACTTTACATGGAAATACATTTGCAGTTTGATAATGAGGACCACTGGAAAAACAGCCCAGGCATGCAGTAATTTACCTGTAGGCAATTATTCGGGAGCAGAGTTTAATAGAAATTGAGAATTCTTGCAACACAAAATGAATTCCATCTCCCAAAATTTGCATAGGAAGCATGAGGTTGAGCTTTTCCTCTGAGTAGATCCTTGCACGAAATCTCTTTCTCCAGAAAATCTTAACAAATAACATAATACAAAGAGATTATTAGAATGGAGGCACTCAGTTGCAGAATACAAGCATTGCACCTTATTTTTACATAATGACATTATTCATAATTGTAAGAACTTTTAACTTATTTGCATAAGAGAAAACCCTTTAGGAAAATGTAGATTTACTCTAAAACTTTTGTTAAAAAAACCACCCAAACTGCACATTTGTGGTCTTTTTCTATTTATCGCAGGAGCCAGAAATAAAGATCAGTTCCCTGAAATGTTGCAGTAATGGGCATTTATTGTCATTTGTGTTTTGACAGATCCAATTAATTCTATAAATTTGTGTTGGACTGATCAAATACCCGGCCTTTCTAAATTTTACCTCTGAAGTAACATCATTCTTATGTTACATATGCACATTTTTTGTAAAATCCTAATTTCCCTTTCCTCTGAAAAACAATACTGCTTTATATGGGTTATTATGCTCAGAAAAAATCTTTGCAGGCTTACTGGGTAAGTGCAGCAGAAACATTAGGGATGTTGTGTTCAGTGGCGATAATATGAAAGGCACAGGGGCATATAGTACAGAAATGGCGCTTCAAACGAAAGCGTAGTTAAAATTAAGTTGCACCGACTTCAGCTCAGGTCACGATCTCGCGGTCCGTGAGTTCGAGCCCCGCGTCGGACTCTGGGCTGATGGCTCAGAGCCTGGAGCCTGCTTCCGATTCTGTGTCTCCCTCTCTCTCTCTGCCCCTCCCCCGTTCATGCTGTGTCTCTCTCTGTCTCAAAAATAAATAAACGTTAAAAAAAAATTAAAATTAAGTTGCAAAATCGGATTTGAATCGCAGCTCAGATACTTACTAGCTGTGTGATCTTGGGAGACTGGTTTACTTTCTTTCAAACCTCAATTTTCTAATATGAATATGGGTATAATGGAGATACCCATTTCTAAGGACTAATTTCAAGGTTTGTCGAGGGAGTATTCAAACTCTTCTCCCAGATTAAGGATGAAAGGCTGGGTAGAGACAGGGTGTTGCCATTTTAGGAGCCCGGGCGGGGGGGTGGGAACAAGAGAGTTGTATTGACTGTGGGGCCTGGAATAAACAAAACAGTGAAAAGTAGTAGAAACAGAAAAATTGTATGAAATATTCGCTAGCAATAATAGTACTTGAAATAATGACATTGTGTGCCAATGTGCCAACACTTGTTGAGTCAAATGTATTCCCTCATTTAATCCTCACAAAAAATCTCATGAGGTGGATAGAACTGTTTAAATGAGAAAACGGAGCCAGAGAGATGAAATTGTCTCCTAGTTTTCGAGTGACAGATACCTAATTTGACCTAAGTACACTGACTTCAGAATCTGCTTTAACCACTATGCTATCCTGCCTTTGTACAAGTTCTGAGTTTCAGAGAGGACAACACTAGCCCTAAGCAGTGTCTGCAATTGCAATTATTAAATGTGATCTAGTAGATTCTGGATTTTGAGTAGGGAGGAGGAAGAGCCCATCCATTTATTGAATCAATGATTCACTCAACACATGTATGTTTTGTTTTTGAGGCTAGGCATAAAGCTGGGAGGGAAAAAAACAAAACAAAATAGAAGAGGTCCATGGCCTCATGAAACTACATTTAAGTGGAGGAGACAGACACTGAACAGATAGGCGGTATTGTTATAGAAAGTAAGAAGTATTAAATAAAATAAACGAGAGTAGGGAGAAAGAGAGAGGCTGCTTCAGAGAGCGGTCAGGGAAGGCTTCTGTCTCTGAGGAGACTGACATTTAATCTGAACTCTGAATTATGAGATGGACCCATTTATTTAATAGCCAGGAGAAGTTCTTTAACCGAGGAAGGTGCTAGAGCAAAGCTCCCCCACCCTCCCCCCTGTGACAACCGACGCACTGTGAGTATGGCCTGGGGACACAGGAAGTAGAAGGCAGGGCTGAAAGGTTGCAGGGCCAGGGTAGGGGAGGTTCCTGGAGTCAACCTTTGACAGAGCCTGAGAGCCAGGCCATTTTCTTTAATAGTCCTGAGTAGAAGATTCTAGTGTGGATGGAAGGAGATCCTTCAAAGGTTGTCAGAATCATACTTTTTATCTGGGTTTAACTCAAACTATGCCATCAAAAATCACCTGTTCACTTTCCATGGCTTATTTAGTTCTATTTTTTTGACGAACCTTAGTCGACAAACCTCCTTGAAACCTTTATTACCTAAAGCAACCATGAAGAGGGAGATTAAAAGCAGGTGCCTGATGCTGATGATGAAATTTATTTGTCTTGGTTTCCTCATCTGGAAAATGGAGGGGGCAGCGATAAAATTAACTAATATCCTTCACTACTAATTTTCCATTTTTCACGTTTCTAAGATCTAGATAGACAGCAGAAATTACCTCTCAATAACTCACTTATTTTTTTTTTCTTCACAAAATTATTTAAGACTTTAATGCCTGCAGCTGTCAAGAGAGCATAGGGACTAGATAATGTCACAAAGTACAAAAGGATACACAATCGGTGTACATATTCTATTAATTGTGGAGTTTCACCATACACATACCAGATTCGTCAAATACTCCTGTTAAGAGAGTCTTTTATTATAGAAAGCCAAGTGCACAGAAATTTATCTGGGAGCCTGCAATAGACCAACCACTTTTGCCCCTTTCTAATGCCATACAGGCTGACTGGCCATCCCCTCTGCATTGTTCCACTTACCCAGTTTGCAATTGTTGGCCTGCCATTAATAGGCCCTGGATGAGGAACCCTGCCTTCGTGTCGAGACATTAACTTGAACAATTTCTATCACAGGGAATTAAATCTCGAAAATCGGCCACCTTCACTAAATAGAGGATTAAACAGAGCTTTAAAAGTGAGTTCCCATTGATTAAAGGATTTACTCTGAGCATTCTTAAAAATCACCTTTCACAGCAGTGTCAGAATATTCTGTTGAACAGCAGGTACACCCATCAGATACTAATCTGGAGCCTGTGTGTGTGTGTGTGTGTGTGTGTGTGTGTGTGTGTGTTTAAGAAGAGAGCCTCAGTTTGTTAGGGACTGAAGAAAAACACACTTCCCATCTGCACGGTCACACCCTACCTCCAGGAGGGTCAAATGTACTTCTGAAAAGCTAACAGTTGCTTGAATTGATTTAGCTCAGTAGGAAACCTGTTGGTATTCAGGGCAGTTGCTTAGCACTGTGGTGTTTTGTGAAGGCTGGGCCATTAACACATTTTCTAGCAAAAGTGGGTTCTAGCTTTTTTATAGCTGGAGAGTCACATCCCTTTACTTTCAACTTGAACATGATTCATTTGAAGACCAGACCGCAATGGTCTTGAATTTTATTTTGGTTACCTTCCCTGTTCATATCGCAATCAACTGTATTTTCTCAATCAGCAAACCAGGTTGGAAGTTTCTGGGAGAATGAAAGCCAATTTTGAATTTGAATGAATCTTATTTTTGAGCAAGCATCTTAAAGAAAACTTCTTCCTGAGAGCTATCAACGACGACTTCCTGCACACCCATCTAATCTGTGCTTTGTTCTGCATGAGCACAGAATTTGGAAACCTAGATTTAAAAAAAAAATAGGGCATATACCTTCATGATAGCACTACCTGAAGCTCCCTGGGTACCTCATCCCTTCCCACCTGGAGAAGTATCACTTTTATCTGTTTTCCCAATCAGGTGCTGCTAAAATAATTTAAAAACCACAGTCCTGGAAGAATTTTGTAGACTGATGACACACACACTTAAACTTAGGAATCATACAAGGACCGTCTTTCTTTGATATTGACGTTTCCACCTAGATCTTCTTGGGAGCGGTCTGAGTGATCCCCCATACTGCTTACTATTGTGACCTCTTTGAATTTTTATGAAATTAAAATCCTGGGAGGTTTTGGTTTCTTGATGACGTTATTTCACTCTGATGTGTTCTCTACGGAAAACTCTAAGACCTGTTAACTTTGTTCTCACTGTTTGAAAACATTCAGGGCTTCTGTCCCTAGAATTCCATAAACAAGCAAACATTTTTCGTTTCTAAGATACGTTATCCGTACTCGCTGGCACTAGACTGATCTGCTTTTGCCCTATTTGTGCGTTTGTTTTTGTGTTTCAGTCCGGTCTGTTTTCTCCAAAATGAAATCCACTTATTTCTAAAATCCCAGTTGAATCTGAAGGCATGGATACATTCTCAGTTTCATTCCCCACCATTTTACTCCCCAGTGTATCCTTTGCCGTCACATAGTCCTCCATTCGGGGTCCCATCTTCTTTCCATCTATTTCTTTTGCCGGGCGAGTTCACCATTCTCACCTCTGCTTTCCATCCTCCTGCCAGACTCCCCACGGCAGACCAAGCTGCTGCATTCCCCCCCCCGCGCCCAGATCTGCTCGTGCCGCACCTGGATTCCTGCAACCAACCCAGGGCGCTGCTGCTACTGCTGTTACGCACTTGGTAAAGATCAAGCGCGAAGTTCTGCGCGCAATGCCAAATGGCAAAGGCCCGCCCACAGGCCTGCTGGCTGGTTGCAGTGACCTCCAAGGCCTTTGGATTCCCTGCCACGCTCCTTGAGAATGCAGATGTTATTTATCATCGGAAGCGCAGAGGAGTAACATGCTGCCACGATAAGTGGACTTTGGCCAATGGAAGCCATGGAGCGTAGCGATCCATCAGATAAATGTTTTCAGCTGGCTGGTCTGTCCTGAGTGCAGGACGTGTAGGGCTCTCTGGAGACATCCATGAGGAGTCAGCTATCCAGCTGTGTAATAGCCCTCCAACATCTACTCTTTTCCCCTCCCTTGTTCACCTCCCTTCACCCATATGTCTCTAGGGTTTTATTCTCCTGTGAAGTGTAAAGACAGACACTTTTGCTTTGGGCTTATTCTCTGGGGCACTTAACCCAAGACACTGCCGAATTTGTACTTCTGCTTCCCTCCTCTGTGTTCCAAAGCCATATATCCAGTATCCAGCTGTCTATTTGGTTTCTCCGCTTGGATTTCTAGCTGCATCTCAAACCAGCAGATCCGAAACACTTCTGCTCCTCCTAGATCCATAATACTTCTTTTTTCAGGGTCGTTGTCTAATAAATTACATCCTGAAACACCCAATTGCTCAGGCCTCCAGGCCGGGGGTCATTACGGTTTTGTCCTTCTATTAATTCTTACATATTATTAGACCTTAATTGCTGTTAATAGTATCTGTCAAATACCTCTCTATTCTGTGCATTTACTTGTATCTCACTGCTGCCATGGTAGTCCAAGTATGACCAGCCTTTACCTGGACAATTGTAATAGCTTCTCAACTAGTCTCTCCCGAATCCATGCCAGGTGTCTGTCAATTCATTCTCTAAATGTTAGCACAAAAGCTTTTTGCTCTTTTTTTTAAGTTTATTTTTGAGAGAGAGAATGGGTGGGTGGGGGGAGGGACAGAGAGAGAGTGGGAGAGAGAGAGAGAGAGAGAGAGAGAGAGAGAGAGAGAGAGAGAGAGAAAATATCCCAAGCAGGCCCTGAACTGTCAGTGTGGAGCCTGATGCGGGGCTTGAACACACGGACTGCAAGAGCATGATCTGAGCCAAAATCAAGAGTCAGACGCTTAACCGCCTGAGCCACCCAGGGGCCCCAAACGCTTCCATAAGCGTGAATCTCATCCAGTATCTCCCGTTGTCAAACCTTCATTACCTGCCCCTTGGCTTAGAATACAATCTCGAATCCTTAGTATGGTGTACAGGGCCCTACACGTATATGTATACCATGGACTTTGCATACAGCCTCAATCTCATCTTCCATTCCTGTCCTTCTTGCTGTCTGTACTCCAGCCACACCAAACTTCTTTCCTTTTCACGGTCAAATATACTCTATCCCACCTCAGTACCTTCACACATGCTGGAATATTTATTCCTTAGCACATTCGCCTGGAAAATTCTTACTGTTCTTCCAAGTCTCAGATTTTATGCTTCTTTCTTTGAGAAGAATCTGATGAGCTTCCAATTTATATTAGAGAGTAACTCTCAGAGCATCCCAAACTTGTCCTTTGTAGCACTCAGCGTGCTTTGGATTATTTGCCAAGTTTCTATATTTCCAATGAGACTGTGAAGTCTATGTGATCAGAAGCTTTGTTTTCTACACTGTTACACCTATGCTAACCAACTAACTACCCCTCGCTAAAAACCAGGCTAACTATTTTGTCCCCTATCCTGTTCCCTGTGGCCATGCTGCCACTTTTGGTGGGGACAAGCAACCGTGATAGATTGAAGACCCAAGGCAAGCAGTTAAAATTTCCAGAAATTTCAGTCTACTCATAAAAGCTACCAAAAGAATAAGGGCAGTTTGGGGTTTGCTTTGTTTCACTTGGTTTTATTTTTGTATTTGTTTTTAATGGGCAGAAGTGACACTCTGAATAGAGGAGTTCATCTGAAGGTCAGAAGAATCAGAGCAGAAGATGAAACCAAGATAATCTCGAGCTTGCAAGGTCGATGCACTCTTTTTAAATTCTAACTCAAAACATCCTCCCAACTGATTTTAGCATCACAGTCAGCATCCTTCTTGCAAATTCTTCCTTACTTCCACTCCACTTCCTCCCTTGCCCTTGTTTCATGAATGTTAAAGCTATGGTTAAATGTTAAAGCTTTTTCTTTACCATTCTTACGTCCCTGTGTATCTTCCTCAGTGACATAAGCTCTTCTGATTTTATGGTTTCAAGCAATTTTTACTGTTTCAAACCATTTTTCTCGGATTTTATTCCTCAGTGAATTATAACGAGCCATGCTTTTGCTTCAGGCTTATTTTCTAGGGAGCCCTACGTTAAGATGCTCTCAACTTTATACTTCTGTTTATTTCTCTCCACTAATTCCAAAGCTATGTATTCAATGTCCAACAGTCTAAGTGTTTTCTCCATTTAGACCTCTAGTTGCAACTCATATCAGCAGGTCCAAAACACTCATTCTATCTTTAACCGTAGCACAAAAGGTATAGAATATTAATAAAAATATCTGACTCTAATACCTCATAAACAGCATATTTCCCATTAATTTTGCTTAAAGGAATTCTTTCTTTCAGTGTTATATGATCAGCGCTGATTACCATTTACCATTTTGCCCAGCAGTAAACGAGCATTTGAGAATGGATATATATAATATTCATTGATGATGAGGCAGTGGAATCCCAACTATCAGAATGCAGTAGCCCTTCCCTTCCTTCCTCCAAGTCAGTAATCTACTACTAACTGGAGAAGTTCTTGGATTTTATAAAGCCAAATCAAGTTTAGATATTAAGGATGATTAATCTCACCTGTAGAATAAATGTGTGTGTGTGTGTGTGTGTGTGTGTGCACGCGCGCACACGTTTCACTATTTGGTAATGTGGAAGAGAACTGCTGTTGAGACATAGCTCCCCCATTGATGACCTGGCTTGATAGAATTCGATTGGCTTAATGTATCTCCTTTTCTTATAGTTTCACATGTGCGACCTGTTCAGTCAAAGAAGACAGCCTTCAGGGATAAAACAGAAACATTCTGTAATTACTCGTATATAGTTTCTATATGTCTGTACAAGAATTTCAGTGATATATAGTTGAGCAACCTAGTGAGTGGTCAGAGCATAAATAAGATGGAGGAAATTGAAAGGGAGTAGATCTCGGTAGAGTGTAGGGAACCATTAATTCTGTTTGGTACATTTCAAGATTGAGAAACCAATTCTATGGAGACATGTTTTATGGGCAGTTAGATAACTGAGTCAAATATCCATGGGAAGGGTGAGGGGTAAAAGTATACATTAGGAAATCATTGGCCTATAAAATTGGCTTTTGAAGTCATAGTATTCAATGTTTCCATTTAGAGCATCAGTGTAGTTAGATGGAAGTCTGAGAATTGAGCCTTAAAAGGTGCCAATACTTAGACATCAGGGAGAGGTGGATCCAGGAAAAGATGCTAAGGAAGAGTGGCCAGTGTGGTGTCAGGAAAACCAACCAAACAGAAAGTGTCCTAGAAGTGAAGTGAAAGAGAGTCTCAAGGAGGTGGGAGTGATCCACCATACCAAGTGTGGCTGATGGATCAAGTGAGGGGAGGAATGAGGATTGACCCTTGGGTTTTTCTTTTTTTTTTTTTTTAATTTTAATTAAGTAATGAACTAATTATTTCATTAATTTTAGAGAGAGTGAGTGTGTGTGTGTGAGTGGGGGAGAGGGGCAGAGGGAGAGAGAGATGCATTCCCATGCAACACACACTCCTCACACAGATACAGAACAGTCTTGTCATCCCAGAATGTCCTCTTGTGCCCATCCCAGTTAGGCACATCAACCAGTCCACTCACCCTCATCGGCCCCATGACATAACCACCATTCTGATCTCTGTCACCATGGAATATTTTTGTCTAGTCCAGAGTTAATGTTGATGGAATCACATGGTATGTCATATTTCAAGTCTGGCTTATTTCACTCAGCCTAATGTGTCTGAGATTCCTTCATGTTGCTGTACGTGTCAGCAAATCCTTCTTTTAAATTAGCGAGTAGAATTCTGCTTAATGAATATGTCATACGTTGTTTATTCACTATCGTGTTCTTAAGTGCTTGCCCTGAAGTGGGATGTTCTATGATCATAGGAAGCCCGTTTCATCAAACAGCTTGTGTTGGTAAATGGCTCAGTCTTGTAGGGAAACAAAACCATCTCTCGACAACTTCCAATCACTTATCCTTACAAGTTACACACACACATGGAAAAATCGTAGTTTTCTTTAAGTTTTCTCATCCAGTGTAACATTCAAATGTTACTGATATGGCATATGCCTCCTCAAATAACTACTGGTCTTGCTTCTGAGCATGTGATGATTTATGTTCCTTGAAATAATAGTGCTAAGACAAACAAACAAACAAACAAACAAACAAAGTAGTTAAATAATACAGATGTAGTTTGGTCAATAGAATGACTAGAACTGTCACCACTTCTAATACCTACCTGATACAAAGTTTTATTTATTTTGAGAGAGAGAGAGAGAGCATGGGGGAGGGGAAGAGAGAGAGGGAGAGAGAATCCTACATGGAGCTTGATCCCACAAACCGTGAGATCATGACCTGATCCAAAACCAAGAGTTGGACCCTTACCCAACTGAGGTATATTTTTATGTATATTTTTAATGTAACCCAGGATCACATTAGATTTCTCTCAGCCACACAATTCCTTTTAAAATTTTGAGTTGATTTTCAGTTATTATATTTGAATTGTCATGTCTCCCAAATTATAATTTTTTAAAAATTTTTTTTAATGTTTTTATTTATCTTTGAGACAGAGAGAGACTGAGCATGAGGAGGGGAGGGGCAGAGAGAGAGGGAGACACAGAATCGGAAGCAGGCTCTAGGCTCTGAGCTGGCAGCACAGAGCCCCACGCGGGGCTCGAACTGACGGACCGCGAGATCGTGACCTGAGCTAAAGTCGGACGATTAACCGACTGAGCCACCCAGGCACCCCAAATTATAATTTTTAAGTCAGTTTCTTTGAGCTATTAGTGAGCGCTTTACATTTATCCCTATTAAGCTTTATTTAATTAGATCTATTATATCGTTCCTATGGTTTGAATTCTTTTCAGGATTCTAATTATTTCACACAGTTTATTTCTTGTACCATTCAGGGTCATATCATCTTCATATGTAATCAGAATGCCATGAATATACTTGTCAAAATCATTGGTAAATACTGCATAAGCTGGGTGCTACTAAAGATAAACCTTTGATGTCCTTAAATAATTTTCTGAAGATTTGCCTTGATCCATATTAAACACATTTTGTTTATAGTCTTCAGACAATTTCAGATTCACTTATTTATACCATTAGCTCACTTACACACATTCCTTTTAATGACTATAATAAAAGATGATGCCTTTTTGGTATCCAGATTCATGATTTCTAAGAGTCCCTCTGCCCTATCTGTTCAGCACCCCTGAGAAGTTAGTAAGTAAGAGTTGTTTGGAATCACTTCTCCTTAGAAACAAGGGATCAGTGGGTCTTTATTCCAAAAGCCAAGAGACATTTTAAAAAATGATTTAGTCTAGAATCTTCCCAGGCAACATGATATATAAACAGCATCATGTTGTACTGAAAAAAAAAAAAATAAAGGAAACTCTTTAAATAAAGTCAGTCTTGACCTCAAATTCTAACAGTATGAACTTGAGCAAATCATTTAGGTTTCTTCAACCCCCAAATGGGATCATCATTTCTACCGCAATGTTTCTCTCAGGGTTAAGTAACAGAGGGAACGCGGACTGAGGGTTTGGTAACATTGGTGTTGTTATCTGATGTCTTTCATCTTGCCTTTGCTATGCACATACCTGCAGACCATCAAGGAGATACAGTCTGTGAGGCTTCCCAGTACTGTGAGGCAGTATTTATTTGGGACCCAAGACCTAAACCTTTGAAAAGAAATTTCCCCAACCATACGCTTCACCACTACTTTCACATATTATTTTTGAACTTGAGTCTCCTCATACCAATATTTTTTTCTGTTTTTTAACTTATTTGTTTTTAATAAAACCATGTGTTTTCTAGTGATTGTTATTTTTTTCATACACACCATGAATCAAACTTTAATAATTCTTTTTAAAGGAACTATTTCAAACAGTATACAGCATGTGCTTAACTATTTGGGTTTTATGGTAGAAAGAAAAATGCAGTTCCCATGCCATCCGACACTTAATAATTGTTTAAAATTTTAAAACATTGGATCCATGGGAAATGATAAGATATTTTAGTAAAATTTCACATGGAAATTACTTAGAATTGTATGCCTCTTCTGCTTATGGATTCTCTACTTAATTTGTACTAAAATCTTTGTAGTATTGGTCAGATCTGGGACTCTATTTTAATGATAATAATAATGGTTACTGATTATAATGGGATAAATCTTAAGGATTTCTCATAATTTACCTGTTTAATTCTCAAGAGAAAACCTATGAGGCGATTACTATTACACTCCCATTTTACAGTATAGAAAATCGAAGCACAAACTGGTTAAGTAGCTTACCTGTGATCACACAGAGTGGTGACGGCTGGGATATGAACCCAGATACCTAAAGGTTAGCTTATTTACTATTGTTAAAAGAAATAAAAGTTTCCCAGAAGATGCAGTTAAGAAGAAAAACTGTGGGGGTGCCTGGGTGGCTCAGTCGGTTGAGCGTCCGACTTCAGCTCAGGTCACGATCTCACGGTCTGTGAGTTCGAGCCCCGCATCAGGCTCTGGGCTGATGGCTCAGAGCCTGGAGCCTGCTTCCAATTCTGTGTCTCCCTCTCTCTCTGCCCCTCCCTCATTCATGCTCTGTCTCTCTCTGTCTCAAAAATAAGTAAACATTTAAAAAAATTAAAAAAAAAAAAGAAGAAAAACTGTGGACAGAACAGCTATAAAGGAAATTTGCATCATCTCTTTTCATGAACAACTGAGCCCCCAAGGCTGACTCAAGGTCGGAAATTTAGCAAGCATACACCCAAATGTTTATACGCTGGGCTGTGGTCCTACCCCGGCAAAGGAGGAGTGCTCCATGGCTTTCCTCTTACATCCCATGGGCAGAGGCAAGATTTTTACACTCTAACTACAGGACAAGAAACTGTCCAACAGCCTGCTTCAGTGACAGGCAGCGTGGAGGACAAAGAAGACAATATCGTACAGCCATTCAGGACACCATTACAAAATATAAAATCCACATGAGGTTTTTATTTCATAAGGCTACCCAGGAACTTTGTGAAATTAATCCAAGGTAGTTCAAGGGCATGCTGCTTATTTATGGCAATGGCTGAAGCTCTTGCCTGCCCAGATCCAGGACTGAAAAACAAACTTCACCTATGCGCCCATGAGTGAGGTGGAGACATGTTTTCTCCATGATTTATCTTATTGTCTTCAGACAAAAGCCTCCATGAATTTGAATTACAGACACATGACCTTATGAATGTGGATAGTATTCTGCCAACATAGGTGGCCATCTTACATAGACAGCCTCATTGTGGCAGTATACGTTAACGTTTTATTGTGTAGTTACAACTGCTTGTGTTGGTGTTATTGTTGTTGGCTTTTTCCCCCTCTTTCTTAGAGAGAGAGCAAGAGAGAGAAAGAGAGATAGAAAGCACATGCACACAAGCGGGGGGGGGGGGGGGCAGAGAGGGGGTGGGGGAACAGAGTATCCAAAGCAGGCTCTGGGCTCTGTACTGACAACAGAGAGCCTGATGTAGGGGTTGAACTCGCAAACCACGAGATCATGAGCTGAACCAAAGTTGGACGCCCAATCGACTGAGTCACCCAGGTGCCCTACTGTGGTTGGCTCTTTATCCCCCACTCCACCTCAACACATAGACACACACACACACACACACACACACACACACACACAGGAATTAATGTAGTCATTTAGGCTGTAAGTTGAAACCGTAACATTTATGAAAAAGTGAACTTACTCTTGAATCATATATTCCAAATAAAAGAAATCAATAGAGCAAGGGGTGTCTTGGCTTTCATTCAGTGAGGCAAGCTTTTCAGGGATTTTAAAGGCTCTTCATCTTGCTAAGCGTTTCTTTATGACACATTTCATAGTGAATTAAATTACATAAAGGGATGCATCTATTTCTCATACAGGTCAATATTCGGGTGAAGAGTTCAATGTACCTCGCTGCATATCAGATACTTGTATGCTTGCACAAGGTTAAGTTTTTATAGTAATCTTAGTATGAAATTCAAGATGAGTTTTTCCAGTTTAGTAGAAATTTTTTATACCTGTTTCCTGTTACTTGATAATTTATTAACATAAAGAAGGAAGGGATCAAGTGTCTTGAGGACAAAACTGAGCTTTTAGAATTCAAGGTGATGTATATTCCTAGTAAAAGGCAATGTAATGACTCACTGTTTTACAGACGCTAATGGCTTATCCTACACTTTGGTGAATGGATTAATCACCAAATATTAAAATGTCATGATACATTAAAGAAAAAAAAATCCTGTTTGCTTTGATGTGATGAAGCTTCTACTTAAATCAATTCATCTGGTGAAAAATTGTGCGATCTTCTAAAAATCTCATTAGTTTGCTATTAGATGATGCAAAGCGGTGGCTTTGCTGAAATCATATGTTCCCTGTACAATGAGTGATGTTCTAGCATGTGCTTTGTGAGTGATGTTTAGGTAGGCGAAGTACATTTGATTTAGAAGAGGTTTTATGCATAAAATATCTCAGAAATAGGGAAATATTAAATTCAGCAAGGGAGCATTAAGAGAGACAGAGTCTAGATTTTCAATTACAAAAGAATTAAGCCATGAAAATGGAATCATTGATCAAAAAGTTATTGAAAGAGAGGAGAAAAAAATGCTACAATTTACCACAAATAGGTAAACCAGGTATCTTTTGCACTCAGTTAATAGTTAGCAAGATAGAGTCAATTTGAAAAATGATTTCACAATAAGAAAGAAAAATCTTCCTTCCTATGGCTTATGCGAGGATTCTTCCTCCTTTTCCTCCTATCTCTACTGATCCTGGTACACCGTTCTTAAGCCTCCATCAGATTCACATTCCCTGATCTGTGCAGACAGTTCAGAATGACTTGGCTTCTTTGAAAGGGTCTTCTCTATGAGACCCTCTTACAGCATTCTAGAAACATGAAGCCATCAAAGTGGGTACATGGAGAAACATGGAAGGTGTTTGATGAAAGGAGACTCCGGGTCCTATTTTAATCTTTTATTTTAGCACAGTCACACTGTTTAGACTTGGCCTACATTTGTGGGCTATGGTTCAACAGTTTAACTTTCAGAGGCTTTGTTGTGTTATTTTGGTCTGCTTGGTATATATATCTGGTGGCCCTGGGGCTCCCATTGATTCTCATTGGTGTTGCCTGGCAAGGAGGAAGGGTTTCTCTAGGCCCAGCTGCAGGGACCTCTAGCTGGGGAAAGGAATCTCTGGCCTGTTGGGGGAGAAAAGTATGCTTCCCAGGTTGGACCACGTATTCAGCAAGATCATCCTTGCAGGTGCCACATGGCTACATCAGTTTTCTAGGTGGGAGAAATGAAGCCAATGAGGGTGAGGAGGCTTCTTGTACTGGTTTCTGGTTGTGGCAGGATCCCTCTTGCCATTGCCCTCCAGCCACTCAGCCTCTCTGGATTGGGGTGGGTGGTACTCAGGCTCATGGGGAAGGATAGCACTGCCCTTGGCTGCTTCTTGTCAGTAGAGTCCCTGGTGAATCCTCTTTGTTCTGCTGGTCTTGCTTGGTGTTTTCAGCAGGATTTCTGCTCCATCCAGAGAGGGATGAGTCTACCTGGGCTCTTCTGTTGCTAGGTTGGCAGTCAGGGTACATCAGGCCTGGATAGACTTGGATAGCCATCTTCTGTCATAAGATCACCTGTTGCTATGTTTATTCCTCCAGTCCTTGGTCTCTAACCAGTTCTTCTTCTTCCCATTCTTCAGCCTCCTTCTTTGATTTCCTCAGCATTATTTTCAGGGTGAAGAGTTGCGTTCAGCAGGACAGACCTGGGAGAAATGATCCTATGCCATCTTATATGGGCTGAAAGCTTACCATAATTACTTTTTGAATGAGATAATTTTACATTAATATACAATAATTTTAGCATAAATAAATTTTGAAATCAACTTATTATAGATAGAACAGTCTTGTCTAGAATTCTAATCTAGGAAAAGGGGAAAACCTCTTTCATTCCTATTTTTGTGTCTAATCAGGTTATCCTTTAAGAGTGTTCTAAGACTGAATTGATACATCCTGATTAAGACTGCCAATATTTAAACTCTAGTGATGTTGGTCATTTTTTAAAGTTTATTCATTTATTTTGAGAGAGAGAGCACACAAGTGGAAGAGGGACAGAGAGAGAGAACCCTAAACAGCCTCCACACTGTCAGCACAGAGCCTGAAGCAGGTCTTGACTTGATTGAACCCGGGAACTCTGAGATCATGACCTGAGCTGAAATCAAGAATCAGATGCTTAACTGACTGAGCCAGCCAGGTACTCTGATGCTGGTCTCCTGTGCATGGAACACCTCCTTTTATGATACCAGATTAAATAGACAAATGAGTTTAAGTATTATACATTAATCATCTAGATAGTTTTCTAGCTAGTTCTAGCTCAAATCCCTTCACTCAGTCTTGACCCAATCCTGAAATGCATGTAAATAATTTACTTATGTAGAATTTACCTACATGGCAAAAAACAAAAAAACCCAAAAAACAAAAACAAAAAACAAAAAACACGAAGACTTTGAAAAGGAAGAGATTTCTATTATTTTTGTGTCTAAGCAGGAAGAGATGATACTATTTCTAGTCTTTCTCATTAAATATTTAGCCTTGTTGCTTTTCCCTGGGATCACGTGAATATGGCAGATATTATCAAAGCTTGTGTTAATCCTCTGAATGGCAGAAGCTTTTTCAGGACGTTGTGAGAAGACAGGATGAAAATAGTAATGTTTTCATTGAGTTTTTCTTCTCCCATGCCTTCATTCTTTCACTATTTCAGATTTGCTTATATGCCCTACTTCTTCTCTTCAGCTGCCATTGTCATGGTGTTGCTGCGTTTGTATGATGGGGATTCGGATGTGATGGCAGAGAAGGTTCTGTACCTAAAAATCTTTGGCCAGTCACAAGGCAGGTCTTTAGGACCTACAGGATGGAGCTTTTGAAAGAGTTTATCCTTTATAAAAATAAAATGGAAACAAATGAAAGCATTTTATATACTACTTAGACCTGTAACAGCTTTGTGGCAAACCATGATATCAAATGAGCTCTAGTGGAGAGAATGTGTATGAATAATATACCACTATTAAATTAGGACTGTACAGAAAATTAAGTGAATGCATCAAATTTTAAGTGACATCTAATGTAGGAGGCGCTTAATACTTTTGTCCTGCTGGATGAAAATTTAGGAATTTTCTCAATGAAGCTTATAGTTTTGAATGACTTACAAAGAGTTGTACCACACAGAGGTTTCATACGTGCGATTCTTTAAAATGTTTCAGGATCTATTTTTAAGGATGTCTCAGATTATTAAAACTCAAGAATAATAATTGAAATGAAATAAATCTTTGTATTATATGTGTGTTATTTGTGGTTCTGTGAAAAATAATTTGTTTCCATTGCCTGAATCTTAGTTTGGCAAGAAAAATTTGGCCTCTTTAGGCCTTTTTAAAAAGAATGACAGTATACTGGTCATTTATATTGTTACAAGCACTTTGTTTTTCTTCGCCGTCATGCTTCTGAAAGAATGTAAACAGAATTTATTTTTAAAACCCTATTCATTATACATAAGTAGAAGTGACGGTGAACTCATTGGTCTTAGAACATCAGTGTATCTCCGAGTTTCTCCCCACCCCCCCCATCCCCCCCCAGCCAGGAAGACAGAGCATAGGAGCCTATGGAGAAATTCCCAGGGAGGTATTTATTAATATTCCTTGAAAGCTTATAAGTTTTATCATGGGTCTAAGAGTCTGTTAGTGTATCTCCCAGACATGGCTGACCCTTATTCTCATTTGGAAACTCTAAATGCAGGAAAGTGTAAGGCCTGGGATGTGTTATCCTGGGGAGGGTGAGCATAATAAATGAGGAATAATTCATGCTGAGCCATTGCCCTGCATCCAGGTGTACTGGGTAACACTGAGATTTATGAGCTACACCTGACTCAGAGGAAGCAGTCCATGCGGCATATTCAACCCAGCCTACTTGCAGAACCACTAGGGACCTCATATTGTAGGACGGGGCTTAAATAGGGCAATGGAGCTTCCAAAAGTTCTGATGTGACTCTTACTCAGAAGTTATCATCCAATACTTCCATCCATAACTAGGTACCACCCTGGAGAGGCTTGGGTGATAAAATTTAAGTGTCCATTCCCCCCCTTTCCCCCCAAATGCCTTTAGATAGAGTAAACATTTAACAGAGTAGGTTCTCTGGTCTCCAACTTCAGTGCCTTCCACAATACAGCAGTGCTCTAGAGCAGATTCCCCACTCTTTATTTTATTTATTTATTTTTGAGAGAGCGAGAGAGCACGAGCTGGGGAAGGAGAGAGAGAGAGAGAGAGAGAGAGAGAGAGAGAGAGAGAGAGAGAGAGAGAGAGAGAGAGAGAGAGGAGACACAGAATCCGAGCCAGGCTCCAGCCTCCAAGCTGTCAGCACAGAGCCTGAGGCGGGGCTCAAATTCATGAACCGTGAGATCATGACCTGAGCTGAAGTCAGATGTTTAACCGACTAAGCCACCCAGGTGCCCCAAATTCCCCACTCTTTTAAACATTTTTTAAGACATTTGACAATGGATCCAACGCTGCTTGGTGTTGTGTCATGATGAGATTAAGACTGATTGACAATCTTTGGAGCTAGCAATTAGCAGCATAACACTCATGAGGCTAGAAAAGCAAAGTGAGCCCAGACTTTAATTAAAAGATAATTAAAATTATTATATACTCCTGAGAGAATTAATATGCATTCTTGTTCATAATATATTTAAATTAATAACATTGTTAAAATATATGACATGAAAAGATGTCTACTTTCTAGTTTTTAAATACTCTTTTAACTTTGTTATTTGGGAAATTTTAGATTATATTACCTAAGTACGTAACTATCAAAGCAATTGGAGGAAATGAGGTACAGGATTTAAAGTGCATCTTTATTCATTTTCACTTGTTAAAGTATATAAAAACAATTTCTTTGTGACCTAAAAAGATATATCTGTTAATTCTTTAAAATTTCGAAGTGAATTGTAACTTTTTTCCCCTTAAATTTTAGCTTTCAGATTAGTGAAATTAGCTCTGGCCCATACTAACTTGGTTTGACTGAAGTTCTGCGCCATGTTTATTCAAAATATCTAATTAGGTTTAGGAGAAAAACAAGATAACTTACCCTGAAGACTCCATAAATCTTGGCAGGGAATCATACTCAAAGGCCGTGGTTTTAAGCACTCTGATGGAACTTACGTTTAATTTAATAACGGTCATATGTTCCATGCTGTGATCTGTGTCTGGTGGTGACAACATATATGCTTCATAGTTTCAAGCAGAAACAGTAAATCTCACACTTGAGGGGTTGAAATTTACGTATGTATTTCACGGTGTGCCTCCGATCTTTTAAGTCCTTACCTGTCAGTTGTCGATTAATTATATTTAATGTTACCTTTTTGACAAATACTTCCTGAGCCAATCATGAAAAAAAAAAAACACTCCAAGAATTATATTATATATTATATATTATATTATATTATATTATATTATATTATATTATATTTATTATATTATACTATATTAATTATATATTATATTATATTATATTATATTATATTATATTATATTATATTATATTATATTATATCATATTATAGAACTCCAAGGATGATATAATAATAGTTAATGTTCGTGGACCACTTACTCTGTGTCCGGCCTGGTTCCAAGTGCTTGGTGTGAATTGCATTCTGGTTGCCGCTCTTGCTCTGGGTACTGCTGGGTGCCCGTCAGCGCCCTGAGGCGCTCTGAGAACAGACATTCAAATGCTTCCTCTCTCAGGACACATAAAGGAGTTCTTCAGCGAGGTATTGACTGGGGTGGAGGTACTGTTTGTGGATATGGGGCGTTCCCAAGAGTGTGGTGAGAGATCTCTCAACAACTCCGCTTCAAAACCGTCTCACCTTTGCGCACACGTATACCCGATATTATCCTGCCCAGCCTTTTGCTGCCGGACTTTTTACCCTGCAATTTGCATGAGGTACCAACAGGTCAACTCAAATCCAGGTATTGGTAGAAGGCACGGGGGACCGACCAACCAAACTACCACTTCGACCTAAATGCCACAGAAGAACCAGTTGCCAATGCCGCCTTCTAGAGGTCCCTGTGGATAATTTGCTGGGATGTATTAGGAAAAACCTACTAAGTATCATGCAAGACTGGGGAGTCATAGCCCCAGCAATTCCCTTTTTCTCTTTCCCCCAATTCCTGCTTAATTGGATTTAGAAATCTGTGCGTGTGTATGTATATGTGCACATGCACGCACGTGTGCACCTGTCTGTGTGTGTGTGTGTGTGTATGGTGGGGGTAGGGTGTGCAGGTTATGACTGGGGCGGTTCATGTCTAAATTTCTCTTTAAAAGGTAAAGTACTTGATGCTTCTTGTCCCCAACTGTGAGTCCTAGTCATCGATTCCAGGGCAACAGGAAAAGTCCCACTCACGGTCTTGGTGCATTACGATGCGGATGAATTAGCAAGCTCATGAAAAGGAATAATGGGAGAGAAAGTTTACAAATTAGATTGAATTAGATCACAATTCAGTCTTCAGACTAGCTCAGGAGATTTATACCATAAGCAGATGGAAGGGTAATGTAACATTGTATTTTTATTTGAAAAAAAATTTAATGTTTACTTACTTTTGATAGAGGGAGACAGAGTGTGAGCAGGGGAAGGGCAGAGAGAGAGGCAGACACAGAATCCGAAGCAGGCTGCAGGCTCCTAGCTGTCAGCGCAGAGCCCAATGCGGGGCTCAAACTCACGAACTGCAAGATCATGACCTGAGCTGAAGTCAGACGCTTAACCCACTGAGGCACCCAGGTGCCCCAATAATGTAATATTTTAAAACTTAGGTTATTTAAATGTTAAAATCTGAATTATAAGTGTTCTGTCCTTTTTTTTCTTTTCTCTTTTCTTTCTATTCTTTTCTTTTCCTTTCTTTTTTCTTTTTTTTTTTTTTTTTTTTTGGATGGTGCTATCAAAAGAGAATTATTTCTGTCTTGCTCCTGCAGGGGATCTGGCTTTTCAGTATCATGCTAGTTCTGAAAAAAATAATGTGTCTTTCCAGACAAATATGATAGATTTAAATGTTATAGTTGTAGCTCAGATACACAAATAGCTTATGATGAACTCTTACCCCTTAGAATTTGTGTTTCTCAAAGTTATTTAGAACAAGTAATTGTAAAATGTAGCATTGAGGAGAACAGCAAATTGGTGCTGAGCATGATGAATCACTGAGCATTCTTATGGGTACAAGACATTAGGATAAATTAGTTTGATCTCACTAGAAAACAGAATGAAGTGTGAGGACCTCATGCCTGTTTACTTGTTTGTTTGTGTTTCATCACATGGTCCAGGTCATTCAATAAGATGATTTTCTAGTGTTAAATTAGCATGCCTGAACTTGCTTGCATTCAAATCTTATTTTCAGATGGTTGGATGGAAAGCACTGGAGGCTTTATACAACAGGGAATTGAGGTTTCCAACATAAAGAGCCTGCTCCTTTATAGCAGATCACGTCTTTCAGGATGGTTACACAATCAGATCTTTGCTTTTGCCACGCAGCCTACAATGTTGCCATGGGACACACAGCCATGGCAGATTTACAGCCTGAGAAAACCTTGATATACCTTCTGTGCTCATATCATTCTGAAATCAATTCTTAGTAACTCTGCCAGGTGTTTCTTAGTCCTGGCTTGTCTATACTTCCTGTTAGTGTGGAACTAGGATATTCCTGGTTCAGTTCTTTTTAAATTTCTAACCTCACAAATGACACGAATCACATGTAAAAGAACATGGAGTATGAAGAAAATATAAATCTGACAATCTAAGTGCAGTTTCACACATTCCTTGTCGCCAAGACAGAACGAAGATGTACTTATGCTCGGAAAAATTCTATGTCGAATGGATAAATCATTAGTAGCCCATTTAAAATCTCATCGCTTTATTTTGAAAATGCAAGCGTTGTAAGTCACATCCAGGTGGAGGCTCTCAATCTTCTCCTCATATCCTCTTGCAGTCTTCCCTAAAGACAAGGGAATGTTAATCTAATTGGTAAAATTTCAGGGCACAGTACCACCTTTGCTAATGGACAGGGCATAGGGTACTTTCTGGTAGGAGAGCTTGCTGAGGCTTTTTCTTAAAAGGAAGTGGTTTCTTCCTCTCTCTCTCTCACTGCCCCTCTCCTGCTTCCTTTCTCCTCCCTCCCTTCTCCCTCCCCCCTCTCTCCTCCCCTTCCCTCTCCCCTGGCCCCTCCCCCTCTCTCCTTTGGCCTCTTCTCTGCTTTCTTCTCACATAAGAGAAATGGTATGTTCTACATGTGAAAGATTCTTAACGTCTATTTATTTATTTTTGAGAGAGAGACAGAGAGAGCAAGTGGGGAGGGGAAGAGAGAGAAGGAGAGAGAGAATCCGAAGCAGACTCCACACCGTCAGCGTGGAGCCTGAGGTGGGGCTCCAACTCATGAACTGTGAGATCATGACCTGAACAGAAACCAAGAGTGGAGCCTTAACCGACTGAGCCACCCAGGTGCTCCTACAAGTGAAATTTTTGAATAGATGGTTAAAGTTATTTTATTTCTCCTTAGACTCTTCAGAGATAATTTCTTTCCGCTTTTTCTTTTGTCACTGGTTCTAAATGCTTTACCAACATGATTGCCTTATCTATACACATTCATAATTATGAATGTTTCTTTTAGAAACATTTGGTGAGAATCGAACACAATCCTTTCTATTGGTCTTAACCATCAAAGAAAGTCAGCGAACTTAGTTTTTGATACACAATCATAAAAACTGTAATTAATACTAAGATTATAGAAGCTTTTTTACCCACCAGAAAACACTGATGATTTACATTAAATGTGTCAACTAAAAAGTAGATATCTGATCAGCCAATTTTTCCTTCATTCTCTTTGTCTGCAACCAAGCATTAGCATCAGGATTATTTGTGTGCTATTTTTGTGATTCCTCTGCTTACCTGGTAATTGCCCTCCTTTTTAGTTTTCTGAAAACTTTCCTCTACTCATATTTTCTCAATATTGCTGAAAGTTCCTTTGAGATAAAACCTGTAAATTACTGCTATATCCTGAGATCGAGTTTTCCCAGAGATGGAAACTTAAACTCATTTAATGTAGGTATGTATTCGCTGACATGCTCCTCACCTGCTTGGATTTCAATTCTGTGTTTCTTCTTTTCGTCCCACCCTTCCATTTCAAAACCAATCTTTCTGGGGAAGATATATACAAACTGTTTGTTGAGGGGTTCTGCTTTTAGCAAATTACTTCTCAGGTTCCTTTTGTTTTGTTTTCTTATTATAAACATAGCTGAAAGAACTTTCTGTGGCTTTTAGAATTTCTGGATTTCTGGGAATTTTTCCTTTGTGACCCTCTTTTCATGTACTTATGTTATGATGTTATATTCATCTTTGAACTTCTACTAGTCTTTCTTTTTTCAATAGACAAGTAATTTAGGTTTACTCTGAGAGGGCATCTTTGAATACTGTCCAGGGGAAGGGTGGGTGTGACCAAAGTCATGCTCCAGGTCAGGACATCCTGCTGGGAGATTCACCCATGAGCAGGCTCATGCTCTGTGTCTACATTCATGTCACCACACTTTAGAAGTACAGACAGGTCTTGGTAATGTAGTGGTCAATAAAGAACAGATTAATAAACACTTGACTAATTCTCCTAAACAAACGTGGGAAGAAAAGTAACCAATGAAACTCCGAGGAAAATGCAAATCGGGTGCCAGTGAAGCAACCCGATATCAAAGATCCGAAATCCAATCTATCTTAATTGTCAAGTGGTCATTAAAGAAAAGAGAACTGGAAAATCATAAGCTTTAGACCAGGTGTACTCAGAATTGTTAGACGTTTCCTAAGGCAGCATTAAATTTTCTTCTGAAGGATTTACAGCTGGCTATTCATATATACCATTAGCATTTCTCTATATTTCTAGATGTGGGTAAGAAAAGAAAGTCATCATCTGTTGTTCTAGAATATACTTTCCTTTTTCCTCCTCCCAAGGTATGTTTTTTCTCTAGGTGAATAGGTGATTAAAATAACTAAATTATAGGAGCGCCTGGGTGGCTCAGGCAGTTGAGCGTCTGACTACAGCTCAGGTTATGATCTCATTGTTCGTGAGTTCGTGCCCTGCATCGGGCTCACTGCTGTCAGCGCAGAGCCTGCTTTGGGTCTTCTGTCTCCCTCTCTCTCGGCTGTCCCCACCCCCTGCCAGCTTGTGCTCTCTCAAAAATAAATAAACATTTAAAACACAGAACCGAAACTAGATTTTATATTCAATTAAATATAAAATAAAATTAAAAGTGATTAATACTAAACACTGACCTCTGCTAAATCATTACACTCTTGTCAAGTGACACATAAATGATGCAATAGCTTTTTGATTTATTATGTAGGAACATCATATTAACAAGGGTGCTCACCACAAAAATAGTTAACGTTTGGGGCGCCTGGGTGGCGCAGTCGGTTAAGCGTCCGACTTCAGCCAGGTCACGATATCGCGGTCCGTGAGTTCGAGCCCTGAGTCAGGCTCTGGGCTGATGGCTCGGAGCCTGGAGCCTGTTTCCGATTCTGTGTCTCCCTCTCTCTCTCTGCCCCTCCCCCGTTCATGCTCTGTCTCTCTCTGTCCCAAAAATAAATTAAAAAAAAACGTTGAAAAAAAAATTAAAAAAAAATAGTTAACGTTTTGTTAAGGTTAACTTTCCTTTGGTGTGCGTTGTCCATTTCAATAGAGAAACGACAAAAGGAGAACTAAAACATTTATTTATTCATTTGTTCACTTCACAAATATTTGTTGAGAATCTAACATATATCCTAGAAATGATACTGCTAGAAATAAAAGAAACCAAATAAACAATTGCTCTAATATTTTGCAGATTATAGTATACTGAGGGACAAGGAAACCTACAATTATAATACATTGTGATAGGTTACTTAGAAGATGAGCAAATCAGAAAAGCACCTAGACCACGACCAGACTGTTAAAAGATTTCCTGCAACATGTGGCACTAAGCAGACTCATTGAGAAGAGATGGAAGAAAGGTAAAGAACAGATCTGATGGCCTATACCATGATGTAGAACACCACAGGGTTGAAAACATTCAAGATTTGCATTGTATAATTCTCTTTTGGTTTAAGAATGGGAAATGTATTGGGGGATGCTACCAGAAATCAAAAGGGAGAGTGTGGGACCGGCCAGTAAATTCTTTAGTAGTTCATGGAAGAGATGATAGTGACCTGGATTGGGCAGTGTCAGTGAAAGAGGTGAGCAATTGGATGTGAAAGATGTTTTGAAGTTAGAGCTATAGGACTTGGCACTTGATTAAGTGAGGACGCTGAGGAAGTGAAGGAGGTCTCCAAAATGATGTTCTGGTTTCTGACTTGAGAACATGGGTTGGGATCTTGTTTGTTTGAGATAGGGAATGTCAGAAAACAAATTGGATACAATCATTATGTAAGACCTCTTCTCTTCTCTTGTCTTCTCTTTCTCCTGTTCTCTCTTCCCCACCCTTCTTTCTACTTCTCTCCTTCCCCCCCTCCTGTCTCTTTCCAGCCCTCCCCCATCTTTGAAGACTGAATCTTTAGGTTAAAATTTCCTATCCCTTGAAGTCACCGTCTTCTATGAAGCCCAAAATTATTTTGACAAAGAAAAGTCACTTTAACTTCTGTACTAAGAACTAATCTGTGGGTAAAAATAACAACAGTCTATCACCTTGCCAAGTTATTTCAAATATCTTTAAATGCTTAATCAAAGGAGACAGAACATTGATGGACTTAAGGACATTTGCCACGAGTATCTCTTGACCTTATTTAAGGATTGAAGATGGAGCGAGGCAAATTATTCTGTGCAAAATAAAATAAAAGTAACCAAGGAAGATATATCCTTGGGAAATTACATGCTGCCATGTAAATATATTTTTTATGGATTTTACTTTGAGTACTTAGAAGGAATAAAAAGGGAGTTTTTATATTTTGTAACAGGGCTCTGCAAATGAGAGAAATCGCACTTAAAACCGTGTTGACAATGAAAATAACTGAATTCATTTTCTTTGTTACCCAAGAAAAGAGAGTTAAATCTAATCCACCCAGGGACTCAAATGCTATTACTGGGTCTTCTCGTGTCCCCATCTGTCTCACATCTCGGCTTTGGTTTTTGTTAAGTATCGGCTCGTTCTCTTCTACTGAAGATGGATCTCTCCAAGAGGAACAAGAGCGTGGTGATGGTGGTTAGCATTACCTCAGCTAGTGTCCACAGAGCCATGAGAGGGCGTTTTTCTTTCACTGATCCTATAGAAAATTCCAGAAGATTCTAACTGGTCTGGCTTGGGTCATGGCTGCAACGCTTCTTTGGCAATTGTGGCCAGGAGGGTAGGAAACTGTGGCAGTCCCCTAGAATTATCTGGTATCAAGTAGTTCTCCAAAAGAAATGAGGACAGGGTGTTTGCTGTCACCCCCAAAACAGGACACAATATTGGACAGACTAAAACAGCCCATGTCCTTTACATTTCTACTGAATGCATTTGCAAATACTGAATGCATTTGCATTTGCAAATTGGAACATATTACCAGACTATGGTAAATTACCAGACTACTTAATCATGTCAATGCCCAACCATTGGCATAAGTAGACAACTAAAGGAAATTGGTCACTAAAAAATTATTTACGTTATTGCACATTATTGAAGAAAATGTTTCAGAAATGGCTTCATGATGTTAGGCTGTGCTCCTATTGTAAACTGAACAAGAATTCTAGTTATTGTAGTTGTTTAAGTCATTGTCACCAACATGTTTCTTTTTCTTTTTGAGTTTTGTTAGGAAGCAACTTGCTGCTTTAGCTTTAGCTGGATAGTCCTTTGCGGCCTGTTTTTATTGCCAATAACGGAGTAATTTCCTTAGTCTGCTATTTCTCTCCTCGTGTGAACTACAGTCATCTTCCCATAACATTTGCTTAAAGATGAGTGTCATCTATTCTGTCAGTCAGGCAGGACTAAATTGCTATACCCACTGGTTCTGAAAAAATAAGGGTGCCTAAGTGGCTCAGTCAGTTAAGCATCCCACACTTGGTTTTAGCTTAGGTCATGATCTCATGGTCCTGAGACCAAGTCCTGTGTCAGGCTCCAGGCTGAGCGTGCAGTCACCTTGGGATTCTCCCTCCGTCTCTCGCTGCCCCTCCCTCCCTCCCTCAAAAGAAATAAATAAATAAGTAAATAAGTAAATTTAAAAAAAAGGGGTTCTTCCTTTTTTGACCTCATTGTTTCAATTTATGTATTAATAACAAAATTAAAGTACTAGAAGAACTTAAACAAAGAGGTATGTTGTGTTCATTTGTTTTTCTTGTGGCAGGTCCCAACAAACCTGGCAGTTATAACCAGCATCCGTGTGCCAAAAAATAGAAAAATTAATTGTGCGTTGTTTAATTTACACTTCTATCAAAACAGAGAGACAATACATGTTGTTTGCTCAATGATTTTCCTGCCACAACTCACCCGAGGAATTTTTCTCATTTTTCGTACTTGAGGATTCAGTTGATTTCAAAGTAAATCCTTTTAAAAGGGTATCGAGGGGTGCCTGGGTGGCTCAGTCAGTTAAGCGGCCGACTTCGGCTCAGGTCACGATCTCGCGGTCCGTGAGTTCGAGCCCCACGTCGGGCTCTGTGCTGACAGCTCAGAGCCTGGAGCCTGTTTCAGATTCTGTGTCTCCCTCTCTCTCTGCCCCTCCCCTGTTCATGCTCTGTCTCTCTCTGTCTCAAAAATAAATAAACGTTAAAAAAAATTTTTTTTTTTAAATGGGTATCGAATTTGTTGGTCAGCTTTTCACCCATGCCAACTAAGCCTGAGAGCTAGGAGAGCTCTGACTGCTCTTCTACAACAAAAGCTTGGCTACTCTGGAGAAACGATGTCATTGTTAATGTAAAGATAACACGGCTACCTGGATGACCATGTTGTCTTATGCTTTCTTATTATGGCTCTACATTTGTTTCACGGAAAGAAGTGATGCTAGCGGGTCACAAATGTTCACTTTCTGAGATTCATGCTTCTATTTATAGCTAGGCCACCTCTTATTGGATTATTCTGACTTTTCTTAAACCTAATACTTGACAAATAGCTCCTGTGCTTGTCCAATTTGCTAGGCTACTGCACATCGCCTTGACAACTCAAGGGTAGACTCTTCCATCACTATGGAAACAAGTCAATATAAACATCTTCACATTTTATTTATAGACTAGGTAATGTAAAGGGCATCTTACACACTTGATATGATCTGAAATGAAATATGGTAGCTGCTTCTTATTTTTAATTAATAGGATTAGTGGTTGACACTGACAGACAGCATTTTCTCACAGCTAGGGAGGCAAAACTGCAATTGTCATCGTATCTGTTACTTTAATTTACAGGTTTTTTCCATTGTTCAAGGTTAACGTCTAGACCTATGGTAGAAAACCTAACAGATGACGGTAACATGAAAAGGGAGCTTATGGACACTTTAGGAGAGGTACCAAATCTCAAAAACAACTATAAGCTGCCATAACAATCTTCCACAAGTAATTGGAATAGGGAATGAATAATTCACTTCCTTACAGATTTCATTGTGTAATAGAAAGAACACAGGACACTAATTCGCTAAAAGATTTGGAGAAGCCACTCATTTTATTTTAGCTTCCCCATCTATAAGATGAGTATAATAATATTTACCTACTGGATTATTGTGAGGATTACAATATGAAAAAAATATCTATCCCAGTGCCTCTTTATAATAGATGATGAACAAACGGGAGACTTATCATCATTAAATGTGAATTTTTAAATACTTAAATGATTACTAATCGCCCTTAATTACACAGTTCTCATTTGCCATACTGATAGATTTTGTAACCATCTCATTAAGTCCACTGATTTGGTAGAGATAGAAGGGAAATGTGTCCATATTCCACTTCTCATTTGAAAAATTTCAAATGTAAAATCAAACGGGATTCTGTAAATAAAAGAACAAATAGTACCTTTTGAACAGCTATTAGTTGTTTGTTTTATGTTTGTTTTAAATTATAGAATCTACTATATAACTTTCCTGTTCCGAGTAAGGAGGGCTTACCTTTCTTTGTTTCTGAAAAATATTGTTCATCACAATTATTATCATTCAAGAAACTTTTGTCCTGTGAGTTTGGGAAAATCTAGAGGACTTAAAAAGCTTTCCAATGTGTGTACATGTGTGTATGTGTACATGTGTGCATGTGTGTGTGTATGTGTGTGTGTGTTCTTAAATATGGCATTGATATCTCCTGAAGCTGAATTAATTTTGAGTAAAAGTTCCTTTTCTTTCTTAACACATACGAGACCAAAAACACCAGATCTTGAATATCAGAAGGAGCAAACACTAAGGTATATTGTTTATTTTTTAAACTAAATATTTATTTATTTATTTATTTTGAGAGAGAAAGGGAGACAGCACAAGTGGGGTAGGGGTGGGGGCAGAGAGAGAGGCAGAGAGAGAATCCCAAGCAGGATCCATGCTCAGCCCTACATGGGGCTCCATCCCAAGACTGTGAGATCATGATCTGAGGTGAAATCAAATGTCAGATGCTCAACCGACTGAGCCACCCAGGCGCCCCAGGTCTACCATTTATTTTAGGAAGTTGATGGAAACCATTCCACAAAGACAATTTCTAGCTTAATTTTCTCCCTAAATGAAAAATTTCCCTTGGTTTTAATTCGGTTTCTAAGGATTTTTTGTTATATCCTGAGATCCTATATTTATGTATCTTTGGATAAAGAAACACATTTTTCTTGTTCTTCTTATATTTTCCTGGAATAACTGTTTCTATAGTATTCTGGTGGTAAATATGCAAATATGTGAATTTATGCAAACATGCTTAAGTTTTGTCCTTTGCTTTTAAGAAATATTCTTATACTATAGCCAAATTACATAAGAAACAAAAAAAAGCCTGATAGCCAATAAGCACGTGGGTTTTTTTTAAGTAAGCATTTCTTTTTATGTTCTTCTGTTTTATTTTATTTAGTAAGATAAGATTTTAAATGCTGGCAAATTGGAGAATGTCACTACTAACACATAAAGAATGTGAACTCTGTCCTAGGGAAAAGAGATCATGATAATAAGCTGTAAGGAGGGAAGCTTGATATCAACTTGGTGAGCTCTTAAGGTTCTTTTGGGGTCTATTTCTGTGGATTAGCTTGATATTATTCATTATATCATTAAACAGTTTCTCCTAAATTCCCCCACCATACAAAAAGAAGAATTAAGCTAAAAAATGCAAATGCAGGACTCCTGGCTGACTCAGTCTGAAGAGCATGCAACGCTTGATCTCCGTGTCACGTGGGTCATGAATTCAAGCCCTGCATTGGGTGCGGAGAATACTAAAAAAATAAATAAACTTAAAAAGTGCAAATTCCAAAGGGCTCTTTCCTTTGCCCTTCATTTTGGTGCAAAGTGCTAAAAGGCAAAGGTTGATTTCCTAGAATTCAACTGTTTTAGCAGAAGAACTTAGTTAAAAATAAATGAATGGAAGAAGTATCGTGTTATTAAGTTAAAAAGCCCAGAAATGATCCCAGGAATTTTTACCTTTCTACATTTACCCTTTTCTACTAAAGAAATGCATACTGAATTGAGAAACACTGATGCATGCGGTTACTGGCAGGCAAGGCAGCAGACTGAGACCAAACTCTAACAATTCTAAAACACACACACACAACCAGTCCTATCACTGTTTCATTAATACTACCTACAATTTCAGGCTTGTACTCGCATTCAACAGATTCTTATGGAAAGATCCATCATATAAAATGGAACGGTATGTCTTCCAGTTAAGCTTATTTCCAGACTATTTGAAAAAGCTGATTGTTTGGCCATGTGCAAAGCGAAGCATTAAGAATGTATTCTCAAGTTACGTCAAGCAACCATCGTCTGGTTTTAGAGAACTTAGTTTACATGTGTTGCGGTAGACTGTGGTACTTGTTCACAGTTCTCCTCCCTTCTCTTTCCTTGATAGCATTCCCCATGCACACAGTATATTTCTTCACACCACTGGCTTTTGGCCTGGTCTTACGACTCGCTCCGACAAATGGAAGTGGCTGAATTGACAATGTACTTTCTGAACACGGCATTAGAAGGCAGTCTGTGCTTCTGCCCCCATTTTTTGCCCTTCTGCCATGACATCATTGCATCATAGATGGGGGCAACTCTTTCACCAAAGTCCTAAAATTTTTTTTTTTAACGTTTATTTATTTTTGAGACAGAGAGAGACAGTACATGAACAGAGGAGGGGCAGAGAGAGAGGGAGACACAGAATCTGAAACAGGCTCCAGGCTCTGAGCTGTCAGCACAGAGCCCGACGCGGGGCTCGAACTCACGGACCGTGAGATCATGCCCTGAGCCGAAGTCGGACGCTTAACCGACCAAGCCACCCAGGCGCCCCTCACCAAGGTCCTAGAGTGAAAAGACACATGGAACACACCTGTACCCAACCCACCGCCTGGAGCAGACTCACCGCAGCCAATCCCCAGATGCATGAATGAGAAATAAAGGTCTGTTGTTTTAAGCCTGAAAGTGTGGGCTGGTTTGTTATATATAAATATAATAGGAAAAGATTAAGAATACAAGACACAAAGAATTAAATTCAGAATAAAATTTCAAGGGTGACATCATTCTAGAGCACATTTGCAGTTTACCCAGGAATGGGAGAAAGACCTTAGCAGCAAGCTGTTAGCACTAAGACCTGACTGCACGTAGTGGGGCTTCTGCTGAAGGGCAATTATAGGCGCTGAATGCTCATCCTTGCAAGGACTAGAATAAAGCATGAGACTGGAGGGCCTACAGTTAAAAGGACTAGGGTCTTGAGGAGATTATCAGGACCACAGTTCTATCAGAGCAAAGAAAATAAAGAAACAGAGACTACAAACGGAGTAGAAGATCAGAGGAAAATTAGCAGCTAAGACTAATGGTTGGCTGAGTCCCTAAGTGGTTGAGCTATTTCTTCCTTAACTTTTTCCTTTTATGGCAAAGCTTGGCCCATGGTCCCAAATACTGGAAAAGGATGGGTCAAGGGACAAGGGAGGACCTGACATCAGAGGTCAGGGTCACTTCAACATGAATTATCCTCATAATAAGCTGACAGAATCTGAAAGGATCTTTTCAAAATGGGGCCTGAGGGAGCTATAAATACACCCACAGGACCCGTAAGAAAGCAAATAGCTAACTTAAGGTGAAATGAACATGCTACCAGCTTTTCAAGACAGAATAAAACCGTAGGTGGTCTCTTCACTGCGTTTGGTCATCATTGTATTGGTACAAGCTTACCAAACAGAAACTTTCCTTAAAGAATTATGATGAAAATTCATTTTCCTTTTACAAAAGCTACATTTGAATTGAAAGGTTTTCAGACAGGACTGCACTTTCTCCAATGGCAGCATGATTCATCTCCTGGAATGGACGTTCCTCTCTCTTGCCTAGGATTGTCAATTGTTTTTCCAACCTTGTACTGTAAACTTTTGATCTTTTAGATTCTTCTGACCCAAATCTTTCTACTTTTCTAAACCCATTTCACAGTACGCTCCTCTCCTTCAACAAAACCCGTCTTATTTATTTATTTATTTATTTATTTATTTATTTATTTATATTTTATTTATATTTTATTTTATTTTATTTTTATTTCTCCCTGGTGGGTTTTTATATGGGTATATTTATTTTTTTTTTTGAATGAAATTTGTTGTCAAATTGGTTTCCATACAACACTCAGTGCTCATCCCAACAGGTGCCCTCTTCAATGCCCATCACCCACTTTCCCCTCCCCTCCACCACCCATCAACCCCCAGTTTATTCTCAGTATTTAAGAGTCTCTTATGGTTGCCTCCTTCCCTGTCTGTAACTTTTTTTACCCCCTTCCCCTCCCCACCCTGGTCTTCTGTTGAGTTTCTCAGGATCCACATATGAGTGAAAACATATGGTATCTGTCTTTCTTTGCCTTACTTATTTCACTTAGCATAACACTCTCCAGTTCCGTCCATGTTGCTATAAATGGCCAGATTTCATTCTTTCTCATCACCAAGTAGTATTCCATTTCATATGTATAAACCACATCTTCTTTATCCATTCGTCAACTGATGGACATTTAGGCTCTCTCCATAAATCTAATGTACAGAAATCAGTTGCGTTATTATACACTAATAATGAAGCAACAGAAAGACAAATAAAGAAACTGATCCCATTCACAATTGCACCAAGAATCATAAAATACCTAGGAATAAACCTAACGAAAGTTGTGAAAGGTCTGTATGCTGAAAACTATAGAAAGCTTATGAAGGAAATTGAAGAAGATACAAAGAAATGGAAAAACATTCCGTGCTCATGGATTGGAAGAATAAATATTGTTAAAATGTCAATACTACCCAAAGTAATCTACACATTTCAGTGCAATCCCAATCAAAATTGCACCAGCATTCTTCTCGAAGCTGGAACAAGCAATCCTAAAATTTGTATGGAACCACAAAAGACCCCACATAGCCAAAGTAATATTGAAGAAGACCAAAGTGGCATCACAATCCCAGACTTTAGCGTCTATTACAAAGCTGTTATCATCAAGACAGCATGGTATTGGCACAAAAACAGACACATAGAACAATGGAATAGAATAGAGAACCCAAAAATGGCCACAAACGTATGGCCAACTAATCTTTGACAAAGCAGGAAAGAATATCCAATGGAAAAAGACAGTCTCTTTAACAAATGGTGCTGGGAGAACTGGACAGCAACATGCAGAAGAATGAAACTAGACCACTTTCTTACACCATTCACAAAAATAAAATCAAAATGGATGAAACACCTTAATATGAGACAGGAAACCATCAAAACCCTAGAGGAGAAAGCAGGAAAAAACCTCTCTGACTTCAGCCACAGCAATTTCTTACCTGACACATCTCCAAAGGCAAGGGAATTAAAAGCAAAAATGAACTATTGGGATCTCATGAAGATAAAAAGCTTCTGCACTGCAAAGGAAACAATTAACAAAACTAAAAGGCAACCGATGGAATGGGAAAAGATATTTGCAAATGACATATCAGATAAAGGGCTAGTATCCAAAAATCTATAAAAAACTCACCAAACTCCACACCCTAAAAACAAATAACCCAGTGAAGAAATGGGCAGAAGACATGAATAGATACTTTTCTAAAGAAGATACCCAGATGGTCAACAGGCACATGAAAAGATCCTCAACGTCACTCCTCATCAGGGAAATACAAATCAAAACCACACTGAAATACCACCTCACACTGGTCAGAGTGGCTAAAATGAACAAATCGGGACACTATAGATGTTGGCGAGGATGTGGAGAAACGGGAACCCTCTTGCACTGTTGGTGGGAATGCAAACTGGTGCAGCCACTCTGGAAAGAGTGTGGAGGTTCCTCAAAAAATTAAAAATAGTTCTACCCTATGACCCAACAATAGCACTGCTAGGAATTTACCCAAGGGATACAGGAGGGCTGATGCATAGGGGCACTTGTACCCCAATGTTTATAGCAGCACTTTCCACAATAGCCAAATTATGGAAAAACCCATCTTATTTAGTATGATGAACATCGCAGTCAGCAGTGCTGAGCTTATCAGCCTTCTTCATATACTAACCTTGTGGTCTGGGCCCATCTTTACTCTAGTCGAGCATTAGTTTCTCTGCTGATATATATATATATATATATATATATATATATATATATATATATATATATAATTTGACATTTTAAATGAGATGTTAAAAAAAGAAATATTCCAGGGGCGTCTGGGTGGTTCAGTCGATTAAGCATCTGACCCGTGCTCTCTGCTCAGGTCGTGATTTTATAGTTCATATGATCGAGCCCCCCTGTCAAGGTTTGTGCTGATAGTGCAGAGTCCGCTTGGGATTCCCTCTCCTCCTTTCCCTGTTTGGGGTGAGTTCTTCCATCTGTTGCAAGATACATGTCATTCAGCGTGGTTGCCCTGTATCACTGCTTATTTTTTAAGTGTATATTTTGTGTTTCAAACCAAATGCAAAGCTTTGCAGGGCATAGAAAAAAAATTACAAATTTTTGTGTAGTAATTGCCTAGTGCAGAGATTTGTTTATTGACGGCAATCCATGAAGAGTAGAATCTGAGGGCATTAAAAGGAACTTTAAAAAAATCAGAGTCCATCTCCTTGTGTGATATGATGCTGATGATAATGCTGCTGCTGCTGCTGATGATGAAGAAAAAAAATATACGTACGCATTTGCTCATGGATCTATCTTAAGATGGTCTTATTTTTTAAAAAAATAGTTTTTAGTTTTCTATAAGTATGATTTAATTCCTGTAAATATAGATTTAAAAATAATTCATGTCAAATATCATGTTCGTGATGTAAGGATTCACATAAAATACTTTTAAATTTACATTTCTTTTATTATAGATTTTTTTGAAAAGCAGTATTGATCAGCATATTCTCTCATGATGTATAATGAGAAAGTAGCTTTCTGTGGCATTATCAATATATAGCATTAAAAATGCATGAAATAGCGTGAGAATTTAAAAACTGAACCTAGACCAGGATGAGGAAATTTTTTTTTTTATGAAGGGTCATATAGTAAATATCTTAGGCTTGATGGTCTCTCTTGTAACTAGTCAATTCTGCATTGTTGTGCAAAAGTAGCCATAGACTAGCTAAGTGAATGAGCATGGATATAATCCAATAGACCCTTCATTTACAAAAACAGGGCCGGCTTCTGGTCCATAGTTTGTGAAGCACTGATAGACAATCATATCTGAGTTATCACATTAGTTTCCTATTTGTAGTAAGCCAGCGACTTTCTGGTTTTTCAATGGATATGTTTTATTCTATAAATCAACTCTCAAAATAAAATGCCCACTGCTTGGGGCGCCTGGGTGGCTTGGTTGGTTAAGCGTCCGACTTCAGCTCAGGGCATGATCTCACGGTCCGTGAGTTCGAGCCCTGCGTCGGGCTCTGTGCTGACAGCTCAGACCCTGGAGCCTGTTTCAGATTCTGTGTCTCCCTCTCTCTCTGCTCCTCACCTGTTCATGCTCTGTCTCTCTCTCTGTCTCAAAAATAAATAAACGTTAAAAAAAAATTTAAAAAAAATGCCCACTGCTTAATTGAGAGATTTTTCGTAATTCCCTTAACAAAAGTTTGGATCTATTCCTTTTCCTAATTAGAGCATTGTATAGAAAGAATCCTGAGACATTTTGCCAGCTTTTGACTTATATTTTACTTATGTTTGATCATTAAAAAAATACAGATTCTAAGAGGCACATGCACTGTGATGTGTATAGCAGCAATATCAACAATAGCCAAACTACAGAAAGGGCCAACGTGTCCATTGACTGATGAATGGATAAACATGTGTTATATGCCTACAATGGAATATTACTCAGCCATAAAAGAGAATGAAATCTTGCCATTCGCAATGACAGGGCTGGCTAGAGTGTGCGATGCTAAGTGAAGTAAGTCAGTCAGAGAAAGACAAATACCATATGATTTCATTCATATATGGAATTTAAGAAACAAAACAGGGGAAGCAGGGAAAGCGAGAAGGGAGCACACCATAAGAGACTCTTAATGATAGAGAACAAACTGAGGGTTGATGGAGGCAGGTGGGCAGGAGATGGTCTAAATGGGTGGTGGGCATTAAGGAGGACACTTGTGATGAGTACCGGATGTTATATGTAAGTGATGAATCACCAAATTACACACCTGATACCAATTTTACCATATGTGTTAATTAACTAGAATTTAAATAAAAACTTGAAATTAAAAAAAAGAACATCATGGAGCTACTTTGTCTTTGTTTTTTAAATTTCCAGCATGTATGTGTAGATGTGTGGGTGTGTGTATAGATAGGTAATAAACATCAGTTAAAAGAGCATATAGTCTCTGTATTCAGAATGTGTAAATTGATATCATAGCTACATTATTATTTTATTTATATCTCTAATTTAGTCTTTTTACCTTGACCTTGTGATTAATTTTGATGTGTCCTGAGTTGAGAGACTAATTTGCTCTTTTACGGAAAATAAAATCAAAGGTGATATCAAATTTAGAAGATGTTTGGTGATAACTTTTGGCAGATGTGCAATATCAAGATCATTACCTACTTCACTGATAATTGTGAAATTATGTAACGTATCATCACATGTGCATAAATTGTGTTTTTCCAAAGTTCCACATTTTGGTTTTAACTTTTTGATCGGCCATTGAAAAACACTTTGTATTCCTCCTTGTAGGGAAGTATTAAGATCATTAAAAATACCAGATAGACAAATAAGTCAATCTGGTTGAATATTTCATGAATCTAAAATGTTGAGGCCAAACTGTGTTTTTTTACCCTAATTCCCCAAAGAGCTGTTTCCTTTGATAATCGTTATACCTCAGGATATAATATCGGTTGTTTATGATTAGGAGACTGATAGTTTTATAGAAAGAAAAACCTTGAATTTAACACACTTTTTATCTACTTCATATATTTTATTACATTGCTAGGCATATTGTTCAGTTAATCTAACATTATTTTTATACAAGATTTTCCTAAAATGAAGGAAGTATTATACTAATTTATATTCAAATCTTAGTCTGGCTTCTACTTCAGAATATTTCCTTTCTTTGCAACTGTATCATCAGAAGGTATTCCTACTCAAAATTAAAATATTATTTGACAGTGCAATCCTTTGTAGTTTATACAATTAGATATGTTTGTATTTATTAGCAATGAACTGAAAAAGATTTTCCCTTTATAACCCTAATATGTTCAGGTTACCCATATACTCAAAATAATTTCCATCTTTGTAGTATGTGTATTTTTTTCAAATGACTTTGAAAAATGCTTTGCTAGTTTATTAGTTTTATGAGCCAGTCTGCCATATAATTAATTACTTTCTAATTGGTAGAGAGAGCTATTGTGTCATTGCAAAGTAGTGCTTAAGGTTAATTCTTTGTCCCGATTTACCCAACATGCACAAACAATCTCCTACTAATGTAATTTTTAACCAATTGTGTCAGCTATTTCATATGGCTATTTAACTTTGCAAATTTTAGTGCTGCTTTGAGAATGGTGTTAAGAAAACTGGACAGCTCCATGCAAAAGAATGACACTGGACCACTTTCTTTCACCATGCTCAAAAATAAACTCAAAATTAATTAAAGACCTAAATGTGAGACCTGAAACCATAAAAATCCTTGAAGATCACACAGGCAGTAATAATTTCTCTGACATGGGCCATAGCAACGTTTTCTAGATATGTCTCCTGAGGGAAGAGAAATAAAAACAAAAATAAACTATTGGGACTGTATCAAATTAAAAAGTATCTGCAGAGCAAAGGAACAATCAATGAAACTACAAGGCAATCTATTAAATGGGAGAGGATATTTGCAAATAACATATCCAATAAAGGGTTAGTATCCAAAACATATAAAGAAGTGATACAACTCTACACCCCAAAAACAAATAATACAATTTAAAAAAATGGGCAGCAGATATGAACAGACAGTTCTCTAAGAAGACATCCAGACTGCCAACAGACATGTGTAAAGATGTCAACATCACTCATCACAAGGGAAATACAAATCAAAACTACAATGAGATATTACCTCACACAACATCAGAATGCCTAAAATGAAAAACACAAGAAACAACTAATGTTGGCAATGATCTAAAGAAAAGGGAACACTTTTGCACTGTTGGTGGGAATGCAGATTGGTGCAGCCACTGTGGAAAACAGTATGGAGGTTCCTCAAAAAATTAAAAATAGAACTTCCCTATGATCTGGTAATTGCACTACTATTTACCCCCAAAATGCAAAAACACTAAGGTATACATGCACCCTCATGTTTAATGCAGCATTATTTACAACAGCCAAATTATGGAAGAAGCCTGAATGTCCATCAACAGATGAACAGATAAAGAATATGTGGTATATACATACAATGGAATATTACTCGGACATAAAAAAAAGTGATGTCTTGCCATTTGCAGCAACATGGATAGAGCTAGAGGGTATAATGCTAAGAGAAATAAGTCAGTCAGAGGAAGACAGATGCTATATGATCTCACTCATATGTAGAATTTAATAAATGAAACAAATGAGTGAAAGAAAAAAAAAGAGAGAGAAACCAAGAAACAGACTCTTAACCATAGAGAAAAAACTAATAATTATCAGAAGGGAGATGGAGGGAGGGGGTGAGTGAAGTAGGCAAAGAGGATTAAAGAGTACACTTATCATGATGAAAAAAATACATACTTAAAGGAAAGAAACCTAAAAAGGACTAATATTTATATGTGAAACACTAAACATCTGCTTTAGTAAAATTATTAATCAATATTCTTCATTTTGAAAAATTCTTTACTTTCACCTTATTTCCTTATATTTTATATATAAATCTTAAGTTTTAAGGATTGCATTCTTAACTTATTAGCTAATACACTACCATAAAGAACATACTATTGTGTTAACATTTCATCATTAAATAAAGCTACAAAGCTCAACATGTATATGAAGGAACATACACCTGAGTGAACAGTTTCTATTTGTTCAAAATCATTTACACAATGATTATTTGATTTATGACTCCTTTCACATCCAGAAAAAGGTGTTTTCCTTTACAAAAAAGTAAAGGAAAACTGTTTTGCCACTAGAATTAAAAATAATGTAGGGGCATTTGGGTGGCTCAGTTGGTTAAGCATCTGACTTTGACTCAGGTCATGGTCTCACATTTCACGAGTTCAAGCCCTGCCATCGGGCTCTCTGCTGTCGGCACACAGGCTGCTTCAGATCCTCTGTCCCCCTCTTTCTCTGCCGCTCCCCTGCTCATTCTCTCTCTCTCTCTAAGACAAAATAAATAAGTAATATCAATATAATTTCTCTCATTTAGCTAATAATGTTGAGCCATAAATTAAAAAATAGATTTGATTTAAAAGAAACTGATGGTAGTGTTGTATGCAAGTGTCAAATCACTATATTATACACCTAAAACTAATATTGCACTGTATGTTAACTAACTGGAATTTAAATAAAAACTTAAACAAAGAAAAAATGATATAAGTATTTCTCAAAAAAAAAACTTGATTGTAAAATATACAAGTTTTAACATGTAAATGCTTACTTACATCTTTAATATTTTATATATATGTTTCTGAGTTATGTTTGAGAAACTAGACAAAACTGGAAATAGAGCTATCGTATGATCCAGGAATTTTACCGCTGGGTATTTATCTGAAGGAAAGAAAATCACTATTTCAGAAACATATCCGTACCTCCATGTTCACCGCAGCATCACTCACAGTAGTCAAAATATGGGAACAACCTAAGTGTTCATGAAGAGATGATTAGATGTAGAAAACGTGGCATAAATGATATGTATATATACATGCATACATATATACAATGGAATATTATTTGGCCCTTAAAAAGAAAAAAATCCTGCTTTTTGTAACAACATGGATAGATAGATAGATCTTGAGGGTATTTTGCTAGGTGAAACAAGTCAGAAAGAAAAAGACAAATATTATATTTTATAATTTATCTGTAGAATCTAAAAAAAAGCCAAACTCAAAAAAAAAAAAAAAAAAAGAGTAGAATGGCGGCTGCCAGGGGCTGGGGGGTGCGGAAAATGGGAACATGTTGGTCAAAGGGTACAAACTTCCAGCTCTAAGATGACTAAGAATTGGGATCTAACACAGGGCACAGGGACTATAATTAACTATATTATATACTTGAAAGTTATTGAGAGAGTATAGCTTCAAAGTTATCACCACCATAAAAAATGGTAATTATGTAAGGGGATATGTAGCCTTATGGTGGTAATCATCTCACAATATGTACATGTATCAAATCATCACATTGTACACCTTAAACCTACACATGCCATTTGTCTGTACTATCTCAATAAAGCTGGGAAAAATATTGCTTGTTGAAAGATGGTCCTATTTTCCTGATTTGTATGCAGTTCAGAAGACATGAGACTTACCAAGTAACTTTGAGCAGACAAGCTTGTCTCCCTTCCCAAGCAGACATGTCTACCAATAGCTCATTGGGATTTGATAGCAAGATTGATTTGTTATAAGCATTTCTAAACTCTTAACTTTCAATTTGTGTGTCTTTCTAATTGTGAATCAGCAACAAAGACCTGGGGAATCATACTCTGAATCACAGTATGGAGGGTCTGTTTCCTTACACTCTTATTAATAATAGATTTAGCAATTTGTCCCATCTTTGATGACCAATTAAATAGAGAAAATATATTGCATTTTTAAAAATAAAGTTCATTTATTTATTTTGAGAGAGACAGAGAGAATGCGAGCAGGGGAGGGCAGAGAGAGGGAGAACCCCAAGCAGGCTCTGCACTGTCAGAGTCCGATAGGGGACTTGAACTCACAGAGTCCGTTGTGGGACTTAAACTCACAAAACTGTGAGACTATGACCCAAACAGAAATCAAAAACCATACACTCAACCAACTGAGCCACTCAGGTGCCCCTAAAATATATTGCATTTTAATTTGAGTTTCTTTTTTAAAATTTTTTTGTAAGTTTCTGTTAGAGAACTCACTTTTTCTTATAAGAGATATTTACGTTTTGAGGACATCTCTATATGTCTCTTACATATTAAGAACATTTTCCTCTTTATAATTTGTCCCTTCTTTTGTTTATATGTCTTTGACATTAGGAGTCCAGTGTAGTCTAGGTCTTTTGCTATAAGAATTTATCATTCACTGTTCAGGCTTTTGGGTTCTCTGCCTAAACCAAAGAATCACTTAATCTTGCTGAAGGTCCACACCTCCTGCCATTCCCCGTGAATTAATGTCCTAGGGCTGTTATAACAACCTACTACAAACTGGGTGCCTTAACAATGGAAATTTATTGTCTCTGTTTTGGAGCCTAGAAGTCTAAGATCAAGATGCAGGCAGGGCTGCGCTCTCTCTGAAGGCTGTGGAGCTGGGTCCTCTCATGCATCTGTTGGCTTCTGGTGGTTGCCAGCAATGTTTGGCATTCCTTGGCTTGTGGAAGCATCACTTCAGTTTCTGCCTCTGTTGTCACATGGCCAGCTTCTTTTTGTGTGTATCTGTTTGCACATCTCTTCTCTGTTTCTAAGGATACTGAATTTAGGGATCACCTTAATCTGGAACGACCTCATTTTAACTAATTACATCTGCAAAGATCTTATTTGCAGGTAAAGCCACATTCTGAGGTTCCAGAAATGAAATGAATTTGGAGGATTCAGTGTTCAACACAGAACATGCTATGTGGACAGAATTCAATGATGTGTTTCTTCCTTTGCTTCCAAGGGAGTTTTGTTCTTTCATCAAGCATCCTAAGACCTACTGTACTTATTTATGCCTGTACTTTTTACTTTTGGTCCCATGGCACACTTGCATTTCCATTCTGTTTGGATGAAGGATGAAGAGAGGAACTCGAGGAGCAGGAAGGGAAATGTACACATGAGATTCACAAATGCCCCTTGACACTCATGTCCACCAATAAAAACACGTGAAAATCTATTCCATTCTTCAAATTGGCCACATTCATTCTTCTTTCATCTTTGCCTTATGTGTGATTGTCATGTAAATTAGCATTTCCAACCCCTTCAAACTCCAAGACTCATCCATGTCATTAATATTTAGTCAATAACAATCGAGCCACCATCTGATGATTCTGATCTCCAGGTTGGTGATTCTCAGTCCTTTTTGTGAACTCCAGTTCTCGGTTGTTCTCCTCTTTGCTCCCCTAACTGTATGCCTGCAAGTTCATCCCAACCAGTTCTGACTGGGCATAACTAGGGCAGAGGCAAAAACAAGGGCAGGGCAGGGCCACGGCATACATGCAAAACCAAAACCTTAAAAATATTCTAAAAACTTGGGACTATTCAATTTTCAGCGAATTTGCCTGCTTCTATATGTGGACAACACATTAACATCCTTGAGTTATTAGACTTCTAATATTCTGTCAAATAGTAGCATGGTATCCTCCTATGAGAGATAAACTGCTCAAAAATCAGATGAATCTTGTCAGGGAAGATGATAATTTTCTGACATCAAGGATTAAAGGCTAGAATTAGTTACTTGAGACGATTGAAGTGACCTATACCGAAAATCTTTGAAAAGTATCATCTCAACTCTCTAAGCATGATTTAAGGAAAATCTGCTTTGGGGTGCCTGGGTGGCTTAATCAGTTGAGTGGCCATCGTCGGCTCAGGTCATGAACTTGCAGTTCACGAGTTCGAGCCCCGCATCAGGCTCTGTGCTAACAGCTCTGAACCTGGAGCCTGCTTTGGATTCTTTGTCTCCCTCTCTCTCTGCCCTTCCCCTGCTTGTGCTCTCTCTCACTCTCAAAAATAAATAATAAAACATTAAAAGAAAAGAAAAAAAATCTGCTTGAAGACCTCAGATTTTGAAAATAAAATCTCTAATCTTAAATTTTCCTCTTTTGCTCATTGCTTTAATCTCTGGCTCACTGTGATTGTGATTATAGCTCATCAAACCTAGTCAAAAATATTATTATTCTTATTATTACTACTACTATTATTGGGATAACAGAAGTTATTTTAATTGTAGAAAGCATCAGCATTTGTGATTGACCTCCTCTGATCATAGTACTAAGAAAATGCCTTTCTGGATAAGTAATGATTTCATCCCAGTCCAGTTAAATCAGTGCCCTAAGAGATGAATGTAACCCAATGCCAATGAGCCTGCTCAAAGAAAAACTCCACAAGAAGTATGGCTAGCTCACCCACTTCAAAAGACCAGTTGTTTTGTGTTGTTTTCTTTTTCTCCCCCACTTGTACTGTGTTCTGTTATAACCGACTCCCCGCTCACTTGGAAGCACATCAGGTTTCATAAAAACATAAATCTTTGTCTCCAATTTCTCCTCCTTTTCTTGTTATGCTGGAGAGGTAAAATCAAGCAAATTATCGTTAGCTGGAAAAAATATCTGAACATGAACCCCCCCCCCCAGATTAAGAGCTGCTTGCTCCATGAGATTGGGTTCACTGTGTGTCTAAAGAAAGTCATGATTCATTAACTATAGCTTGTAACAATCAAATAAACAAAACCCTGCTCTAGAAGGCATCCATTAGCACGTTGAAGTGCATAAATCACTAACCATGGGACTTAGGGCTTAACCATTTGCCAAAACAGCTGTTTTTCTCAGTTCAAATAATGAAGAGAAAAAACAGCTGAAGCCAATTAGTGGATAAGCATTCATTCCCAAATATCTGAGACAGTTGAGTGGTTTATTTTGCAGGACAGATATGTTGTTATTCAGATCCAAAGAAGAAAGCTCCTTTTACAAAAAATTGAAGGTTTTACATTAACCCTTGTTTGCACTGGGCTCTCCTCCAAAGAGCAAGCAGAGAAATAAACAAACATGTAAACAAACAAATAAAAAGCTAATTAAAATCTAGTGTTCGTGAAAGCAGTGCAGTGAATTATTTATTTAGGATTGTTTCTTTGCTCAGAGAATATTTTAAGCACTCAGGAAGACCAGGAATGTGAACACAGGATTCTAGTGCAAAGGAAGATATCTGATTTCAAATGGAAATTATGTTTATGAAAGAGAAATGATCTATCAAACAGAAATAGACTCTTAAAAAAGACTGAGTACATTTTCCATACGCAGATTCTAAAAGATCTATTTTCAACCAAGGAAAAAATGTAAACACATTGTATTTTAGCTTGGAATCACCATCATTGTTAGCAAAATCAGTGAGTTTTCAGCAGGAATCCTTCAGTAGAGAATTCTGTGGCTTCTCCTGCTACAATAAAGGCATATTCTAGAACTTTCCTTTCTTTGGTAGTCCTGATAACGAAATTAATTAATATCAACCACTATTAAATCTTCAATAAACGTGACATATTTTCCTCAAAGGAATCATCACAGAGAAGGCACCAAGAAATAACCTTCCCAATAAAGACTGCCTCAATACAGACAGAAAAGAGTAAGGGCTGTGCAATTAGATCGGCTGAATTCTAACTGGGCCCCTTACTAGTTAGGCAACATCTGGTAACTCAATTTTGAAATCTTTCCGAACCGCTTATTTCTTTGTCTATATACAGTGGATACTGACATCTTTCTCACTGCCTCGCAAATTTATGTTATGAAATTTAGATAAGCTACTTAGTTTCTGAAGTAATAATTGTGAAATAGAAACATAACATATGAACTTATCTAAAGCTCAGTTCTTGCTGTGAAATGTGAAAATTATGTAAAAACTGGCTAATACTCTGCCTGTCAGAAAATGAGCACTCCAGATCAATGGTAGCTATTTTCATTATTGTTTAAGAAATTTTTATGTCGTGAGATGTAGGAGACACTGGGCCTTTACAATTAGGGAAGAATGGATTGATCATTTAAAAAGTTTGATTATCTAGGATAAAATCATAATTTCACTTTTTGGGGGGAATCTGTCTTTCTGGAGGGAAGTCATTGAGTATGTTGATTTGAGACAATTACCTGCTTGCTGGTCTTGGGAAGTCCTAAGGATGGGGAATAAACCAAAACACAGTTGCTTCGGAGAAGATGTGAAGTACTACAGTGGGGTCGCTTGTCCTAGTGGAAGCCTGGAACAAACCCAACTTCTAGTACAGAGATGTGGAGTTCCACCAAGAGAATGGATAGATTCGCTGTCAATGGTGGTAAGAGAGCAGACAATTAAGGACCTCTGAGGGAAATGAGAGAATCTCCTCCTTTTGGAGACATAGCGGGTTAGGGACTGAACTCTGAGAAGGAGAGAGCTGTTTATGGGCAAAGGGAAGATCGGCTAGATATCAAGAGATGATGGAAAATCTGGGATGGGATGAAAAATTAACCTTGCCACAGTCAGGCAGTCAGGGGCCATGGAGCCCAGTGGGGAAGCTGGGAACTCGGAGAACTGTGGCGGCCATCTCATTCTCTCCAACGGTGCACGTGAGTCCCACTTTCAACTGCATCTTGACAGGATTGACTATTCAGAGTAAAAAATAAAATCTTGGGTAATGATATATAAATATAGGATACAACCCAACAGTGACCACACTGATAGGACATGCTTTATTCTTGTAACTGCTTACGTTTCTTGACCTCTTTATCCCTTCTTGGGCATGGGAAGACTACGCTTCTTTTAATCCGGAGAAGCAGAAGAGTTAAGCAGTTTTGAATTCAGCTCAGTTGTGAAACTTCTGCTCTTTATCCAACATGAAGTCTCCATCTCAGAGCTTCCTTACTTTTTCTGCCAGATTTTCCCCTCCTTTTCCTCTGGCTGTTATTTGCATTTCCCACGGTTTATGTATGTTGGTTCCCACAAGGCAGGAGTGAGGTAGTTACATACCTAGTCTGTTTGTCTTGCCTTCTGTCTCTGGCCAGTGCTGTCCTCTGGTCTCTGCAATAGTACAGCTGGAGGCAGAAGGGGGAGGGGCTGACAACGTGGACCTGGAGGGTTCAGCTGCCCTGTCACATCCAGGTTGTGGGTAGGCAACGGACGGTAGCTAATTCTGCTTCAAATCTGCTTGTTTGATTATTGGCACAAATAAAGGTATTTCTACCTGTTGGCTTGCATTCATTTCTCCTTTTGAGATTTTTTTTTTCCTTTGTCTTTTTATCTACTGTGGTTTTTAGTTTCAACTTGTGTGAAAATGTGACAGAAAAGATGTTAATGCTGGGGCACCTGGGTGGCTCAGTCGGTTAAGCAACCGACTCTTGATGTTGGCTCAGGTCACGATCTCAAGGTTGGTGAGACTGAGCCCCATGTTGGGCTCTGTGCTGACAGCGCAGAGCCTGCTTGACATGCTCTCTCTCTCTCTTTCTCTGCCCCTCCCTGCTCACTCTCCCTTTATCTCAAAATAAACAAATAAACATTTTTTAAAAAGTTAAAAAAAAGATGTTAGCATTTTATCAAGCAAGTTCTTGTGATTGTTGTGTGCTTTTTTGTTTACCTTTGAACTGTATGTTTTGACACACAGAATATATTCTTTGTATTACCTTTAAGTTTAAAAAGCATTCTCTATGAAATAGATTAACAAATTAGTGTGCATAAACTTTAGATTTTCTAAATAAAGACAATGAGCAAAACTATATTAAAATGTAATGAAATCTAGAGAAACAGATCAGGAAAAATATTCTCATTTAATATTATAGAAAGATTTAATATTATAGATGGTATTACAGCACAGCATAAAAATAATTCATTTGGATTACAAATATAATTTAATATTCATTATAAATGCATTGAGAACATAAACACTTCATAAAAAGGAAACATGCATGATCTTATAAATACAATAATTATAATTTCAATAATATTTGATTTCACTCATTGTTATTTGTATACATACATAACTTTTGGAAGAGTGTGAGAAAAAGTTTAATGTGTCTCAAACATTTAACTCTTTCTGCTCACCAGTCCTATACCCGTGCTTTAATAAAATCACCTTTTTGGGGCACCTGGGTGGCTCAGTCCACCTGAGCATCCAACTTTGGCTCAGGTCATGGTCTTACAGTTCAGGAATTTGAGCCCCGCATTGGATGAGCTCAAGCCTCACTTCGGGACTCATTCTCTCTCTCTCTGTCTCTCTCTCTCTGCCCCTCACTCACTCGCAGTCTCTCTCAAAAATTAAACAAACAAACAAACAAACAAATAAAATAATCTAAGCTAAAGAAAAATAATGTGCATATGTATAAGGTAAATTGGTTAGGATAGTTATCATTAAGGTGATTCTTGTGAGAGTGCTACCCTTACTGTTTGGTAAGGAGTGTAATTGGGAAAAACTAGAAAAGCAATGTAGACATTTTATAAAAGAAACCATAAATAAATCTCTTACTGAGGAAATTCAAGACTGAGGCATTCATACTAAGGAAATAATTCTGAATAAGCAAAAAGAAAAAAATCTATGAGCTACAAATGCGAATGTAATTAATTATAGTATATAAGGGAAAACAAACAATAGTCTATTTGTCTTATGGGGAATTACTTAGCACACTGTATTTCAATAAAAGTATGATATACCTATTAAAATTGTAAAAATTAAAAGAAGTAAACATTATACCAGCTCTCTCAAATGAAAATATCAAACACAAAAGGACATTTGCATTCTGCACATTCTATGAATGTACCTGCACAAGTAAAGGAACATTGCTAACAAAACAGTTGTATTTGCATAGTCAAAAAATCCAATGAACGCGTTTGCTTTTATTTTCTCTTTAATGTTATTGTATTGTTTTCAAATAATTTGTGCAAGATATAATCATGCCAACAAGATAAGTATGATAGTAGCATTATGTTTGTCTATGACCGTGGCATTTCCTGACAGCCTGCAATTTCGTCATTAACCTCTCTCACCAAAGTATTTCCTCATCTCCAGCAGGAAGCCCTAATAACCAAAGCACTAGGATTTAGAATTCGCCACACCATTTCACTTACTTTCCTAAGACTTTTTTGATGGATTCCCTCATCCTTCATTAGGGCAGATCCATTATCCCGTTCTGTGCACTTGAATGTGCGCTGGAAAGATGAGCCCGTTGTCTGGGATTCTTGTTTTGGTGTTTGTATTAGAGGATAAAAGCTTCAAAACAAGACCCTTTGTTTGAAAATTTTCCTTTGGATTCCACTTAAAAGGCAGAGAAATGCTCAAAATAGCATCCCACAAGTCGTTGGCAGGGCTGTGATGTGTTGAAGTTTTCTTTATTCTCAAAATTGGCATTCGCTGAAAACTTTTTCAAAGGTAGTAGATACATTTAAGGAGGAAGTGCTGGAAACTTCAACAAGTGTATGATTAAATTAACGAGTCCGATTCTCCGACCTCTGGATTGGTATCAGGGTGACATTAATTATCTATAAAACCTTTTCACATCCTCTACTCTCTACACCAGCCAAGAAAGAAACTTCCTCCCAATGTAGCACCAGCGAGCTTTCGTGGCTTTTTGTGGAGTGGTATCTGTAGCATGGCTAAAATTTCCTAAGATATTTAAAAATTATTGTTACTTTCAACAAAGTAATATTAGTCATCTCTTTTTCATGAAAGGGAGGAATAAGAAAAAGACACACAAGAACCCTTTTGGTGGGCCTGCTGTTTTTCTCACTGGCTTTACTTTAAAGGCATTTCTGCAGCGTGAGCTGCTTTGATTTATGGTCACGTGAAGTGATCCCTAACGTCCCTCTTTTGTTTCTGTGTTCTATATAGTTGCCAACCCTTCCAACAGAGTCTACTATTCTGGAATTGGTCTAGTTGCGGTTGAAAGGAAGTTTGGTTTATTTGGTTTCAGAGCTTCTCAAATCTGCTTTTGTGTGCATGTAATAAACATAGGAGGAGCTGGGGTTCTCGATAGCAACGTAATGCTTTTCACAACCGTCCCTCACTTTCTGTATGACGTTATTTCTTTGTGTTAACCATACTGCTACCACGGTACCCTTACTGGAAAATTTGTAAGCCCTAGTAAATGCATTAAACTTGAAACTAATGACTTTCTAACTACATTTCCTACTACTGTCATTGTGCCTCTTATGCAGGCAAATAGTGATTTTGTAGGAAATTAGTCTCGATTGAATTACAGTGAAACCTTGGATTGCGAGTAACTTGTTCTGCGAGAGTTCCACCAGACGAGCAAACGTTGCTAATAAATTTTAGCTTGATAAATGAGCAATGTCTTGCAATACGAGTAGTATATGACACCGAACATCACATGATCACAACTGAACCAATGATTCTTGAGATTCACTTTGATATACGAGTGCTTTAGATTACAAGCATATTTCCGGGATGCTTGCAAAACAAGATTTTACTGTATTTTCTCACCAAAACTGATAGGTACAATATTTCCTATAAGTATTTCCTATTGCTGTATTTCCTTATGTATCTAATATGTTGCAGTCTAACAATGTATCTGAAGTGATAGCATTTTACTGTGAGTATTAAGACAGGAAAAAAAAAAGCCTCTTCTATTTCTCGTTAGAGGCATATGTGATAATCAGTCCCAGACTAAGCTTCAGGTTTTCCTTCTTCAGTTGGCTCAAGGTTTCTTCTAGGATAAACAGGAGAAATCATTCCCTAGAATTGCCTTCCACTTTGGGAGCATGCTGACCCATATATCATCAAAATATCATTTATTAAGAAGCAAAAATATATTACTTAGGAAATAAAAATTCAAGGATCTAAGTCTCACTATGTCCTTACAGTGTTTAAGGAAGAGTTACCCATCATCTTGCAACATATCCTTTCCAGCTGGAAGGCTTATACATGACAGAGTTGCTCTTATAATGTCACTGCCTGGCTGATTTAGTGCTGAATTGGCAATCTTTTCATGGGTCTATGCTTTGTATTCATCTTCTGCCTCCATGTCTCATCCCAGCCAGTCTGGTTCCTCAACCAGTGCTTTGCAAACTTTAACGTGCATACAAATCACCTGTTAAAATACAAATCTTGTAAAAATGCAGATTCTGATTCTGGAGCTCTGGGGCCTGAGATTCTGTACTTCTAATAGCTCCCAGGTGATGCCAATGCTGCTGGACCACATTTAGGATTAATAGCAAGTCTCTAGGCTATCGAGGATCATCGCTAACTCTCCTCAGATGCTATGTAGAGCATCTAAGAGACCTTGAGAGCTTTCAGGTACAGTCTTTCGTTCTTCCAGTTCAACTCAGTAGAACAACTGCTTTGATATTCAGTTTCCATAATTCCTCTAGCTCCTTACAGCTTAATCATCCCTACATGTCTTCCACAGCCATTGTGCTGGGGAAAGCAACTTTGGCTGGGAAAGGTAGTTCAGGGGCAGGATGGGTCAGGAAGCAAGGTGGAAGGCTAATTTGAGGCTACAGGCCTAAATAAAGCTCAGACAACAGGAACAGAAATGATGCGTGTGAAGATAGGTTAAAGGATATACTAATTTTTGCTAAAAGCTGCAAATCAAGAATGAATGAAACAAGTGATAGGTTATAGATACACAGTCAAGGAATAGGAGAAAAAAAAATATCCAGGTTGGCTTGGCATTCCCAGGAGACAAATTAGAATAGGCAACATGGTGCTATTATTTTGTCATTTGAAATGCCTGACAGAGCTGGGCTTCTGGAAATGTCTATCCAGAGCTGGGCCTCCGATAATTCCAGGAGGCATTATTCACCTAGACTATGTGAAAGGTGCTTCCCCAAATTATACAATGTCATCTTTAGTCTCATTCATCTGACTCTCATAGCAATAGACTAAGGATATGCTTGAGTTGTTATAACTGCACACATGTTTTCCAAAAGAAACTTCCTGTTTCCAGCCCTTTGGCTTTGAGTCAGTTGCTCCTAATCAAAGAAAGATGATCAGTGCAAGTTCTTGCCTTGCCTGAGATAAGATTAAAGGCTTGGCTGCCTAATAAAGATACCTAGCCAATACTGTGGTTGAGAAACCTAAAAGTTTACTTCTCTCTCATGTAATAGTTCTGAAGTGAACTTTTCAGGTGAGTGGATACCTCTGCTCCAGATGGTAATTCAGAGATCCAGTCTCAGGATAGATGTGCTGTCTTCAATGGATGACTTCAAGATTGTTCCACTCTTTGTCTTCCCATCTACTGAAGAGAGAAGCTCAGCATCGGGTCAATCAGAAATCATACCCTTGTACTGGCTCACATTTTATTTATTGGAGCTAGTCATGGGGCCACAATCAGCTGCAGAGAAGCCAGCACCTGTGTCCTAGATGGGGCCTAGGGGTTGATCATGTCCCAGCAACAATTACTGATTATCTTTAATACCAGAGAGTCTTTTAGTGCCCTAAAATGAGTAATTTGTAATTTAACTAAAAGTTATTGATTACTTTCCATATGAGTAGACATATCTCTTCTTCAAGCCACTGCAATATAATAATCCAGAAATGGAAAAGCTGTCATGATGATCTCTGGTTTATTGCAATCGGTAGGGTTCCCCCCATCCCAGGGTACCTGAGAAAACCCTAGCTTTCACTTACTCCAACAGTGTCATTATTATGGTGCCACATAACATACTGGTCTGGACAATAAATTAAAGAGTTACCCTACATCAAGTAGCAAACAAATTACTTAGAATCACTACAGCAGAACACTGCTCAGGAAACTTTAAGCCCCGTCTGGAGAATTAGCTCCATTCCAAATTTCCAACATCCCTTTTGCACCATGGTAATACACTGTGTATTACCTTGGTATCTAATACACAACAGGAAATTGCAGCTTTTGAACATTTGCTATATATATACATTGCCCTTTTCCACATGTAATACTATTCATTTTTCTTAAAATATTTATTTCAATATTTTGAAGGAATATCGATTCATTTGTGTGTGCATATATTTATCATTCCATCAATGATGAATAAGATTAGACATTTCAGCATCTTTTTCCATCACTGTTTTCACTCCCATTATAGTTTGATGTCTGAGGTCTCTCTGTGACTAATACATAAAACTTAGTATAAGCTGAGCTTCCAAAGCTAGATAAATGGGAAATATCTCTGAATAACTATTTGCACTTGTATCAGGCACTAATTAAAACTGGGGGAGGGGCGGTGTAGAAAAGCCTGAACTTTATCCATAAAATGCTGATCATTTGCATTATATTACCTCCATGACTTAACATATATTACTCTAACAATCGCTGGGCAAGACCACCTTTTTGTTCTTTAAAACATTTGGTATCTTAAACATTAGGTTATTTTTTCCCCTCTTATTGTTCAATGACTGACTTTTATGAAAAGTGCTGAGATATTGGTTGATGGACATATCAAAAAGAGCCACGCATTTTGAAGCGTGTAATGAAAATATTTCCAAGTATGTAAAACTAAAGGAGATTTAATTTCAAAATATATCTCTTACTGGTAATAATCTTCAATAATCTGATTTGACTTAAAAATTGTGGGTTTTTAAAAAATATGATAAGATCTATATAGAACAGAGCTCTTTCCATGTTAGAACCCTAGAGGAAAACAATATCCTGTCACTGTTAGAGGAACTGATTGCCGAGGAAGAGCTGGAATAAAGCCAAAATTGAATCATGTATGTCTCTATTAATAAAACTAGATACTCACCAAAAAATGATCATATTTTCTTTCCAGGTCCAAACTGTGATTAATATTCACACTTCAGAAATATGTGTCTAGAGAGAATTTATTTTCCATCAAAAGGTGCCTTCTTTTCAGGAAGATTCGTCTGTTGCAAAGTAAATTAGTCATCTTGAAGGATGTTAGTGTATTGATGTCAGGATGATTTATTCAGCCTTTTGCAAGTCAAACTTGGGAGTAACATAAGTAAAATATCCATCACTACGCTTTTGTAGTCCGCACTGATGGCACAGAATTGCCTTGAGTACTATTTCTGTTTTCCTACCAGAGCCAGGTGTTGGTATGCACGAAAAAATGGGAGCATGAGATCAAAAAGCATGTGGACACAGATGAGTCTCAGCAACTTGAACGTGCATGTGCGTGCTAGGTACCTGGTAGTGAAACACAGCTGTAGTCATCTGGCAGGTAGATCTTTGCTATTTGGTCCAGGCCCCAGGAAAGTTCTGAGGTACATAATTCTACAGAATTCATGGGTAGGCCCTACCTTTCACCTTAAATCTAGGTGTCTCAGATGATCGCTCTGATTCATCAAAAAAGTAATTCCCATAAGTGAACTCACATGTGGATGTTTCAAGTCCCTGACCTGTTTTATTCTATGGCATGCTTCTATGTCCTCTGCCTCCCCGGAGGTATCACATTCTCTCATGGTCAGAGGTTGTGCTCTCTGTCACTTGTTTGCATAATCCCTTCACATTAAAGAAGTGGGTGGAGACAGCTGCGTTCTACCTATTGAAGGACTTTTCCATAATGGCACAATCCGGAGAAATAATGTTTTCGTAATTCAAAATGATCGCAGGCTGTTCGAAAAAGTCCAGGAACTCCAAAAGAATGCTAAATACACGAGTCCAGTTGAATGAGTCAAATTAAGAATGTTTCCACTGAAAATATTACCACATTTTAAGGGGGTTTGTATGCAGTCGCCTGATACCAAGATAGATTGTGTATAGGGTGTGGGGGGGGGAGGGGGGGACGCGGTGTGCGTTGTTACTGACTCTATTATACCACTTATAAAACTTAAAATTGGAAATAAAGCCTTCTTAAGAGATCATAAAAATAAAACTTTTTCGTGAGGCAATTTTGAGTTCTCCATTAATTCAGTAGATATGTACTGATCATTTATGTGTTAGGTACCCTTCTAGGCACTATAGGTACAATGATGAGCCACACAGACATGATCTTTGCTATCCTGGAGCTTCTGGCCAAGAGGAAGGAGACAAGATCATTTCAAGGTTATAAATAAAATGAAGGAAAAAAGAAGCAGAGTGTGACTTGGGAAGTAGACATTTCCAGGGGTTCCTAGAGATAAGGTGCTTTGGAAAGGAGTTTGAAAAGCAGATGCCTGAAAAATGAAAAATGCCCAGGCACAAAAAGAGCCTGGCATGCGCTCCAGCTAAGGAAGAAAAATGCAGCATTCTTCAAGGAGTGGTGCAGTTAGGGAAACAAAAGAAGGTGTTGTATCTAGCAGCAGGCAAAGAGATAGTGAAGTGAGATAAATAGGAGGGGTAGGCAAGGCCCAGACGATGCAGATCCTTTGTAGGCTGTGGTCAGAGCCCCCTAGGTTGAGTTCCCCTGGAATCAGTCTCTAAGACAGAAACCCTCATGGAAGAGTTTGTTAGGAGTACTCTTAGGATCAACTTTGGAAGGCTGCGATGATTGGGGGTAGGGCAAAAGGAGACAATAAGCTGCACTATAGTTCCAACAAAGGTATTCGCCAACTCCGCGGGAGCACTGGAGCTGGGACGGCTCTTTAGAGTGTCCCAAATGGTCCTGCAACATCCATCAGGTAGTGGATATGGGCTTCTCCCGAAAGGAAGCCTGACTTTGGGAGAAGCAGTTTTCTTCAGCCAAGACAATCTACCAGGAAGGCTGATACCTGAGGGCTGGCTTGGCCATGTTCCCAACAGCTCATGAAATAAGGGCTTTGTTCCTGAAGGGACATCTGCACATATGGATTTTATTTCAAGCACAATGGGAAGCCACTGAAGAGTTTTCAAAATGAGGTATTATAATCTGATTTACATTTTCATATGATAGCTCTGGTTGTTTTTTAAAGAATATAGAATGCAGTAGTAGAATCAGGGAAACAAAGTATAATATTTGTATAAAAGCAAAAGGCTCGGTCAGATCTGCCCACTGTTATTTAATCTTGATGACTGAAAGTCGTAAGATTGAGACACATGAAGGGAAACAATGTTTATTCAGATTTAGCGATACCAGGCCTAGTAAAAGAGTCAATATGATTTAATCGAATGTTCCTTCACTCAGTTTCTCCTGAGAATTGCTGAAATGAGAAACTGTTCATAATTGTGGTTTGTGTGTATGTGTGTGCACCCGTGTGTGTGTGTGTGTGTGTGTGTGTGTGTGTGTGTACGTGCGCATGCATGGGCGTGCACACAAATGTGTGAGAGAGAGAATTTAATTCTTTCTTCTTTATGAAGTTAATCTGAATTTTGGTTTTAAAGTGTTCCCCTTCAAATATCTGGATTCGGATTCTCACTTAAGAGGCTCCTGATGGAGCTTGTATGACAGATCTTCACAATGGAGCATCAATTTCATCTCTTTGAAAGAAATCTCAACATATTTATCTAACTGGCAACTTTTCAGAGTTTGTGGTAGGCTCACTTCCATTCCATGAGAAGTAAATACTCCAGGGGCACCTGGGTGGCTCAGTCGGTTAAGCATCCAACTTCGGCTCGGGTCATGATCTCACGGTTCATGAGTTCAAGCGCTGCGTCAGGCTCTGTGCTGACAGCTCGGAGCCTGGAGCCTGCTTCAGTTTCTGTATCTCCTTCTCTCTCTGCCCCTCCCCCCCCCCCTTTCTCTCTCTCTCGAAAATAAATAAACATTAAAAAATTATTTTTAAAAAGAAGTAAATGCCCCTTGGTTGATTAACCTACGGATAAGAGGATAATGTGGCTCAGGGGCTATCAAATGGAAACACAAAGAAGATCTTCACGGTCATGGGAGAGTTCTATATCTTGGTTCTAATGGTGGTTACACCAATGTTCATATGTGATACACTGACCTACAGCTATACACATTCGTTGTACCAATGTCAGTTGCCTGGTTTTGCACCATATTGCACCATAGCGGTGTAAATTCCAGCACCTGGGAGAAACTGCATGATAGATCTGGAAGACTTCTTTGTTATATATTTCCAACTTCCTTTGAATCTGTAGTTACTTCAAAATAAAAAGTTTTAAAAACTATTTGTTTTTTTTTGTTTTTTTTTTTAATTTTTTTTTAACGTTTATTTATTTTTGAAACAGAGAGAGACAGAGCATGAACGGAGAGGATCAGAGAGAGGGAGACACAGAATCTGAAACAGGCTCCAGGCTCTGAGCTGTCAGCACAGAGCCCGACGCGGGGCTCGAACTCAGGGACTGCGAGATCATGACCTGAGCCGAAGTCGGACGCTTAACCAACTGAGCCACCCAGGCGCCCCTAAAAACTATTTGTTTTGCATGACAGAGGCACTAGGGATGCCATCCCACACTCTTGGATCATCATACCTACTCTGATAATGCAGACCACTGCAGCTGCGTTGTGGACTGGGAACCTCTATTCCACTTAGACATCCTCCCCGCTGGGTTCTAGACCACATGGTCATCTGGCTATCCCACAGCGACCCCAATTCAATATGTCCAGTATTCACTCCTTTCCTTGAAACAACTACACTTTTTGTATTCAATCTATGTCTCGTATGCACTGAAATTCTTAAAGTTCTCCAAAAGGTTCTTCACTCGGCTTTTACTTTTAGTTCATGTTGATTCTGTATTTCTCTCTGTGTCAGACCCCTCCACATCTTTCTAGACCTTCTTAAATGCCTCCTCTTTGATGAAAGTACACCATGGATCCTGCATCCGTACTTTCATAGAAGTATGGAATATAACGTGAAATATTACTGAACTGTAACACAATGACTTATATGCCTGCCTGCCTTCTGTACTAGGTTGTAAGAATCTCCAAATTATTATTTTAAATTATATATTATGCTTGCGACACAGGAAGGAAAAATCCATTTTTATTAAATGAACAAATGAATGAGTAAGTTCAATTATTGACCTCGTCTATACAATTGCTGGTGGTGACCACAAAATGAATTCGTATTAAAAATATTTGCTATATATATTTTACATTTCCCAAACACTTTTAAATAATTACTTCGTTTGATTCTCACAAAATCCATCCTAATCAGCTAGCAGGGATATTATTATCCTAATTTAAGGGCTAAAGGAGCAGAAGAGAAGTGTTACCTGACTTGTTTGAGGATCATGGTTCATACAGTGAAAGAGTAAAGGTTAGAATCCACATTTCCTGATTTACATTCCAGTGTTTGTTTGTTTGTTTTTACAACATACTATTATTACTGCTATCTTAAGCTGTATACCACATACCTGTGACATATTATAATACATACAGTTAAATTTTTTTAATTAATTAATTAATTTATTTATTTATTTTGAGAGAGCGAAAGAGCACAAGCACACAAGTGGGGGTGGGGCAAAGAGACAGGCAGAGAGAATCCCAAGCAGACTCCATGAACATGGGGATTGATCTCAGGAATGGTGAGATTGTGACCCGAGCCGAAATCCAGAGAGAGACACTTAAAGTATTGAGTCACCCAGGCACCCTACACAGTTAGTTTTTTAGATAGTGTGTTTATATTCTGTTTTCTAAAGCATCTTATTAAATAGTTCTCAAAAGAAAGCCACATGAAGAAGGTCCATATTCTTGAGCATTCTGTACAAATGAAGAACTGAGATATAATGTTTCTGATCCCTCATTTAGCTATATTCTCAGTTTAGCCCTGCTTCTTTGTGCTTTAATTCCAAGTGATGGGGCACTTAATATGACAAGGTAAGCATGCAACTTTTTCCTGTTTTATGGCTTTATGAACAAGCAGAGAAATTAACATTCTTCCAGAGGAAAAAAGTCTGAAATGCAAGGTCTCTGACATCTGTTTCCCTCGTTTACTTGGATCTTTTAAGATCAGCTTATCTCTCTTGGCTCTTGGGGTCTGAAATTGAAAACATTTCTTTGATTTATGTATGTTGCCATGATTTATGCACTGTTAAAATGAATATCAGATGGTTTTATATTTTTGCAAAGGCAATAGCCCAAACAGGTAGATTTTATCTTATCATCTGAAAACCAAGATGCTGAGTCATGGTTCAAAGAGCATTGCTTAATTGCTTCAACTACTTTGCTATTTTAAAGACTTGGCCTGAGCAAAAGTTAATTTAAATTGAGTTGTAAAACATACATCCAGAACACATTCACTCAGTACCTGCACATAGATTGAAAGAGCTTGGAGGGGCCTTTCACAGGAAGTTAGGCAAAGGTACAGATAATTTCCACTGTGAAGAGAAGTAATGGCTGGAGGGAATTACACCACCAAAGAGAAGGGTACACTTGGATGGTACAAATCAAGAAATGCTTGCTTTATGACAGCAAGAATCCCTCAAGGGAGAAACAATAATCAAGTGGCTATTAAACATTAAGTAAAAGGCCTAGAGCAACTCTTCAAAGATACCTTCACAGGAAATTCAAACCTGATGAATCACAACGAAATCTATGGAAGTGGCTTGATTTTCAGATTTGTTCATTTTTTCTTTTTTTTTTTTTTTAATGAATGACTTGGTGACATGAAGCCAGAAGACGTCAGACACTACGGTGTCCCTTAATCCACTGTCCCACCAGCAAATGTGTTCCTGCTTATTTCGACTAGGAAATAGAGATAAAATAGATTAGCCAACTGATACTACTTTTATTTAGTGGAATCCATATCTGAGGTCAGAATGGGGAGTAGCTATAAAATAACATAGGTATATGCTTTACTGCTGCACCCCTACATAGCAAATACTCCAAGTCTTATTAAATCATCTTAAGAGTTTGTATTTGCTTATGTTATGCTGCATGTAAACGCACATTGGTGAACATGAAACATTGCAGAAGGAGCTTTCCAAGTGAACCATCCAGCTCCACTCACCCTTCAAATGAAAAATGTGCACCCCTTTGAACTCCATGTTGCCATACTTTTTCTGAATGTTACTGCTTACTAGAGATATAAGGCTTGTTGACCTGGAATGCACCTTTCCCATCCACACTGTAGGACCTTGAAACTATGTCACAACATGACCAATTCAATCTTTGTGGGACCTTAACAAATAACCTTCCGCCTTCTTGAAAGCTACTCCAAAAGATTTTGTTTATGAAATCAGGATCATGGGATGGGGGTGGGGCGGGATGGGGTGTGGTTCTGGGGGTAGAACAAAAGAGCGGGCAGGATACAGGAAGAAGAAGTAGCCACATGCTTAGCCTTATGTATCTATTCCATGAGAGGGACTGAAAAGAAAGGAGGAAGCCAAGTGACTCTAGCAAGTCACTTGGTGGGAGAACGGGCCCTCAATGCCTTCCCTCTGTTTGCTTTCTCCATTACACGCCTAAACCTGCATGTGATTTGAGTATGAGCTGACTCCGTTTTAAATTGGGAACATGGATCTGGGAGAATTTCTTAGGAATCTAGAATGCTAACTCTGCTCACTTACAGATAATGTTGGTCCTGAACAACAAACTACAAACTTGATTCTGAAACTTTACTTAGAATTCCTTGATTTGTGGCAAACAAAAATTTTTTTTTATGGTAGAGAAAGTGAAAAAAATTAGAAAGATAAATCAGGGAGGGAAAAGAAAATGAGAAACAGGAAAGCAACTAACATAGTTGTAGGTATGTCCTCTATATTTATCTAGAGGTCCATAATTATTTAGAGAACTACTCCTTGAATATCTGTATGGATTTTGTAATAAAAGGGGGACAAAACTATGCTTCTAATTGAAACTGGCTAAAATGCACATTCCATGTGATAAGAAAATATTGATTTGAACATTTCAGACTACAGAAAAATGACATTTTGTTCTACCGTCTGTATTTTATTTTTCAAGTTTGATGAATAATAAGATATTTAAAACAATAATGTCTGCCATAACCTTACACTCACCCTATTAGCTTACTATTTGGTGATGAGATATCGAATAATGCATGTACACAAAAGGATAATTGACAAAAACTTACAGGATATTTATCTATAGTGGTACTAATTTAAAAATATGACTACACGATACTAGTAGGCAGATAAAAACAAAATTTTGTGAAAAATCAAAACTGAACAAAACAAATAAGTCACCTTGACTTCTTTGCCTCAGTTTTCCACAAGTTTGCTATAATGTTTTCCAACTTAAAATAAAAATTCAGAAGTATTTCTTCTGCCTCCAAAAGGGACAGTCATTTTGAATTCTACAGTCCCAATATTAGTATGATTCTAAATGTGAGCTAGTATTTTTACCCCCAAAAGTTTTAACATTGTGGTACCCATATGTCTAACTGTACACTGCAAAATCTACTCAATTTATTTTTTTTTTGTATGTAACAATTCTGTCAATTTTATTTATTTTATTTTTTTTCAATATATGAAATTTATTGTCAGATTGGTTTCCATACAACACCCAGTGCTCATCCCAAAAGGTGCCCTCCTCAATACCCATCACCCACCCTCCCCTCCCTCCCACCCCCCCCCCCCCCCCATCAACCCTCAGTTTGTTCTCAGTTTTTAAGAGTCTCTTATGCTTTGGCTCTCTCCTACTCTAACCTCTTTTTTTTTTCCTTCCCCTCCTCCATGGGTTTCTGTTAAGTTTCTCAGGATCCACATATGAGTGAAAACATATGGTATCTGTCTTTCTCTGCCCAACTTATTTCACTTAGCATAACACTCTCCAGTTCCATCCACGTTGCTACAAAAGGCCATATTTCGTTCTCTCTCATTGCCATGTAGTACTCCATTGTGTATATAAACCACAATTTCTTTATCCATTCATCAGTTGATGGACATTTAGGCTCTTTCCATAATTTGGCTATTGTTGAGAGTGCTGCTAAAATCTACTCAATTTAGAATGAATGACCTAAATGCTTCCAAATACTAGTATTGGAATAAACTGATTAAAATGTAGACATTTTTGAGACCCAAAAATTTGCTTTGCATATTTGTTTTATGCATTTCCAATTATGTAGCACTTCACTTACATTGTCTATACGTATTTACATTTCATTTAGATCTCTTAACACAGTGTTTATGTTGCTTTTTAAAAAACTGTGTTTTGGCTAGAATTCTAACAAATTATTTAAAAAAATGAGATATCACAATAATTTCTTACAGAGAGGGTTTTATACTATGAATTCTGCATGCTTTGTTTTGCATCACTATTATCATGGTCCTAATTGGGGGGGGGGGGGGTTGAACATAGGTTGTCTTCATATTATTTGAAGTTATCTGAAATATATTCTCTTCTTGTTGGTGATATACAGAAATATTTTAACCAAAGCATTTTAATTTTGACTTCACAAAATGTTGCACAAAATACCAAAACACCGTATATAATGGAACAGCCTCCATTTTAAGAAAATAAGAGACTACTTCCTGAAATCTGATTTGCATTTGAGCAATGTGCAACGAAGAAGTAACGAATCTTTGATATTTAAAGCACTGCACTGATTAACAGAGTATTGGAGGAGGGCGTATATTTGAACAGATTTCCCGATCTTCTGATATTTGTTTTACTGTAATCCACTTTCCCTTGTACTAGGAAACTAAATTGGAAAGGGAAGAATGATTGGAGAGTCTGATCAGATCCTCCCTGAATTACTCCATCAACCATGCGGAAAACCTATTATTGTATAGATCTTAAGGCAGGCCTGAAATGAATTACAGCTTGAGTACTCAATCTCTTTGAATATCATTATTCTTCAAAATATGTAGAGGTGGATATAGATGAAAATTAATTCACTCTGAGCAACCAGACCATTTAATCATCTAGACTGCATAGAGACAAATAATGTTCTTGGGGGTTGGGAGATCAAATAAATTGCTCGACTTCTTTTCCACCCTTGATTATTTAGAAACAACTATTGGGAAGAAATGTTTTACACGAGAAGCTTGGGTTCTGGGAGGATTAAGTGGCAAGCGACCATTCAATAAGCATCTATTGGACAAATGTTAATCTACAATATTCAAATGAGCCTAATAGTGATTCAGCCCCTGTCCATACCATAAACTGTGACCCAGATTGATGAATTTGAATCTCATTTTCTATAGAGACGCCACCCTTTAAAAACTGTAATGCCTGTGGTAGAAAATGAATTAAGAGGAGCCCCACTATTGTTGCCAGCCCTGTACCAGAAATGGACTTCACGGTTTTCTGTTACAAATATCTCAGAAATAGTATAGCAATGAAATACACACATATATTAATTAGTCTGGAGTCTGCAGATACTTCTATTTTTCTTTTTTGCAAGGTAATAAAAGCTAACTACACAAATATAATAATATTAACATCATATGTACCCTATACAGTGAGTGGTTTACTAGCCATTATTCTGTTCATTATTTCACTTTATTCTTAGCATTGGAATTTATGCATACTTTATATTTCATCACTAATATGAGAGGTTACTGATAAAATTAATTCTCTAAATAGCATTTATGAACACTGAAACGGAAATTTTAGAGTAGACATGATTATTCCTAATTTTGGGGTGAAGAAACTGGGACCATGAAAATGAGGCATCTTGCCAACCCCATTTTCTTATCAAGTGCTGCAGTGACGCTAGGGCTGGGCCTTCTTATGTCAAGGGTCTTTTTTTCTTTTTCTTTTTCTTTTTTTTCTTTTGCCTCCAGCCAGACTATAGTTTACAGAGACTTCCAGATGTCAATGGATAACACATATTTTGCCTTTGCTTTGGCCCTAAACACTGTCTACGAAACACTCTCAAAAGGGATTCTCATATAAACACAATTTGTTTGGGGGAATTGGCATGGAAATACAAATTGAAATGAATATTTGAAACTGTATAATTACTTTATTTCATGTAAAAACAAACATTTTGCTATTAGATCTTCTATTTTCAATACTAGAAGCATACACACATTTATGTAAGTAGTCTAATAGATAATTTTCTCTTAATTTGCCAATAATGAAGACCTGCTTATAATCACCTGTATCAGAAATGCAAATATCCTATGATTCATTTAATCAGTAAATCTAGAGTTGAATAATAACTAGTTTATAAAGTGGTTAATTTCACTTTTATTTTTTGTCTGTTTTTAATTTAGTGACCTAAGGTAAAATCATGTCCACATAGAAAGTAAGATTTAATGACTAACCCACATAGCAATTACATAATTTTGCAACATGAGCTAAATCATCACTTTTAACCAATTATACAAGAATTATAAAGCCATTGAAACCAAAGCTAGCATTACCATCTCAGGTTAGACCATGTTAATCAACAGTAAATGCCAAGAGCCTCTGAAAAGTATATTTGGCTAATAACTAGTAAAATAATATAATCATTATTAAAATGTTAAGTTTGTTAGTACTTTTCAAGCTTTTATCCAGTACTTGATTATATTCTAATTCATTTTACCAAAATTCTAAAAATAAGTGTCAAGTTTTCATTCTAGAAAGATATTTGTAAATCTAGTAGCATATTTGACAAGGCTTTGTGGATGGATGATAGATGGATAGATGGATGAATCTCAGATCAATCCCCATAAGACTTTTTCATTCTATTCTGCACAGGGAGACTGAGACAAATATAGGTTGCATAACGCATTTGACATGAAATCAGCACAACTCTCCTTTCAATAGAAAGAGCAGGTAAGACTGGAAAAAAAAAGCATAATAATTCCTGAAAAATAGGTAAGCATCACAAAAACTCATTTGACTTTTCCTTGATTCAAGCACAGCTGGAAATCTATATCATGACCACTACACTTTGGTCTCTTGTAGATTCTGTCAATGCTGTAACCAATCACACTTCCCAAATGATGGTATTGAGCATGCTGCAATCATGGAGACAGTGGATCAGAGCCTTCACATTATGAAGTAGAGAAATGTATACATATAATTTATTTTTTTTTTATTTAAAAAAAAATTTTTTAACGTTTTATTTATTTTTGAGACAGAGAGAGACAGAGCATGAACGGGGGAGGGGCAGAGAGAGAGGGAGACACAGAATCGGAAGCAGGCTCCAGGCTCTGAGCCATCAGCCCAGAGCCTGATGCGGGGCTCGAACTCACGGACCGTGAGATCGTGACCTGAGCTGAAGTCGGCGGCTTAACCGACTGAGCCACCCAGGCGCCCCTATCATTTAAAAACTACACCTCTTGCTTTGCTCTTAGTTCCCCTCCTGCTGTCTTCAGCTAGCCTCTTCCTTGGGCTTCTTCCCTCTAATAGACAATTATGTTCTTGCAACAGCCCATGCGCTGTAATTGGAAACATTCAGGGGCATCTGGGTGGCTCAGCTGGCTAAGCATCCAACTTCTTGATTTGGGCTCAGGTCACGATCTCACCATTCTTGAGTACCAGCCCTGCATCGGGCTCTGTGCTGACAGCGTGGAGCCTGCTTGGGATTCTTTCTCGCTCTCCATCTTTCTCTGCCCTTTCCCTGCTCATGCACTCTCTCTCTCTCTCAACATAAATAAATATATAACTTAAAAAAATAACTGGGAATATTCATAATTGTACATTGGTGTTCAGGACCAACTACATAATCTACAATCACAGATTGCATGCCCATAAAGCCAGCTCGGTGAGAGATCACTATTCAGGAGATGCAATCCCTTCTCCTTCAGGTCCAAAAGCCTTGATGTGGGCATTTATAACCATTGGAGCTTGTTTCACAGTGGAGGAATTGTGCATGTCTAAGGAAAAGCAGGAAATTCACTTAACCCACAGAGTGACTATGTCTGCTTGACCCAGATCTAAGCCGGGTCAAGAGATTGACAGATTTCAAGAAGTTGCTATCATTTGTCAAACACAAACCTCAGACATCGTCTTTCTCCCTTCCAGGTAAAGAATCGTGCACGTGGTCGTCTGTAGGTCTGATTTTATTGTCATTTTATGATCAAGAAATTTTGAAGGAAAAAAAATGGAATCAGCCTAAGAAAGTTACATTGATTTCAGCATATTTTATGTTGACCTCTTACCGTATGCATATACATTTTATATATGTAACATGTGATTTTCAGGTCTTACCAATGGGGAGAACAAGCATATGGCATTTATTTGAGATACCACACAAAAATCTAAAACTCACTTGACTGACAAAATCTAGTCCTTCCGTAGTCTTCCATTCTCTAGTTATTCCTTCTAGAAATCATTGGAACTGTGAGTATGCCTCCGTGTGTGTGTGCCTATGTATGTGCACATAGTAAAATTGTCATGGGTGGAATTCAAACGTAGACCTGAAGAGACCTGAGGTACCTGTTTGGAGCTCCGCCAGCTGGGGGTCCCCACTGTCGATCATGGTACTTCTGTTGTCCCATCACTGTATCTGCGGCCACCAGCCTCTAGACTGTAATGTCCCATCCTCTTTTCATACCGTGGCCCGGAATACTATTTCTGCACGTCGAAACCAGATGGCCTAGTTTGGGCTTCCCAGAAACAGGCCCTGAGGCAAAGATTTGAGTGAAAGTCATTTATGTGAAAGGTGAAGGAACCATTTGAAGGTAAAGACAAAGTGAGACTAGAAAAAGAAGGAAGCCAATAAAGGGTGCTTCAGCAAGTCCACGGCCACTATTCATGCCATTGAGGAACATGCTCACACAACAATGTCGACTTCAGTTAGGATCATTTAGATACTGGGCTGGAATGGGGTGCAAAGTGGTTTCTTAGATCAGCAGTTCTTGTATCCAGCTGCTCATTGATATACTGTAGAGCTATGTAAAATTACCAGCTCTTGGATCCCATCGCAAACCAACTGAATCAGATTTGGGAGGCAAGAGTGGGGAAAAGTTAAGGTTAAGAGTTTGCGTTACTAAAGGCATGTCCACTTGGTGGCCGTGGGAATCTCTGGCATAGACACAACTGGTCATTCACGTACTGGTCGGGGGGATGGGCTAAATGGGTAAGGGGCGCTAAGGCATCTACTCCTGAAATCATCGTTGCACTCCGTGCTAATTTGGATGTAAATTTTAAAAAATAAAAAATAAAATTAAAAATAAATAAACAAAAATTTAAAAAAAATTTAAAGAAAAAAAATAACAGAAGTGTCCTCTTATTTTTCCCTTTCTTTCCAATTCTACTGTCGTCAAGCCAGATCAGATCTCCATTGACACTGCATGGATTACTAACCGGCTTCTTAAGGGGTTTCCTTTGAGCCTCACTGTACTCGGTCATTAGCTGTTGTGGCCCTACAAGATTCAGCTCCAAGATTCTACTCTTCCCACTCTGTGCTGCCTCCCTGGGGCATCACATCCACTGAGGGACTGATGTCACACAACATTTCTGTCTTCAGCGCAAATCTCCTCACTGAGTTTCAAATCCATCTTTACAATTGCCATTTGGTGCCTCCTCTCGAATGTGTGAAAATTCAAGCTAACCACAAATGCTATCACCGTCTTCTACCCAACCTCTTCCAAAACTTCCAAAAGTAAAATTCGGTCTTTTGGGGCTGACATTCATGTAACTCTATCATCTGACTATAAGCAGCATTTCAAATACTGTCTTTTATTACAAGCTTGCAGCCGGCCCCTGGGCACACAAAACTGGGTGTTCTTTCCTCCAATTTGCTAGCGTCTGCTCCTTTATGTTTGTTAGTGCTCCTTCTCCGAGAAGTCTCCCATGTCTTTGCTGCCTTTCCTGTGCTGGGAAAAGTCCGGTCCAGCCTTTTTTTTTTTTTTTTTTTTTTTTTTATCATGCGCGCATATTTAAATAGTGTACACGTTCGAGTTTATGCTATATAAATATTTTTAGATCCTACTGATTTTTTATTGTAGTCAAATATTTTGTTAATTTCCAAAGTGTCTAATATAACACCATATTGGTTATAAATACCAATAACATGGGGAACGCTATGGAGATTTTTCAGATAACTCTTTCTAAAGGTAAGAAATAGTCCACACATGTTTCTACTCCTATGATTCAATATGTGAGTATCTCTGCTACACGTTGAGGAGATTGTGAAAAGTTGTACATTTTCCAGAAGAGCGAAAGAAAGGCCTAAGCACGCTGATTGTTAATAGCAAGACATTCATTCAGCCACAAATTCATTCATTCACTGAGAACACTGTCTAAGTTGGAGGGATATGGTAACGAACCACATTTCCGTGTTGTATGCTGGTTAAGGAGCTCATAGTCCACATCGGGAGACGCACAATTCACAGACAAAAAAACAGGATGGAATAATTTCAGATTCTTTTACTGAGTAATATATTAAGTGCTAGAAAATCATTTGACTCAATTTAAAAAATGTAGTTATGGGGGCGCCTGGATGGTTCAGTCGGTTGAGCGTCTGACTTCGGCTCAGGTCGTGATCTCGCTGTTCCTGAGTTTGAGTCCAACGTTGGGCTCTGTGCTAACAGCTCAGAGCCTAGAGCCTGCTTCAGATTCCGTGTCTCCCCCTCTCTCCGCCCCTCCCCTACTCATGCTCTGTGTCTCTCTGTCTCTCAATAATAAATAAACGTTAAAAAAAATTTTAAAAATGTAGTTATGAATCCAGGGCCACCACTTACTAGTAAGGTGATCTTGGGCTTATTACTTATCTCACAAATCTTAGTTTCCCCATCTGTAAAGTAGAGGAACAAAGTAATATTTGCAGCAAAGTATCTGACATAAAGGAAAACACAGAAGCTGTGTTAATAATAATGATAATAATAATAATAATAGGTCTATTCTTGGCTTTCCATTATCATACATCAGAATTTTTTATTAATTTCTTTTTCCATTAAAAAAATTTTTTTAATGTTTATTTATTATTGAGAGACAGAGAGACACAGAGCGTGAGCAGGGGAGGGGCAGAGAGAGAGGGAAACACAGAATCTGAAGCAGGCTCCAGGCTCTGAGCTGTCAGCACAGAGCCCCACGATGGGCTTGAACTCACAAACTGCAAGATCATGACCTGAGCCCAAGTCAGATGCTCAACTGACTGAACCACCCAGGTGTCCCTTTTAATGTTTTTTACTAATGTTTTTTATTTATTTTTGAGAGAGAGAGAGAGTCAGAGTGCAAGCAGGGGAGGAGCAGAGAGAGAGGAGACCCAGGATCGAAGCAGGCTCCAAGCTCTGAGCTATCAGCACACAGCCGGACATGGGGCTCGAACTCAAGGACCACAAGACCATGATCTGAGCCGAAGTCAGACACTCAACCTGCTGAGCCACCCAGGCACCCCAACCCGATACGTCTGAATTTTTAACTAAGTTTCCAGAACTGTTCTCTGGGAATGAAATGGTGCTTTAGTAATAATTCCTTACTTTTACAGTGACAAATGTTTGTTTATTTGACAATCATAGCTTCCTTCTGGTATATTTATAAAGATCTCATTTATACATGATACAAGCAGGGTTCAGAAAGATTTAGTACCTTGTTCAAAGCCACATGACAAGTGCCACAAGCTTCATCCTGTATTATTCTAAGCATGCTTAGATGATTCTGACATCAGTCTTTTTCCTGGAGGCAGGGTAATCCTGAGTGGAATAGAGGAGGAAGTCATCTTACAAATGTGGATAAAAATATCCTCACGAGGGTGGCTCAGGGACCTTGCTGCTTGCAGGTGTCCATATTGTTAAATACACACACAGTAGGCAAACTGAGAGTGTGGAAAATGCAGCACAAGTAACTACTTAATATACCCCTTATCAAGGATATCTTGGGTAGTCCATTACAAGAACTTTTCTTTGCTTTTTAGTATAACTTGCATAGCTCTTTTATTAATTCTTTCACAATGTTTGGATGATTCCTTTGTGAGAAAAATCAATTTATGATTCTGGAAACTAGAGAATCTGAACAGCCATTCATTAAGAACGAATTTTGGAAAGTTTTCCAGATGATACTCCCACAGCATCTTCCCGATTTCCTCTCTTGAGTCCGTGGCTGTCTGTTCAATTTGACTAGACAAGATGGAATTGGGCGACGGTAGAGAGAATGTGGAGCAGAAAGTGTGGGTTTGCTCACTTACGATCTATTCCACTCCCCTTCTTCTTTGCCTGTTCCTCAAGTAAAAGCGAAACATCAAATTCCCAGGCTCCCTTGCAGCTTCCTGTAGCCAGTGTCTGCCCACTGTCTACCAAGGCCTTCTTTGCCTTTCTTCCTTTGTTCACAGAGGGAAGAGATGACGTCTGTGGGCAGCCCATGCAAAAAATGGTACGGCAAGAAAGCAGGAAGCAGTCCAAACAGTGTCTTTCCCTCAGCTTCTTGTATGAAAAGAATATACAATGAGTGTTTGAGTTTTCACTAAGCAGAGTTCTGGTGTTCGCAGCTATCTGAAACAGTCAGATAAGAGAATACCTGACCCTTGAAACTAATCTACCGATGCCATATTTTATACTTATGTTTGGTGGGAGGAGCACCAAATGGGCATGTTTGGTAAGTATTTAAAGACAGTGTATTGCAAACAGGAAGAGCAGATTGATCTTTCATAATATGTGCTCAATAAGTGACATTTTTTTCTCCCTGAAAATAGACCTTTTTCATCTCCTGCAGAGGAGCCGTGGGTCAAAAGCAAGTGTTACTTGTTGCTCAAGAATAGGATATCTCCTTCATTAGTATATAAGAGAAGACAAATATCGTAAAAATGAAAGATGGGGCACCTGGGTGGCTCAGTTGGTTTAGCTTTTGGCTCAGGTCTTGATTCCAGGGTCATGGGATCGACCCCCACATCAATGTGGAGCCTGCCTAAGATCGTCTCCCTCCCTCTCTCTCTCTCTCTCTCTCTCTTTCTCTACCCCTGTCCCCTGCTTGTACTCTCTCTCTTTAAAAAAAGAAAAAGATACGTGAAGCTACTTTTCATTGTCAAAAATGGCAGTTTTCACAAAAAGAAATGTAATTTGAGAGCGAAAATATTTCTTAGAGGTGGCTGGGAACCTAGGTTGTTTTGAGATCCACTAACTGCTTTTCATGCATCTTTGGATAAATCAAATACAAGTTCTTTATGCTTAATTTTTGTTATATTTTGAATATTACCAATAATGCACCCTCTCTCTCTCTCTCTCTCTCTTTCTCTCTCTGTCTCCTCCTGCTCTTAAGAGCATTTTTAGTATCTTTGAAGGGGAATAGCCTTCATGTGTCATGGATGAATGCATCATTAGTATAATGCTTCCACATATCTTAGGAAAAAATAGCACTCTGCCTAGTTGCTGTCAAAACAGATCAGAACATTGACCAATCATTGCATTGATATTTAATGAAAATGAAATACGTTCCTTTCCAATCTAAGTTGTGGTCAAAGATCCTTTTGATTTGAGCGATAAAGGAAGAGACCAGGGGTTGGCTGCAACTATTTTCAATGCATCTGTCAAAATCGTCTTTGGTATTTTGTCATTTAGCAAAATGAGTTTTAGAGATGAAAGATCACTGAATATGAGGGATAGAAATATAATATACTTGTAGAATTCATTCAGGGTTTAAGATTTTCTACCTCTTCTCCCAAACTCAGCCTTACTCTTCCCTGACTCAGTAAAAAGCTGAATCATCCATTCATCTGCAAACCAACAAATGTGATAATGGTGACAATGCCATCACTAACACGTGTGGAGAGAGTTTCAGTTCATAAGCCCTTTTACAACTATGTCTGCCCATTTGATCATTGATCATTAGAGAATCACAGAGACTTAAGGCTGAGAATATTAACCAGCTCAGAAAAACTCCCTCATTTTCCAGTATAACAATGTAGCAGCCCACAGGTTACTGAAAGTAGAGTTGGATGAAAGGAGTCCGCAGAAATGACCTTGAAATCATGTTGTGGCAAGTCCGGTGAATTGGTAAAGATCTAATCGATGTTGGCGTTCATGAATTTTAATGGAATTAGTCTTTCTGCTTCCTGTGATTTCCTCCAGCACAGAAAAAGAGGGTTATTGGATTGATACAGAATTGTGATTTTTCAGAGCCGTGTGCCAAAAAGACAGATGGTCGAGGGAATCTGGGGTAAAAGCAAGAGAGTTTGTGAAATAACGGACCCTGAAATCTAAGCCTGGTAGACTATGGAGGTGAAGAGAGGAGGGTACTGTTGGTAAGTACCCTGACTGCTCGCTGCGTACATGTACTTAGAAGAGCTTGTGTGTCAGGGCGCCTGGGTGACTCAGTTAAGCCTCTGACTTCAGCTCAGGTCATGATCTTGTGGTTTGTGAGTTTGAGCCCTGCGTTGGGCTCTATGCTGACAGCTCAGAGCCTGGAGCCTGCTTCCGATTCTGTGTCTCCCTCTCTCTCTGCCCCTCCCCTGCTCATGCTCTGTCTCTCTCTGTCTCAAAAATAAATAAAACATTTAAAAAAATTTTTTTAAGAAGAGCCTGTGTGTCAAAAAGGTTAACATACCACCAAGAAGAATGATAGAAAGATAAGTAAAATGTAAACAGTTTCCCATGATCCAGAGGTCAAGCAATGACAGCTTTTTTCACACACAGCTTCTGGCACAAAGTGTAATCATGCAGACATGATAGGCCCTGTTCCCCTGTGTTTGGCAGGATAGGCTCTGATTGAATGCAGTATGTATTTTGATTTAGCGAAATATATGAGTAGAGGATGAATCAACCATGTAGAATATAGTAGTTGGTCTTGGAATCAAGAGATCAGGATTCGAGTCACTATCTGAATTTATTATTTGTGCTACTGGGGACAAAGAATAGGAAATTCATGTTTGTTGGGCATCCGTCATGGGATAGGCACTTTCACAAACCTCGTAGTAACTTACTTCTCACTTACTGTGTAAGTTAGAGAGTATCCTCACCTCATTTACTGATGAGAAAAGAAAAAGAAAAGTGAATTGTAAAATCACACAGCTCAGAAAATGAAGCTTATGTGCAGGACTGTGCCTCAAACTCCAAACTATTCCTTACCTTTTGTTTCCTAGGAGGTTTGAGATCCTAGCATCTATATTTCATTGCATATAAAATGGGCCCGATAATAATGCCTTTGTGTGAGTATTGCTGTGACACTAAATTACAAAATGCAGTGAGACAATCAGCAGTGATAGAAGTTTATTGTCGTTCAATAAGCTTTAGGATTAAATTCACAAGTAGGGTGACATGAACTTGGGTAGAATTGACAAAATTCAGTTACAGAAAACTATTTGCCAAAACTCATTTAAAATCTCATGCTATTTATTCCATTACCAAAGTGCTATAAGTACTTTAATTATATCTCATATCATATATTTTGTACATCAAACAAAATAATTACTACAAAAAAAACCCAGCTCACGGTCCTCGGTGGTTATAAGCTTTGGAGTTTCTATTTAATTGTGGTTATAGAATAAAAATATGAACTTTAAAAAAATAAAAGAAACATTTTAGTTCATTTTTAAGATTTTGAAAATTTTCAACTTTTTTCAAGCTTAATTCTATATTATGAGATGATTCCTCTGTCAAATGAAGACATACTATGATATTATTTGTGGAACAAATGAACTGTCTTGTATTTCTAAAATTCTTTGGAATTAACAGGCAAAATGATCTGAGTTGGAGAGAAAGTCATTTCTTAACTGTGGAAATTCCAATTATCTGAGATATTAATTATTAATATACATTACTATAATTTCCCATTCGTATTAAAGATATTTTTCCCTTTACCTAAATTGAAGGTAATGTGTACATCATGGATTCAGGTTGATTGTTTTTGTCTAATATTAGTAGCAGGAAAATGTTAATAATAATATTACATCAGGGACTCCTGGATGGCTCAAATTGGTTAAGTGTCTGACTTCGGCTCAGGTCATGATCTCGTGGTTCATGGGTTCAAGCCCCACATCGGGCTCTGTGCTGAAAGCTTAGAGCCTGGAGCCTGCTTCCGATTCTGTGTCTCCCTCTCTCTCTGACCCTCCCCGTTCATGCTCTGTCTCTCTCTGTCTCAAAAATAAATAAAAACTTAAAAAAAAAAAAAGCTGACATTAAGCTGTATATAATACACCCATTTTAAATAAAATATATAAATATGTTTAATGTAAATGTTTTCAGGTTTACATGAATCAATAGAAAGCTGGAATGACTGTAATCATATAAAATATAGATTTCAGAGCAAGGAATATTATATGAAAGAAAGAGGGTCATTTTCTGATAATAAAGAGGCTAATTCATCAAAAAATTATAACATCTAAATGTTCACATAACAACAGAACTTTAAAATCTATGAAGCAAAACTTGATAAAACTGAAAAGTAAAATGGACACATTTACAATTTCAGTCAGAGATTTCGACATCCCTCTCTCAATAATTGATGGAAACACTAGACAAGACATCAATAGGGATCGAGAAGATGAGGAAAACAGTGTAAACAACTTGATGTAATTGAAATTTATAGGCTATCCGTCCATAAAACAGCAAGAATACTAATTCTTTTCAAGTGAAAATGGAATATTTATGAAGATAGATCACTTGCTGGGCCATAATACAAGTCTCAATAAATTTAAAATAATTCAAGTATGTTCTCTGAACAAAATGGAATTAAATTAGTAATAAACAACAGAGTGGTACCTAGAAAAGTTATAAATATTTGAAAACTAAATAACTTACCTCTAAATAACACATACGCCGGTGAAGAAATCACAAGGAAATTAAAAAAGTATTTTGAGTTGAATAAAAATCAAAATACAGCATACCAAAATTTGTGGAATGTAGCTTAAGCAGTGCTTAGAAAAAAATTTAAATACTTTATGTTAATTACATACTTACATTAGAAAAGGTAAAAGATCTCAAACTACTGACCTTAGCTTCCAGTTACAAAAATAAGTAAAAAACCCAGCAAAATAGATCCAACAAAAGTAGAAGAAATGAGAAATAGTAAGTAGAGATAGAATAATAATTACTAAAGATCAGACATATAATTAAATAATAATTACAGATAATTATAAACATAAGAACAGATATAAAGGAAGACAATAGAAAAGTCAGTAAACTAAAATATCAATCTTTAAGATGGTCAATTGAATTGGTAAATCTCTCGCCAAAGTAACTGGGAAAATAAAAAAGAGACACAAATAACTTATCAGGGAAAAGAGAAGATATCGGATCCTACAGATCTTGTAAGGATGAGAAAAATTTGTGGACAACTTTATGCTAGTAAATATAAAAATATGTATAAAATATGTCAAATCTTTTTAAGACCAAGTATCAAATTACCAAAACTCACCCAAGGAACAGATAATGTGGATAGCCTTACTTGAATCTGTAGTCAAAATTTTTTTCAGTGAAAATTCCAGGCCCAGAGCACTTCACTGCAGAATTCTACCAAATATTTAAGGAAGAAATAACATCAATTGTACTCTTATCTCTTCTGGACAATTGAGGAGGAGGAGATATTTCCCAACTCAATTTTTTAAGGATCATGTTACTCAGATACTAAAAACAGATAAAGGTATTACAAAATCAAAACCTACATGCACATATTCTTTGTAAATACAGAAGTAAAAATTCTAAATCAAATCTTTGCAAGGAGAATTAAACAATATGTAAAAAGGGTAATACATTGTGACCAAGTGGGGTTTATCCAGAAAATGCAAGTTCAACATTTGAAAGTCAACGAATGCTGACTGATATTAATATATTAACAGAATTATCAACAGAATAAGGAAAACTATATGATTTTCTAAGCATATGCAGAAAAAGCATTTGACGAAATTTTATGTTCATTTATGATAAAAACTCTCAGCGCCTGGGTAGCTCAGTCAGTTGAAAGTCGGACTTAGGCTCAGGTCATGATCTCATGGTTTGGCGTTCCAGCCCCTACCTGTCTCTGCACTGACAACGCTGGTCTTGCTTAGGATTCTGTCCAACCCCACACCCCTTCCCCCCCACTCCTCCCCTACTCACGCTTTCTCTCTCTCTCAAAAATAAATAAATTTTAAAAAAATCCCAAAAGGTAGGAAAAGAGTGGAACTCCCTCTATCTGATAAGAGGGATCTATGAAATAACTGGAAGATGAACCCATCCAAGTAGCCTACAAACCCTTGCTGGTTTCAGAAGTAGATGTCTATTTGGTAGAGAACTTCTTCAATATCATTTAGTGGATCACGGGGACCATAGGGAGTGCCATCCAGCTTAGGATAATCTCCAAGGAAATCAAAATAAAGATTGAGTACAGCTGGAGGTTTTGGCCTTGGGCCTTATCTTCTCTAAGGACCACATGGCTGCCCCAATTGCTGAAAGGCTCAGCATCTCCAAGCCTCCGTGTATGTGGTCCATTGCCTGGAAGCTTGACCCTAGACAGCAAGCTTCCCACAACGGAGATCCTTGACCTTTATCCTTTCTCTCTCGTGATGCCAAACACAGCACCTTGACATAGTTAGCAGTGAATCTATATTTACTTACACACAATTATGTTTGGGAGGATTAAAATTGGGACGTTAATATTAAAAATGCCTTCTTTCCTACCAATATATCAATCTCTCCAGCCAACTCTTCTGTCTATTAGGGCTACAGGATTCTTGGAGATCAGGGATAAGGATAAGTAAATAAGGAATGTCTTAGAAAGAGGCTGAAATCACCATTTCCTCACTGAAATTAAATTAAGCTGTGGAAAGAAAACCCATGGTTCATGGCTTTTCCAATCTCCTTTCTAATCATTGTTCTTTGGTTATTAACCTATTGTTTGTTTGATTCTTATAGTAAAATGTGTGTATTTTTGTCTCTGAAGCATTTAACAATCTTCTAGGTGATCGTGAGAATTTCCGCTTGCTTGAGAAATGCCTCTTCCTTTGATGTGTAAGCTCTGAACTTGGGATAAACAACACTACAGCTGTAAAACATTGTTCAATTGCTTTGGTGATTGACTTGATTTTCACTTGTCATCTGGGTGTTTTCATACCATGAAGACCCTGCTTTTATTTCAGAATTAACTCCATTTTGGTGACCCTTCAGCAAGCATGCTCTGATCCCTCATAATCACAGCCAAATATATTTTTAGCTCATTATCTGGTACACTTTATTGTGCCACAGGCTACATGAAAAGCTGATGCTTTCTCAGTGTCCTTCACATAGAACTGAGTTTATAAAGGTGCACAAATAGCATACAGTCAGGATATATATGTCTGTATTTATATTTCTTTCTGTATCTCTCTCTCTCTCTCTCTCTCTCTATGGTTTTAACACATTGAGAAATTATTAGAAAAATATATATAGCATCTATCTATATATATAGAGAGAGAGAGATACATAGACATAGATATATTCACATATATACACACAAATACATGTAAAATATGTTTTTAACACATTGAGAAATTATTAGAAAAATGGAAACTGGATTTAGTTTAAGAAACTGTCAACAAATAAATAAATCTTCCTTCTTTCTACTCCCAAATCTATCCTCAGGAGATGCTATTATATGATTTTAGAAGAAAATATATTGTAGAAATGTGAATTTACATTATACCCTACACACACACACACACACATACACACACACACACAATTTGGGATAAATATGCAACCTCAGAAGTTTTCTATTTAAAAAAATAACAATTCCCTAACTGACTACTATTGTTCACCATCTCCTCCCTCCGTTGACCTCCCGGGTCGAGAAAACAGCTTGGAAAGAAGTCCAAATAATCTACAATAAATGACATCCTTACAAACTTGAGGAAGCAGCTTGAGATCAAGGAACAAATTAATATATAATTCCATCTCCAGATGTGCCCTCTTTTGCATTTGTAAGCCCACATGGACCAGGTATCTAATTTTGAAAATGTTGTTTATGTTAAGGGCTACTAAATGATTATACTTTGTGCCCCACTTCTTAAATTCAAAGTTTGTGGTTTTGAAAATAGCTGCATTCAGTGACATTTAACACTGACAGGCTAAATTTTAATTGGGGTCCTAATTATATTTTAAACATTTAGGCCAAATAACCAGCAGCAGCAAGAGCAGACACCAATAATTCCTGGAGCCCCAAAGACTGTCCCAACCAATCTCCATGTTGCATTTCTCTTGGTCTATGGAAACAAGTGGCAAAAGTAGTTGAAAGTAAATGAGCTGTTCTTTCAGTTTAATTCAAGATGTTTTCAGTGCCCTGAATAAAAGACTTTAGAAACTGTTATTTTTTTCTTCTGATCTTATAATGCCCCTTGAATTAAAAGCTAAGCTGGCACTTTAATTGTGGGCAGGCCAAGGCAGTGTATTCATAGACTGGAATGAATGCTAATTTGTCAGCCAGGCTAAATTATGCATGTCCTCCTATCTTTCAATTTCCCATGACTGTTCACAGTTGGGGGTTGCTTTTCTGTCCCTAGTTTCACTCTCTTCTCTAGAAATCTTTCCAGTTGAATCATTGAGATACTTCCTGTTAGCAAGAACTCTCTCTCTCTTTCTTTCCCCCACCCTGAAGCTTCTGCCTTCTGTAGGAATATTTGTAGGTGCTGTGCATGAAAAATACACTATGTGGATACTTCCAAGATTGAGTGTTGTGAAATAAAGTAGACTTTCTTTCCAAAAGCAACCGAAAGAAGAAACAGACCGCACAGTAATCTACAGTGGGCCATATTGCAGGATTCTTACTTCTTGTGGGGAAAGGGAAAAGGAACTTGAACAGGTCTTAATTTGAAATCCTTCATAACTTTATAACAACTTTGTGTGGGCTTTTATTCTGAAACAGAACATTTGTAATAGACTGTCATTTCTGTATATCGCTGGAAAAAATTTTTTACTGTTGCATAGCAAAGCAGAGCAAAGGTAAAATAGTAAAGAATAAAGACCAACAGCTGTCAGATTGTATTCTAAGGAGCCCCGGGAACCACTGACTTAGAAGAGAGAATTATAAGCAATAGATTCATCCAGAGTTACCCTGAGCAGACCCACTATGGACTGTGCTGACAGCTCAGAGCCTGGAGCCTGCTTCGGATTCTGTCTCTCCCTCTGTCTCAAAAATAAATAAACACAAAATTTTTTTTTAAACCTAACAAAAAACGTTTGAAAACCAATGAATTTGACATTAAAATTATACAAAGGGAAAAACTAATGATGCAAGTGAATTTCATTTCAGGCAGCACTGAGCCTCCCGGTAACATATCTAGTACTTCTTGTGGACGAGGTTTTCCTTTGTTTGCTTTGCTCTTGATTACTCTGCAGCACAGTGAAGCCTCCAGAAACACTTCCCCCACCCCCGTGTACAAATTAAATGTAACGACTTTTGCCAGTATCTTCCTGGATAAAAGAGCCATCAAAGTTTCTTACAAGACCCCTTCACTGTTGAGTCTTCTAACAACGTCCCATCACTAGGTAAGTCAGAACATGGAAAGCAGCATGAAGCCCCAGGACTCACGTCCCCAGATTACACCTGGTTGGACAAGAATGACCACAAAGATCTCCTTCTCTAGGACTGTGGTTTCCAGAAAAAAAGAATCACTTAAACATAGAAAACCAAGAAATCCAAAATGAATAAATTTATAGGGACACGTAGTAATCAACTGCTGTTGAGGATCTGAAGATTTTCTGTGGTTAAATATCAGACGTAATAAAAATATACCGACAATGGCCATTTCTCTCTCTTATGCACATTTTGGCATTGCTTTGAAGATTTTACTTCTGTGGCCCAGATGTTCGGTTTTGACTCTCTAGGACTCAGGTTACTAGTTAGGTAATCTATTTTGGATCTAATACCATGAAGGGATTAAAGATTTTAGATGTACGTACCACACAGACTTGACCAAAATAAGAAATAGGACTGTCTTTTCCTAGTCACACCTTAAAAAAACCTATTAATGTATTTTGCACGTTTATTAAACATAAAACATTCGGAGCATCATAAAATAAACAGAAATTTTCACATAACCTTTATTCTGGTTATGTTCTTTAGGATAGTATAGGTATTGCAAACTAAGGGCTAAATCTGCTCCATGGCATATTTCTGTATGACTTGTGAGCAAAGAATTTCAAAAAAATTGAAATTCAAATTTAGTGTCTATAAATGAAGTTTTATTGAAACGTAGCTATGCTCATTCATTTAGATATTACTTATATGTTTGTTTCCACACTATAATGAAAGTTGATTACTTGCAACTGAGGCCATTTTGGTGTGGGAAACACCGGCAAATTAAAACTTAAATTTCCTTACTGTCTAAAGCCCATTGACAAGTCCTTGAAATAGGCAGAGTGACTGTCCTCTAGGAGCTCACCTGCCTGGTGATGACACTCTGCTCAGGGCAAAAGGCAATCTTAGCTTAACATTATCCCAACCTCCAGCATCCTGTAAGTCTATTTTAACATACAAAAATTCCTTTGGAAACTTCCTTTATCTCTACCTCCCCCAAGAAATAGGCTGGCAATCATACTTCAAGCTTATGGCCCCCTGATATACATCTGAAGGGTCTCATGATTGAGTTTTTACTAAAACAGTACTAACAGCAGCAGCTAACCCCTCAAGGTCCTGGAAACCTTGCTGCTAAAATACGTTAGAGACTTATGCTATCCTTAACCCCCTCCCAACCTGAGGGTATGTAATCAGTCACTCTTCACAACCCCAGTGCAGCTCTTCCTGCCCATGGGTCCTGTCCCCGTGCTTTAATAAAATCACCTTTGTGGACGAAGGATGTCTCGAGAATTCTTTCTGGACCATCAGCTCCAGACCCCATCACTCCAAAACCCTGTCAATATGGCCTTCAAAACCTAAAACTTTTACTACTAGTCCTTCCCAGAGAAGGTTGGGCAGTCCCTGAAATAGTGAACTCCTTTATTTACAGCTGACTCTCACTGCTAATTTGGCATCATTCACTCAGTTTCCCAATTTGTGTGCCATCTTTTCTTTGGCGGTTTTTCCTTTAACTTTTTGATAAGAGTGTCTTTCTCTCCTTAGACATATTTCTCTTGAGTTGGTTCATGTCCCCACTTGTTGTTCTGTCATAATGACAAAACAAAACTAAACAAAAAGAATGCGTGGGGGAAAAAAAAGAAAGGGTGCCAGATTTCCTTTGCTTTTTTTGTGGGGCATAGAATCAGAGCTGAGATTTAAAGACAAATCCACATTTAGACACTCTAAATCACACCTGAGTTATTGTAACAGTTTCTATTTCTTCCTTCTTAAAAAAGTGAAACATGTCTCTCCATTTCCTGTTTTGTAACCTATGCACCACGTCTTGTCAGTTACTCCGTAGTTTTGTTTGCTTCCGATTGCTTCAGAGATGTCAGAAATTACACCTTCCATGATATTTAGAGAAGAGCATATCAGTCTCACAGGGATTTCAGAGGTCCCTTAGAATGCATAGGACCCATCCTTTTTGTTTCTTTGTGGTTTAGGATACAGCATTGCCATTTGGTATAGGACTACTTACTAGCCTATGATTTTCCAGCAGATATTTTAGCGATATGATTTCTTGTCATCCAAATACCGCCTGTCTTAAGGTAACGCTAATTAAAATGAATCGTGCTTCCGCAAGAAATCAGCATGGCATTGCAGCCTTGCTATTTGTAAACTCTTTTTGAATCTATCTATAGCTCAGCAAAACTAGAAATAGGAAGCAAAAGCAATGTGGCTACATTCTATGGCATCTTCCTTAGGTGTTTCATCCACAGGAACAGCTTTGGAGCTGTGACAGCACTTCTGTAAGTGTCTTGAATTTAATTTTGTGCAATGTGTTCATTATTAGACTATTTATAGAATGTTTCTTGGCTCACATGCATTTGGGGGAAAAGATAAATTCATTGTGTGCAACATATTTATATTGTGGATAATAATGAGAGTGGATCGATTTTTTGTTGTGCAGTCTGATTTTTTTTTTAATTGAAATATAACTGACATTCAATACTATATTAGTTTCAGGTGTACAACATGGTGACTTGATATTTGTATATATTCAAAATTGATCACCACGATAATTATGGTTAACATTCTTCACCATATATTGTTACAATTTTTTTTTCTTCTGATGAGAACTTTTAAGATTTCTCTCTTAGAAATTGTCAAATACGTGATACATTTTTATTAATGGGAGTCACCATGCTCTACATTACAGTCCCATTACTTTATTTTATAGCTGGAAGTTTGTAACTTTTGACTCCCCTCACTCGTTTCGCTCACGCGGCTACTCCCCACCTCTGACGACCACCGATCTGTTCTCTGTATCTATGAAGTTGGGTTTTTTTTTTTCACCTTTTAGAGTCCACATATAAGAGGTTATATGGTATTTATCTTTGTCTAGTGCATATATCTTTTTGAGTTAGTATTTTCATTTTCCTAAGTAAATATCCAGAAATTAAATTGCTGCGTCATATGAGAGTTATATTTTTAATATTTTGAGGAACCTCCGTCCGTCTTTTCTCCACAGCCTTGCCAACATTGGTTATTTCTTGTCTTTTTGATAATAGTCATTCCAGGAGGTGTGAGGTAGTATTTCACTGTGGTTTTGATGTGCATTTCACTGATGATTAAAGATGTTGGGCATTTTTTTAAGTACCATATGTGTCTTCTTTGAGAAAATGCCTATTCAGATCCTCTGCCCATTTTTTAATAAGATTTTTGTGTTCTGTGTTTTTGCTATTGAGTTGCATGAGTTCTTTATATGTACGAAAATGAATTCCCTATTGAATATCTGATCTGCAAATATTTTCCATCATTCAGTAGGCTGTCTTTTTGTTTTGTTGAAGGTTTCCTTTGACAACTAGCCATTTTAAAGTGCAAATGCATACTGTTTTCCTTAAATGTGTTAATATTCCTAAAAGTTATGAATGAAAGATTTTTCTTTTTTTTTTTTTGATGTTGATTTATTTTTGAGAGAGAGAGAGAAAGAGAGAGTGGGGGAGGGGCAGAGAGAGACAGAGACACAGAATGCAAAGCAGACTCCAGGTTCTGAGCTGTCAGCACAGAGCCCAATGCGGGGCTCAAACCCACCAGCCGTGAGATCATGACCTGAGCTAAAGTCAGATGCTTAACTGACTGAGCCACCCAGGTGCCCCATTTTTCTTTAAAGGACTGTAGTAAAGAAGCCAATGTCCGTTGCAAATAAAATATTTGCGATGGTGAAAAGTTAATTACTAAAGTGCTTTCTGGCACTTTCCATTACATGTTTATCTATTCACTGTCTCCCTCATAGACTATGTCTCATGAGTAGGGGCTTCATCCTATTCATTGTGAATTATGCCTAATATCGGATGTCCAGTAAACATTCAGTGAATGAGAGAAGTGTGAGGGATTACTCAATCTCCAAGAGCATGAGAACAAAACTAACATATGATGGGTGATGTAAATTCTCCACAGAAATTACTTGAAATGCCTTCATAATTCCATGTTGAAAAAGGATGAGAATCTAAGCCTATTTTGACAACACGAGCAATTTGTAGCTTTATCAGTGACATTAACATCTTAACAAAGAATATGTCTACACAGAATTCAGGAAAAGGAATTCTAGACCATAAGGATGGTCACGGTGTTTTATTTCCATTTGGGAGAGAGATGCTCTGACCAGGAATTCCTTGTCTCCCAAACAGGCGTGTCCATCTTCTGTAGCCATTAAGATTAGGCGACCAAATCTCTATATTCTGCCTTCATGTCTCATAACCAAAGTTTTCATTATAATTCATCTTGCTCTTGAATGGAAGAGTAAATCTCAATCATGGACATGGGCTTGATTGGCTAGTCTCCTTGTCATCTCTACAAATACATAAATCAGCATTCTATGTTATTAAAAATGAGTTTGGTGTTTTCTGAAACTTACCACCTCTGAGCATGATGCTGTGATTGTTGTCATTTTGCTAAGCTCAGCCCTCTTGTCTGAGAGACTAATCAGCTTTCTCCGATTAGAGCTCTTGCCTCTTTAGTTTTCTAGAGGACAGAAGTCTCCATAGTACCCGAGTTTAGTATGTTACTGATATCATCTTAGTAAGATTAAACTCGTTTATGCTGGGGTAACTAAAAAACAAACAAACAACAAAAACGAATCCAAACAACAGAAACAATAATTAAAAACAAAGCACATAGGTGACTTGGAACAATTAACATTTTACTCCCATTTAAGCCAAGTGTACTGGGGGTCTAGGAGACTGTCAGCAATTGATCTCCACGGGCTAATTTCATGATCCAGGCTGAGAGAGGCTGTATTGTTCTAAAGCTGCAAGATGTGGAACTTGCTGGCCAAACTGGGGGAGAGAGATCACACATTGGCTTGAAATGCTTCCACACAGAGGTGACGTTCATTCACTTGTTGGTAAGCAACAGCAATGTCTACTACATGTTGAAAGAAGGAATTAATTAACATGTGCAATTTAAAATATCAATCTCCAAAATACTTAATAGCTGAGCATTATTGTTTTGAAAAATATGCAATATTTTCCATATTGTTTACTGTGTGTGTATATACATATATATGGCATTATATTCATTCCACTTGTAACTTGTTGATGACCCACTGTATTGATAACTGAAATTTAGTAGAAGAATCCTGGCTAACTAATTCAATCAAATACTGTAGTTGAAAACTTTGGGAAATTATTTTTTTTATAATTTTACAAGACATCCTTATTTTCTGTTTAGAATTTAATTCATTTGAATGCAGAAGAATAACTCATTTTTTTCCCCACTGTAGTTTCATCATTGTGAGTGAGGGGTCATTGTCACCTCACACCAGAAAAAGGACAAAACAGAGGCAATGCTTGCTGACATCAAAGCTTTATTTGTTCCAGAAAAGTAGAAGGATACTTTCCTTTTTCTTACTCTTAGAGAAAAGGGGTTGGATCATTTAAGAGAAGGAATGTGTGCCTCAGCACTGAAGTGGGGGGAACTTAAACTCAAGTGCCGGGGTCTTGGGAGCCATGTTGATGTCTTTCTCTGATAACATGGACAGGAATTGGATGCCTTGAGCAACAGAGCATCATGCCTTAGAATGGACAAGATGGGCTTAGACAAGGATCATTTCAGGGTCCCCTATGACGGAATAGTAACTAGAGTCCAGGGGCGCCTGGGTGGCTCAGTTGGTTAAGCGTCCGACTTCGGCTCAGGTCACGATCTCGCGGTCCGCGGGTTCGAGCCCCGCGTCGGGCTCTGGGCTGATGGCTCAGAGCCTGGAGCCTGCTTCCGATTATGTGTTTCTCTCTCTCTCTGCCCCTCCCCCGTTCATGCTGTGTCTCTCTCTGTCTCAAAAATAAATAAACGTTAAAAAAAAATTAAAAAAAAAAAAAAAAGAAACTAGAGTCCATTCCTTAAGGGTTTTAGGAAGAGCATATTTCTTCTGAAACTGTGCAGAAGGTCCCTGTGTCTTATATTACACATCTCACCATAGAGACACAAAAAGTTTTATTTGATAATGAAAAATAAAGTAATTGGATACAGTCATATCTTGTTTCATTTCACTTTGTTTTATTGTGCTTTGCAGATATTGCACTTTTTACAGCTTGAAGGTTTGTGGCATCAGGCAAGTCTATGAGCATCATTTTTTCCAACAACATTTGCTCACTTTGTGTCTCTGTGTCATTTGGTAATTCTTGGAATATTTCGAACTTGTAAATTTTTATTATATTTATTATAGAGATCTGTGATCAGCGATTACAACTCACTGAAAACCCAGATGATGGTTAGCCGGTTTTTTAGCAATAAAATATTTTTTAATTAAGGTATGCATGTTGGTTTTTTAAGATATAATGCTATTGCACACTTACTAGACTATAGTATAGTGTAAACATAACTTTTATAAGCCCCAGAAAAAAAAAAGTGATTCATTTGACTTGCTTTATTGCAATATTTGTTTTATTACAGTGGTCTGGAACCAAAAGTGCAATATCTCTGAGGTATGCCTGTATTTTTGAGTAGGCTCCACACCAGCATGGAGCCCAGTGTAGGGCTTGAACTCATGACCATGAGATAAAGACCTAAGCTGAGATCAGAGTCGGACACCTAACTGACTGAGCCATCGAAGCACCACAGTGTATGTTTCAGTGTACCTTTCTTAGGGCACCCGGGTAGCTTAGTTGGTTAAGCATACGACTCTTGATCTCAGCTCAGGTCTTGATCTCAGAATTGTGAGTTCAAGCTTCATGTTCAACTTACTTAAAATTTTTAAAAATTTAAAACAACAAAGTATATGTTTCTGGGATTGCATACTTCTAAAAGGAACTGCTTATATCTTTCTATGCTCTGAAATAGATCATCAGAATAGGAACTGCCTGGTTTGTTGCTTTTGTTTTGTTTTTTTAAGTATGACAGAGATAACGTATAAAACATAATTATCCACATATTTTTTTGGAGGTGATTTTTGTCAGGTTAATGTCTGTTTCTTTTGAGTTTTTTTTTTTGCTGTGTTAAATGTTTCCACTCCTAAGAATTTTGGTAATTTTTCTTTCCATAATCCATTTTTGAGATCTTATCTTCCTGAAAATATTTCATATTTTAAACATTTGTTCTTTGTTTTTCTTTTGTTTTCTTGTTTTGTGCATTCTCCTTTACCCTTAAATTATTTGCCTAAAATTTTATTCATTTTTTCATAAAAATTGATATTGGCACGTACTTTTATAGTTTTAGTATGTAATAATCAGTTTGTTCTGCTTGCTCACTAACTCCTATTATTCTCATTTAGGTTACTTTTTTTTCCTGTAATCTTATTTGAAGACTTAACGTTATGTTTAGTAATAAAATCATTTTTAAATGATATATTTATCTCTTAATATAATTTCTCTGGCATCTCATAAGATTTGACATTTTAGTCATATTTTATAAATAATAAGAAATATGATTTTTAATTTTCTACTTGACCCAGTAATTATACAGGAATAGTTTAAAACTATATTTAAATGTTAAAAATTATTATTCCTTTTCTTCTTTTGCTTCCTTCTCTTTCACTTCCTCTTCCTCCCCCCTCTTCATGCTTATTTTTACAGCTCTTGCTTACCATTTTTTGAAAAATTTTTAATGTTCATGTATTTATTTTGAGAGAGAGAGAGAAAGACAGAAAGGGTGCAAGAATGCGCACGTGAGTGGGGTAGGGTCAGAAAGAGAGTGAGAGAGAGAACCCCAGGCAGGTTCCACCTGTCAGCACAGAGCCTGATGCAGGGGTCTCAGTCTCATGAACCGTGAGATCATGACTTGAGCCGAAATCAAGAATCAGAGGTTTAGCCAACTGAGCTATCCAGGCTCCCCCTGCTTACTCTTTATTTACAATGTCTTTGTTCTAGTTCATATGTTGGAGCATATCGTATGTCGTGCAAAAATATGCATTCTAATCCACAGAGCAGATTTGGTGTATGTACTTCCTTTTCTTCTTTTCTTCCCAGTGGTGTTAATTGTTGAGTTGCTTTGGATTTTCCTGACTGTTCAATGATAATTTGATTGGGAACATGAGGGTCAGCCTCCATCAGCCTCCTGCCACATTCTTATACACGTCTCATATCTGACTATGCAGAGGACAGGAAATGCAATATAATTTTCTCAGTAAGTTCTAGTACATTATCATTTTGGGCATACATAATATAAGGCAGTTTTGGACATGCATGAAATGTGACAATTTAATTCTGCTCTTTGTCTCTGATGATCATTTCCTTCATTATATAATTATACAGGTTCTACTTGATCTTTCCCTTTTTCTGCCCATACTTCGTTTTCTTATTTGCTGCTTCCAATTTGCTGTAGGTAAGGTTTTGGGCTAACTAGGTGTCTAGATTAAATAAGAAGCAAATACAATATATAGCAATTTTAAATGCCACATACATTTTCTCTGTTCACCTCAAGAGCATTGCAAAGCATGAATTCTTTCCCCGGTGTTTTAGAAAAGTAAATTGAAATTCATAGCACCTTTCCCAAGGTTATAGATAGGAATAGCAGGACTGAAAATCCAGCACAGATTGGTTTCCCTCAAAAGCTGACATGCTGTTCATTTCCCTAAATTTCTTCTGAGGAAGATATAAAGTGCAAGCTTTTAACTTAAAGACTTAAAATAACTCTGCATTTAATGGCTTCTTTCCTCTGTATACTTTCAGGTAAGGAATCTGTGAGGGTCGAATTTACCACCTGTTTGACCTTTGAGATGAAAGGTATAACTAAGTTTTCTTTTTCTATTCTTACGGAGAGCATGACTGGGGTTTCATAAGAGTGCGAAGCAAACACTGTCATTTTCATTTCATTAACATGTAAAATCCCACCACCACGCAATTTTCATCAAAGTAACAACTACTGTCAATTCCTGATTTATAAATCCCTTCTGTTCTTTCGGGAACTTACTCCAAATGACCAACAGATGAAATTGCCATGTTGTGAAACGATCCATTATGCAGGTCAGAAGAGGAACTTCCCACCCTCTCAGCGACGTTCAAGTGGTTCTAGTGATATCATTCTTCCCAGGCGGTTTTTGGCATCTTTGGATCATTTTTTTTTTTTCTGTAGCTTTTACCAGGTCCTCTATATTTGTGCGTTCAGATCTCCCTCACACTATATCATGTGCCTCCAGAAATGATTTCAAGTGAGAAAAAAAATGTATTACAGGGAAGCCTTTATGCTTTTGGCGTTTCCTTTATTTGAATATAAATGATTTCTGCTTTTGACCAGTCATGTTTACCTTATCAAACAAGAAGATGACAATCTTAACAATCATTTTCTTGGAACAAAGTGTTTCAATAACGTTGCACTGTCGGGGACTACCAAGTTCCGTGAAGCTGGATAGAGGAATGCCATTCCTTTGTAGTGAATGAAGAGCTATGTGTAGTTAAAGGCTGTCTGACTTTGATGAATACTTTCATAACGAGAAAAACATTCATGCATGATGGATTCCAGCATGTCTTTTTTGTAAACAAATGTTGTAAGGTGTAAGTGCATACTGCAAAATTCACCAATTTAAAGTACAAGTAGATGGCACATTAATGTAGTTGTATAATATTTACGCAGTAGAAAAACTGGCAAATTGTTTTCTAAAATGTCTACCATTTTGCATTTCTGTTAATACCAATGTGTTTGAGTTATTACATGTCCTTGCCACTAATTAGTACTCTCATTACGTTTAGTTTTAACCATTCTATTGGATATATGGTAGCATCTCATTGGAGCTTTATTTTTTTTTTAATGCCTATTTTATTTATTTTGAGAGAGAGTACAAACTGGGGAGGGGAAGAGAGAGAGAAGGAGAGAGAGAATCCCAAGCAGGCTCTGGGCTGTCAGCCCAGAGGCCAACTCGGAGCTTGAACTCATGAACCATGAGATCATGACGCGAGCCTAAATCAAGAGCCGGACGCCTAACCCACTGAGCCACCCAAGCGCTGCATCTGATTGTAGCTTTAATTTGCATTCCTTAATGACTGGTGGGGTTGAATACCTTTTCATGTGCTCATTTGCCATTTAGGTACCTTATCTTATAAAGAATTTGTTCAAGTTCCTGCCCAATTTAAAAAATTAATTTGATTGTCTTCTAATTATTGATATGTAAGAATCCTTTATGTATTTGGATACAAGTCCTTTATCAGATATATGCTGTGTAAATATTTTCTCCCAATCCATTATATACCTTTCCATGTTCTTAATAATGTATTTTGATGATGGTTTAAACAAAATTTATGAAGTCCAAATTGTTAATTACTCTCCTCTTACGGTTTTTTAACATCTAACCCCATGACAGAAAGCTGTTTAACTTTATTTTGTCCTAGAAATTCTATAACTTTTACCCTATACTTAGAAGTATGATGCATTAAAGTTAATATTCGCATATGATGTAAGGTAGGGGTCAACATTCACAGCTCTTTTTTTGCAAGAGTTCCATTTGCTCTACTGTTTATTGAAAAATGGAGTGCATTACCTCAGACTTTCATCATTGCATTACCTCAGACTCGGATTTTTCTCTGTAAGAAGGCTTTAGATAAGAGTTCAATTTTTTATACATACGGTTTTCTTACATTACCATTTATTATTCGGTGAACTTCTAATTTGTGTCTTTAAAGATGTTTGGCCACCTCATATACGTTTTCAAATTTACAAGCATAAAGGTGTTCACGATATTCCTTTCTTAACAGATTCTCAATATAGAAAGTGTATTCAGTATTCATTGTTCTTCCCAGGTACTGCAACTTTGCGACCTCGTTCTCAATCAGTCTGGCTAGATATTTAACAATCTTACTGACACTTTTAAAGACCCAACTATTCCTTTCATTAATTTTTCTCTTTTATTTTTTTGCTTTCTGTTTTACCGACTTGCATTACTTTTATTACTTATTTCCTTCTACTTGCCTTGTGGTTTTCTCTGCTTTCTTAAGTTTCTAAGTGGAAGCTTAGGCCTTTTATTTGACCCTTTTTTTCTTTTCTAATATAAGCCTTTATTTAATCTTATGAATTTTCCTTTAAGTGCTCGATGTGAGTGGTATCATTGTGATACACCGTTCAAAATACATTCAAATTTTCGTTTTTATACCCTTTTGATTCAAGTTATTTAGCTGCATATTTTAAAATTCCTAAATACACAAATATACACTTTTTCTTAATTTATTCGTATTAATTTTTAGCTTTATTGTGAACAAATAGCATCATATGTATGATTTTAATTTCTTTACATTTATTCAAATTTGCTTTAGGGGCCAAAACAGAGTATAAATAACTTGGTCCATATTCTCTGTGAACTTGAAAACCATGTGTAGTTTTACAGTTTTTGGTGAGAATGTTCTGTATGTCAATTAGATAAAGTTGGTTGAAAGTGTATTTTAAGTCTTCTACATTCTTATTGAATTTTTTGGTCTAATTTTTGCATCACTTTATCTATTACTGAGAGAAGAGTGTTGACACTTTCAACTATAATTTTACTTCTGTGATTTCTCTTAGTTTTGCCTCATCCATGTTTTAAAAATCTGTTATTAGATGCAGGCATATTTAGGGGTTTTATGTCTTCTTGATTAATTGATTCCTTTATCATTATGAGATAACATCTTTTCCTCTAGTAATATTTCTTATCCTGAAGCTTTTTAAAAGATTTTTTGGCATGGCATATATTTCTGCACCCTTTACTTTTAACTCATTTTTATCTGTATATTTATACTTTGGGTTTCATGCAGACAGCATATCATTGAAAATTGTTTATCCAATCTGGTGATATCTATCTTTTATTTATTTTGTTTTCAATATATGAAATTTACTGTCAAATTGGTTTCCATACAACACCCAGTGCTCATCCCAAAAGGTGCCCTCCTCAATACCCATCACCCACCCTCTCCTCCCTCCCACCCCCCATCAACCCTCAGTTTGTTCTCAGTTTTTAAGAATCTCTTCTGCTTTGGCGCTCTCCCACTCTAACCTCTTTTTTTTTCCTTCCCCTCCCCCATGGGTTTCTGTTAAGTTTCTCAGGATCCACATAAGAGTGAAAACATATGGTATCTTTCTCTGTATGGCTTATTTCACTTAGCATCACACTCTCTAGTTCCATCCACGTTGCTACAAAGGGCCATATTTCATTCTTTCTCATTGCCATGTAGTACTCCATTGTGTATATAAACCACAATTTCTTTATCAGTTCATCAGTTGATGGACATTTAGGCTCTTTCCATAATTTGGCTATTGTTGAGAGTGCTGCTATAAACATGAAAAGATGCTCAACGTCGCTCCTCATCAGGGAAATACAAATCAAAACCACACTCAGATATCACCTCGCACCAGTAAGAGTGGCCAAAATGAACAAATCAGGAGACTATAGATGCTGGAGAGGATGTGGAGAAACGGGAACCCTCTTGCACTGTTGGTGGGAATGCAAACTGGTACGGCCACTCTGGAAAACAGTGTGGAAGTTTCTCAAAAAATTAAAAATAGACCTACCCTATGACCCAGCAATAGCACTGCTAGGAACTTACCCAAGGGATAGAGGAGTACTGATGCATAGGGGCACTTGTACCCCAATATCTATCTTTTAATTGAAGTGTATTGACCACTCAAATCTAATGTGATTTTCGATATGTTTAGTTTTAATGTTTATTTATTTTTGAGGGAGAGAGACAGCAGCGGTGGGCAGAGAGAGAGGGTGGTGGAGCATCCGAAGCGGGCTCTGTGCTGACAGCAGCAAGCCCAATGTGGGGCTAGAACTCACAAACCATGAGATCAAGACCTGAGCTGAAGTTGGCTGCTCAACTGACTGAGTCACCAAGGCACCCCATTGATATGTTCAGTTTCAAATCTAGCATCTTCCTAAACGCTTCCTCTATTTTTTTTGGTAATTCTCTTCTCGACTTCTTTTGCATTAATGATTATTTTATGATGACAGTTTTGCTCCACTATTGGTTTATTAGCATATATTAATTTATATTTTAGTTTTCCCCATAGGGTTGGCAATATACACCTTTAACTTGTCACCATTACTTTAACTAGCATTATATCACTTCCCTTTTGGTATAAAAAACTTCTATTTCTGCTCTCATGTCTTGATGCTAATGTAATAGTCAGACATTTTAGTTCTATGTATGATTTAACCCCACAAAACACTGTTATTATTTGTGCCTGAAGCAGCTAATCATCTAGCACTACTCACTCCTTTGAGAAGATTCAAATTCTCATCCGGTATTATCCTCCTGCCTTAGGAGAGCTTAGTGGCAATAAAGCTACTTATCTCTCTTTTGTCCTAAAAAGTCTTTATTTTCCCTTCATTTGTGAAAGAACATTTTCATTTTCTTTGCATATAAAATTGAGGGTTGACAGATTTTTTTTTCTTTCAGTAATTTCAAGTTCACTTATCTTTTCTTCTGCAGTGTTTAATCTGCTGTTAATCCTCTTTAGTGTATTTTCACTTTACATATTGCATTTTTCATTGCTACCAGTTCTATTTCTAAATATCTTTTGTTTATCTCTTCATCACTTTTAAGTTTTCCTTTACACTGTTGAGCATATTTATTAGATATGCAATTTCCATTTTATTGTCTTTGGCTTGTACCTCCATAATCTCTTATTTAGGTCTATTTCTATTGACTGGTATTTATATCTCTTCTAGGTCATACTTTCCTGCTTTTCTGCATGCCTCAGAATTTTTGTGTGAATATCCCACCTAATGAATTTTATGTTATTGGTAACTAGATTTTGTTGTCTGCCTTTAAAAAGTGTTGAACTTTTTCTAGCATTCAGTTGAGCTATTTGAGACCAAGTTTATCCTTTCAAAGTTTTCTTTGAAACTTTGTTAGGGCTAATCCAAACAGTTTTTAGTCTTGGGCTCTCTTAGCTCATTACTAAGGTCATACCCTTCTCTGATGCTACTCAATACTTTATAAGTACATTATGAGATATTTTCTATTCTGACTGAGGAATCAGGAGTGTGAATTGTTTTCAGCCCTCTGTGAGCATGGGGGAACTATTCAGCCTAATTCTTGGTGTTTCTTTTTCCCAGTCTTATTGTGTTTTATCCCACATGTGTTTAAATACTCAGCCAAAGACTAGAAGGAACCCCTCTATGTACATCCATCCCTCTGTCTCTGTCTCTTTCCAGTTCCCCTGTTCTCTTGTAGGGTACCCCACAATTTCTGGCTGGCTCGGTTTTCCTAAAGTCCAATTCCTATGTTCTCATCTCAGGAATGTTTAAGTTCCTCTTACCGCTCTTAGTTCTGAGAAGTACTTCCATGAATTAACCGGGAGCAACCATACAACTCATCTCGTTTATTTTTTTCTGAGGAATTATAGTCTGCTACTGCTGTTTGAAATGTATGAAGATCATCATTTTATATATCTTTTCTGGGTCAGGGAGGTTGTTCGTTGTTGTTGCTGCTGCTACTCTTTAATTTTGTTTTTAGTTTTTTAGTTATTTTACGATAGGAGAACAAGTTCCTTAGCAGGTAAGTCTTCATGGACAGGAATGGAAGTCCTATAGCCTGGTCTAATTTGCTAACTCATAAATACAGTCTATTTATTATTTAAGGCAATGATTCTCAAAGTGTAAGCCATGGGGCATCTGAATCAGATTAGACTAATTGATAACATATAATCTTGGGATGCATACTTAACCTACTAAATCATAATATCTGGGAGGTTGTCTGAGGATATAATTTTTAAGAAAAAGTCCAGATGGTTGTTTTCATAAAAAAAATAATATACTAGTCAAAGGGCATTTAACATTAACCATTTTGTGACTTTAGGTTTTACACTGCATTGTGTATGTGCATGTGTTTATGTACATGTCCATTTTCTGAAATTGTTTCATTTGAGTGCCTTTTTCAGTCATTAACAAACTGGTTCCTTCAAAGTAAGGTTACATGTGTTACAAAATTATAGCTAAGATTTCTTTCAATACACTGACATTAAAGAGTATCTCTTTTAAATTTTTTTTAATGTTTATTTTTTGAGAGAGAGAAAGACTGCAAGTTGGAGAGGGGCAGAGAGAGAGAGAGAGAGACAGGGCAGAGAGAGAGAGAGAGACAATCTGAAGCAGGCTCCAGGCTCCAGGCTCTGAGCTGTCAGCACGAAGCCCGGGGCTGGAACTCACAAGCCTTGAGATCATGACCTGAGCCAGTGGGACGCTTAACTGACTGAGCCACCCAGGCACCCCAAAGAGTATCTCTTTTAATTTTTTTTTTAACGATTATTTATTTTTGAGACAGAGAGACAGAGCATGAACGGGGGAGGGGCAGAGAGAGAGGGAGACACAGAATCAGAAGCAGGCTCCAGGCTCTGAGCCATCAGCCCAGAGCCCGACGCGGGGCTCGAACTCACGGACTGTGAGATCGTGACCTGAGCTGAAGTCGGACGCTTAACCGACTGAGCCACCCAGGTGCCCCAAGAGTATCTCTTTTAAACTAGCGTGGTTCACCCAAAGGAAAACGTTCTACTTACATATTGAATTATTTGAGATCAATCCAGTAATACGAAGATTTACTCACCAGATTTTAAATTGTAGGAGATCAGGGACCCATTCTGTTTTGTTCAGTCTTTTTCTAGATTTTATGGATTTTTGTGGATTGTGGCTGAAACACATAGACCTTCAGGAATATTTGTTGAATGAATAATAGGAACATATAGGTTAGTTCTTTTAAAAAAAAAACAACAACAACTGGGTTTGTAGAGACTTAGGGATACCATCTAAGAGATAACAAGTTCACAGAATATAAATGATCTCGTTTATAGAACCTCAATTATTGTATATTTTCAAATTTTACCTGAAAATTAATATTGACTTCCTAAACAAGCAGAGAGATGTTATAAATATCTGATTATCTCTTTTGAAAGATATTACAAAAATCTGATCATACTTGCGTTCTCTCTCATCCCCACATGAAACATTTGACAATACAAAAGCAATATTAAATGTGAAATTACTCACTTTCCAAGATTACACTTTGCTACTTAATTTTGATTTTCCATTTTAAACTAGAATACATTAAAATATATAAGATAATGTATAAAGAGCTCAGTATAGAAAGGCATTAGAGTACTTTCTGATCTACAAAGAACATAAAAGGACACAGAGGGTAGAGTAATGCAGAGATGTGTATAATGTGTAGTTGAGTAGCAAGCTTTCCAACATCAATCTGCCACCTCCTTTAATAATCTTTCTCCTGGCAAAGCTTTAGCAGGAGGGTGGGTTGGCCTTAAATCTCAGTTCTCTGCAGGAGGTAGAAATTTTTGCCAGCAGCTTCTCCTCTTATCTTTAAATACAGAGTTGGCTGATGCACTTTGACAGACACTTATGTGTGTTTCAAAATATTGAAAGGGGTCAATCTCAGTGAAACCAGAATTTGCCTAATTGCTCTTGTTAGCTGCCCATGGGATTTTAGGCAGCAACAATGTGGGACCAAGCACTATCAAGCTTTCCTAACAAGTTGTACAGCTAGTGACCCTGCTGACAAATGACCTTTTAACACTCTACCGTCAAATATCTAAATAAGAACTTTTTCCCTCAGCGTAAAAAGTTGGGATCATTAGTAGTTTGAAACTTTATGGAAATCTCCAATCGGGTTTCAAATTTGCAACAAAATAAATTATCACTTAGTTAAATATCACCTTCTCTCATACCCCATCTCCTCTGCTTTAATTGTAATTTTTCTAAAACCATAATACTCAAGGCAGTACCTACTTACCTAATGCTCATCCTCTTCAGAATTAATTGCTTATGAAATACCTTGTCTTCTCATACCTATAAGGTGACGTTAGCAGAAATAAGCAAATGGATCCTTTTAAAAGCAAAGAGCTATATTTAAAGTGACTGAAAGTTACTCCCTAAAAAGCAAAAGTAATACATTTCTTCATTTGAACAATGAAAACAAATCCTTTCAGTCAAACATACAAATAGGACCATGATAACCATTGTAATTTAGAGGTATAAAAAGGGTATCGCACACACATACACACACACTCGCACTCACACACATACATGCACAAACACACATAAAATCAAAATGTCACTAATTCAACCTAGTTGTAGGAAAAGTGAGGTTCAGTTAATAAAGTTAGAATTATAGAATATTCTCATCATAAAATTGGATTCATTCATTCCATAGCAAGAATAACAAATTAGCTTAATACTTAGATGTAATAGACCTCTTTAGACTCAATAGAATAATTTTGTTGGTGTTCTTGTTTTCAAATGGTTGCTTCTAAGACCACACATCCTTTTATATAGGTTAATTTTTTTAAGTTTATTTATTTTGAGAAAGAGAGAGAGTGCACATGTGCGAGAGAGAGGAGGAGGGGCAGAAAGAAAGGGAGGGAGAAAATCTCAAGCAGGCTCTACTTCCTGAGTGCAGAGCCTAACATAGGGCTTGATCTCACCAACTGTGAGCTCATGACCTGAGCCGAAATCAAGAATCGATGCTTAACCGACTGAGCCACCCATGTGCCCCTAGGTTAATTTTTTTATATAGTATTACTAATACTACTAATTTATTTAATGTATTTTCTTTTGAATAAACCTATTCTGATAGTGTGAAAGGCTCTTGGTTGAAATGAGTCCTCTTGCTTTAAATGAGCTACTTCCAGAGTAACACATGCGCTTTTTAAAAACCTTTTCTGTTATTTTTCATTACAATATGATTTGTTTTCTCCGTAAAATAAGATTGGTAAAAGAAAGAAAAGTAATGCCCTGTAAAATAGAAGAGGAAGGGAAGACATTATCAACTTCCTATTTTGTAGGTAAGGAGGTACAGTCCTTGATTATAGAAAACACTCAACTACTGATTGATATGTAAATATTTAAAGGGCAAACATAGGGGTCCCTGAGTGGCTCACTTGGTTAAACAGCAGACTCTTGGTTTCAGCTCAGGTCATGATCTCTTGGTTTGTGAGTTCAAGCCCTGCGTAGGGCTCTGCGCTGAAAGTGTGGAGCCTGCTTGGGATTCTTTCTCTCCCTCTCTCTGCCCCTCCTCCCCTCTCTCTCTCTCAGAAATAAATAAGTAAGCATTAAAAACATAAAGGGCAAACATATGTGGAATTGTGGTTCCTTTACATGTATAATGAAGTTTATTGTTTATCTCGTTTTTGTCTTTTGTATTTACCAACAGTAAAATGTAGGTCCATATTGAAAATTTATGAAAAATGCAGCCATTCTTGCTTCTGTAAGGTGATTTTGTGTGTGTGTATATGTGTGTGTGTGTATGTATATATATATTTATGCATACATATGCTTACACATATATACACATATATATCCATACATCCATACATACATACAGACTTTCATATACACACAAAACATATATGTATATAATATATATGCAGTAGTCTACTACTGGTTCAGTTAACCACTTATCATAAGAAGGAAAAAGTGTATTTTAATACAAAGTATCATGAATATGAGAGTTGTGGTTTAGGGTTAGTGTCTCTTTACTATTATATGAGAATGCTGAAATGATAAATTAGTGTTCAGTCTGACTTTTCTAATCACTGATCTGTATAAAAAAAAGAACCCCATATCCCGTGGGTCCTTCTGCTCCTCTAACACCTGTCATATTTTCTACGTATCCTTCTGTGAATTATAAATAATGATATCAGCAAAATTGGGACTTTTTCTTGTAAAGAGTTATTTTTGCTAATTTACTGCTTCATCTCTCGACAGTGTTATAAAATTCTCAGGCCGCTGAGCTGCTTTTTATATTCCAGCCAACCTTAAAGTTATTGAATGAGAGTCAAAAGGATAATCAAATCAATATGACGTTTAGCTATTTTAATGTATCTTTAAGGACTTTTATTATATAGTGACTCTCATTTTCATTTAAACGTTTCCTCCTTTCGAATGTTTATCTCCTATTTGATTAAGTGAGATTTCTAAGTTCAGTTATGGAAATGCAGTGCATTTATTGGATAAATGAAAAGCCCAGTTGAATTTAAATTTCTGAGAAACAATGAATAATTTTTCAGTATAAATGTGTCCCAAGTATTGCATGGTATGTACTTATACTATAAATTATTCACATTGTTTATTAGAAAGTTTAATTGAGCATCCCCCCCTTTTTTTCAATTTGCTAAATTGGCATGGTACCTCTACACCTGATCGCTAACATCATTGACAGAAGACTCAACATTTCAACCTGCAGAACAAGATAAGTGAGGAAAGATATTGCCCTAATGTGATAGGACACATTTCTCATTTAGTTATCTCAAAGGCTGGTTGATTTCACAAAAAAATGACCAGAGTTTTCATTAACTAGATCAGTAAATCCCAATCAAAAAGAAGGTGTGTGAGCAGGAGTGATTTTTAAAATGTAAAAATTTAAACAAAATATCCTGTGAAAGGCTTCTCTTTTTTTTCCCCTTTTCTATTTTTCTTGGTTTCCAGCTTTATATAAAGACTTTGCTGAAGACCGGAGGTTGTCAGGTGGATGCGACAGGGGTCACTTTATCACGGTGACTGGTGTCTCTGGTAACCATAGCAACCTGATGCCAACCACACAGCACCAGAATCAGGGACAGAGGCACAGACTTGACCATGATGTGGCGAGGCCCTGGAAATGGTGCCACCAGGCAGTTCTGGCCCTTTGGCAGGTCTGAGGTAGCTCTGGACCAACGTGGTGCAACTAAAGTTCTCTTGGCAATATTTTTTGGGTCCAGAAAGGATAAAGTCAGATCAACTACTATTAATGTCTCTATTGGCTCTTCAATGAATATTCAAACACAGGAAGCTGCCTTCCTGGTGATTAAGGACTCTTCCTGGAGTCTAAGAGAAGGATATTTTCTATGGCAGCTGTTGGAGTTAAGCTTGGAAATTAAAAACTGCACAGATAACACTCTTGTTTCACACTGGACAGTGGATAACACTCCTGAAATAAAACTTGGCATTAAAATCCATCCTAGTGTTGACTGAGGGTTGAAAATGACCAGCTCTTGGGACGCCTGGGTGGCTCAGTCAGTTAAGCGTCCAACTTCGGCTCAGGTCATGATCTCACAATCCGTGAGTTCGAGCCCCGCGTCGGGCTCTGTGCTGACAGCTCAGAGCCTGGAGCCTGTTTCAGATTCTGTGTCTCCCTCTCTCTCTGACCCTCCCCTGTTCATGCTCTGTCTCTCTGTCTCAAAAATAAATAAACGTTAAAAAAAAAAGAAAATGACCAGCTCAAGCCAAAGTCATCTTGAAAAATGGGTGCTTTACTGTATGAGCGCGGTCACTTCCTCCATTTTCCAGTTTTACTCCAAAAGGAAGAGAGAAAAGACAAATCCTTCTTAAAAGGGCAAATGACTTTTCCTCCCATGAACTTGCAAAAAAACTATGTGAGGTATATTTGTATTGTGAGCCAGTGATTATTAAAAGTAATAATTAAAGTGGAACCTATGTAAGTAATTAGGGTGATGTTTAAAACTCAGATGCCTTTTTGGATTCCACATATAGGTGAAATCACATGGCATTTGTCTTTTTCTGTCTAATGTACTTCACTAAACATAATATCCTATAGGTCCCTCCCTGTTGTCACAAGTGGCAAGATTTCATTCTTTTTTATGGATGTGTAATTTTCCGTTGAATATATACACCACTTCTTTATCCATTCATCTATCAATGGATACTTGGGTTGCTCCCATATCTTGGTTGCTGTAATTAATGCTGCAAGAATTATAGGGGTGCATATATTTTGTTTTGAAATAGTGTTTTGTTTTGTTCAGGTAAATACTCACAAGTGAAATTACTGGGTTATATGGTGTTTCTATTTTTAGTTTTTTGGGGAACATCTATACCAGTTTCGATAGTGGCTGTACCAATTTACATTCCCACCAACAGAGCACAGGTGGTCCCTTTTCACCATATCCTCACCAACAACCATTATTTCTTGCCTTTTTGACATTAGCTGTTCTGACTGGTATGGGGTGATATCTCATTGTGATTTGGGCTTGCATTTTCCTAATGATTAGTGATGTGGAGCATCCTTACATGTGTTTGCTGGCTATCCGTATGTCTTCTTTGAAGAGATGTCTATTTGGGTCCTAGCTCATTTTTAAATCAGATCCTTTATGTTTTTGCTGTTGAGTTTTATGAATTCTTTATATATTTTAGATATTAACCCTTTAACAGATATATCATTTGCAAATACTTCCTTCTATTCAAGATTGTCATTTTGTTTATGTCGATGGTTTGCTTCACTGAGCAAACCTTTTTAGTTTGATGTAGTCCCAACTATTTATTTTTGGTTTTGTTTCCCTTGCCTGAGGAGATAGATCCAGAAATATATTGCTAGGGCCAATGTCTAAGAGATTACTGCCTATAAATATTTTTTTTAAAACCTTTCAATGCCTTACCTGTAGATGTTACCTTTTATACGATGTAGACTGCAGACAAACTTCTCATTTGCAAATAAGATTGAAAGAAAATGCTCTTTATTTTGATTTGACATTTGGAAACAGAGAAGTATTTTCTAGTTGCAAATTGGTTCTCATTACATCTTGTCAATGATTTAATAAGATTTAAAACTTTAGTGAAATTTCATTTTCTTGAAAGTTGTGATTTTTAATATTTAAAAAAAATATTTACTAAATGTATACAAGTGAATGTATGGTATCTCAATCCTAAAACATAATCCAACCAACCACGAATGGCTATGTACTTGTACATATTCATTTATTATGACTACTGAGCATGAATTTGAATCACATTAAACACCCTCCTCAAATAGGAATTTGTTATTCCCCAAATAGGAATCATGCTTTGTCTTCTCTTGCCATATAACCCTACAATAAATTAAACCCTAGGTTTTAGAGTCCAGTGGTAAAAAAAAAAATAATTCCCTATTCTATTGAGAGAACAGACCCAGTTCTATCATACCTTAGTGTTTATATGTGAGACAAATTTATCATTCGTATATAGATTTGAGAGCAGTTCTTGGAAATTCTTTGGTTTTCAAAATAAGTATCAATGTTTCCTTGGTGTAAAGTAAAAACTAAAGCCGTTAGTCAACTTCTTACTAGCTTCTTAGACAGCTAGAATATTTCCTTCTTTTGAAAATCAGTGCCTCCCCTTTATAAATGAAATGGGAAAGAAAACATGGCAAGAGGGAGCCATGCGTTACCACAATTGAGAATACATTTGGAAATAGTGAATGCGGTAGCTTAAAAATAGCTACACATTCTTTGCTGCACTTCCCATCCAGAAGGAAAATCGAACTGACCTCCCCTTGAAACTGAGCTGGCTCTCGTGATTTCTTTGACCAATAGAATGTAGTAGAAATAATGTTCTGGGGTTTTTGTAGCTATGTAAGAAGGCTTCAATCCTCTTTGGCATTACAGTGTTTTCTCTGGGCATCTGGGTCTGTCTATAAGAAGTTCAGGTACCGTGAGACCACCATCCTGAAGACGTCATGCGCAGGTTCTCCAGTTGATAGTCTTGGTTGAGCCTCTGCCAAGATGCCTGACATGTGAGTAAAGCCATCTTGGAGCCTCCAGAATGGTCCTATCCACTGAATAGCACCAAGTGAGGCTTATAAATACAACATGGAATAGAAGAATCACTCAGCCCTGCCCCAATGTCTGACTCAAAAAATCCTAAGATATAGTAATATACTTGTGGCCTTAAGCCACTAAGTTGTGGGGTCTCTTGTTACGTAGCAAGAGATAACTGGGACAGACTTCTCTGCTGGCAACCCAAGTTGGTTCTAAAGCAGGGCAAGTCTGTTTTTGTGAATGATACCTCAACTCTACCGCTTGTGACCTATCATCTGGGCGTGGCTGGCCTTATTTCCACTAGTTGGAAATACTAGTGTCTTGGTCAAAGGTGGGAGCTGGGATAAACTAATACCCCCGTGAAAAATAGTAATGTTGCTGTTTGATGTTCTTTTTGCTTTAAGTTCTGGCCCTCTCATGCCCTTACCAGTTTTCCTTAAGCTACAGCTGTGCCCCTGGCCCTCAGAACAGTGTCTGGGTCTGGTTAGCTGTCGCCAGACACACCGATAATCTGGCTAATTACCTTTTACCTTGCTCAGCCTCTTTGATGGTTATGCACTGAAGCCAGAATACCACTAAAAAGTATTAAGACAGAGGGGCAGCGAATCAACTTTAGATGCTGTCTTAGTTTGCTGGAGCTGCTGTGACAAAACACAATAGACTGGGTAGCTTAAAAAATAGACATTTATTTCGTGCATTTCTGGGGTCTGGAAGTCTGACATCAGTGTGGCAGCGGATTTGGGTTCTGTTGAGAACCTTCCTCCTGGCTGGCAGACAGCCTCCTTGTCATTGCGTGCTCACATGGCCTTTCCTGCATTCGTGTGCAGAAAGATTTCTCCCTCTTCCCCTCTCTTTTTAAACATTTGTTTATTTTTGAGAGAGAATGCGAGCAGGGGAGGGACAGAGAGAGATGGGGACAGAGGATCTGAAGTGAGATCCATGCAGGCAACGGTGAGCCCGATGTGGGGCTCGAACCCCCTGAGATCATGGCCTGAGCTGAATTTGGACACTCAACCAACTGAGCCACCCAGGTGCCCTCTTCCTCTTCTGCTTTTAAGGGTATAATCTCATCGTAAGGTTCATACCCTCACGACCTAATCTAAATGAGATTTCCTGCCAAAGGCCACCGCCACCAAATAGCGTCACATTGGAGGTTAAGGCTTTAATATATGAATGTTACTGGAGGGAGGATACAGTGCATAACAAAGGTATATGCAAAATAGCATAGCAGTCCTGAGACTGCTATCCTTACAAAGTCCTGCTTGCAAGGTTGGCCCTTGGCTGATGTCTGAGAACTCATATCTTGGGAAGGTTGCTACCAATCTCTAACTGATGAGAGACGTTCACTGTGCCTGGACTGTTTGTATAAACAATGTGGTTTATGCTGAACACCTGCTTTCCTTCTGGAAGTCTGGAATTTTGGTATGTGCTCAGCAGTATGTGCCTATGTGACCAACTCCAAAAAAAAAAAAAAGAAAAAAAACCCTTGGGTAATGAGTCTTTACTAAGCTTCCCTGGTAGACGATATTTCACATGTGTTGTCATAATTCGATGCCGGAAGCATTAAGCATGTCTTGTGTGACTCCATTGGAAGAGGACTATTGGAAATGTGCGTCTAATTTCCTCCCGACTTCTCTCCTTGTGCCTTTTCCCGTTGGTGATATTGCTTTGCATCCTTTCTCTGTAATAAATCATCAACCTGACTGTGACTGTATACTGAGCCCTGTGAGTCCTCCTGGTAAATTACCAGACCTGTGGTGGTCCTGGAGACATCAAACACAGATGGCAAGAACAGAAGCAAAGGAGAATTAGACACACGCACACACACACACACACACACACAGACACACCGCAATGTTCCAATTGAGACTGTTATACGAGAAAATTTTAAGATCCGTAATGAAAGAGAATTTGGAGTTTTATTAGATAATGCCAGTAATATGCATGTGTTAATCCTTCATATGCTTGCTTAACCGTCTCCACTTTTTTGTCTGCTTTCCTATCCTCAAATCACTCCCCAACCTGCTTCAGTGCAACATCATCCCTGCTCCCTCCACAGCCCTGATCCAGCTCGCTTTGAGCCTCCGTCCTACCCTCTGTCACTTCTTGTCCTTCATTTTACTTCTTCAGCAGCACCTTTTCCCACAGCTGAGCTCTTGCCTTGAAATCCTTTCTTCTCTCGGCTTTCGCAATACTGCTGTTTCTCGATTTCCCTCTGACCCCTCTATCCATTCCTTTCCAGTTTCCTTTGCTAATTTTGCATCCCGTTTCAAAGCTTCAAATGTTGGAATGACTTGGTGCTGAGCTGCGTTCTGTTCCTTATTTAAACACGCTCCCTAGTCACGTGGTTTCTAGTCTCGTGGCTTTAAATATCACCCATAAGCTGAAAAGTCTAAGATTTATGGCTCCACACTGAACTCTCCCTTGAGTGCCAGGCAACCACTTCGACTCTTTGCTTAGAAGCATAAAGGCTTTTCAAATTTAGAATGTTCAAAGCCGAACATCCTGATTCTTTGTCTCAATACTCTTATCTTTGTCCAAACCTTCTCTTCTCCCTGTCCTCTTGTCTTTATAATTGCTGTTTATCAATCCCATTCAATATCTGCTCTAACTCAGAAGCTACCAACAAATTTTACTCCCAGAAATCAAGGTTCCACTTAAGAACATTACCAACGAGTTTAATGGCTCTAGTGGGGGTCACATGTCTATATCGTACCCTAGTAACTCCTGATAGAGGACTCTTTAAACCTGCATTCTTAAACTTTTGTAAGGACACAAGCCTCTTTGATAATTTGGTAATGATAGATCCCTCAATAAAATACACATAATCACTTAAACAAAGCAGTATAGAAATAACTTCAAATTGTATACATATATATATATATATACACACACACAAATATGAGCACATGTCTATACAAACTATATAAAATATACACACACACAGACACACACACACATATATATGTATCTATACATAAAATTTCAAATGCATTAAAACAAGATGTGGAAAAATCAAAATCATAATGGGCGAATTATAAACAAGCTTACTGTACAAGTGAGGATAGTTTAAGTATGCTAGAGTAAGAAGTCAACGCCAAAAATCTCAGTTTCTTTCACATGATACATGTCCATTACTGTGTTTGGCACTTGTATCTCTCACACCGTACCTTCAATAAATACATGATTAAAATCTGCTCTAAGCCTAGTTTCAGCCGCCATCTTCTCTTGCCCGACTGCCAAGAGCCTTGTAATAATCTTTGCTTCCGTTATGGTTCCTACCCACAGTTATTTTTTGTTATTATGGCGTATGGAGCAGGATGGAAGGGAGTGAGTGCTGGAAATAGACTGTATGAGTGAGAGTCTTAGACTTGCCATTTAACTAATTTTGTCAGTTTTCTAATCTTTAAATGATAACCATAATAATATCCATTACAGAGTCATTGTCAGGATTATGTAGATTGACATATGGAAACATAAAGCATTCGGATATCACCTAGTACAAGAAACACTCAATATCAGTAATTATTTTTATTGCTATTAACATTCTCCAGAAAAACAGAACCAATAGACTGTACATATATATGGAAAGAAATCTGTTACAAGGGTCTGGCTCACATGATTATGAAGTCCGAAAAGCCCTAAGATCTTCAGTCAACAAACTGGAGCCCCGGGGAGGGGGCGGGGGTGCGGCAATGATCTAGTTCGAGTTCATGTTCAAAGGCCTGAGAACTAAGAGAGCCAATGGTGTAGTTTTAGTCTGAAAGCTGAGACCCAGAAGGAGCTGATTTTTCAGTTCGGGTCCTTAAGGCAGGAAAAGACCAGTGTCCTAGCTGGCACTGTAAGGCAGGAGAGCGCTTATCTAAGCCTTTCTATTCTATTAAGGCCCTCAGTGGAGTGTATGAAACCACCCACAGTAGAGAAGGCAAGGTGCTTCACTCAGTCTACCGCTTCAAATGTTAATCTCATCCCAACACAGCACCACAGACACCCCCAGAACAATGTTTGACCAAATGTCTGGGCAAATGATGGCATAGTCAGACTGACACATAAAATTATCCGTCAAAATTTGTATTGTTACTAACCTACTCCTCAGCCTGAGTCAGCTTTTAAAAATGTGAATCAGATTGCATCCCTTCCCTCCCTGCTCCTGTCCTCCAAAGATCCGCCATCACAGTCCTTACGGGCACAGGGCAGACTCTGTCAGTGAGAGTCCCCTCCACACGGCCATACACCCCTTCAGCCAGGCTCTTTCGTTTAGATACCACACGTTTATCAGACGCTCCTCTGCAAGGCCCTCCCTTCAACTTCCAGAGAAATCACACTGAAGTCTTGCGTTGTCTGTCTAAATCATTTCTCACGATGTTGGAGGCCAATAAAATACATACACACGCACATACCATGGTTACCACAGTACTGTCATGTTTCTCCAAATAAATCCTCTCTTAAGCCGTCAACTCCCCCAATTAAATTATTGGCTGTTTGTTTATATCACCAGGAAGTAGATGTTGTATTGAGTTCCTATACACTTGGATATTTTCTTTGCAGGTCTTATAGATGGTCTAGCATTTTACTATAGAATAAGGGGTCAGTTATCACCTATTGTCTTAGGGCTCAGCTGAAACTGATTTAAAAAGGGCCCCATTCTTTTTTTTTCCTATTTATTTATTTATTTATTTATTTTATTATATGAAATTTATTGTCAAATTAGTTTCCATACAACACCCAGTGCTCATCCCAAAAGATGCCCTCTTCCATGCCCATCACCCACCCTCCCCTCCCTCCCCCCCCCCCCATCAACCCTCAGTTTTTTCTCAGTTTTTAAGAGTCTCTTATGCTTTGGCTCTCTCCCACTCTAACCTCTTTTTTTTTTTTTCCTTCCCCTCCGCCATGGGTTTCTGTTAAGTTTCTCAGGATCCACATAAGAGCGAAAACATATGGTATCTGTCTTTCTCTGTATGGCTTATTTCACTTAGCATCACACTCTCCAGTTCCATCCACGTTGCTACAAAGGGCCAGATTTCATTCTTTCTCATTGCCCTGTAGTACTCCATTGTGTATATAAACCACAATTTCTTTATCCATTCATCAGTTGGCGGACATTTAGGCTTTTTCCACAATTTGGCTATTGTTGAGAGTGCTGCTATAAACATTGGGGTATAAGTGCCCCTATGCATCAGCCCTCCTGTATCCCTTGGGTAAATTCCTAGCAGTGCTATTGCTGGGTCATAGGGTAGGTCTATTTTTAATTTTCTGAGGAACCTCCACACTGTTTTCCAGAGTGGCTGCACCAATTTGCATTCCCACCAACAGTGCAAGAGGGTTCCCGTTTCTCCACATCCTCTCCAGCATCTATAGTCTCCTGATTTGTTCATTTTGGCCACTCTGACTGGCGTGAGGTGATATCTGAGTGTGGTTTTGATTTGTATTTCCCTGATGAGGAGCGATGTTGAGCATCTTTTCTTGTGCCTGTTGGCCATCTGGATGTCGTCTTCAGAGAAGTGTCTATTCATGTTTTCTGCCCATTTCTTCACTGGCAAGAAGTGTTTTTTGGGTGTGGAGTTTGGTGAGCTCTTTATAGATTTTGGATACTAGCCTAAAGGGCCCCATTCTTATATGTTGTTATATAATCTTTGCCACATTCTTTTCAAAATGGATATTTTCAGTGTCTTCAACAGTGTTTGAAAAAAATCCATGTCCATCAGCATTGGATTCTTTTATTTGTAAACTCTGTAATTCATTAACATTTTAAAAACAAATAATAACAATATCCCACTTCTTTTATTATTTATGTATGCATATGATCTATTTATCTAATGTATATACAGTGTTTATATATTTACATGTCATGACATTCTTGACATTTGATATTTTTAATTTCCATTTTCTTCTATTACCTCTGTATTTTTTCTAATTTTCTCTTTCATCAATTTATATTTATCTGCCACAACTGAGGTGAAGTTCTTAACAAGCTAAGCAGTTTTTTCAGCTTCGTTTATTTAATAATCCTGTCCTTCCACATTTGTTAAGTCCTTAATAATATATGTCTTTTCTGTAAATGCTGTTTATTCTGCTCCTTTGTCTGTTCATTTTTTTTTACTGTTATCAGTCTCAAAAAATTATAGCTTTATAAAATTTGAAACACCTTTGTCATTGACTTTTGGGAATACAGAAAAATTAGTTTTTTTTATGTTTATTTATTTTTGAGAGAGACAGAGTTTGAGCCGGGGGGAGGGGCAGAGAGAGAGGGAGACACAGAATCCAAAGAAGGCTCCAGGCTGTAAGCTCTCGGCACAGAGCCTGATGCGGGGCTCAAACTCATGAGCTGTGAGATCATGACCTGGGCTGAAGTCAGATGCTCAACCGACTGAGTTAGGCATCACAGAGAATGTTAAAACTAAAGGGTTGTGGGGCGCCTGGGTGGTTCAGTCTAAGTATCCGACTTTGGCTCAGGTCATGATCTCAAGGTTCCTGGGCTCCAGCCCGGTGTCTGAGCCCTGCCTTAGGCTCTCTGCTGTCAGTGGGGAGCTGCTTTGGATCCTCTGTCTCCTCTTTCTCTGCCCCTTCCCTGCCTCTCTGCTCCTCCTCTGCTCTTCCCCTGCTCCTCTTCTCTCTGCCTCTCAAAAAATAAATAAAAATAAACATTTAAAACTAACAGGTTGTGCCTGTGTGTGAAGAAACGGAATCAAAGTAATGTGAAATGTGAAGAAGTTGGCAAGTCAATTATGGACTTGCCATGATACTAAGTTTCCAACACTAGAAAGTCTCTGGAGACTGTTTTTGTTCAACTGATTAAAACTCCCAACAGAGAAATTTATTCTGTGTATTGTCCATTGTGAACCTCTGAATGGAAAACCAGTAGAGGAACGCTCTAGGAGATACTCTTTATTCAAATTGTGTTTCTACCCATCCCCCTCCAGTTAGAGCTTTTGAAGAGTTAGCCGCATACCAATAAGTTCCTCTATGCTATGGCTAAGAGCAGAAAATTAAAGCCATACTCTCTGTCAATAACCCTGGAATAATTTACAGAATGATTTACTGAATCCTTTGGGAGGACCTGGAAAGTACACTTAGCATGCTGTTTCTAACACTGAAGCACAAAATGCCAGCCTTGCTTTTCCGTTTCTTTTATCTGCTGGATAGCTAAGAGTTAGGAGGAAACTCAGACTCCTAAATAAGAGTAATTCAAATTGAGAGCGGGAAAGAAGGGAGAAAATGAGCAGATCGATGATTTTGGATTTGGTATACAATTCTTTTAAAAAATCATTTCTTTCTTTAAATGAACACTTCTAAACAGCCAGATTTTAGTGTCAGTACAAGAAATACTGCTCAGTCTCAACTACTCCATTAATAAAAAAAATGTGTAAAATTCGAATTTTGGGTGATATAAACACATTTTCACTGATTCATCACTAGTCATTTCGGCATCTTAGGAAGACTGAACTTAAAACTGATGACACAACAAACAGTGTTAGCATTAACTGCCAGATATTTGGGCCAATAGCTTTTGGATCTTGAAAAAGGACTCGATTCCAAGCCTAAAGTTATTGGCAGTTAGTGGGAGGAGTATGGTCGTGAGAGAGTTTCTTTTCTCCTTCACCCTGTTTCTCTTGATCATTGTGTTTAAAGGACCTGGATGCATTCAAGTGATCTGTTGGGTCCCTTGCAAAACAAGAATAGCTTTTGTTGTACATTATAATACATTAGGGTACTGATGGAGAATTAATGCATATCAGTGAAACCCAAGGCCCGTTTCACACATACTCCACTCGAAAGCAAAAGGTCCACCACAGCAAAAGAGGACTTGCCCTTGCTGATGCAGTTACTAGCATGGTGATCACAATGATGCCTAGGGGAAGCCAAGGATCCAGGTAGGGGTGTGCTTGTTGGTGAACTAGAGCGGTAGAGGGAAGAAGAGTTATCATAAAAGCAGGAGAAGGAGATGGGAAGGAGACAGCATTCTGGAACCTCACGAGCAAGGATGTTGGTATAACCAAAGAGCAGGCAAGTGAAAATAACAACTATTTGTACCACACACTAGGTTCCCACAGTTTCCTAATACCGTCTTTAGTAAGATGGGGTCCTTTCTCATAAAAGACTAAGCCTGTGTGCCTTAATCACCCGTATAGACATTAAAGTAGAAATTATATTTAGTACATGTCTTACTTCCTTAGGGGGTAAGCCTGAACTTGGAGACGGGAGCATCAGTATGTTTGGCTTGAGAAGCTTATAACACACCGGATAGTGACAAATGGAGTTTCCAACACCCGTCGATTAAAAAGTTAAGCTAAGCTGGACATTTCTCAATGAAAATAAATAATGTTGATTGATCATAGTTTTTCCATTTTGAAGTGTTCCTCTGACAAACGAGAGGCAGAGTCTCCAGTGCGTGAATAAATAACACGTGGGAAGGAGTAGTTTCAAGCTTTTGCCATGAGAAGTGTCTTCTCAGTTAAGGATGTAACACTGGCATGATGGCAGACAGTTCAAAGAACTCACACAATGGTTTTGGTCAAGCTGTGCCAGACTTTTCACATGTGCTTTCGATGGAAACAGCCCATGTTCTCAAATTCTGCCTAGTAGCTAAACCACAAGGGATAATCATTTGCCTGCAGTTATATTATTTCTTCATGAAAAGAAGGTGTCATCATACCTCCAATGTATGTATTAGGGCACTGTATGCATGCTTTTCTGAAATTTTTGTTTTTGGTAATAATGCAGATTTAGTCTATTTTCTCCATCACCAAGGAATCATTGGGGACAATGTAAGCCTCAGTTATCTATCTTGACTTTTTTTTTTTTTTTGCAAAAAAATTTCTAATTTGCAAAATAGCTTTATCTCTGTTTCAGGAAAAATACTATTCCTTAGATTTGTGTAACGATGCATCGCGATCATTCTCCGATAAGCTGCAGCTTTACCATGGTCATTGGATTCTTTTAATATGCTTATGAAAGGTTTTAGTCCAAATATTACCAGTAATCCTGCTGAGTCTATCTACTATAAAAGATAAAAGCTGGTTTCAAAACGGGACAACAGGCCAAAATCTGATAGTGACACAGAACATATTTTAATTTATATCCCTATTTTAAAACTGGAATACGTAATAATGTTATGAACAGTAAAATATTCTAAACAAGTAGAAAATATAATGAAAAAGATTTTTCAGTCTTCATAGTTTTAATACAGATTTAAAACCAGCATCAAGTACATTTTTTAAAACAGATCATAACTGTTAAACCGTGGAAGACACATTAAATAGCTTTGCTAGTAGTTTATTTTGTACATTCAACATGGCAGACAATAGAGTTCATGTAATATTCCTTATGCTGCCCTCCAGTTCCCAACTTCCCTTGGGAAGTTGGCTGGGGCCATGCCACCAGTTTTAGGAACAGAGTGATACTTTCAGTCTGCAGTACTTAAGGGATGTGTAAGCTCTCCCCACCCTATTCTTCTCCCTTGATTATAAAGGTCAAGTACTTCAGAGTGTAGAGTAGATGATGGAAGCTGTTCCCTGTATCAGCCCTTGGAAGAGAGCTGCCCTGAAGAGTCACCAGGCCCATAATGAATTTAAATGACAGACAAATACATTATGATTTTATAGTTTGCCATCACAGCATTATGTAGCCTGTTCTAACCAACCCACTGGTTAAACAAAGAAGCACTGCTTTGTTAACGCATGAGGGCTTTCACATGTACTTTTTCATATCGCTGTCTATTTTATAGAGAGAAAGTCTTTACAAAGATGCATCCAAGAATACATCATTTGTAGAGAAGAACTGGAATTCAAATGTATCACCCAGAGACTTGAGGGACAATTTCTATTACGTTATGTCTATTATACGTTATGTCTATGTCTATTATACATAGACAGTATAGTGGATCTTCACATGTTTGTCACTGATACACAAAACTACCCATCAGATAGATACTGCTACTGCGGCTGTTGTTATTATCATTATCATTATTACTATTTTTCAGATAGAGACACTGAGACTCAAAGAAGATAAATAATTCTCCAAAGCCACCCGTTTATAGACAGCATAGCCAAGACTGAAGCTCAGTCCCTAGCCCATGCTGCCTTTAGTCTCTGTATTAGTTCTCATTTAGATTGATACAAACGAAATCTTCCAATAGAAAGTGATTTTGTTACTCAGTAAATATGAGCTCCCCCTGTTCTTGTTTCATTTAAAGCAACTTACAGTTCTCAGCATGTTACCAGAAAAGATATGTGAAAATTCATTTTTAGTGAAATGAAAGAAAATATGGTTTAGTAAAATAACGCCTGACTGTGGATTTTTAAAAGCTAGCTTCAAAGAAGAGATCCAGAAATATGATTGAAACATACTTATTAAAATGTACTTTTTAGGTTAAGATGTTAAATGATGGTAAAGCATTCCCATTTGTAGCATCAAATATTTAACAGCATTTTCTTTTTCCCTTCAACAGTGTTCCAGAATTTATGTTATAACTGCCAATATATTCCAAGTCATGTATCAACTTGGCATCTTAGCCTTTGTGAATTTTGTTTAAATTATGTGCAAAATGCAATTTGATCCTAAGCAGACTGAATTCTTTTGTGTTAATTTTCTTCTTGATTTATATTTCTTTTTTAAAAGAGACTTTGCTTTTCCAAATCACAGAATCTTTTGCGCTATTCATTTATTTATAAGGAGTTACCAAGATCATATAAAAATATTTATAGATTTATACTATTTGAAATAAAATTTAAAGAAATTAATGTTCCATTCTCTCATTTAATATGTATTAGGTACATGGTTTTCGTTCTGAAATTGATCTAAAGTGTAGAGAAAGAAATTTCTGTTTGTATGTTATAAAATTATATAGCAAGGGCATAAGTATGCTATATTAAATCTGTATTGTAAGTCATAATTCACCATAAAATAAACTAGATATTAAGGTTACCAAAGCCATTTTGCATAATAAAGACGTGGTTTCATTCAAAGGTTCGGTATTATCGTTCACTATATTTGAGTAAGACTTATCTACATAAAAATAACACCCCAAAAGGTGCATGTAAATAGATCTCAAACTCACAAAGAGGAGGCCATACTTCTGCTTACAACCTACTACTCTGAGGGCAATTTAAAATTCCCTACACCAGGCAACTAATCTGCCTTTCACACCTTATTTCAGCATAATAGAACAGAGAAAGAACAAGGTTTCTCCCACCACATTTAAAACTGATATCCCATAAAAAACATTTGATTCCTTCCACTATTTTCCTGATATTACCTCCAACAGCTTTTATTCTTTTATAGCCAGTGTGCCATTTTCAGGCTATAAATAGCCATAAATTCCCTCAGGGCCAAGTTTTATAAGAATTATTCTTCCCCGGGGGCGCCTGGGTGGCTCAGTCGGTTAAGCGTCTGCCTTCAGCGCAGGTCATGATCTCAGGGTCCGTGAGTTCCAGCTCCGCGTTGGGTTCTGTGCTGACAGCTCGGAGCCTGGGACCTGTTTCGGATTCTGTGTCTCCCTCTATCTCTGCCCCTCCCCCACTCACGCTCTGTCTCTCTCTATCAAAAAGTGAATAAACGTAAAAAAAATTTTTTTTTTAAAAAAAGAATTGTTCTACCTGGATTCTTAGAAGGCTCCGGATGGCTAACTTTTGATGAGCTATTTTATTTCTATCAGAGGAAATTAATATTATTGGGAACATAGATTTAAGCTATATAACTATATCGCATGGTCAGGTTAGTTGGTTATTGATTCCTGCTACCCCATCCCTGTGTCTCTGTGGTTATATTCAGGACATAGGGAGAGCAGGGAGCGAGAGAGAAACACACACACACACACACACACACACACATACACACATAAAGAGAGATTCACTGAATGACTGACTGAGGGAATTCTGCTATTACACATTTCCTTGAAGTTGGATTGAAGGTCATTATTTTGAACTAATAATTGCCCTTGTTCTCTCAAACCCCATTAAGCTTAATGGTCTGATTTAATTTACTTGGCTAGTCTTCACCCTAAAAATATCTTCTGCTCCTTCTACTTTTCCTTCTTTGATTGGAACAAAGTCTGGTTTTCATCCACACCACATAAAATTACCGAAAGGAACCAATGAACATTCTAGTAGTGAACAAGATTTATGGTAATTTCCCCCTCCACTTCATCAAAGCGTATGATTGCATGGCACATGCAGAGTAGGCAGACAGATTTTAATGATGTAATTACCGGAAGTTCCCCCCTCTGGCTAGTGTAAATACTGGACCTTCAGGAGTTAAACTTGTTTCCACAGGAGGGAAGTGGTAACTTTTTGAATGCCAACTTCTTCCTTACTCAACAACTAGATGTTTACTGACATGGTCTCAATCCGTCCTTGACTCTCAAAGGTTCTCACAGATACTGTTTTATAATGTGTCTGCATAACAGTTTTCCATTAGTAAAGTTCACATGCATGAGGAAGAAGAACACAAGGAACAAGGATATGAACTTGATGTCTGTTGTCATTATCAAAAATAGATGGTGTGAGTTCTAAACCTAGAAAACTCTGGCTTTTGCCAAAAATAGAAACTAGGTCTTCAACTGAATAAACCCATGTTTTGAAGAGAATGGGAAAAGGAAAACAAAAAATACGTTCCAATTTATTTTTTTTTTATTTTTACATTAGTTTATGCATTTATTTTATTTTTTTAAATTCCAGATCAGCTATACAATTTTGTATTGATTTTTCAAAATCCAGTACCATTAAACATTTGCCTCTCATTTCTTCTCAACACATTTTTTAAAATGCATGGTTTTCTTATTTTAAAGATGCAGTTATTTGCTAAAAGAATCCAGATTTTTGAAAGTAGTATTTCCCTAGGGAGTTGAAAAATCAAGAAATTAGTTGTTTTCAAAGAGTTCAGTAAAGTTCATACCTGAAAGACATATGATACAATGTAAGTATTTCCGTTGGATTTTTGTTTGTTTCCTTGCTGTATTTTGCATTCTAGACTTGTTCATTTCTCCTTTGTGCTATAGGCAGGCATAGGAATGCTTGCTAGGAGGGCTAGTAGTATGCAGAAGGACTCCTGTAGGTGGCGCTGCAATCCTTCGAGAATAATAAAAGAACCACCAACAGGCCTCCATTATGGTTTACCTAGACGTTGATTTGGGATTACCTCAGAAAATGGAAATGTTAATAAAAAATTGGTAACAATGGCTTGTTCAACTTAAGAAAAAAAAAGAAGAAATTATGCTGGACAAACCCGCAAATAAATATAAGCATAGACAACACATTTTAAATGTCGGCACCAAAGTCTCCCCCAATCCCTACCCAATTTATCTTTTTTGAAGTCTTGGTAACTTCAACTTTCACACATTGAAAAACAACCCAAGAATCAAAAGATTGCATTGGCTTCCTCAACTAAATTTTCAAAAGCATGGAAAGACATTATTTGGCTGTAATATAAAAAACTTAAGCTTTTCTGAAAAAACAAGGCACTAAACAGACCCTGTAGTGAAATTTACTGTATTTGCAAAGAACAGAAATAGTTTCCAAAGTTGGCACTTTAAAGATTTTCAATTCCTTATATATTCACGACTGTGGGAGACAACAGAAAAATAAAAAGAAATTATACTACTTGAATAAAAGCCTTAAATTCATGATTTGTAAGGTGGGGAAGTAGAGAAAAGTACCCTTTAACTTTCTCATAGACCTGATGCCGAAGTGAATTTCAACTTGCACTTGGAGTTTACAGCACGTTTTCTCAGTCTTGGAGTTATTGGCATTTGGGGTGGGATTCTTTGTCGTTGGGGGGGAGTTGTCCTCCATTTGTGGTAGGGTTTCTCTTAGTTGTAGGGGGCTGCCCTCTGCGTTGTTGGATATTCAGCAGCATCCCTGACCTCTACCCCACTAGATGCCAGTAGCCCTTCTCCCACCCTACCCCCACCCCCAAGTTTGTGACAACCAAAAATGTTTCCAGATGTTGCCAAACGTCCACTGGATGAAAAAACTCAGCCTGGTGTGAGGACCACTGGTCTATAGTCATGTATTTTTATACGCGAAAGGAAAAGTCATTTGAAAAATACCATGGTGATAAGCTACTCATAAGAATAGGAGATAAGAGTTTCTTTTTTAAATTAAGGTCTCAGAGGACTTAGAGACCCTGTGCCTTTGTCATAATAAACTTGGTAGTTCACCTCTACCTCTTGAATACAGCCAAACATGCACACATTCTCACATCATCTCCACCAAATTCATTCCTTTGTTTGTTTGTTTATTTATTTATTTATTTTAAAGTTTGTTTATTTATTTTGAGAGAGCGCACAAGTGGGGGAAGAGCAGAAAGAGAGAAGGAGAGGGAGAATCCCAAGCGAGCTCCGTGCTGTCATCTTAGAGCCCATGAGGCACTTGACCCCATGAGCCCTGAGATCATGACCTGAGCTGAAATCAGGAGCTAGACGCTTAACCCACTGAGCCTCCCTGGCGCCCCATCCACCAAATGTAAATGAATGATGTTTCTGTTTGAAAGCAAAACATATTACACTTTAAAGGCTTATCAGGCAATTAAACGGTTAACGAAGTTCCCCCTATACGAAAATATTGAAGTTAAACATATTATGCATTTTTAGAAGTTTGCTGTAACATAGCCCTCAAATAATAATGACTAATGAATTCATGAGGGTCTTTTTCGTTTAGGCATTTTATTTAAAATAACATCGGAATCCTTTACCCTGTCCTTCAATTTGAAGATGAGGAACCCTCTGATGGAATATGACAGAAAAGACACTGTTCATGAAGCTTAGTTATTTTAAATAACTAAAAATATGACACATGAATGTACATCAGATGCCTAGGGCATCCTCTAACTAGAATGTCAGAGTTGGAAGAGATCTTAGAAACAGTCTTAAGTCCTACCACTTTAATAGTATAGAAAGTGAGTCTTAGGGAGGTTCAGTTTTGGGCTCAAATTAATACAACGCTGGAAAGTGCTGCACTAGGCCTCAGGTTTCCCAAGGGCCCTTCCAATGGCCTCCTCACCAGTCACTGCCAACGGTGGAAGAATGGCCTCTCAACTGTGGGTCTACATTTAATCTATTTCTATATTTTGAAGTTAGTGATAAACATTCAGACAATGCTGGCTTGCCTGTGTATATTGTCAGAATGCTGGTTAAAACATTAAGACCCTGCTTCTTAGTTCAGAACATTAAGACTTCCTTCTTTTTTTTTTTTTTTTTAACATTTTATTCATTTTTGAAAGGCAGAGAGAGACAGAGAGCGAACGGGGGAAGGGGCAGAGAGAGAGGGAGACACAGAATCTAAAGCAGGCTCCAGGCTCTGAGCTGTCAGCCCAGAGCCCGACGCGGGGCTCGAACTCACAGACCGTGAGATCACGACCTGAGCCGAAGTCGGATGCTTAATTTTTATCAAGATATCATTTGATAATTCTGTAAAGCTGTCCTGCTTATTTGCATGTTATAGTATTACAGAAATGCACATTAAATGAATGTCTAGTGTTAATGTTAAGAAAAGAAAAATTTTCCACACTTATTATTAATTAACTGTTGCTAACTGCTTACATAAGCACAGGAGGAGTGCAATAGATTATCTCAAACGTGACTACAATGCCTGCCTTTGCACTTGCTTTATTTTTGTTGCTGTTCAAGTGTATCATGAGCTGTGTGATAACTCAATTGCCCTAATACCTTAATTTCTTTCCCAGGTCAAAGTTTTGGAACCATTTGCTTGCTCAGCTTTGGACTCCATTATATTTATATATATAAATGTAAGTGCTGGCATCCCTTTGCAGCATTTACTTAACAAACAGGACCACCAAGTAATCCAGAGTGAGTCAGTTATTTTTTAGAGGATCATCAAAATAAAAACAAATAAAAAATATGCTCATAGAGACCCTGCAGGCCTCAAAAGGTGTTCCCAAACCTCAGGTTGAGGTGAATTATTCTAAGAGCAATCTCCCCACCTCTTATAAGGAATGATATGACTAGATCTGATCCTTGAAATCACCCTTTAAATTCTCCATCCATGAAAACCATCCCTTTTCACTCTATTTAAAATACTCCAACTAAAAGTGTTTAACTATACGAAGTTCATACAAACTTGACTTCAAATGTTACGTTTGTGCCTAATGGGTTTAATTAGATTGCAGGAAAAGGGATCATTGGAAACATGCAAACATGGTGTATATTATTTTGAAATGTAGGAAGAGATTGAAAAAGTATTTTTTAAAAGATGCAATGACCGTGTATAATACTCCTAAATACTATTTCTAGTTTTAATACCACAATTCTGCTTTCAATTTGAAAACCCTTGGGTCAATCAAAATATATATTTTTCAAATCGGAGCTGTCCTATATGTATCATGGTACTTGATATAATGATGCTGGGACTGGGAAAACCTTAAGATTATTGCGACTTCAATGACTGGAAGCTGAAAAGCTGTTGTTTAATGGTGAGTGGTTTTTTAAGAAGTGGAAACGTGAAGTCGTCTTCCATTAATCTGGGGGAAAATCCTAAAATGTTTCTGTAGTGGAAGAAATGAAAAGAAAATACCCATGTTCTTGAGGAAACTCTGAAGTGATTGAAGAAGAAACCAAGCTCTTTGTAAGTTATTACATGTGACTAGAATCAGAACCGTGACTTTGCAGATATTTTCTTCATTTACTTGTTTCAGTCTGGGATTGGTTTTTCACCCTGTGATCTCGTTTTGTTCTCCCACTTTGGTGGTGACCCTGTTGATCCCACTCCTAGAAGGAAGCAATTTCAGATACACTTCCCTAGAATGGATATGAAAAAGAAGGCTCTGTGTAAAGTGTAATGTTATAAAGCTACTACAACGGAGAACAGACATCTATTTCTCCATTGCACTGTCACAAAGTAAAGCTGGACATTGGCTTTTTTAGCCAGATAAGGCAATGGAGACCTCTTCAAAATGTGAACTAACGAGCTGAACTGCGATCTGTGAGCCCAGTGAAGATGACCTACATTTCTAAGAAGACAGGGTCACAAGGAGACTGGAAGACTCAAGACATGTCTTAGAATCATTGCTCCGCATTTACTTGCTGAGTCATTGGGTGGGCCATTTAAACTCACAGAACCTCCGTTTCCATATATGTAAAAAGGGAATCGTTTATTTGACCAATTTGTTGGTAAACAAACAAAAAGCTAAAAATATAGGAAGTGCGACAGGATTTAAATGTATGCTGGATAGAGCCCACCTTATGTGTAGCACATGTGTATGAAGGTAGTAAGAAGGATAAAGTTCCTTCTATTAATTTTACAGAATCATTTGTCTCTCAAAAGTAGAACCCTGGGTCCTTTTTTTCAGGACTCCAGTAGCTTCCCCGCTACTGACAAGACCCTTAAACACAATTTCCTTTGTCTCTGGGCTTGGAAATAAAAGATGGTGCTCTTGTGGCAGGTACCGAGGATCCCACTCTGTAGAGAATTCTCAGGAGGGAGCTAAACACACAGAGATTGATGGCACAGACCAAGTATACGGATAACTGGCTCTTGTCACCCTTTTGGCCAGTGGAAAGAGTTGTCAATAATTACTTCATTTGAGAGCAGACCGTTAGTATCTGACATTTGATTGTCCTGGCCATGTTGTTCGTGCAAGTTCATTCATTACTTTGAAAAAGGAAGATAAACTGTTTACCTTTCCTTTCATAATTTTGAAATTGTTGGTTATCATTGCTTTTTTCACACACAGAGAAAGAAAGGACATCTACAAACACTTTAATAAGAGCAAAATTTCCCTCCCGTTTCTGACCTAATTCTCCTCTAAGAGAGCTAACCCTAACTAGCTGAAATGTATGTAATATTTATCAGGTACCAGTTCTAAAATCAGTTATTTCACATGTAGTATCTTAGTTAATATACCCTGTAAGTCTATGAGCTAGATACTGGTATTTTTTCCATTTCAGATATAGACAACTTTTGTACAAGGGTTAAGTTAACTTATATATGATTAACATTTTTTTCACATGTTTTATTGGTATTAGTTGATATTATTTTACTTGCTTTTTTACTTTACAGTATATGGGAATAATTTTTAGGTGTCATTAAAATTGTTTCAAAAATATGAGTTGAATGGGCCTCATAAATTCTGTCAGTTAGATGTGTCGTAATTTAGTCAACAATTCCTCTGTGATTGGATATTTCACCCGGTGAAAGTTGCCTTAATATAAATAAGGCTGGCAAGAATCCTTTATAAAACACAATTTGGTCCATAGTTGTAATTATACCCACAGTAAATTTTCTAAAAGTAGAATTATCATTTAAAATATTTTTATTCAAAAATTTTATTTATATATATTATATATTATTTATATATTTTATTCAAAACTTATTATTTATTCAAAAATTTTTTATTATTCAAAATCATTTTTGAAACTCTTGATTGCTTCTCAGGAAGTGTGGCATAGATTAGTCCCTCCCACAGTGCTGGAGAGTATCTCATCATACTATAGTGAATATGAATATTTAATCATTAAAAAGGGAATAAGAAAGGAAGAAAATATTATAGGTACATCATCATTATAATAATGGGTTTTTTATTACAATTCAGTATTTTTAAATTCTGTATCTTTTCTTCTTTAAAGATATCCTTTGACTATTTTTCTATTAATTTAAAAAATTAATCCTATATATTGAACATGAATAAGACATCAATAGGACAGTAACTTTTTCTTTCATATATGTGACATTTTCCAAATTTTATTTGCTTTTTAATTTTGTTAGAAGTGTTTATATTCATAATTTGATTTATTTTTAAAGTTAAAGCTTCTAATGGGCTGCCTGGGTGGCTCAGTCGGTTAAATGTCTGACTTCAGCTCAGGTCATAATCTCGAGGTTTGTGAGTTCAAGCCCCACATTGGGCTTTGCGCTGGCAGTGAGGAACGCGCTTGAGATTCTCTCTCTCTTCTTTCTCTGCCTTGTGCGCATTCTCTCTCTCTCAGATAAATAAATAAACTTAAAAAAAATTAACACATCAATTAAACAATCAGATGAAATCATGTACTTCTTCATGCAAACATGGTTGTAATTTTAACAGTCTCTCCTGGTTCACATTCTTCGGGATTACATATTTAGTGATCTCAAATCCAATAACTTATATTTATATAAATCTTGTACATTTTATATTTAAAATATAATATCTTTAAAGAAATTAATTCACACACATAGATATACCATGAGAGTGTATACTTTTAAGCTCCTGAACTTTTCTAAAGTTTATTCTGCCAAAGCTTAAAAATTCATATAAAATTGTTAATAAGGCTTGAATTGTGATAAATTATTTAGCTTCTTTATAAACTTTCATTTTAAGCCAGTGTCATGTTTATGACTTTGTTTCACAGCTAGAGGAGATAAAATGGTAAAATAAATGCAAATAAATGACAACTGATTAAACTGTATCTATATACATATATATTCATATTCATAAGGCATAGGTGGAAAAGACTGGAAAGAAGTGTTCTAATCTGAGGGCTGCATGTGGTAAATATTTTGTGAAGATCTGAATTTCACAGTGTGAGACTCTTATAACATGCAGTCAATTGTTATTTGCTTTAATGAAACTATGAGCCCAATATGATGGAAATCATTTGTTATTAAATCAAAGAAGAAAACAGACTTTAGGAAGTCCTGAGACTCCATCGCAATGAAAAATGAAAAGGAAATGATGCTTTGATAAAGCTATCAAAATTTAAATATATGTACGAAGATTCTATATCTGCTTTCGTTTAAAGAAAGACTTTTCAGCTGGAAAAATATGACAAGACTTGAAGAGAAAAACCAAAAGCTATCTGGGTCTCGTCTCCCTTTTATAAAGTGTGGTTTTGTCATGTCGTCCAGGAATGTTTTATTCCAACTTAATGCAGAACAGAAAATTGATTAATGCTGGCATTGCTTTCCTATGTCTCTGTACTGTATTTACCTGAAATAGAAACCACAATTTCAATAAATGCACTTGTCAGATAACAAAAAAACATTAAATTCTGAATAAAACACAGGTAGTCTGGCTGTACTCCTTTCTTACAGGAAAAAAAATGTATATATAAGAGGATATTTAAAAGTAATTAAGGAGAAATGACTAAATGATCAGTACTTTACAAAAGAAAAAACAATATTTGTCTTTAAAGCCAAAAGCCCATTTTCTCTTATTCCTTAACTCAAACTAATATTCCATTTAGAGAACATTTTCCTTCTCCCCATGGGTAGTTCTGATTTTATTTTTTTCCCCCTGATTCAAAAGTGTTGGATATTTAGAGCAGATGCAACTCCACAAACCTCTCCTTCCTCTACTTTGCCGTTACAGGCTATGATACAAATTGTCTTCTTGAGTTCTCATGAAGCCATTTATATCCGCGTCATTAATACTTACCTTGAACTTTGCACACTGCTACTTGCCATACTTTCCTTGGAACCCATGTTCCTTTATAGTGAGGTTCTTTTGGAAATAAAACTCCCCTGAAAATGTTATGAGGTACTTTCATCTTATGCCTCTAAAGCTAATCCAAAATCTCAGTTAAAAACTCATTGTTTTCTATGAGCCAAAGCCAAAACAAATCTACTTATGTTTTATGAGTTTCAACTCAAACAAGATGATCTTTATAGAAAACCTGTGACAGACATTTACTTAAAACAATTTCGTTTTTTAAATATTTTTTAACATTTATTCATTTTTGAGAGTGAGAGAGACAGAGCGTGAGCAGGGGAGGGGCAGAGAGAGAGGGAGACAGTATCTGAAGCAGGCTCCAGGCTCTGAGCTGTCAGCACAGAGCCCGATGAGGGGCTCGAACTCAGGGACTGCATGATCATGACCTGAGCTGAAGTCAGATGCTTAATCGACTGAGCCACACAAGCATCCCTGCTTAAAATAATTTCTAAGAGTGACCAGAAATTCAGTAGGGCAACTGTATACACCTGAAGAATCAGAATGTGCCTACCAATCATCAACTGTCTGATTTTTCTGTGACAAGAAGTTGGGTCTGTCAGTAATCCTCCAAATTATGATCTCTGTATGGTTATAGATTCAGAGCATGGCTGGTGATGGTCAGAAGGCCATATTTATAGCCTGAAAAGTATTTGCCCAATAAAGATAAAACTTTTGATTTTTGCAATATATGCACTAAAGAAGTACAAATTTAATTTTTGGTCAGCTTTTTCACTGATGTGCACATTCCTGGATTAATTAAATTGTGTTCTGAGGAAAAATCTGTGAGTATATCCATGCGTAAGCCAATAGCTTTTGATGATGTGAATCTTATTTTTAAACATTTTTATAAGAAGTCAGTAATGAGACAAGTTGTGGATTTGTTTTTGGTTCTTTGCAATTAGATGAATAATGATATGAAATGCTGCATGTTCTGGCAGACAGATAATAACAAACACATGCCCTGTGATTATATTTGAGTAAAATGACATCTTATGAGGTTCTTTGAGTGATAGTAAAGCCAAGAGTGTAATTTATCAACAGTGTTATATTCACCTAAAAATTTTCAATTACTCTCTATATTTCCTTCTTTATTCTCTGTGTCACTGTGTCTTTCTGTCTTTATCTCTATTTCTCTCTCTGGTGTCTCTTGAGCAAACTGCCTTTCCTTTCTTTCTTATTTCATTTAACAAATTGATTTAAGCTTTGTTATTAAGTTTCGACTATGAACCACACACTGAATCTCATGCTGGGTATAGACTGATGATTGAAATAGTCTTTATTCTAAAGGAACTGTCAGTAGTTGAGGGGTGTCATGTATTAAAAACATGGTTTCTTTTGCTTCTGGAAAACACGGTGAACTACCACAGTTCTCTGTATTCCTTCACAGAACCAACCATAGAACAGTTAGAGAAGTTAATGCATTCTGAATCATTGCAAAATTCTGATGAGCACTATTCACATTGTATTCTTAGGGAATGGTATCTCACTGGAGTATACAATATAATATGAATGATGCTCCCTGGAATACGTAAAGCAACAGCCATGAGAAATTCTATTCAACCACTAACTAAAAACAAAACAAAACAAAACAAAACAAAACTGAAAAAATCTGTACAGAAACCAAAGATGGTTGGATCTTGATGGAACAAGGGTACTGGGAGATGGTGAAGTTTTCAAATTGGGGAAGGCCAGGAGCCTCAAAAGAGGCCCAGCTTGATCTGGATTTCCTATTTATGCCCTTCCCTCTTGCTAAGCCTTCAGTTCCATGGGGCAAGAATATAGCAGCACCAGCTCCACTGACAGTCACATAAAGTAGAGGAACAAGGAGGGGAATGGAGTCTGTGGTGGAAATCCTCTATCAATGAATGTACATAGCGTGGGGAATGTCTGAACGTTCTTTTTTTTAAATTTTTTTTTTTTTTTTTCCAACGTTTTTTATTTATTTTTGGGACAGAGAGAGACAGAGCATGAACGGGGGAGGGTCAGAGAGAGATGGAGACACAGAATCTGAAACAGGCTCCAGGCTCTGAGCGGTCAGCACAGAGCCCGATGCGGGGCTCGAACTCACGGACCGCGAGATCGTGACCTGGCTGAAGTCGGACGCTTAACCGACTGCGCCACCCAGGCGCCCCTGAACGTTCTTGAATCTGCACCTTCATTCCCCACTGCGTGAGCTAATCAGAACAGAAGGGAAGGGTCTAGGATAAAATCAATGACAGGGGCAGAGTTACTAGAAGGTTCCTAGAAGTAGGATCAGGGCTTGAAGGGCTATCAGTCTAGAATGTGACAATAGAATATCCACTCATAAACCAAACAGAGCTCAAGTTAGAGGCCAGGTTTTTGTAACTTCTCCAGTAACAAATATTAGTCGAAATAGTGGACAGATCCAATAAAATATGCGTTTCTAGTTACTGAGAGGCTCAAACAATATGCAATACAAATCATCAAATGGAAAATCACCTAAAAAAATCAGGACTAATGCAAGAGAAACAACAAATATTTAAACTGAATATTATAAATGTATTCAACAGACAAGGAAAAACATTAAAACATATAACGAGAAATTTTAATGAAAATGTGCAGGTGTTGGGGGAGAAACAACCCAATGTGGAAATTTTAAAAAAGAGCAACGGATGGGTTGAATGACAAAATGAATACGTAGGAAAATGAATTAGTGAGGTGGGAATTGGGTAGGAAACCCTCTCAGAGGCACAGGAAGGGATTAATTGGGCATGACAGGAGGGAAGCGACGGAGAAAAATTAATGAGTAAAAATGGTAGATATTGGCAGAATTGTCAACATCTGGATAATAGGAGTCACCAAAATAAAGAATATTTTTGTGATTTGGGGTTAAGAGGGATGTTTTGAACAAGACTTCAAAAAGCACAAACAGCAAGGAGAAAAACTGAAGGGTATGATTGTATCAAAATTGAAGATCTCTGTTCCATGAAACCAAAAGCAAAATCAAACGAAGAATGTAGAAATAGGAGAAATTACCTGCAATGTCTAAACTTAACAAGAAATTTTAACACGGATATACATAGACACCTAGGTACCACAGCTGGGAATTTCCAGCTAAAGCAGTTATTCTGGAGAGGAATCAGGAAATGCTCCATGAAGTAAGGTATGTGTATTCCCCAAGATTTACTAATTCCACTCAATATATTGTGGAGTAAATCTCATGCTAGGAAATAGGTAAGAAAACATTCCTGGAACCACTGGAGGAGAAGAGTTGAAGGCAAGTTAATTGGCCATTGCTGGGGGGGAAGGAGTAGTTAAAATGTAGGATACACATATAATGGAATACCTTGCAGTACTCAGTTAAAATGTGGGCTCTGGAATACTGTGCAATATTCCAAAATGAGAGCTAGATTTATATATATATATATCTCACAACATGAATGGAACTAAAAGACTAAAGCATGAAAATTTTAAGAAAAAGTGATATTTAAACCAGTATCCTAAATACACAAAGCATATACATTCACGTGCATACATAATACTATAACTTTTCAAACATGAAAGTTGGATTTGATATGCATACTTGAAAAAGCTAAAAAAGAAGTAACTACCGCAGGAAGGAAACCAAAGTGAGACATAGATGATAGGAACAAAATAACATTAAAAGAAACCAAAAATAGGTTTTGTTTGGAAGGTTATAGAATGTCATAAGAGGGGTAGACTACCAATTCTATTATTGCTACTTAAAAGGAAAATGAAATTAATTACTTTATTCATAATTATTATAAAGGAAAGTAACAGATAATTTTCAAAAGTTCTTGGTGGGGGCTGAGTGAGAGAAGATAATTCTATCTTCCATCTAGACGATGATTTTCAGCAAAAAAATCCAGGAGGATGTAATGCTTGAAATGAATCATGAAAGACAACTGGAAGTCAATGTATTGGATAAAAGTTATTAGGGAAAAGGAATTTCAAGAAGGTAGTCACTGTACTTACTACCTGTAAAAATACGGGCCGTAAAGAACATGGCTTGTTCAGAGAACTGTGGGTCACTCTTGGAAAGAAGATGATGAAGTTGCAAATGTAAGCAAGAAGCCATGAGGGCCTGTGTATCATGGATGTTATCCTGAAGGAGAGCATCTGAACAATTTAAAGTAGAGGAGTAATATAGTCAGATTGCATTTTAGGAATACCGCTTTGAAAATAATATGGAGGCTAAGCTGGGGTTGGAGGCAGGTGTATAGTTTGGGGAGGAGGGTAAGAAGCCCTCTTGTAGAGGGGCGCCTGGGTGGCTCGGTCGGTTAAGCGTCCGACTTCGGCTCAGGTCATGATCTCACGGTCCGTGAGTTCCAGCCCCGCGTCGGGCTCTGTGCTGACGGCTCAGAGCCTGGAGCCTGTTTCAGATTCTGTGTCTCCCTCTCTCTCTGCCCCTCCCCTGTTCATGCTCTGTATCTCTCTGTCTCAAAAATAAATAAACGTTAAAAAAAAATTAAAAAAAGAAGTCCTCTTGTAGAGAGGCCATTCTAAGGATATTCCCATAATCCTGCAAAGAAATAACTGAAGTCTGAGATTAAACAAAGACAACGAGTAGTGAGATAAAGTGGCAGAAGTCAGAGGTTGAGGAAGTAAAATTCATACAAGAATAGGCGTAGGCTTAATGATTCATCTACATAGATGGAGTAGAAATCTCAGACAATGTTAAGATTTTTAATGGCAGTGATGAAGGTAGGGAAAGCAAGAGGGATTGCAGATGGAGTATGAGACGCATATTGGCTTGGAGGTTCCCACGATATAATGAAGTGGTCAACGGTGCTCTCTTGTAAGGATTTCAAAATACACTGTGGCACTCTGAGGCAAGATCTGGACCAAAGCTGAAGATCAGGTAGTCAACTATGTTTGCCTGGGAATTTTTGAGGGTGGTATTTAGAACATGAAACAAAATTGGCAGAGGAAAAAATTCAAAGGGACATTTCAGAGGTAGGCAAAAGAAAAGAAACATATGAAAACATAAAGATATTACATCTCAGTAGGTTTCCTTCATGAAATGAAGTAGGTTTTTATTTGGGGAAAGTTTCGCGTGTGTGTGTGTGTGTGTGTGTGTGTGTTTCCTACCTTTTCAATATGAGCAACTATTAAAATTTCAATTAAAAAGTACTCCACCAAATGATTTAGGAAAGATGTTACATCCTATCTTCGTAGATGCAATTTTACATATTTCTCCAAATAACTTCAGTTTGGGCCTCTATTTCAGCTGGTGATGGAAAGTCTAATACTGCCAGTTCATAAACCCAGTCACTCCCCTGAAACATTCAAAATAAATTAATTCTCCCCCCACTTCTCTGTTTTCTTCCCTCTCCCTGAAAGTCATCTAACAGTAATATAGAGGAGGGCATCATTTAATGTAGCTTTTTAATGTCAGGGGAGGGTTGTTTGTAATGAGTGTCATCCTCCATTTTCAGCAGCTCCCCAGCAGGGTCCCCATCTTGCCTTGCGTTGCCTTCTATCCTCACTGGCCCAGACTTTGCGTCTAGTGGAAAAGTTCATGCCTGCTATTGGGACCTTGTCCTGGCTCTCAGCCCCTGCAGATAAGTCTGCCCATTCAATACTCTGGAACTCAAACAGGTGCTTTTCCAACATGGAGTCTCCATGAAGCACCTTCGTCAGCTCTTATTCCTTGGGGCTCACAGATCCCCCCAAGGTCATACACTTTTCTGCTTCTCAGTGTCTCCTCACAACCCCTCCAGCCTCCTCTTCCTTTCAGCAATCAGATTTTTTTTCTGTTAGGCAAGTAAACGATTGCCTATTAGCATGCATCTTTCACTGCTCTGTTAGTCTGTAGCCTGAACCCCACGACTTTGTTCTGGAAAAGCAAAAGCCAGTTTTTTCATAATTCCAAGAGAAACGTTTGTTTCTCAATAAAGCCTACATATTTTGCACATCAAAACACCTTGGCTTTCAAATTGATGTCTGCAGGTGGTAAGATTTACAAACTCTACTTAGTAGCTCACAACATAGCTTTTTATTCAAGGCCACCATACATAGAAAGGGAGAGGAAATACCTGGATTATTGGGAAAGGAAAGACTACATAAAAAGCTGGAAAACCATAAGCTCTAATAGATTACAATATTATTTTATTGTCATTTGACACAAATTTCTATGTAAACCAAAAAGGGTTATCAACTGAACAAAGAACTCCAACAAATCTAAGGCAATAAAGATTTATTTCCCAGAACAATTTATTTACTTCCCAGAACAATGCAAGACGGTGGGGGTTGGGAAGAGTAAACGGTGGTTATGTTCATTCCAGGACCTATGTCCCTTTCATCTGGTGGCCCTATTATCTCTCAAGGCCTCAGAGTCCCCTATCGGTTAGCTGTATCTGGCAGCAGGCAGGGAAGAGAAAGTGAGTAGAAGGTCCCATGCAATATTTTACTGGTTAACCAGTGTGGTAGGCAGAATTCTAGGATACTCTAGAAGATTCCCTGCATATGAGGGATTTCACCCTATGATTAGGGTTGTTCCATGGCACAGTTGATTTTTAAAAAGGAGGATTATCCGGGTGGCCTGGGTGTAATTCTGTGAGACCTGGGTCTAGAGGTCTGAGAGTGATAACCAGAAACTCAAAATGAGAGGGAAGAAGGAGGGAGCCACATGACCAGAACCTGAGAGCAGTCCTCATTGGACAGCTAGTAAGAAAATGGGGATCTCAGTCCTACCGCTGTAGGAAAAACTTTGCAATATGCTCACAAGGACTCTTATGCTTTGTCCTATTGAGACATTTTTATTTTGATCTCTTATACAGCCTCAAGAGATTGTAATTCTTACCCAGTTTTGCAGAAAGTCTTGTAGTTTCCTAAGTGAGGCATGCTCTCTGTATTTTCAGATAGTGTTCCCTTTACCTACAACATCTTTACTGATCTTGTCAACCTACTTAAATTAACACTTGTCATTGAATACTCTCTTTGAATATTACCTTTTCTTTGGATCCAGTCAGGTGCCTTCAGAAATTTTGTAACTGTGAGCCTGTGCCATGGACACTTGCCCAATTATATTATTATTGCCAGCTCCTGAATGTCTCCTCCTAATTACTGGAAGTTCTTTGGAGTGAGGTCTCTAACCTGTTTTAATCTTGGTGCTCTCAGAGCACAGTCTAGCACATGAAACATCAGAGACATGCAAAAACGTGTTCTATGAATGAACAAATGCATGAAATGCAGGGGTGAAGTTAATTTGAGGGGAAATTATGGGATAGAATTCAAAAGACACAGTAAGCAAATGTTTGAAAAAAAAAAGAATTGTGGAATTTATTCCACTTTGTTATTTTGGTCTTTATTGGCAGAATAAATGTTTCCTTCTTTGTAGCTCCCCAGAGAAAGTATATAATTAGCAATTCTATATTGAATAATCAAACCGCAATATTATTATATTCTTACATAAAAAAAGAAATTGTAATTCATAACAGGCTAAGGTTTGAATGATTCTTTTGAGATTTTATGTAATTTCTATTACCACTCATAAATATAGGGAGGGGTAAGAAAGACACATAAGTCATTTTCTCTCATACATTAGAACAAAATATTTTAAGCACACTTTTAAGGATAAAAATTAACATTTTTCTTCTGAAATTCCTTTGAAAAATGAAACAAGCAATCCAGTTCTTCAAGAGGAGATTTTTGCCTTTTATATGTTTAATTACATCCAGGAAGATAGAGTAGATCCAGTTAAATTTTGTAATTGGCCTTTTGCAGAAAGACCAACATCAGAGTAAGCTTGAATTTCAGTCGTGGAAATTGATATGCTGAACACAATTTATAACAGTAAAGTTTCACCTGAAGTTCATATTTCTACCAAACCCAACCCTCTATAATAGTCCCTAAAACAAACAATAGGGAAAAAAATATCAGCACTTAAAATAGGTGTTCCGAGGTTGAGGCAGTAATGCTTTGCCCTTGAATTCATTTGCCTGAAAGCTATGCCGTTCAAATAGTCCTAAGATTCATCATGCTGCTAATTAGAAAAAGAGAAAGACTGAGACAATATGTGCACGTGTACATATGTGTTTGTGCATAATTGCCTTATTTTTTCATGAATAATCCATAGAGTCACGATTTTCGTTTTGGTAAGTTCTTTCATTGTGCATCCTGTTAAAATTTAGCTTGTTCCCTCTTCTTTCCTTTCCCCTTCTGTATTTAGAGTTTGAGCTACATAGAAGTGAAATTTGATTCAAGGATTAGCTAATCACTTATTCATAGTCTCCATTTGAACTGATTCAATATCAGAATTGGGAGAGGCTTGAGAAGCTCTTGGTGGCTTTTATTGTTGTTTTAGGGCTTTTGATTTTATAAGCTTTGGATTTTTCTCTTAACTTTAAATATAAAGAGCAATTTAGCCTCATGATCTGTCATGTGAAATGCCATATGTGTTTTCCTTCCCTGGGCTTCATTTTCTTGCATTCCTAGTGTATGATGAATCTTGTTCTCAGTTTACAGGTATGTGGACTATTTCGGGTCATGTCCAAGCATTTAACATTCTAGAAGAGGCAGCAGTGTCTTAAAGGGCCTATTCATCATCAGAAAGTCTCTGAAATTTCAGAGCGATACAAAAATGAAAGTTAGTCTCAAAGTAAATTCTTTTATATTGTACTTCTTATTTATTTAAAGTTGACATTCATTTCTAATAACATGAGTTGTTGACTTTGTACTTTCCTTGAATTGAGAAAAATATGCTGTATGGTCTCTCAACCAAATGAAAATGTTTAAATCATATCTCTATTATAGTCGTGAACACATGTGAACAAGGTTCTAATATTCATTAAAAGTATTATTTCTGCTTAGCCAATCTTATATTATGCAACTTTAAAAAATTCTTGGTGATAAATGGTTCTTTATCAGGTAAAGAATTTTTCCAACTGCAGAGTGGTAATTTTTATTCTTTCTAATAATGCCATGAAATGCAATATTTTTGGTGCATATTTTATACAAAGTTTCTTTATTTACATGTTTTATCTGTGTCATTTGGCACTTGGCTGGAGAAGTGTGTTAAGGGAATAAGAAATCAACAATTCTATGGTCTACATGAAGTTTGCTTGGTAAGCTAATGGATATTTAAAATATTACTATTAGTCTTGCATGATCTTGGAGCAGAAAAACAATATAAACATTGAAAGGAAGAGAGATTTACTCTAAGGAAATAAACATACCTCAAAGTTACCAAGTTTTTCATGTTAAAGGACTGGGCAGTTGGTAGATTATTACATATCTTTGGTAATGTTCTTAACAAATAAACTTACGAGACAATGGATATTAAATGAACACCTCTGCACTTTGCATTGACCAAGATACTATAGAGTTCGGCATATAGCTAACGGTCTCTGCCCACAGTGAAGTTAAAGTCTATTTAGTGAGGCAACATATACACAGACAGAAACATCATTATATTGGGCAGCTTACTTGATCCCTATATGTAAAAGTGTAGCCCATTACTTAGCACAGAAAAGTAGAGAACAGAGCTGCAAGAAATAATATGATATATGTAGTATAATTACAAAGTGCAAATAAAATTCAATAAAGTGATAGTTTCATCCTCATCAACAGGAGTAAATTGTTATGAAATGACAATAAATTTAGGTTTTCAAATAGCTCTGCCTGGGAAACGCACGTCCACTTTGATGCTATATCACAGGATATTTTAACATTAAGGTGAGAAGCTTATATACCATGGTTCTAATTTACCAAGCATCACTATTTCTGTTTCTTTATCTCACCTTTAAAATGGAAATAATAATGCCTACATTACTGAATTATTTTAATAAATAATGAGGTAAGAATATATTGGAAATTTCTAGTAAAATGCCTGGTAACGGTTTTACCACTCAATAAATGATGACTTTTATTATTAATTTGTGTATAATTGTGAAAATCAAATAGAATTATATGTGTGTCCAGACTAATGCAAAATGAAGAGTGATTAATACTAACTTAAATTCACATACATATGTATATGTGCACATATGTGGATCTATATAAATATATATATGTACTTATAGATGTACTTATTTACTTGTTCTCATCCTTCAATATTAAAGCTGTTAGCCTGCCTTAAACTAGTTACTACTATTCAGACTCATATCCAAAAATTACTTTTTTGTTGAACAAGTTCTCTACTTTGTCTTCAGTTTAGTATGATTACTTTGTGATATAGATTAAAAAAGGGAAAATTGTTTCCTTGTTTCTGTAATAATTTAGAGAAATAAAGATGGGTCCCTTATGCATAGTCAAAATTAATGTGCTAAACATGATCATTTCATGCATATAATAATTTTGTAATTCAAAATATTTGATTTAGTCAACCCTCCAGGTACTTAAGGGCCATTCAAGGCATGTAGACTGTATTCTGGGTGTCAGAATCTTCAGGATCAATTATCAGCATGCGAAATGGCTGGTAAAGCACTGTTGCCTATAGTGATAACAGGTGCTGGCTTATTCTTTAAGAATGATGAAGCAGGCGCCAACATTCTTCCATCAGTCTCTTGTACAAAAACATCTTCCTAACTGTGGATGCAAAATGATACCAATCAGTCCTTTCCAATTGTTAATACACGCTTTAAGTAAACAAACTTAAAATGGCATGCATTTTTTTCTTGAAAGCATTTCTTGAAATAGAACTATTGCTGAATGACCATCCTCCCTCCCTATCTTCCTTCCTTCCTTTTCCAAACGCCTACATAATGCTTATTATGTACCCACTGGTTTACAAGGATAAACATACCCAAATCTTCATTGCAAGACTATGACATAGGTAATGTTATCCTGATTTGAGAGACTATGTAGTCTTTTTTTTTTTCTCTCTTAATTATTTTGGGTAAAACATAGTAACCAAATTTTTAAAGGAATATAAATTGCTCTTTGCTTATAAGCAAAGATAATCTGCAAACAAAACGAAACAAAACAAAACAATTCTTTCATGAAGTTACAAAACAACTTCTTCCCTTCCTCCCTTCTTTCCTCCTTCTCTCCTTTACTTTCTCTCTCTTTTTTTGTTGCTTTGCTGCTTTTCGTTTTAGAAAAATCAATTTAAATAAAATTAAAGTTAATGTAATATAAAGTACAACCAGACAGAATTATAATCTTGACTTCTGATTACATGATTTATGGTGTATCCATTCAAAAATATTTGCACCCATGAACACTAGGTTTATATAATTTTTGTATAATGCAGAGAAACATTATACCTTCATAAAGCTTCTAGTCTGAGAAAGGGATAATGTGTATATAGTTAATAGAAATATTTATGCAATTATTTTTCTTTACGGTGGATTTCTATTTTTTTTTTTTTTTTGCTGCAGAAAACTTTTAGTGTAGATTTTAGCTCAAAAGCTAGTATTTATTACTTTTGTTATGAAAATTGTAGCTAACAGTTTAACATCACATATTAAAAATAATTTTAAATAACATTTTATAATTATATCAAATAATGTTCACAATGAAAATTAAACTTAAACAGGCAGGTTAAAAATTAGATCTAGACTCTTATTAATAGTATACAAATAAAAGCAAGGGAAAAAAATCATGTACTTGTTTTGTCCAATTCTTTCCCCCAAATACCACTAATCTGTTTCCAGTTTTCTCCACATTTATTGCCACGTCTTTATCCAAGCTGTCATTTTTGCTTCCCTGGAAAATCACAATATTCTCCTGACCGATATCTCTGGGATTTTCTTGTCTTAATTTATTCCAAAATGATCTTTGAAAAATACATACCATATCACTCTCTTAATTAAATCCTTAGTAGTTTTTCAATACCCTTAAATTAAATTCAAATTTGTAGCACAGAAAAATCTTCTATCATTCGACCTGCTTCACTAATAATCCTCCTAATAATCTTCCCCTCGCTCTCTATGCGACTATCATACTGAGCATTGTTTTATTTTCCTGTTTTAGAGCTGGAGAGTCAGTATAGATTAATGCTTTCTTTTTCAAATATTTTTGACCCCAAAAAATAAAATTAGATTTCACATTATAATAATTTATGCTCATACATGTATTTTAATGGCACAAATTTTTTAACAAATAACACATCCATTTTAGCTATGACATGCTGTAATATTTTCTATCTTTTTTCTATTGTATTTACCAAAAAAGAAAAGTTCTAGGCAATTGATTTATTAAATTACTTTCATGACACTTTAATGGATCAGGACCCACAGTTTAAAACAATGCTCACATAGCAGTTAAGGTTTTATGTTTTAAAGTTGACAAAAATGGATTCATATCTTAAATTGACCATTGGATGACTTGGTAAACTTTGCAACATTACTTTATCTCTAAATCTCAGTTTCTTCATCTACAAAAAGATGGATTAGAATAGAATTTTCTTGATGTTGTTGATATAAGATTAAATGACATAATAAATATAAACTACTTAGAATGGTTCCTGTGACATAAAAATGGTTGTTATTATTGCTGTTGTCGTTAACAATATATTTATTTGTTGTATATACAGGTCTTTTTACTAAAATGCTCTTTTCCAACATCCCGCACCCATCTTTTATGACGAATTCCATCTCATTTTTTTAAGTCTTACATCTGGGATATCTTCTTTTACTCACAAACTCCAAGTTGTCTTGGGACCAAGTAGGCAATATAAATGTGTGAAGCCATTTCATATGATACAATGGACTAGTCACACCTGGGACACAATAGGGACATAGGCCAGTACCTGTGCACACGCGCGCACACACACACACACACACACACACACACACACACTATGCCAGTTTGACATCCTTGCCTGACGTTAGATTCACTTTCTCCGGCCTCACATCACAGCCTATAATTTACTTTTTATAATACTCATTAATACTGCAAACATTCGTCTACCGTCTGTCTCTCCTCTACCTAATAGACTCTAAGCTCCATATGAGGAGAGCTATAACTGATTTATTTACTTCGGTATTCTTAGCTCTAGGCGCAGTCCATATGGTACTCCTGAGTGGAAGACAACAGAACAGAGGGAAATATACCCATATCGGTGCCATAGCATAAACTTAAGTTGGTCTTACTTTACAGGTCCAATAGGCCTTTTCTCTTGTGAAAGACAACCTGTCAACAAATTCTCTAAATTGGCAAAGAAGAGGTTCAAAGACCATGGGCCAAGGTACAGTGAGGGCTATACTTTAGAGTATAATACACACGGTGATGATGATGACCACGGTCACCGGGATCATCACCAACACTATTATTTTCTGGCCCCATTTTTATGGATTCATGCTTAATCTGGAAAGAAGAATCTAAAATCCTAGCCGTCTTATAAAAATCTCTGGGAGACTGAAAATGCAAGCCAGCATGAGTGAATTCAGCAAGGTTGGTACCAGAAACTGACAGCAATAGGGGGTGGCATCGTCAGCTGTACAATGATGCTATATTCTGCTTCAGTTATTGGTAGCCTCAGAGCAGGCTCAATGGTAATAGAGTCATGGTGGGGAGGGAATGGGGTATCTTTAAAGCAGCACGACAGCATAGATCAGAGCAGGAACCACTGAGTCTATGGGATCCCTGCTGGTTACCCAAGTTCTGAGTTTGGGAATATTTGTGAGATCTTCTGAATGACTTCAAAGATAAGTTGGGAAAGCTTCAGAAATTGAAATTGGGCTAAAATTTTAGGAAATGCAGATGCAGGTAGGGAAGAATAAATACAACCTGGAGACATACCGAGATCTGAGTGTTATTCTTCGGCTAGAGAAACATCAAAATGACAATAGCAGTCAGTTTAAATTATGAGGAATTCTTTTTTTCTCTTTTATGAAACTTTTGTCATAAGACTTAATATATTTCCAAAATGGAAAAGTACTTTTAAAAGAGGGTTAGTAACAATATTATTCAAAATTGTAATAATTCATGTATGTTAACAAATTTGAGGCTGTATGTGGAACTTATTTATATATAATTGGAATATATATATATAAATATATATTTATAAATTTATATATATATTTTTATATATTTTTTATATATTTTTATATTTATATTTATATTTATATTTATATTTATAAATATAAAAATATGTTTTTATATTTATATTTTTTATATATTTATATATATATTTATATATTTATATATATATATAACTTATGGATTTGTATAACATATACATTGTATATTTTACAAATCTATTAGAGTTCAAGATATATCTAAGCCCAAAGAGTTACTAAAATTACTTCATAAAAGAAGAACTTGAAACTTGTGATTTGCCCACATTGCCCCATAAATGTAGGGATCAGTTGAGGATTAGAATCATCAGCTTACAGAAAACTATTGCTTAACCCCTGAGGATTAGATCTTTCAGATTAGGTAGAAAAAGAAAATAAAATTCTCACTACAGGGAGAGACTAGTATTTTTTTTCCTGTGACAAAGAGAGGCTGAAACTAATTGTTAAGCTAGCTGGGGGCAGAAAGGAAATGCTAGAAAATTAGCAGCTAAAATAACAGGGTATACAGTAACCTTAACTTCCCCTCCCCTAAGTAAGTGCTTCAACTGTGTTTTATAATTATGTTGATTTTCACTTTCTCTAAAATTATTGCTTAGTGACAAGCAAACACTACCAGCATCATTTTACGTGGCCCTAAACATTAGAAAAGAAAGATTTATATGTAACCTAGACTTAGAAACCTTAGGGAGATGAAGCAGATAATGTCCATAGAGGTGTCAGACGTGCTTAGCAAATGTTCTCCCAGTTAACATGTTCTTAAAGTGCTTATTTGCCTCAGTGAAGTAAGCCATAAATCTGGCAATAGCAATTTTGTGAAATGTGGATTTATAGATTTCAAGTTCTATTTTTATTGATTGATTGATTTATCTAGAGAGCAGGGGAGGAGCAGAGAGAAAGAGAGAGAGAGAGAAAAAGAGAGGATCCCAAACAGGTTCTGCACTGTTAGCCTAGAGGCTGACGTGGGGCTCAATATCACGAACTGTGAGATCGTGACCTGAGCCAAAATCAAGAGTTTCACGCTTAACTTACTGAGCCGGCCAGGCGCCCCAGTTTTGTGAAATGTTAAAACCGCGTGCAATTTTGAAAAAGGATGCTTTAATGAATCCTCAGGCCTCCATTCTTATTAAGGAAGGCATGTGTGTGCCCCCACAGGTGCCAGCATAAGAACCTCCATTAGAATAGAGAAAAAATGGCTGGCATTGAAATTCAGTATCAAAAATTTGTCCTAGCCCTGAGACTGGAAAACTGCTAGTGTTAGATAAATGTATTGACAGGTGTGAAAACAGAATCTGAAACTGCTTATAATTCTCTTTTCTCTCTGTGTGTGTTTACGTGTATATGCAGTTACCTACAATAGCTATCTATTGTATAAACTCTCAGAGGAAATGTAAAACAAATGATACATCACTAAAGCCGGTTAAAATAATTTCAGCCTGGAATATGCTGTAATTATAATTTCTGTGGATGGATGTGATGTGTCTCCCAAAGAACAGCCTCCAAATCCGTGCAGCCAACTGTTGGAAAAATCTTTGTCATGCTCCATGAGATAATCAACCATTAGTTCCCGTTCATGTGTCATTTTGCCATTCCTTTGGGGTATGCAGTGTGGTAATGCTGAGTATACTCATTGATTCTAGCTCTTGAAATCCTGTTTGTTGCGAGCGCATCACACTTCTGGCTGACTCTGAACAATGGCAGCTCTGTTCAGGGTTGGTGTTGGGAGGGAAGTATGCTTAAGCACTTCTAAACTGCAAACAACGTGCTAAATCATGCTCAAGGGGGGCACAAAATCTGCATGTTATCGGAGTATTAACCAAGAAGGCAGTAAACAAATAAGCTACTATAAACTACAGGAGAGTGATTCAATTTTTCTGCTTGTGACTATCATCAGTAGGAGAAGAGATACAGAGTATGTAGGACACCTTCCAGCCTGCATGTGTTAGTGATGAAAGATGCTATGTCATGGGCAAGAGGGAACACGAACATAAAGGTTCAAGTATCACTCCCCTTAGAACGCTTGCCCCAGAATATACATGAGTGCTACCTAAGAGGATATATACTTTTGTATACGGTCGTGCTCGGCAGCCATTTGAAAAATCAAGGATTGTTTTGACACTTTAAATGTAATTGAATAGCTTAATTAACGTTAGGTCTTAAAACATCAACAGCATTATGTGGTATGTATGCATATATTTGATCAACCTTATTCAGCAAGTATTATCCTTCTTTTGGGATGAGATCAATTTATACAAGGTTAAATGGCTTGCCTAAAATTCCAGGGCCCGCAGCAGGACACGAGGCTTGGGGCTGAGAATGTCTCCTTCAAGAGCACAACCCTGCCCTTAGTCTCTGGTCCTTGGGGCCAACGGACAGAGGGGCTCGGTTTTTAGGACTCTGAGGTCTTAGTGATGCTTTGAATCCATTTTATCTCAAATAGGTTGACTTCTTCAATTCCAGTGTTGCCATTGCCTGCAGTTGTTAGTACATCATATCTAACACAGTTGCTGAGACAAGAATGACATTTTGGATTAGCAGATTCCACTGCAGTACGATATGTGAATTTTTAAAAAGTAAAATAATCTTTTAAAAATTCTTCACTTCATGTATGCAACTACCTGGCGGCTTGAGGCAAATGTTCTTTTTTTGTGAGATTCACCAACGGATGATTGTTCAGTCCTTCGAAGCATATACCTAGCGGCATCTCTTTCACAGAGAAGTGGGGCAGGTCCTTTCTTCAAAACTCCGGCTAAGGACACTTCCTCTGGAAAATTTGGGCCACCTCCTAGATGAGGCAGACTTGCACCATCCAGCCTACCATAGTCTCCATTTGTCCCACAGGTCAAGCTCTCTTGAAGGCAGCTATGTTTCTTAGGTGCCTGTTGCATCACTTTGGAGATATCAAAGGCTGGGACCATTTTCTGATGCATCCCCAAGACTTCCCTAGGAATTACCTCTATGCTGAACTACTTAGAAGGTGGTCTTTCATTTCCAGAGCCCAAAGAATTTTAGTAGCTAACTTTTACTCTCTATACTTAGATATTTGTCTAGATTTTCTTCTATTTATATCTATGTATAGGCTTTTGAGATTCTGGAACTATAATGTCTCTCTCTTCTTTGCTCTTGCTCATTTAGAAATGTGAATCTTTTGAGGTGCCTGGTTGGCTTAGTTGGTTGAGTGACCAACTTCGGCTCAGGTCATGATCTCACGGTTCGTGAGTTCGAGCCCTGCGTCGGGCTCTGTGCTGACAGCTCAGAGCCTGGAGCCTGCTTTGGATTCTGTGTCTCCCTCTCTCTCTGTCCCTCCCCCGCTCATGCTCTGTCTGTCTCAGAAATAAATAAACATTAAAAAAAATTTAAAAAACAGAAATGTGAATCTTTTGAGTTCTAACTGTAATACCTATCTTTTCTTTAAAAAAAAATCTAGCTTGAAGCAAATGCCCTTATTTTTAGTTACCAACAATCAGAAAAATAAAAAAAAAACTAAGTAAAGAAACATATTTGTTTACTTTCCACAGTCATCCATATATTAATTTTTTTCTCATATATTTTGACTTTTCTTGATTTTTTAGGAAATTTAGCCATCTAAAATCCTCCATAGAAAGAGGCAGATGTCAGATATAAGTGAATGTAAATAAATGAACTCTAAACAATTGGAGTTCCAAATCTTAGTGCAAATAAATATTAAATAATACCAGGGGTATTTTTTAAAAGCAAATTTCAATTACTGGCCCTGGAAAGTTTGATTCAGTTGGTCTAAGGAGGGTCCCGGATTCTGTTTTGGAAGACGTGCATCTCTGGGTATCAATTTTTAATAAATAACTGACCTGGAAGAAAAAGTTTATGCCTGCCTTTTTTGTATATTCATAAGAGGGGAATTCTAGACCTGACACTATGTTGTCCCAGGAGAATGCTGGTAGGGCCAAGGTCAATGTGGAAGTCCATGATGGCGTGCAGAACTACAATCCATAACAACTCAAATTCTGGAATCTGGTCATTGAGAAGATGGGGCTGATGGTGATGTAACCACCTGCAGAGTTGGAGGGAGGCTCAGCTGAAGACATTGCTGTGTCTGGCCCATGTGGTCTGGACTCCCAGCTCCCTGGTCAGAGACTGTGTGCAGATGATAGCCTTCCTCAGCCAAGGCATCATGGAGCCCCCTCTCATCATCATGGATGCAACCCAAAAGGAGGTGACATATGGCCATCCCCACACCCCTACCCACCATAGCCGTCGTGGCCCCACCCCGAATAAGCCACATAGCTCTGGAGGGTGGGGGAGGAAACCTCAAAGGATAAAATTTAAAAATTCCTAGGTCCTCCTGCCTCTGGGCTGTTCTCCACCCTGACCACCAGAAAGTCAAACGCCAGAAGCCAGAATATCAAGTCATGAATCTGGATGTGCTGAATAAATGGGAAATTGATGAAAAAGAGTAGGTGGAAATGCAGGCTAAAAATAGCATTAAGATGAAAGGAGGTGGAGGAGAATATGTTATGTGAAAACTAGGTGTCTACCATAGCACTCATGTAAAGTCCAGGTTTCCTAAGCTTCAGGCAGGTATGAAACTCAGCTGAAATACAGGAGGGCAAAAGGAAGCCAATGAGGGTCTGAGTGGTAAGAAATAACCTACAGATTAAAAATTAACATGAATAATTCATGTTTCAGAACCATCTATATGAATTAAGATGAGATGTTAATGGTATAACGCAATTAACAAAGTAATTTATTGAAGTAATATTCAGACTTCTATTCCATTTCCATGGATTCTTATTTGAATTATCGTTCTTAAAGAAAATAAAACACAAATAAGCAGCAACTGATATAAATTTCCTCCGATATATTTGAATTTCACACCCTTGTCTCGGTAGCAACAGCAATTCTGACTCAATCAACATTTCTGTGTGCATTATTGCATTGAATGCATTCAGTTTTATCCTAAGTTAAAAAGCATATATATTTTTATAATGACCTACCTAAATGACTGAATTAGAAAAATGTACTCATTTGTAACCAGACTTGTAGAACTTCTGTCTTCATAAGTGTACATATATCACATAAGGAAATGGTAGGAGAAGTTGGAAGTTGCAAAGTTTAATAGCTTTTATATTTAGATGCATTACAAATCTAATATACTCTTGTAGCGTAGCTAAGATCAGATATATGGGCCATCACGATCCAAGTTCTTCCTGTCTCTAAAATGTTCTTCAGTCTATTGCTAACTCTAGCAATGCTGGCCAGCTTTCTGCCCTTTCCTAGAGGATGAGTGATGTGTGTCTCTCAGGACCAGGTACTTTCTATTCTTTGTGGCAGGACTAGTTCCGTACTCTTGTGGCTTGCCCTTTTGCGGGTGATCCTTTCGAAAGTAGGTCCCTCCGGTTATTCTTTGGACAGCAACCTTGTTATTTCCTTCTTGGCATTGCAAGCTGCACTGATTTCAGTTATTTGCTTAACTCTATGTTGTCTTCTTCCCTAATTAGAATGTAAGTTCTTTAAGCAGAGTCATCTGGTATGTCTTGTTCACTGTGGATTTAATTCAGGGCTGAGTGTTCAGCAATTTTTTTTTAGTGAATGAAAGAGCGCACTTTTTTCCCACAACTGTTGTTTTCTCTCATTTTGTATTATTAGAAACGTGCGTACGAATTTCCCAAACCATTTAGGTTATAAGCGTGAATCATACACATAGAGAATCATGACTATAAACAATTATCTTAGTTCTATTCTTCCCGGAGCCCTTATTTGCTCTTACTGTATAATATTTCTAAATAATTGAAAGTGTTAATAAAGATTTTAAGACCATCAAAGGCATTGTTGATCTTGTATAAACTTATGGTTAATAAGATTGTATTAGATTAGCTGCTTTAAAAAATCGTGGAAGGGGAGACTGGGTGGCTCAGTCAGTCGAGCATCTGACTTCAGCTCAGGTCGTGATCTCATGGTTTATGATTTCGAGCCCCACACAGGGCTCGCTGCTGCCAGTGAAGAGCCTGCTTCAGATCTTCTGTCCCCTTCTCTCTCTCAGGTTCTTTCTCTCAAAAATAAATAAACATTTTTATTTTTTATTATTTTTATTTATATGACTTATTTTTATAATTGTGGAAATCTATAAGGTACATCAGAAAACTAAAAAGCATATCACAAAAACATATATGCTATTTGCAACTATAAAAATAGCTACATATAGGCATAGCAAAAGCATTTAGAAGTAATTGTGCAGAGTGTTGAAGGTGTTTACCCAAGGGTGAAAGCACAATAGGCAATTTTAATTTTTTTATATTTCCAATTTCTATAAAATATGCATGCGATGTTTTTTTTCATGAAAAAAACTGATACCCAGAAAGTCACTGAACAATTAAGAAAGTAAATTGCCTTTAACTGCAAGACAAAGCTGCAGAAAGTAGAGTGATTAATTTCTCTCATGACTATTTATTTACAGTTTTATATGTTGCAGGATGTGTCAGGTTTTCAAGAAGAAATGAAATCTAGTTCCTGCCCTTCACTATACAAGTCGTGTTTACAATAAACTGTAATCAAAGATGGAATGTTGTAAATTATTAGGAAAAATATGAGATGCAGAGATGGGTAGGTTATTTCCTGGGAGGAGATTAGAGAGTATTTCATGGGAATGGCCATCAAGACCCACAAGCATATGGACTGTGAGAATTGGAACAAATCTAAAATTTGCATGGAACTACAAAAGACCTTGAATAGCCAAAGCAATCTTGAAAAAAAAAGAAACAAAATGGAGGTATCACAATGCCAGACTTCAAGTTGTATTACAAAATAGTATTAAGTATAACAGTATGGTACTGGCATAAAAATAGACACATAGATCAGTGGAATAACATAGAAGCCCAGGGAGCACCTGGGTGGCTTAGTCAGTTTGTCTGACTCTTGATTTCTCTTGATTTTGGCTCACGTTATGATTTCATGATTCCGTGAGATCAAGCTGCATGTTGATTCTCTCTCCCCCTCTAACTCTGCCCCTCCCAATAAATAAATAAATTAAAAAAAAAGAAAACCTAGAAATAAACTGTAATTATATGGTCAATTAATCTTTGAAAAAGGAGGAATGAATACACAATGGGAAAAAAACAGTCTCTTCAACAAATGATGTCCGGGAAACTGGACAGCTATACGCAAAAGAATGAAACTGGACCACTTTCTTTTACCATAGGCAAAAATAAACTCAAAATGGATTAAAGAACTAAATGTGAGACTTGAAACTATAAAAATCTTTAAAGAGAGCACAAGCAGCAATCTCTCTAACATTGGCTGTAGCAACATTTTTCTATATATGTCTCCTGAGGCAAGGGAAATAAAAGCAAAAATAAACTATATAAATAAAAATCTCTTGCAGCGAAGGAAACGATCAACAAAACTAAAAGGGCGACCTACTGAATGAGAGAAGATATTTGTAAATGACATATCCAGTAAAAAGTTAGTATCAAAAATATAGAAAGAACCAATACAACTCAATACCCAAACAACAAATAAGCCAGTTAAACAAATAGAAAACATAAACAAACATTTCTCCAAAGAAGACATAGAGATGGCCAACAGGCACATGAAAAGATCACTCATCATCAGGGAAATGCAAATCAAAACCACAATGCAGGATCAACTCACAGCCATCAGAATGGTTAAAATAAAACACACAAGAAACAACAGGTGTTGGTGAGGATATGGAGAAAAGGAACCCTGTTGAATTGTTTGTGGGTATACAAATTGGTACGGCCACTGTGGAAAACAATATGGAGTTTCCTCAAAAAATTAAGAATTGAATTACTCTAATATTCATATCTACATATATATATATAATTATATATTTCATTATATATTCCATTATATAACATAAATAATGGAATATTATTCAGCCATAAAAAGAATGAAATCCTGCCATCTGCAATGACATGGATGGAGCTAGAGAATATAATGGTAAGCAAAATAGTTCAGTCAGAGCAAGGCAAATACCATATAATTTCATTGCTATGTGGAATTTAAGAAACAAATGAACAAAGGAAATAAAAAGAGAGAGAGAGAGAGAGAGAAACCAAGAAACAGACTCTTTTATCTGTAGAGAACAAATTCATGGTTACCAGAAGGGAGTTGGCGGGGGCGGATGGGGGAAATAGGCGATGAGGATTAAAGAGTTCACTCATCATGATGAAAAATAAATAAAATAAAATGAAATAATAATAAAAAAAGAACTTGGGAAAAAATAAAATAAGATTGAAAATTTAGGTGCTACACTATTACATTTTTAGTATTAGAATACAAGAACACTGTACGTTCAGTATATTTTCCAAGAATTTGTATCCTTTGATACACTATTTCAGGTTAGAGTACAAAACACATTAAACTAGTTTCTTTGCAGTTAGGTTTCATCTAATTACATTTTTAACTCATGAGAGCTCTTGTGTTTATATCACAATTTTACTTTTTTTAAATAAATTTTTCTTTTCTTTTTCCTTACTTTTCTAAATGCCAAGAATTATTTCATAAAACTTAGACAAAGTATTTTAATCATTTTTCCCTTACAAGACATCTGGAATACTGAATACATATTTCAAGGCATTTCTGTCTTTTTCAAGATTCATTTTGTAAGATGTAAGAGTTCAACTTTGGTAGAAAGTTATTACTGTTTGGAGCCCTGTATGAACAAAGGCGTGTGTGTGTGTGTGTGTGTGTGTGTGTGTGTGTCTTTGTGTGTATTTCATTTGCTAACCATATTTGAAATACTATTGGAGGGATTATAACCTACTCTCCCCTTAATACATTTTGCATATCATATTTAATACGTAGACAGTAGGCATTTGGAAGAAGCTGTGATATGTCTAGATTAGCGAAAAATTTCTGGAACACAAACTATATATTGCAGTTTTCTTCCTGTGGTAGGTTTATAATAACCTTGAATGAAAATGAGAAAACAGAGCATGTGCCATATTTGACGTTTCTTTTTTTGCCAATGACTGTGACGAATCAATCAATAGCTTAAGAAAGTAGAAGGTGAAGGGTACCCAGTATACCAAACTTACACCTAAAACAAGAAGAAAGACAACATGTATTATCTTTGTCAGGATGGAGATTGAGATCACTGGACTAGCTGAGATTGTAGAATCAATTTAGAATGCCAGTGAGAGTCAGATGTGCACCATGACAGAAGAAACGGGAGAGAACAGAAGATATTAGGGACACCACGACTGCTGTTTTATCTTTGTTTTAACACCAAATATGATTAACTAGTACAAGCAGTGTTATTTATATAGGCCAGAGGTTTCCAAACCTGGGTGCCAGTCAGAATCATTGACAGAGCCGTCAATATACATGATATACACTAAGTAAATCAATAAATCAATAAATTAGTGCCCAACCTACACCTTGTATCACCATTACCAATACCTTCTTCAATGAAATTAACTTATGGTATTAGAACAAAAAATTTACATGAGGCCTAACGGAATCCAATAGGCAGTATGGACCATAATTGATGTGTTTTTGTGTGATTTTAACATTCACAAAGAAAGAGTGATATTTTAACTCATCAGTAGTTAGATTAAGAATGTGTGAAATTCATACAATTCAAAGTTCTTTTTTTTTTTAATGTTTATTTATTTTTGAGAGAGAGAGACAGAGCATCTGTAGGGAAGGGTAAGAGAGAGAGGGAGACAGAATCTGAAGCAGGCTCCAGGCTCTGAGCTGTCAGCACAGAGCCCGATGCAGGGCTTGAAGTTAAGAACCGTGAGATCATGACCTGAGCCGACTTGACCTCAGCAGAAGCTGGACACTTAACCAACTGAGCCACCCAGGCGCTCCCAATTCAAGGTTCTTAATGTCATTTTTCTGGCACTCTCCTTTGCCGTGATGGCCAAGTGACTTTTTGTTAGTGGCTGTGAAAAGAGTCATAGTATACACATGATGTCATAGTCAATTAAATGTTGAATCAACACTCCTGTATCCCTTGGGTAAATTCCTAGCATGCTATTGACCATGCTATTGCTGGGTCATAGGGTAGATCTATTTTTAATTTTTCAAGGAACTTCCACAGTGTTTTCCAGAGAGGCGGCACCAGTTTGAATTCCCACCAACAGTGCAAGAGGGTTCCCATTTCTCCACATCCTCTCCAGCATCTATAGTCTCCTGATTTGTTCATTTTGGCCACTCTGACTGCCGTGAGGTGACAGGAGTACTGATGCATAGGGGCACTTGTACCCCAATGTTTATAGCAGCAATTTCAACAATAGCCAAATTATTGAAAGAGCCTAAATGTCCATCAACTGATGAATGGATAAAGAAATTGTGGTTTATATACACAATGGAATACTGCATGGCAATGAGAAAGAATGAAATATGGCCCTTTGTAGCAACATGGATGGAACTGGAGAGTGTTATGCTAAGTGAAATAAGCCATACAGAGAAAGCCAGATACCATATGTTTTCACTCTTATGTGGATCCTGAGAAATTTAATGGAAGACCATGGGGGAGGGGAAGGAAAAAAATATTAGAGAGGGAGGGAGCCAAACCATAAAAGACTCTTAAAAACTGAGAACAATCTGAGGGTTGATGGGGGGTGGGAGGGAAGGGAGGGTGGGTGATGGGTATTGAAGAGGGCACCTGTTGGGATGAGCACTGGGCATTGTATGGAAACCAATTTGACAATAAATTTCATATTAAAAAAATAAATTAATGTTGAATCAAATCTAATTCATTTTATATTTCCCTGATTTTACACCTAGACTTGGATATTTCCACTGTACAAAATGCAGAAGTACAATGACTTCTTGTCTTTCTAAATAAAGATACTAGCAACAAATTAACTGTTTTTTTCTTCTTTCCACTACGAAAAGTCATTGAGTCCCCTTTTCACCCCTGCCCACTGAATTTAGAAATTAATGTTTACTTAAAGGAGGAAAAAAAGCAGTCAACCCCTCCCCCCAAAAAGATGTTTCCCGAGCCCAAATGTTCATGATTATTCTTTCAAATTAAACCAGGAAAAAAATGTTTCTTTGAAATAAATTAGAAAGACTGTGCCAATAGTAATAAAAATTCATCAAGTTCAACATCTGCACATGTTTCCATGAGCATAATCATTCTTAAAATAAATCAGTGCAGAGAAACTGTCAGATGGCTAACTCTAAAATCAGAAATATTACACTGTAATTTAATTGTATTTAATTGTAATATTAAACATTACAATTTGGGGGCACAACATAAACACACTTTGATATGTAATTAGGAATGGTTAGAATCATTGCTGCACATTTGTTACCAGTATCCAATTACAATTTTCCCCCTTCTGTACTCACCAATATTCAATTATATACTATTGTGCTCTTAGGATATGATTATTATTACAATCTTATTCTGTTCCCACAGGGTATATGTTATGTTTTAATATCATGGAATTGCTATCAAATTCTTAGGAGGAGAGCTTTGAATTGGCAAAGAGATCCTCAAAGAGAAGAATTTTAAAATCAAGGCACCTCTTCCATCATGTCTTATCTTCCTCACACATATCCTGTTTCTCTTTCCATATCAGCTCCCTCTGTGTGTGTTTAATTTTGAAGAATCCCCAAACTTTGGAATCTGAAGGAACTTCAGAGAGTATTTAAATCAAGCCCTTTAGCCTATTCACATATAATTCTCTTCTGCAGCAAATAGTAACTGCAGCAAATAGAAACGGAGTTGGGATTTGGCTGCATCTCATAACAGTATATTTTATGGCTTGGCAGTCTGAATTGTCAAGAAGTGGTTTCTCATAAGCAGACGAAATATCTTCCCCTGTATCTTCCCATCACTGGTTTTAATTACACCCTCCAGAGTCATGCGGAATAAGATGAAGTCGATCTGATTTAGCCAATTTTGCCCTGGTTTACCCCAATCTGAATAACATACGCACAAAAAATCATAAGGATTGGTATCTCTTAGGCTTATCTATGATTTACCAGCTGTTTTACATTGCTGGAAACTTCTGAAGGAGTTATTATAATCCCTCGTATTTTGGCACGGAATAAAAATTCATCCTCTGAGTATATGAACTCATGTCAGAAGTTGTAATGTAGACGTGTAGAAGTAGTATAGACGTATGTGCAGAATTTTTGCCTTGAATATTTTGTATTTTTGCGAAGTGATGTCGTGAAATCAATATGGCGCGTGTGTGTGTGTGTGAGAATAGCACAGGGGGACCTCATTTGTAGGGCACAGAGCTCCATCTGGAAGATTAGGGCTTATGGCCAGGCTTGGAGTAAACTTTTTCAGGTGCTGTGTTTTCTCCAGTGACAAAGAAAACTGGTCTTAGGACCAGAAGGTTGATATCAAAACTAGATTAGGCTGCCACCATTTAGCTGGACAAACTTCAGCAAGTTGAACTCCTGCACTGCGTCTATAAGGTGGGGTGATTCATATTCCGTGTAGAACTCCCGTGGAAAGTATAAGTTAAGTGACCTAGTCATTGCACCACACAGTGTTCCTGGTGCATAGGCAGTGTGGTGTAGTGATTAAAAGCAGTCTTTGAAATGAAGTTGGGTTCCATCTGTAGCTTTTCACTGAGTACCCATAGTCAAGTTATTTGACTTCTCAGAGTTTCGGTTTCCTCATTTTTAAAATAGAAAACCTAGGCATTATAAGTGGTTTTCAAATTTTTATGAAAAACTTCGATTGTAGATAAAATTTATGATAGTACAATGAATCTATACTATCACCTCAATTCAACAAGCTTTTACCACACTGTTACCCCTTTTCATTTATCATTGTTATCTTTCTTAACTTTTTAAAAGAATTTTTTAAAGTTTATTTTTACTTACTTCTTTGTTTAGAGAGAGAGAGAGAGAGAACACACATGTGCATGTGGGGGTGGGGAAGAACACAGAGAGAGGGAGAGAGAGAATCCCAAGCAGGCTCTGCACAGTCAGCCCCAGAGCCTTTTGGGGGGGGCTCAAACTCACAAACTGTGAGATCATGACCTGAGTCAAAATCAAGAGTCAGATATTTAATCGACTGAGCCACCCAGGTACTCCTCATTTATCATTGTTATCTTTTTGAAGACTAAATAAGATAAAATGCATCTAGTGCTTAGCATAGTTCCTGGTTGAGAGTAATACACAATACACAATAATTTTATTACATGCAGTTTCCCTTTAAAGTTATTCATCCACAAAATAAGGAGACTATTACCTAACAGGAGAACTCTTTGAAAGATCAAACTCTGAAAAAGCGAAGTGATAGTTCTTTTTCATCTGAAAAGTGAAATAAAATTGTAAAGGTACTTTATACGGTTAAAGGTGATCACTGTAACCTGCAGAGAAGGAGAAGCAAACTACATAGTACATTACGTATATGTCTGCAAAAACAAGGGGGATGCTCTATCACTAATGCACAGAGGGTAAAAAGAAAGAAACATAACACAGAAATCTATAAAGTCCTCAAAGACTAATTTCCCACAGCCTATTGTTGAGTAGGGTTGACCCTAAAAGACAACTTGCTGAATGACCTGGCCATGAAGCCAGGTAAATGCTGTTAGGATATTACGAGGAAATATATATAGGAGATAAGATTTGACTCTGACTTTCCTGCCCCTTTCCCTTTACTCTGTTACCTGGAAAAGGTCAGCCAGTTGAAGGTTGGGTAGTTGCCTTTCACATTTTACTCGGCCCAGGCTCCACGCAGCACATTTTCTTTTTAAATGTTTATTTGTTTTTGAACCCTGAGATCATGACCTGAGTCAAAATCAGATTCTCAACTGACCAAGCCACCCAGGCACCCCACACTGCTGATTTTATCTATCTATCATCTATCTATCTATCTATCATCTATCTATCTAATTTTTCTACCAAAATTAAATTATGAGTTCCTCATTAGACATTAGGAGACTGAGAAAGTTTCTTAATCAGTTTCATTTATAAATGAGGAAATTATGTAACTTTCTTAAGTCTATCCAATGGGGGGCTCAGGATACGAGTTTAGAGCTATCGAATTTCAAACCAAATGTGTCAATATACCATGCTTCAATTTTCTTCATGAAATGAACATTTCAATGAAAATTTCAATCAATTCAAAGAATGTCTCTTAAAAAAGTTTTCTTTAATCATTCCAACTGGAAATTCTTTCTCCACTTTGGTTGTAACTGTCTTGTAGCCCTAAACTTTCATTATCACTATATATGCAGGTTTGTATAGCCAGCTAGCTAGATTACAAGTTCCTCATGATGAGAAACCAGATCTTATTCAGTTCTGTGTTCCCCACTCCACAGTCTAAGATATACTAGTTGCTTAGTAAGTACACATATAGTGAATCTTAGGTAGTACGGCAATTAACATTCCCTTGAGAAGGTTTTTCTACTTAAAATAAGTGGAATAGGCTATTTTTCTTATTTTTCAAATAAGATATTTGATAGATATTTTAAATTAATCTTTGTTTAACATCTCATTTTTGTTTCTTCTACGGTTAGCTACTGATGGTTCAAACAAAAGACAAGGTTAAGAAACTTTAATATTAAAGTAAGAGTTCAAGATTCATTATCAATATATTTTTTAATTTTTAATTTTTTTAAACAGAGAGAGAGCACAAATGGGGGAAGAGACAGAGAGAGAGAGAGAGAGAGAGAGAGAATCTTAACATGGGGTTCCATTCCATGACCCTGGGATCATGACCTGAGTTGAAATCAAGGGTCAGCCTCTCAACCAACTGAGCCATCCAGGCAACATGTTATTTTTAAAAATAATCTCTGGCAAAACATTTTGAACTGCATGGCCATGATATATTCACAGGTCATTGTAGTGGTAAAATAGCCACATTTCTCTCCAACTCTGAAGAAATCATCACATAGAAAACAAATTTTATTTGTTTTTAAAATCTATACATAAAACCTGGTCATAATTTTGTGGAGGTAGACTAGGAGGTTTCATTCCATGCATTTAGCATTTTAATCCAGAAATTTATTTCAGTGCTAAAGATAGAATTTTTCAATATAAAAACGTTCTAAATAGGAATATAATAAATACAGCCCCTCCACTCAGCTTGTAGACACCGCTGCCCTCAGCTGTTTCAGAAGAAGTTTATGTATATTCATTTAGACTCTAGATTCCATCAGTGATAAATCTTATTTCTGGAAATGGTGTAAGTTATGTCTGAATGTTTAAGCAAAAGGCTAACATCCTGTAAAATGGAGTTTTTTTAGACTTTGTATCTCTCAGCTTCATTATGAGATTTCTCTTCCACCAATCTTTAGCAGTATGAGAAATCTTCCCTGCTTCTTAAAAATTAAAAAAGTAACTTCTATTTTTTTTAAAAAAAGAATGTAATAAATATAGTGATATGATACAGGAAACAGTAGTTGGTTGCATCTTAGTGGAAACATGCCATTTGGTTATCACTGTAAACATGGCATTTGCATGTTTAAATTAAACAACTCTGCAGAAAATATGTGAATCTGGTTCATCTGAGAAAGATGATGACATAGCAAGACTATATTAGCTTAAGTGTTATTTATTTCCACATGTGGCAATTATGACCTTGGCACATCCACTTGCTGCTTGCAAAGATCCATCCGAGATCATTAGAACAAACAGTAGAACCCGCCAGGAGAATGGACATGTGTCACAAATAAGGTGCTAATGGGAAGGGTGCTCGATAAGGGAGGAAGAACAACACATGCCATTGAATCACCACTCTCTAAAATACCCCTGTGCAGAAAGAAACAAGGAGGTGGTGAAAGAAATGATTGGGGGTGGTGGTGGTGGCCATTGAGGAGGTGGGGGGAGTGGAGGATACATCTGGGATGGTGGGAGGTTGAGAAAGTGGGTGGAGAATGGTGGGGAGGGTAGAAAGTAAGAGATGACGGAAGCTGGGGTGGGGGGAAGGAGGTTTCCAACGAAGAGGAGATTATGGTGGGGAGGGAAATTATGGGAGACAAAGGAGTTATTACGAAAAAGGAAGTTACGGAGATCCTTACAGAGCAGGTCATAGTAGATCCAGGAGATACCAAAAACTACACAAATTAGAAAGCGATGCTGACTTCTTGATAGATACGTTATGCATAGTATCCTAAATGACATATTCGAATATCATCTTTGAAGTAAATACCATGTTAGGCCCTTTGATGATATCATCTTGAACTGGTTAAGATGTGAGAGCACTGATTTATAATATCATTTGCTCTCTTAGAAGTGATTTTTCCCTTAAAATCTGTGTGCCCTGAAACATGCTACATCTTTTAACTGGCAAAAAGTGAACAAAAATAAATTTTAAAGGTAAATATTTGTTACCTCTGGAAAATAGCAAGTATTTAGATTTTTTTAGTCCAGATTTTGTGTTTATGAGATATAGTATATACTGTATGTAGGAATGGATAAATTAATATTTTTACTTTTATTTAGGGAGTTTATTAATCTAATAGCCAATCAATAATTATAACTTATAACGCATAAGTATATGTTATATATATGGTATATAAATATATAGTATATAAATATAAAATAAATATATATAAATATACATAAATATATAGTATATAAATATATAGTATATAAATATAAAATAAATATATATACATATATAGTATATAAATATAAAGTATAACTATTTTTTTAATTTTTTTAAGTTTATTTATTTTGACAGTGAGAGAGAGAGAGAGAGAGTGAGCAGGGGAGGGGCAGAGAGATAGGGAGAGAGAATCCCAAGCAGGCTCCACACTGTCAATGCAGAGTCCCATGCAGGGTCTGAACCCGTGAACCACGAGATCATGACTTGAGCCGAAGTCAAGAGTTGGACGCTTAACTGACAGAGTCACCCAGGCACCTCTGAAGTATAACTATTTTTATATCCTGATTATCATCTTAAAATATCAGTTCTATAAAATTGCTATTTCAAGTGACTCCTAAGAATATTGGATATTCTTGTGTTTTATCCTGATGCTGGTTGGGACAGAGGAAGTTCAGTCTTGTTGTCTTCTTGGATTAGATTTCTCAGATGTAGCAAATAAAAAATGAGATACAGTTAATTTTGAATTTCAGATAAACCGTGTTTTCTTAAGTATAAATATATTGCAAGTATTTCACAGGACATACTTATACTAAAAAAAATAATTTATTTTTTACCTAAAATTCAAATTTTACTTGATGCCCTGTATTTTATCTGGAAACCCTATTTTAGACAAGTCATTTCACAGGGCCCTTTCCACAGAACTAGTGTTAGATTTTCTATACATTGGTCAAAAACACAATACTGATTTTTTTCCCCTATGAATAGGTAAAAAAAAATGATAAGGGGCATTTATTTAGGAATTTTGACTCCCCCCCAAAAAAAAACAAAACAAAAAGGCTGACAGTCAGGGTCCCTCAGGCTCATGGCTTGAACTTGAATATTCCAAGATGTCTTCTAACAAGTCATATACTATGAGTTTAGAAACCTTGATTCTGCTTGGAAGATGGACATTCAAATACATATTACCTTAAGTCAGTTTTGGGGTACTGTAATTAATAATAGATGGCATTTATTTATTATCTATAAAACTAAGCACTTAAAATACATTAGTTAATTTAAGCTTTGCAACTATCTTATCTGTTAAGTGCTGTATTTTACAACTAATTTTTGGGCAAGAAAATACAGGAACAGAGGAATTCAGTAGCTTTGCCAAGGGTCACACAGCTAGTAACAGGTAGCCCTGGAATTTGCACCCAGCCTGGCTGACTTAATTTATTTATTTATTTTTCTCTTGACACCCATTCTATTCCACCTCTGAGCCTTGAGATAAAAATCACACAGACATTTCATGAAATTTGTCTATGAAAAATAGACCTGAAAGCCACCGGTGGCTTTTTATTTCACAGTAAAGTATAGGCATCTTCTTAAAAGGACAGAAAGGGGGTAGAAACAATGTAACCATACAGCTTAGGCCAACAGACTATTCAACCTCAATATTTCCCCTTGCTGTCCTTCCCCCTCTAAGCTCCCTGACCTGTGAAAGCAAGTTAGGAACTACAAAGATCACAAAAAGGACCTCTACCTCTTCTCATGCTACGGGTTTGAACTAAGGCCTGCGAGGCTTTGGCTAAAAGCAATAACTGCTAAGTAAAGTCATCTCACTTTAATTGACATTTGCTGGCGGATACAGGAGTCAGCACCCTGCTTGTCTCCTTTCAGTTCCTTTCAGACCTAGACCATGACTTCCTGTCCTAGGCAGTGGCCAGCTCGGTCAGCTCCTGGGGGAGTGCTATTTCTCAGGCAGTTTCACTGTCAAACCAAATTATAGATTTGCCAGAGGAAAGGACAAAATAACCTTTCTCTGCACAGGAGATAGCAGGTGGTGTAGGAATAGCTTCATGTAGCTTGGCTACTTTGTGAGAAATAGAACTGTTCCTCTTGATGGACCCTGGTGAAAGGTAACAAGGACTCATAAAAGCAAAATCTTTGTTTAAGAAAAGGATACATATCACCAGATAACCTGTTTCAAGTTTGTGATTTAGCCCTTTCTTGGTTTGAGTTGGATTGAAATGGTTCAACAGTGTATTGCAAAATCAGGAACACGCAGATTAAAGGAAGACAGGATTAAAGTGATGAATCTCTTTCAATTCCTTTTCTAAAAAAAAAGTGATCTATTTCTACAGTGTACCTTCTAAGTATGCCTGCCTACTGGAGTTGCTGAGTATACAGAATGATTATTTATAATACAAAAGTGAGAGAATGATTGTAGAGATTATCATGGAATTTTTGCATTCAGTATTTCCCACAGGTTCATGAAGAATATAGAAGGAAAGGCAAGGCATGAGAATTAGTTGGGAATTTTGATTAATTTTCACAGAAGTCTTCTTTTAAAAAGAAGGAAGTTTTGTATCCTGAGAAGGCTTTAGAGAGTATCTCATATCTAATCTTCAAAACAACTTTTCCAGATTATCTCCAATTTACATGTAGGAAAATTTAGGTTCATTAAGTTGAGAACTTGTTCGAGACCGCTTGATGTAAGTGGCTTAAATGGAATTTGAAACTCAGACCTGCCTGCCTCATTTCAAGCACCTTCTAGAAATGATTATTGTTATAAAAATATGAGTTGAGCATACCATTAAAAACTTAATTTACATCCGGGGAAGCTGGGAAAGAATAGTTTGCAAATAGTCTTTCCAAAATGTAGTGATACATTGAAAAAAAAATCCTAAAAACTTTTAAAGAAAGTATTTCCCTTATTGAGACAAGGGAAGAGTGCAGCCTCAGACAACAAACTTAAAACACAATCCTCCCGATTTGATGTTATCTGGATAAACTGATAAAAGGCCCTGAGGAGGAATGCCTAACCTTTTTCCTTGAAGGGGTAATTAAAAGAAAAAGCCTAAGAGTTCCCACTAATGTAGCTTCACATGAGTACCAGAGGATGGGTAAGTCATCAGAAAACTGGAAAATGCCCCATTTAGAGCTCTTTTTCTACTGCTTTACTTGGTCTTTACTCCAAAGCTACAGCCAGACAGCTGGAAGAAAGTTCTCCTGAATGTGGCTTTCTTGTAGAAGCCAAGGTTATTTCCACTGCTGAAGGAAGTTCCTGACCTGGAAAAGTTGCAGGAGTAGCTGAGAAAAGAAAAAGAAGGAGAGGAAGAGAGGGAGAGGCAATGATGGAAAGAAGTAAGGGAGGGAGTAAGGAAGGAAAGGAAGTTTGAGGAACAGTATTTTGCAACTGAATATATCAGCCGTAGTCGCCACATCAAATGAAAAACTCTCATTTCTCCCTGATTTTTCTTCAGAGTGACTGGCTTACTCTAGAGAAGGAATGATGCCTGAGGGTCACCCTCAGAATTGAGAAAGGACATGTTCCATCTATAGCAAAACTGGTCCTTGAAAAAGAGTCTGCAACAAATATAGTCAGAAACCGTACAGAGAGTAACTTCCTAAATGGCAAATGCTCATAGCCTTGGGATCTTCCCTTCCCTCTTTGGGTACTTGAATGGCTAAATAGATAATGATATCCAGTATTCCTGCTCAAGTTTTGAAGAAAGAAAGAAAACATTGCCTATGTATGTGAAGAAATTAATTCAAGCAGAACGTATCCACATTGTTTTGAAGGCACTTGGAGGTACAAAAGGGATTAACATCCAAATTCAGCATCAAACATTAAGGAAATATAGCATAAGAAAACTACTGACAAGTAGTTTTTGCCTTCTCAAGAAAGTTACATACATGTATTTATATATATGTATTTATGCACACACACACATATTTATATGTGAAGACAGAGAGAGATTGAGAGGGAGAGAACAATTATGTAGTTTAAAAAAGAAGGATAAAAAACAGCCTCAGGCTTCTTGTCGAAATGTTGTTTGCAACAGCACAATTTCCACAGGTTTTTGAGGAACAGAGACATCATGCTTTATCCAAACAATTGAAATACTAAAAAGCATTCTTAGTGTCTGGGTTTGCCTATAGCATGAATTACTTTAGTTGACTGGGATACAGAATCTAGAGCTACTCTTATTTTTTAAATGATCAGCCTGAACTCTTAAGAATGTAGGTTTTACTAAAACGTATGCAGAAATATCCATGGAGATGGCTATCAAATACACTTTGGATGAATGCCCAAACACTCTGTAAAAATGATGCCACTCTCCTGAAAACTATATTTTTCATTGCTAGGCAGAAATGTTGACTTTTGATTTCTGCTTATTTTTGAGAGAAATGAGACTGGCATCTTCATTCAGTATCAGCTAAAGCTAAGGCAATGTAAACAAACTTCCCTAGTGTCTCTACAACAACCATTTAAAAAATACAATACTTTAAAAAAAAGTTTAATAATTTTGAGAGAGAGAGAGAGACAGAGCAAGAGCACATGTCAGGGAAGGGCAGAGAGAGAGAGGGAGAGAGAGAATCCCAAGCAGGCTCCCTGCTGTCAGTGCAGTCTGATGTAGGGCTTGAACTTATGAATGGTGAGGTCATGACCTGAGTCGAAGTCAAGAGACAGACAATCGATTGAGCCACCCAGGTGCCCCAACCATTTAAAAAATAAAAAGGCAATTAGCATGCAAATGATGCTAGAGTACAGAGCCCCAAGATGCAAGGAAGCCAATTAGAATTGTCCTGGAAACTGGAACTCTCCAGCAGGTCCCAAATGCACAATGTATTGAAAGCTGCCCTCTATGGAGCCTTCAGGAGACTAGGACGTATGCCTATGTGGAAGCATGCAGAGAACGTCCCCCCAAACGGATGTGATCCATGGGATAATTTGTGAAGAATGATCCTCTGTCCTTCAAAATGGTGGACACGTGTTATTACAGAGTCCAGACAGCAAGCCCCCAAGTGGAAGCTAGGTTATGCTGCTGCTGGATCAAAGTAGGGAAGCTGAGGACCACCGGATGATGGAGGGAAAAGTTGTGGCTGCCCAAATCTGAGGTCTTAAAACCATGGGCAACACAATCTCCAAAGGGGACCTGGGGGGAGGAAGGAGTCAAAGAAACAAGGAAATTGGAGGGCTTCCCTGTTCATACGGCTGTCTTTATAAACAGCTGGGATATAATATCTGTAAAGAGCTGGTTATGTCTGCATAATTCCTAATGGAACAAGTACAGATTTTCAAGCCACAAATTCAGGTGTGCAACAATATATCTACCCTCTATTTCTTCTTTAACTTAGCTGAAGCTTTACTTTGAGCTCTTAGTATATTTGGTCACAGAAAACTGTTTCAACTCTAGGTAGACTTAATCACCCTAGATTATCATTAATTATTTCCTGCTTAAAGTCACCCAATTTCAGATTTCCCTTTCCCTGTGTCTGACCCTTAGGGGAACATTCTAGGCACCTACATATCATGGCACAGGGAAGGCATTGGCTTCACCATGGCCATGTTCTATCACAGTAGCATCTACTGAGCTATAACTTACCCTATCCAGCCCTGGTCTGTGGTCTTTATTCAAACTTCTGCCAAAGGGCCTGTGTTCCCATGGGTGTGGGGTGGGCATCTGCAGCTTGCCATGCTGGCTACCAATCCTCCTTCACATGTCGCCAATGTCCTGTATTTGTCAGGGTTGATCGTGCCCAGAGCCAAAATACTTCAAGTGCCTCAACTGTATAGTTTGGTTTTCATGGGAAAAAAAGGCCAGGGGATTAAAAAAAGGGAAGGGGTATAACAGAACCAAAAAGACATTGGTAATTATAGCCAAATGTTACTTCATATCCTACAACTTTAAATGTGTTTTTTTCTCAGCTCAGTGTTTATTCTGCAGTGTTATTGAGATGGGTTCCATAGACTACTCTGAAATTTTTTTCTTTTTCTTTTCATCTCTCTGTGTCTCTGTCTCTATCTCTTTCTCTTCCCCTTCAGGAAGAGAATTCTTTGCAGTTTGAATTGTACATTATAACCTTCCCAGTATGTGGAAGATATCATCTCTACACAGCTTTTACTTTACATACTGAAACATGTCTACTAGAGTTTTCTTATGTGTCTTATGCTCACTTTCAGTGGTAAGCTGTTGATAGGCATATGAATTATATCTTCATTGGTCATTTGATTGATTGATTGATTCATTCATTTATCTGCTCATTCAAGAAGTATTTGTTAAATGCTGGGCACTATGATTGACAATAAGGATTTGGTGGGAGCTTTATAGGATCCCTCTCTTCCATACTTATGGCCTTTATTGGTAGTAGGGAATGAGGTATACATGAAATAAATAATTATTTAATTTTATGTATCATCATAGTGAGTTCTATGAAATAATAAAACAGGGTACAGGAGCCTAGGTCAAGAGAAGATTTCCTTGGAAGAAATAGCTTTTATCTTATATCTAGACATTTTTACATGAGCATTCCCAAAATTTAAGAATGACTTTTAAAAGGCTGGAAATAGGATGTGTAACATCTGTACCTGGAGAGCAAAGGTAAATTTTCACTAAAAATAGAAGATGGAAAAGAGAGAAGCAAAACAAGGGTGGGAAGACAATGAAGAGCTTTAAGTGGCTTCGTGGTGGTCCCATTTGCATTTTTCAAAGATCACTCAGGTTGCAATGCGGAGCACAGGTGGTAGGTGTAACAGAATGTGCATTGGGAGGTTTCTGAGATGAGAACAGTTGTGTACGAGGCTGATGCCTGAAGAGGCAAAAGGAAATAGCAGTAGTGAGACAGGCTTGATAGAGCAGCATATGGAGGGTTAGGGAGAGGGAGGTGTCAAGGCTGACTACCAAAAATTATCTTGCAGAAAGATTTGCATAAATCTATACTACTTCAGATAGCAAACTAGGAAATGAATAAATTTCACAGCACCTTGCACCACATATCTATAGTATATAGCCGCTATCAGCATAGTTCCGTTTAAAACACTAAGATATGTGTGATCCATGTTGTGTGCCCTATAAAGCAAAGAAGGCACTTCAAATATTTTTTTTTGCATCATTCAAATAGTGTAATGCTGTCTTCCTTAACATAAAATGTAACTTGAAACTGTAATTGAGTTGGTTCAACTGTTTCCTGGAGAAGGGCCTGGCAAGTCTTTGAATTCTCCAGCAGAAAGAGACCTTCTAGAATGCCAAGTTGGGTCTGATTGCCAAGGTTCCACTGTATGCTTTGATGAACATAAACCACCACTTCTCACCAGGGAAGACTCAGATCATGGTGCTGAAAATATGTTTTGTCACAAGATGCCAGGTGGCTCAGCAGTGGCAGTTACTGCCTATTCATGAACCACTTTATCACAGGCCAGAACAATGCACATATTGACGAAGACGTCTTTGCTATAATTATGGGAGTCACGACATTCCACGACTCTTTTTATCTGATGCTTTACAAGTTAGGAACCATACACTTTTTCTTAAGGAACAGTTTAGACCCTTAATTATAGAGTCATTTACGTGGGATTTTTGGCTAGATGCTTATAGCTACATGATAGCTGCCAATCTTGCAGGATCCTTGACTGCTGTAAATTTGGAGATGATGTTGTCTTCTCAGTGAGACCTACCCCACCTAACCTTTTTAAAATTGCAGCCCTCCCTTTGATGCTCTGCTTCTTCTTATTTTTTATTCATTTGTCACTTTCTAATATACTGCACACATTGCTTATCATATTTATTGTTAATTATCTATTTCCTTCTACTATGAGGTAAGAACAGACATCTTATTTTTGTTCACTAACATATCCCAAATACCTGGCACATCGCTGGTGCTTATTAATATCTGATGAATGGGCAAATTTGCTGGTAGATACCCTCCCAGATAAGGTCTCAGGATTGACTGTGGAGTATGATTATATTATTCCCTCTATGAAAAATACTTTGATGATATCCCACTCCCTATGAAATTGGGTTGAACTCTTCAGTTTTATTATTGAGGCTTAGACTGTGTCTTTAAGTTCCCATTTTTCTCTTATAGTTACCCGATGCCTAATCATAGCAAAGTAATAGCCACGATCTTCATGCAGTATTCCTCCTACAGAGCAGGACTTTCCCTTTGTGTTATTTAGTTATGTGGAAATAACAAGGCATAACGAGCAACCTCGAAACCCAGTGCAGTGCCTTAGAGCAACACACATTTTTGTTTTCTTCCTGTGCATTGTGTGGAATAGCTCTGTTTCAGGCTGGGCTCACTTGGGACCTGCTGGCCTTGGTTCCAGGCTGTAGGTGGGCATTAGGTAGGCTCCATGTGTTTTCTCATTCTCCTTGGACCAGCAGCTTTTGAGAGTCTGTTCTTCTTCTGGCAGATAACTGACTACAAGTGACCATGCTGGATCACACTAGCACATTTGAGGACTCTGCTTGCATCATGACCATTAACTTCCTCTGGCTAAAGCAATACATGTAATCAATCCCAATATCAATATGGTACAGAAATGTGCCCCACCAAAAGGGAGAGATGTACAACAGTGAATATTTTCTGATCAGCACTCCTATTTGTCACATTCTCTCTTGTTGAACTATCCATCAAAACCAACCTCAAATGTTGTTTGCCTTCCCCAATTCAGTGGGTAGTTAGGTTTTCCCATTTCTGTGATATAGGTATACTCCACTTAAACCTATGTCATCCTACTGTTTATGTTCCTGGTTCCCCTACTGGACTTTATGCTTCTAGAGAGCAGAGGCAATCTATGAAGATTTCTATTCCCAATATTTACCATAGAACCTAGCAAATTATAAGCTCAATAGATATTATTTTTAAAAAAGTGGAGAGGATGATCCCATTAGAAAAATCTATTTAGATGCCATCAATGTCAGTTTTCTGTCCCCCTGGGATGGGTCCTTAGGTTCGTATCATTCTTTTTGCACTACATGCAGCATATGTAAGAAGTTCCCATTTAAAACCGACTAGAGAGGCAGGTGAGCTGAAATTAAATCTCATTGTGAAACATCATATTGCTGAAGTGTTCACCATAATTCTTCAAGGGCTTTTCTACAGGAAGTGATAAAATATTTTTGGCCAAGGGTTTATATTGAATACTTAGGACACTGACAGAAAGGAATTCTTAACAGTGAAAAAATAGAATATTCTTAGTGTGATCTCAAACTTCTACTACAGAAATCTCAGTGTTTTTAAATGACACATATAATGTTAATTGACAAATGTCTGCATTTGTTCTAGATAATTAATTCCTCCATCCATTCATCCAACCACCATCCATCCATCCATCCATCCATCACTTTATTCATATTATTTTACTTTTCTCAACCAATTAAGCCTTGATTTATTTAACTTCACTCATAATCTAGTTTAGAATTAATGATTTATCATTTCAATTACACCCTTGCCAATATCCTAAAATGCTCTTTACCTTGGCCTTTTTGTTGCATTCACCTGAATGAGAAACTCAAGTATCCATTTCCATTCTACTTCCTTGAGCTGCTAAACATAATTTTGTTGGACTAAGAGTCAGTTCCCATTCCACTTGTCTCCATCACTAATACACTATTGACTTTCAAGATTTGTATGTCCAATATCCAACTAGTTTTAACACTGTCCTCGATTGTGGTTGTCAAGTAAGTTTTATATACGGATAAAATCATTTGAATTTGGGATTATAATCCATTGCATCAATAGTATGCCACTTAACCTTATCAAAAGAATGTCTAAAAATTATAAAACAAATACTAATTGATAGGATTTATATGTAGTTCCTTCTGGGTAACCAGATTTGCAGGTTATCATGATAAAATTTAAGTTTCCTTCCCTCCATGGGAACCAGATATGTAAATAGGAGCTATCAGATTACAAAATGATAAATGAGAAATGAATCACTTTTTTTGATGTAAGGGGTGCCAAGGAAATTTGTAATACAAGAATTATAAATGTAAATGTCTTCAGAGTCAGGAGGAAGTCACGTAGGCAAGGTTTTAAAAAAACTACAAGAACAAATGATGGTAGAAATTGTGAATAACTCAAGTGTTCCCATCTGACCTAAAATGATTCCAGTTCAATAGATTATATCAGCCCAACAAAACAGCCTAGAATCCCCATCGTGAAGCTCTTCATCCAGAGATTTGGACTCTGAAGTAAAGGAGATCTAAACAATAGAAAATCTTTTGGAAGAGTCTGAAAACTATGATAATGTGGTATGAAGCAAGTCCCCTCACATTAAGCTATCCCTTTAGGTTTTACATATTGGAAATTCATTTGCTTAAGCTTTGTTTTTTATCTGTTTATTTATTTACTTTGAGAGTGAGAGAAAGGAAGAGCATGCGCACGTGCGTGAGCAGGGGAGGGACAGAGAAAGGGAGAGAATCCCAAACAGACTCCCCCACTGTCAGCACAGGGCCTGACCCAGGAACCATGAGATGATGATGAAGCCAAACTCAAGAATCGGAGACCACCCAGGTGTCCCTCATTTGCTTAAGCTTTATGTCTTATACAAATATAAATAATATTGGATGAAAGAATTAGTCATGATTCCTTGCATTATAGGAAATCCAATAAAAATTCCCATAAAAATTAAAAAGGAATTTTTTTTTTTTGTCTTTGTAGATGCTTTAGAAATTCACAGAACAAAAGAGAAAAAAGAAGAGATAAAAGGACTTAAAAGCAGCCTCGGGGCCTGGACTGGAATTGGGGATTCAATGCTGTCAGCAGATTCTCTCTCTTGCTCTCTACCCACCCCCTGTATTCTCTCTGTGCATTTATCTTTCATTTTCTCTGAATGTTGGCCCCATTCTCTTATGCAGACCAGTCTTCCCGGCCTCGAGCAACCCCAGCCAGCAATATTCATGAATGAGAGTGATTTTTTTTTATTCATATACTAATCTCTGAGAAGTGACATAATTTACTTGATTTGAGTCACGTACACTCTCCATGGGTCAATAACTATTATCTGGATTATGGTTTACCATGATTGTTTAAGATGATTAGGCATAGGTCATATGCTCAATCCATTGACCCAAGGATAGGGTTTATAACAAGGGGAAAAGAGCATAACAGCAGGAGACTCAGCCCATATATTAGTTAAATCTGTTGATACTGAAGTCAGATTCCTTATACTGGAATCCCAAGGATACATGTACTAGATTTTGTGATCCTGGGCAACTTCCTTAAACTTCCTAAAGCTCAGTTTCCCCTTCTTTAAAATGCGCATAGCCTTTAAAAGTATGTCCTTATTGTAAAATGGTAATATCAAGATTTAAGGCACTTAGCTCAATGCAGGCACTCAATAAACATTGAATGAATAATTGAATAAATTCATGGATAAACAAAGGGTATTTAAACAATAAGATTATTTTAAGATTGTGCTTATGTGTCAGACTCTCAATAAACAGTATTCATAAAGCTATAATGCTCTGATCAACTGAAGGGAGAATGAAAGGAAATCCCACTAGATGACCAGGGCAAAAGAAATAGAAAGCCAAGATGGCCAAAGGATGGACTTTGTGATATTGTTCCTTCAGGTTAATTACAATGGTAATGACTCTTTATCTTCTATTCATCTACATTTTAACCATCTGTATAACTAAATTATAGCATAAATTCCAAAACTTAGAAAATTACAAAAAGAAAATATAAAGTTGTATTTGTTCTTAGCTACATACTGCCATCCAAGCTTTAATTCCCATATGTTAGTGTTGGTGTCACTGCAAATATGGTGATGAAAGTTAAGAAATATTCATCGGAACTGCTGGATATTCCCAAACATCTGGTTATTTGTCACCATGGAGGCAAAACATCCATATATTCTCATCAAAAAGCTTTGATAATAGGCACCAATCTATAATGAATATCTAAAGGAATTTTCTTTTTAATTTCTCTCTAGTGATCATGTGGTTTCAGTTTAGCAGAATCCAAAAAATTTGTTTTGCTGTTGGATATGAAGACATCATGTGTTGTGAATATACACCATAAAGATTTCCATACAGTCACGTTTAATTAATATTGCTCTATCCAAGTGTCCTCTGTGGTGAAGAGTGTACATTTCAAGATGGCACCCATGGAGGAACAGTGAGGCGATCAACTGGCAAAAACAAAGATTGCTACTGTGGCAGGAGCTCTATAAATATAAAGTTTTAATAAATACCTGTCTTAACATTAGTTGATATAAATATATTATCCTAAGGAGCCATATAAAGATGAATGAGTTCATAAATGCAACAATTTTACTTGCCTTGGATATTCCTCCTTGTGGTAAAACTAAATGCTAAATCTTCCTAGTAAGATTTTAGTTTACAGTCCTCATTTAGCAATGAAGTTCTTTAAAAACACAATTTTATGTAAGAACCTGCCCACTTCAGCATGGATATATAATTAAATTTTGAATAAATACATTTTATTGTTGGACCCATATGAACAATAATTTTTGCCACTCTGGTCTTGCTTGCTTTCAGATCCATTCTCTGCCTCCCTCTGCTAAGCTCTGTGTCACAGAATTCTACAGACTGTGCTTCCCAGCCTCCAGATTCAACTAGATTTTCTTGTGTTTGCCCAACATAAGATATTGGCAGGAGATTGGCAGATGGCAAACAAGGAGAAACTAGGGTATTTCTCCCCCTACCTTCCTACTACATCAGGCAGCATTTCCAAAAACTGCATTTATTCTGAAAAGTTTATCACTATTCCAACTTTTTTTAAAAGTTTTTATTTTTGAGAGAGAGAGGCAGGCAGAACATGAGTGGGGGAGGAACAGAGACACAGGGGGACACAGAATCCAGAGTAGGCTCCAGGCTCTGAGCTGTCAGCACAGAGCCCGACATGGGGCTGGAACCCATGAGCTGTGAGATCATGACCTGAGCAGAAGTCAGATGCTTAACCAGCTGAGCCACCCAGGTGCCCCAGTCACTGTTCCAACTTCTGCTAGGTAATTTTAGCTCCTGGATTTTACTCTCTTTAGTAAAATCTCTTCTCTTATTTCTTCTAGCCTATAGGAATGGGTGTAGCATCTTCTTGTTATTGCTAATCTCCATGTTGCTTCGCCAAACCTACTTATTAGTTCTGTCATCAATTTGCTACATTAAATTCTCTTTGTTTTAAATGGTTTCCACCTCCCTGGCTGTACCCATACTGAAACACCATTATCATCATTTGCCAAGTTGTTAAGTAGAGAATATGCCATTTCTAAGTAAGTAACCATAAACATTCAGAATAGTCACTGATTCTGATCATTAAAAATAATGACTTATATCAACTTAGTTAGATGAAAATGGGGAAATGTAGTTTCTAATGCCAGCACATGGCCTGCAGCCACAATAATGGTCTTACTAAATTATTCTGCTCCTTGGATTTAACAAAAAGCATTGCTATGAAAGTGGTACTGTGTGTATAAGCATAAGGAGTTGAAACACGCTCTTGTGAATCATGTGGATACTTTTACCCACATCCTCAAGGATGGATAAACCATACATGGCCTAACGAAATACAAAGGGATGCTCTTCTCTGGGGATTTTGCACAAACCAAGTAAAGGGACACAAATGTTTAGCTGGCAAACTCCCCAAAATGAGAAATGTAGTGATAAAGACACAAAATGCAGGGGCGCCTGGGTGGCGCAGTCGGTTAAGCGTCCGACTTCAGCCAGGTCACGATCTCGCGGTCCGTGAGTTCGAGCCCCGCGTCAGGCTCTGGGCTGATGGCTCGGAGCCTGGAGCCTGTTTCCGATTCTGTGTCTCCCTCTCTCTCTGCCCCTCCCCCGTTCATGCTCTGTCTCTCTCTGTCCCAAAAATAAATAAAAAACGTTGAAAAAAAAAATTAAAAAAAAAAAAAAAAGACACAAAATGCAAAACCTTTGAGCTCACTTATATTCCTTCAGTTTCTTTTATATCTCCTTGAATGAGCAGTAAGGATGCATCTAGATTGGCATTAATTACCTAAATTAAATCTGCTTAATTGTGCCACTTTAACCTCCTTATCCCTCCAGTACTTTGGATGGTTGACCTACCAACTGACACTTCCTCTTTTATCTAGAGAAGTTGTTATTCTAGTGATACCTGAAAAATATTCTTCAGAAGATCCCCAGCTAAACTGATGCAGAGAATAAACCAGGAGACAGCTCTAGGCTAACTTATGGCTTGGTTAATTTAGCCTCTGTTATCTCCTTGAGAAGTCACAAGTGCAATGAATATCTGCTCTCAGGAAAATGCACACACTGACAATTCAATATGTGGGCACACTTGCTAAAATCCAACTTGCCAAAACACACACACACACACACACACACACACACACACACACATACACACATGTACACATGCATGCACATACACACCCCTCAAATCCTTCTAAGCTAAGGATGTAATTAGTAGTAAATGACACTTGTTCAATATCTTTCAAAAGATGTATTTATATTTATCTCATCTGACCAACATAACAATTCTGAGTATGTATCTTTACAGCAAAAGGTAATGTATTTGGAGCACAGGGAGCAAAAATAAAGAGAAATATGGGATGAAACAAAGATTTCAGGAGGGATTAGGTATTGTAGGATTTATAGCTCATCAAAAGACTTCAGTTTTATTCTAAGGGATTCACAAGTTGACTGGAGTATTTTAAGGAAGACAGTGGTATGATCCAATTTCTATTTTTAAAACATCATTTTGATAACCCTGTGGTAAGTGAATTATGGAGAAAGCATGGAAGCACTGACTAGGCATTTGCAATAGTCCAGGTGAGAAATGACAGCAACGTAGACTAGATTGAAAGCAGAGGGTATGGCGGGAGGTGGTTAGATTGTTTTATGAACCAAACACACATGTAAAACTTGTAGAAGAGTGCCTGGAACAGTAATAGTGATGATGACAACGATGACGACTGAGCTTTTAGAATTTGTTTTTGAATTGTATCTCGTTATTATCATTTTCTAGGCCATTAATAAGGTTTTTCACTTCTAATTTAAGAGCAAATACTTTCATCTCCTCTCCCTTGGAACCCATTAAAATGTCGTTAAATATATAGTCCCGCATATAGGATTATTGTGATATAATCTTACAACCATAAACATAATAGAAGCTGGGATATCAGCAGAGCAAGTTTTCTAAAACACCTCTGGAATATGAAAAACAGATGGGCTGATAACCCCAGAGAGTGCTGAAGCCAAGGAGAAGATAAAGCTGCCCCTGACAACAAGGCAAGTAACTTCAGAGGGTCAGAGGGAGAAGAGGGACTGAAAGAGAAGGATTGATTGAGTTCCTATGACAGCAGTACTCTATCCCTTACCAAGAGGCCAGGCAGTAACTACCCAAGCAAATGCACACAACAACACAAGCAAAGGACAATTATTATCTAAATAAATTTATCTGTGAAGAGAGAATAGGAGACACTGGTGTCTTTTGGCATTTAGGGAGGTCCAGGCACAATGACTGACGCCCAGTTCCATTCACTATTTGGCAAAAGCTGCTTGTTAATAAAACCCATTTTTGAACAAACTATTATCGGTCAACCATTTTATGGCATCATTTTGAAATATTAAAGGAAACAGAGGTAATGCAAGAATGGAAAGGTAATTTATCCTTAGAAAGATTTATGTGTATGTATATAGACACATATAGCATTCATAAAATAAAAGGATGTCATGGCTTGTCATGAAAGGATCACAGGAAAAGAAAAAAGCATTCAAAATTTAAAATACTTCTTTTTTAAAATTTTTGACGTTTATTTTTGAGAGAGAGAGAGAGAGAACGGGGGAGGGGCAGAGAAAGAGGAACATACAGAATAGGAAGCAGGCTCCAGGCTCTGAGCTGTCAGCACAGAGCCTGACACGGGACTTGAACTCACGAATAGCAAGATCATGACCTGAGCTGAAGTTGGGCGCTTAACCAACTGAGCCACCCAGACGCCCCCAAATTTAAAATACTTCTGAAAAAAAGCAAGGAAGATAAATGAGAAAAAGATAAAGTCAAAGAAATTCCTCAAACATATATATTAATAGCACATAATCACGGGAAATATGAGATAAAAGAAAGTTATACAGTATCCATTTAAAATAGTGTTGAACTGGGGCACCTGGGTGGCTCAGTCGGTTAAGCGTCCGACTTCAGCTCAGGTCACGATCTCGCGGTCCGTGAGTTCAAGCCCCGCATCGGGCTCTGGGCTGATGGCTCAGAGCCTGGAGCCTGCTTCAGATTCTGTGTCTCCCTCTCTCTCTGCCCCTCCCCCGTTCATGCTCTGTCTCTCTCTGTCTCAAAAATAAATAAACGTTAAAAAAAATTAAAAAAAAATAAAATAGTGTTGAACTAATTAGAGTTCTGAGAAGGAACCACAGAGGAAGGTTGGAGAGAAATTATTTAAAAGAAAAAAAAAGTAAGAATATTTCCAGAGCTAAGGGAGATGTATTCAAACTAAAAGAGCTTGACAAATATTGAGCAAAATTAATAACAATTTAAAAAATCTGTTTTAGATCTACCATGGTAACGTTTTAGGAAATATGAATGTTCCATGCATCTGCTGGCGCATGACAAACCACTTCAACACTTAGTAGCTTTGAACAACTGCAACATTTATTTTCTTGCAATTCTGAGTCTGGACAGGGCTCAGCTCATCTCTGTTCTACTTACCTACTGGAGCAGTTCAAAGGCTAGAACTGTACTCATTTCAAACGTCACCCACTCACATGTCTGGAAGACTGGGAAAACAAACATCCGGGCTGAAACAGTTGGGTCTCCAGAGGCATCTCTCTCTATCTCTATTTGGTCTTTCCACATGATTCTTCCAGCACAGTGGCTTTGGGCTGGTTAGACTTTCATGTTAGCTCAGGGTTCCCAAGGCATGTTCTGAGAAAGAGAGGCAGAAACTCGATTACTTTTTTTCCCAATTAATCTTTTATTCCAGAATGTAGATTTCATAAAAAGTTGCAATAGTAAGGAGAGCCCTATATACCCCGAAGCCAGTCCCTCATATTGTAGACCTCTTGCATTAATCTGTTACATTTTTCATAACTCATCAAACAACATTGATACATTATGGCTAACGAAATTCCGTATTTTATTCAGATTTCATTTATTTTCCCTAATATCTTTTGAGGATTACTAGTATGACCTTTAATGTAAATTTAGCTGGTGTTTCTCTCATGGTAGAACTGTGATTATGCTTGTTTGAGGTAGATGATCACTGAGATGAGGTGCCATTCTCAATACCATATAGCAAGGGAACTTGACTTTCATACTGATGCGGTTAGCCTCATTCTCCTGGCTCAGGTACTGTGTGTCAGGTTGCTCTACTGTCAAGGTATTTTATTTCCCTTCTTTCTATATTATTTGGAAGCAAGTCTCTAAGCACAGCCCACACACGAAGGGTGAGAAGTTACGCCCTACCTCTTTGAGGGAAGAGTAGCTATATAAATTATTTGGAATTCCTCTGTATGGAAGACTTGTCTCTTCTCTCCCATTTAATTTGCCACCATTTCAGTCTGAACTCATGAATATTTATTTTATATTTGGGGCTATAATTCAATATTACTTCATTTATTTTGTTGCTCAAATTGTTTCAGCTCTGACTATGAGGGGTTCTTTTAGTTGGTTCCACATTCCTTCTGATACTACAAGATCAGAAGGATCTTGTTTCCTGCCCCAGCCCTAGAATCAGCCATTTCGCAAAAAAGCCTTGTGTACTTTCATTGGAGAATGGGGTTTGAAACTAAGACCTGGACTCTGGGGATGCTCATTGCTTTTAGGTCTTCTCAGCAGATAGAGCAAAGAAATATACGTATCTGTATAATGCATGCACATACACCTATCTATGTGTTCACGTATCTATCAGTATTTATACTAAGCTAAACTCGAGTCCAAACTGATAGCTCTAATTTTAGTAAAGTATCTCATGGCTCATTCTAGCCTTCCCCTCTTGCTTATCTGTAACTTCCCATTCCCTCCTCCTTAAAAGTCCTGACTCCTACCATCTAGCATCGATTTACTTATTGTTTGAGTCTACACGTGTAGTGGTTTCAGAATTGTGAACCTGTACTCCCGTGAGAGACAATTTTACCAACTAGAGTACAACACTTACCTACACTTCCTTTGCCTTTGGTCTTACACTGTATCGTCATTTCCTAAGTTATTTAGATCAATACTCCTTTTTCTCCACCCTTTTCAGTGAAGTTACATCTTGTATTTGTATTAGATCCTTTTGTCACAGTCTGCATTCAATTCTGGGATCCTTTGCCTTCCTGGTTGAGTTTTTAAAAATTTGCATGTATATTTACTCTTTATGCTGTGAAGTTCTACAGGATTTGACACATAGTGTTAAACAGTCTCACGAGAATAGTCTCTCAGCTCTAAAAAATCTTGTATCCTATACCTAATCCTAGTCACCCCTCCCCAACTCCAAGCCTTGGCACCATGGATCTGTTTTCCATCTCTATAGTTTTCCCTTCTCTAGAATGTCATATAATGAAAGCACGCAACATGCAATCTTATAAAACTGATTTCTTTCACTTAGGAATTTGCATTTAAGATTCATCCATGTTGCTGTGGATTAATAGCTCGTTTCTTTTGATCACTGAATAATATTCAGCAGTGTTAATCTAAAATAATTCGTTTATTCATTATCCTACTGAAGAACACCTTGGTTGCTTCCAGTTTGGGGCATTTATCACTCTTTCAACTGAGCCTAGGAAGCCACACATCATTTATTCTGGGTATATCCTATCCGTTAAAAATAATTCACTAAAATCAGCCATATTCAAGTAGAGAGGAATTAAACCGCATGTTTTATAGAAGGAGTGTCAACGTGTATGTGTGGGCATGTTGTAAAACTACCTCGATATGGTAAAGAAAAAGTCTTGCCTGTCCTCAGGGATTTTTTGACTATCAAAATTCAGTTGATAGATGTATTCGTTTTCTATTGCCAGGTAACAAATGATCACAAAGTTGGCTGCTTAAAACAAAAGCAACTTATTAGCTCAGCATTCATTGTTTCACCGTCAGTAGGTCAGAAATCTGGCACAGTATGAATGGGTTCTCTGCCCAGGGCCTCATATGGCTGAGCTCAAAGTGTCAGGTGTTGTTGGCAGGACTAAGTTCTTATCTGAAGGATGTGGGAAAGAGTCCCCTTCTGAGCTCATTTGGGACTTCGGCTGGATTTGTTTCCTTGTGCCTGTAGGACTGAGGTCCTGATCGTCTTGCTAGCTGTCAGCAGGGGTTTGCTGTCAATTTCTACAGCATACCCTCTACCACGTCCTCCCCAATCATTAGCGGTTTACCTTTTTTAGAGTCAGCAGGATGGCATCCGTCTGACTTCTTGCTCTCCTTCCTCTGTATCTGAAATTAGCACCCAGATTTAAATGGCTCATGTAATAAAGTTAGGTTCTTACAAGTAGTTTCCCTTTCTTAAAGTGAAGTGCCATATAACATAACATAAGCACAGGACTAGAATCCACCATATTCACATTGTGGGGATTATGCAAGTTCTGTACAACAGGATATGGGGATCTTGAGGACCATCGTAGAGTTCTGTTTACTACACTCATGGACTAAATTTAAAATAAGACACATATTTGACAAGCTGTTGGGATGTGGGAAGGAAGAAGTCTTTATTATTATTATTATTATTATTATTTCAGGGACAGAGGGAATCTTAGAGAACCTTAAGCAGGCTCCACACTTAGTGCAGAGCCTGATATGGGGCTTTTGATCCCACGACCCTGGGATCATGACCTGAGCTGAAATCAAGAGTGAGACACTCAGCCGACTGAGCCACCCAGGAACCCTAAGAATAATCCATTTGAACATGTTTTCTTGAGTGACACAGTAGAAATTGAATTGAAGTTTGGGGTTCCTGGGTGGCTCAGTCGGTTAAGCTTCTGACTTCAGGTCATGTTTGGTTCATGAGTTCGAGCCCTGCCTGGGGCTCTGTGCTGACTGCTCAGAGCCTGGAGCCTGCATTGGGTTCTGTCTCTCTCTCTCTCTCTCTCTCTCTCTCTCTCTCTCTTTGCCCCTCCCAGGCTTGCGCTGTCTCTCAAAAATGAATAAACGTTAAAAAAAATTAAAAAAAAAAAAGAAATTGAACTGAAGTAAATTACTGAGGTAGGCAAGGGGCACTATGCACATGATTAAAGTAATAAAAAAACTTTATTGATTTTCGATTCTTAGGCTCACTTCACAGATAAAACCTGGAAGTTTTGTCATAATGGCCAAATTGAATTTAAATATCACCAATCTTGAAAATGTAAATGTCAAAATATAGCTCATACAAGTTGGTGGGAAGAAGAAGGATGAGAGGTAAAGGAATGATTATGGATATTGATATACTCTCTAACAATAAAGGGATTCAGTCTATGAAAAAGGGATTCTGTTTATTAAAAAAGCATTTAAACCATGGGCTGGCGATTTTGTTTCCTTTAGGGCACATGATAGACTTTGTAGGTCATATGGTCTCTCTTGCAACTAATCATTGGTTATTGCGTTATGAAAAAAACCACTGACAACCATAAGCAGATGGATATGGCTGTGTTCCAATAAACTTTATTTTTAAAAAGGTGGCAAGTTGGATTTAGTCTACAGACAGTAGTGTTTCAATCCCTGGCTTAAAGTATATTCTTTAAAAACATTTTAAAAAAAAGTAATGCTATTATTTTATTGAGAAGAGGTGAGAATGAGGCAGATTTTTTAAGTAAGCTAAATTTTCTTTTTTTAAAAAAAAATTTTTTTTAACATTTATTTTTGAGACAGAGAGAGACAGAGCATGAATGGGGGAGGGTCAGAGAGAGGGAGACACAGAATCTGAAACAGGCTCCGGGCTCTGAGCTGTCAGCACAGGGGCCCGATAGTAAGCTAAATTTTCAAAGTCATGGTATAACAAGCAATAAATAACGCCTACTCTTGATAAATCAAGAAATAGTAATATTAACATACCATTTAGAGAAAATGGATATAACTAAGCATAGAAATCTAAGCATAGAAATCACTGACAATGGCTTCTATGGGTATGACTGTGGTGAGAAAAGAAAGGGTAGGGACTAAGGCTTTTAAACATAAACTACTCTGTACTGTGAGATTTTTAAATATTTACATATTACTTTAATAAATATGAAAAAATATAAACTACTGAATGAAACAGATTTATAGACAGATCCTCCATTTGCCAAACTGACTCATTAATTAACATTTATTATATTATTACAACTTAAATCAATATTAATGTCCCAAACTGCATTAATATCTGTAATATAATATTTTACATTATTCATAAAACTATAGCAAGGGTTCTTTTTTATTAATATAATTTATTACCAAATTGGCTAACATAGAGTGTATAAAGTGTGCTCTTGGTTTTTGGGGTAGATTCCCATGGTGCATCGCTTACATGCAACACCAGTGATCATCCCAACAAGTGCCCTCCTCAATGCCCATCACACATTTCCCCCTCTCCCCCAGCCCCCCATCAACCCTCAGTTTGTTCTCTGTACTTAAGAGTCTTTTATGGTTTTCCTCCCTCCCACTCTGTTTGTAACTATTTTTTCCCCTTCCCTTCCTCCATGGTCTACTGTTAAGTTTCTCAAGATCCACACATGAGTGAAAACATATGATATCTGACCCTCTCTGACTGACTTATTTCACTCAGCATAATACCTTCCAGTTCCATCTACATTGCTGCAAATGGCAGGGTTTCATTCTTTCTCATTGTCAAGTAGTATTCCATTGTATACATAAACCACATTTTCTTTATCAATTAATTCATCAGTTGATGGGCATTTAGGCTCTTTCCATAATTTGCCTATTGTTGAAAGTGTGTATAGCAAGGGTTCTTATATTCCATGTTAAAATTTAGAAATAATATGAAACACCAGATAGTATTTCCCTGAATGACCAGCTTTTATATTATATCAAAAAAAGGAAAAAAAAAAGACTAAGAAGCAATGACTTGTCCTTGTGAAAATATGCAGGTTTTTCTTTCAAGAACTCAACAACCATTCTCTGAATACAACATTACAGAATATATTCATGTTTATTTCAATTTCACAGAGAAGAATTCTTATTAGCATTGATCGTCTTCAAGAATTATAGTGATTTTTTTGTTCTATAGTTTTCTTAGCTGGACCACTGCTAAGAATCTGTCTCACCTGTGAATTTCCCTAAGACTTTGGTTATTTACCCTGACACCATCTGTCCCAGTCAGAGACTACATTATGGTCCAAAAGTCTGTTCTCTTTTAATATCCTTATCGTTAAGAACTTCCATTCCTTTTTATTAATGCTTATAATTCCACTTTTTAAAATGAAGAAATTCTTCTTTATATAGGAAGTAGAATGAAAATATGAGACAGGCAGTTTCATTTCATCTTTGATATTTATTAATATGATTGGCTATAGGCAATGAATCAACATTTTTCTTTGTTGCACATCTGAACATACATGAAACATGAAATATACAAAACTATTTTGTGTGAATTAGAGAGTACCACATGATTTCAAATCATTATTTTAGTAAATTATAGACTATGAGTTACTATCCATTGGGGAGTATTTTATTAAAAACTATTAATAATAAAATCAGCGCATCATCAAATTAACAATTTTTATGAGTACCATTAATTTGGTTAACACTTAAATTGTTCTTTCTATGACTGTATGATTATGAGAAATAAAAACATAATAAATGTACTCATGGGAATTAGAAAACTGGTTCAAATTAACCTATTAGAGTTTTATTTTTACAAGTGTTTTCACTATTTGGAGAAGTATAGTGTGTCACCCATTTCGAGCAAATCCAAACCAATGTTAATCTCCAAATGGAAATGAAAAGTGTTCTTTCTTCAGGATGCCAGTTTAAACTATATCTAAAATAGTAAACTTAAGTTTCCCTAGTCGTTTGCCTTGAAATACCCAGTAATATTTGTAATACTAATTGTAACAGAACTGTTGTAAATGACATGCCTACCATTTGTCAGGCACTATGCTAACTACTTTACATATGTTGTGTTTTCTTTAGTTGACTCAGCATCCTATGAGTAGATGTTACCCTTTTAAAATGCATCAGAAAACTTGGGTCCGAGGTATTAAATATTACGCCATACAGGATAAATGTTTGAACAAAAATCAAACTCCGCGTTGACTAAATTTGAAATTAAAAGTTTCTCAGTATTCCTGTGGGTGAAAGGATAGAGAAGCAGACAGAAAAGACCTATTCTTGAAAGAGACGTAACAAAAAGAACAAAAAGGGAAGACGGGGGGAAAATGCTTGGAGGAAACCTCTACCTGTTTAGATGAGGAAAAGAGGTCTGTTAGCGTCACGTGTAGCTGAAAGTTTGAATATCATAGGTGAAAAGATTTCTATACTCTTAACTAATACTGAATTATTAAGAAAGGGGCATCAGAAGAAATCTGGAAGAGAGAAATTGGAAGCTGCCTTTGAAAGAGTTTAACGATTAGACCAGGCACTAATGAAACTGGTTGATAAAAAAGAATTAGGTGAAACAACAGAGTGATGTGGGGGGTTGGAAGAAATAAGAACTTTACCATAGACAGGTGGTTCTGAATTATTACATGTATAGGCTATCACAGATGTGGGATGAAATGATGAGGAAATGCCTCTTGGGATGGGATGTATTTAACTTCAAGCTATCAAAGCCATATTCATTATAGGAAACAAAAAAGGAAATAGAAATCAGGAAATCCATTGAACTATATTTTAAACTTAAAAAAATTTTTTTAACGTCTATTCATTTTTGAGAGACAGAGAGACAGAGAGCAAGCAGAGTTGGAGCGGAGAGAGAGGGACACCCTGAATCCGAAGCAGCCTCCGGGCTCTGAGCTATCAGCACAGAGCCCGATGCAGGGTTTGAACTCACGGACCAGACCGCGAGATCATGACCTGAGCTGAAATCTGATGTTTAACCAACTGAGCCACCCAGGCACCCCAAACCACCTTTTAATATAATGTCATGTATTATTCCCACATCTCCAAAATAAGTGCACACATGCAGATACACATATACTAAAATGCTTCTAGATCTGCATTGCCTCTGTAACAATGCCACCATGGATCCAGCCGCCCAACAAATAAACCTAAGAGTCATTTCATTTTCCCGTTTTCTTTTCTGTTCTCATAAGGAATCACAAGCCCTTTCGACTCAATCTTCTAAACATCTCCAACCTCTGACTGCTGGATAACTAGAATAGATTTGCCTGCACATTGTCTTGTGGCCCCCACAAACCCCAACCCATCCTCTGTATTGCCTGTAGGGTGATATTTCTAGTGTGCGCACGCACGTGCTCGCGCGGATACACACACATACACACACACACACACACACACACACACACACACACACACACTGATGGTATAATTTCTTTAGTCAAAGTTCTTCAAGAACCACTTATCACCTATGGGATCAATCCTCTGAAATGCAATGCTCTTCATGATCTGACGCCATGTCCATCCTTTCCTGCCTCGTTTCACACCACCATCACCCCCTCCCATTGTTGTACTTTATAACGTCAGCCAGGTTGAGCTAATTGTTGTTGTTTATATATACTTTACTTTCTCCTACTTTCACACTTGCTGTTCCATTTGCCTGCAATATCCTTCCTCACTTCTGAATGGACCTGGCCACTTTGAGACTTCCTGAAAGTTATAATCATTTGTTCCTCCTTAGAACTTTGACCTGAGGGAGGCTCCTGTGCTTATCCACTGTGCTTTCTCCTTGCGCTCTGGATCTCTCTCTTCTCTTGCAGTCATTTGGGTTACAATTTGTTTTCTTACATGTCCCCTTTTCCCACTATACTTTGATCCCCTTGAAAAGTAGAACCAAGTCTTTAAATTTTGTGTTTCCTATGTCTAGCATAGTGTCTGGGTTTTAATAATAGTTTTACAAATATTTGTGAATATTAAATGAATGAAAGTAATCTATTTTAAATTAAACCTACTTTCCTCTAGTGATGAGCTCTAGCTAGGGAATTAAGTATCTGATCCTTTTTGTATGTGCATATTTTGGAGACGTCAGATGCTTTCTATTCCAAATTTATTTGAAAATATTTGTAGTGAAAATGATTGCATTCAGTTTTCCCCCCTCCAGCACCTGAAATAAAACATGCTTTGCAAGATACATTTTTATCTTGCTCCTGGCAATCACATAAAAAGCTATAGGGAAATATAGGCAGAATCTGTACTTGATGCTGTGGGGAATGGGAGCTAGAGGCAGTGCTGCAAGGATGACTTCTTCATAACATAGATGCTTTTTCTAAAGTAAAAATATTTCAGGCTGAAAAGAATGCCTCTCCTCATGCTGCCTACAACAATGCTTTTATAGGGAAGGAAGTGTTTCAGATAGTCCACATTTTCTAATATTTTTAAATGGCTATCAAAGAGAGGGAAATGTCTTTCCATACTTTTTAACAACTCAGTATAAATTGAGCCTTGCAATAAGCTTATTATCATGCCAATATTGTAGGAATATGTATCTTAAAATAGTTTTGTTCTTTGCGGAAATTTTTTTTTTGCAATAGAAAAAAAATGCAACCCAAAGGTTTTTGGAAATTGAAACAATCATGGAAGAGGTTACTCCTTTTCACAACTGCCCAATTCAATAATTGTTGAGTACACCGGTATTACATGCTTCTTTTAGAAGAAAGATATATGACACATCCATATTCTGAGCACTAATTAAGCAACAGGTAGTATAGAAGCTAACATCATAAAATATTGTAGAAACATAATACTAAATACATGAAGTGATGAGAAGAGGAATTGAAGGTGGAACAATTTGATCTTTTACATGTTATCTTAAAGTTTCTATATGTTAGATGCCCTCCCCTGTCACCATGACTGTGTGTGTGTGTGTCTGACATAAAAGGTAATAGAACTTTTGGTGGCCAAACAATGAAGATGAATCAGTTTCTGTCCTTTGGAGAGGAGTAGGGGCCTCTCACCTTCTGTGGACAAATCTAGCCATAGATTTCTTTTTTAATATAGTTGATTGAGTTGATTTGGGTGGGAAGTGGAAGAAGGATGAGTGTTATGGTGGGAGGAGTCTGTGGAAAAGGAGAGGAAAAGAAATCCCAAAAATATAAGATGAGTGGTTCTTAAAAATGTATTCTGAGGCACCTGGGTGGCTCAGTCAGTTGAGTGTCTGACTCTTGATTTCGGCTGAGGTCATAATCCCAGCATCAGGGGATTGAGTCAGCATCGGGCTGTGTGCTCAGGTTGGAGCTTGCTTGGGATTCTCTCTCTCCCTCTCTGTCTGCCCATATGTCCCCTTTCATATATATATATATACACACACACACACACACACACACACACACACATACGTGTGTGTGTGTGTGTGTGTGTGTGTGTGTATATATACACACACATTCTGTTATCGAAATGTTTGTATAGAATTTTCCTATTTCTGGTCTTCTAAAGAAAACATCGTGCCCAAAAAAACACATGTGGTTAGAATTTAAAATGGGCACTCATGTGAGCAATGCCTCTAGGAATATTTGTGTGACTGAGCTATACATCATAAACATCCTCTGTGAACTGCATAATAAGTGGAATTTCCAAAGGCAAATTTGAATGAGATATGTAGAAAAAGAAAGGGATATAACTTAAGGAAAGGAGTAAACAGTTTAAAACCTGGCCTACACATACTCATAATCTAAGAATTTCAAAGCTTTGGAAGGATATTTATCTGAGGGAATTTAAACCTCCAAACAAAAATCTTAATTATTAACTGAATTAGCATTTTATTGTAAGGTGCTGAAGAGATAATTTTCATCCCTTCTCTACATAAAATTCCATTGATTTAGAAATGCCTTTCAAAGTACTTACAAATATTTCAAATATAAAACAATTATAACATATTAAGCATTAATATAATTATTTTGAACCTATAAATACATAGATTTCATTAAATACGATGCCAGAAAAATAATCATTTTGAACCATCTCATCTAAGACAAAATGAGATTGCGATTTGCTTTTATTAGATACAATTAGATAGAAAAGCTCAACTTCACTTCATTCCTGGATTTTTACTTCATATTCTTTAACCAAATAGAATGTGAATTAATTTACCGTTTTTTCACGAAACCTCAGTCACACTACCAGTTGATGTGCTAAATGGGAATATTTGTTACAATTATTAACAGTATATTTAAAAAGTCAAATACTATACATACATATCAAAGCATTCACTGGAGATGTATCAAAGCCAGTATTGTAGGAATTAATTGTCTCACCTTTTGAGAAATCATACTGGTCACCCCCGTACCGGGACATCACAGTCACCTCCCAACTGACCACCCAATGTAGATAGCTGGAGCGTATATGGGGTCTTTCATGTATAAGACAATTTTATAGTTGATCCTAGAATCACCACAACTCCTGTTTGCAGCCTGTTTTTTTGTCCATGTCTGAAAAGTACCGGCATGTTAAGAGAGCATGGTCTGAAACATGCAACGATGCAATGAAAACCTACACAGATTTCCCCTCACCTCTCTCCAAGTATATAGCTTTATAATTGAAATCACATGGATGCAGAGAATGTCTCTGCAAAAATATATCCCCACAAACTTGACTATTAGGAAGAAGACATTATGAAGCCTACTGTCTAATTCTAGTGGAAGAAATAACTTAGTTATTCAATAAAAGTTTTTGCTTTCCTTCTGGGCACACAGTGAAACTATATTCCCCAGTCTTCCCTGCTGTTAAGTGTGGTCATGTAACTAGCTAATGGCAGTGGGCAGACATGTTGTATGTTCTTAAAAAAATCTCCCTGTGGTTATTTACTCCTTTTATTCTTGCGTCTACCCGCTATATGTCTATGGCTAATACTGCTTTGGAGTCCACATGTTAACTTTAATAGCAACCCATAAAATAGAGTCTAGTCTTAAATTTATTTCACAGTTAAAGGATATGAGGAGACCAGGATTCAGTGTGGTCAAGTGTCCTACATAATTAAACTGGGAACTTCTAAATTTGATTCAAGTGAAGTCCACTATCATATTATTATTCCCATTTTACAATAGGGGAAGCTGACAAGGTCACAGATGCAAAGTGCATCTTTTCTGATGATCAATTTTACTGGCTCCTATGAGGTATGAGTATGTTCAAGATCACATGTCTCTCTTCTTGCGTGCCTCCTTTAGGATTTGATAACATTCATTCATCTGACAAATATTTATTGAATACCCATTGTGTGTCAAACACTATTTTAGGTCCTTGAAATGCACAGTGAAAATATACAACCAAAGAATTCTGCCTCCTACAGTAAACTTCCAGAGAGTAAATTTCTGGTAGAAAGAGGAGTATTTATTAATTACAATGCAATTATTAAACATTTTAAAACTCTGATAATCTTGTACTTCCGTAGTACATTCAGGAAGAAACTGCGGCACTTGAGATAAATAGTCGTGGCTGTAAAAATGTAAAATGCCAAGTACTATCCTCAAGGAACATGCAGTTTCTACCGGCAGATAAATCACACATACACATAACTTGTATCAGACACCATTAAGAGTTACATTAGGTCCCCTGAGTATCACACTTTTCTAGGGCCTTTGTCTGCCTCTGATTCCCCGCTGCCACTAGGTTGGCCAACTCTAAGTGGGCTCAGACCAACCTCATATGAACAACCTGACATCTGCTTTGCTCCCTGTCCCACTGCTCTTCTCTCACCTTGTATCCCAGAACTTTCCTGTCCATGCTGAGGCTTAAGCTGCAAGGAGAATAGCTCAAGTACACTGAGAAGAGAGGGGAAGTTAACCTATCAGAGAACAAAGTTTTACCAATGAAGACAGGAGCCAGCATATAATTGGTTCTTCCTTCTTCGCTCTGGACAGGTTGTCCTGAGATGCAGTTGTTCATATGGACTCCACCAGGATGGTTCTCAAGAATAACCAATTAGTTGTGCTTGATACAAAGCAGTGTCCATGTCAAGAATTCACCCACTTGAACTTAATATGTTTATTTCTTCCATGACTTCATCTCTTCTCCCTTTACTTCTACTTCTTTGTGACCACAGTCTCTAATTAATTGTTAGTATATATATTTTTGCTTCGGCCTCCCTTTTCCAGCACGCTTAATTATTATACATGGAAAAAATGGCAATTAATTCAAGAGTTGTGAATGATGTGATATGAGGGTATAGAAAAAAGAGGTTCTGTTTTCCCTACCTGTGGTTTCTAAGAATGTCAGGGAAGTGACAAGAAGGAGGTGGGGATTTTGTGTTTTGTTATGAAAAATGACTATAATTCTAACAGATGACAATAGATACCGCTGACATTCCAAGTCAAGTAATGGTAAACAAAAATGTGTCCAAGAGCAGTAATCTAGGAAAGATTTTTTAGGAGAAAGCTGGAGGTAAGGCTAACAAATCAGGTCATTGAAAATCTTGAACACTACAGACACCCAATGCTGGAGATCATATACTTTTTTCGGGTTGCCACAGTTGATGTTATATCAACGGGAAGCCAGAACTCTAAGGAAGGGAGAGGATTCTGGACCCTATCCTTAGATATTCTGATTCAGTAGGTCTGGTGGCGCCTCAAGTCTTCATTTCTACTAGGTCCTCAGATGTTGCTGATAGGTCTATTCAGGGACCACGTTTTGAGTAGCATTAGTTTAGAAAAGATTTGTCTTTTTTATACACCATTCCTGAACAGAGGCAGTTCAGATCTGTGTGTTTCTAAATATGGATGGAATATTACCTCCACGGCCATTCTTTAAGTGCTTTCTGGGTACATTTGCATCTTAGGTTGGCTAAAACATCTGTTTTAAGCCATTTATGAAGGTGCTGGATTTGTGCACAACTCTGTGGCTGATGTTAACATTGCTAGTTAAGTCTGAAATTAAACTTTCCTAATTCACTCAACACCAATACACTTTCCACAGAGAAGATACAGTACCTGTCGAGACAGGGCACAGAAAAGGAAGTTTTGACGGATGAGAAAGAGCCAGAGTCTCATGAGAAAGGTCATGCTATGAGTATGTCATGAGGGCCTCAAATAAAGTAGCTTGAGAGAAGAAAGGCATCAAAGATAATCTCAGCTCCCTGCTGTCACTTCCCTGACTCTCTGCCCCTGGGCATTATTTACCCAAGAGAGTATTCAGTCTTTGAGGAAATATCAAATACAAACAAGAGGCAGAACATAGGGTAGATAATCTAAAATTTATACACTGATCTCACAGATTCCTGGGTCTCATTCTGAGGGCCACACCTCCAGAGGAAACAGGATAGGATAGAGTAAGCCATGTAGTGTGAGATACCATTGAGGTTACTGGGGATGCTTGCCTTGAAAAAGAGATGCCTTGCGCTAATGGTTGTTGGATATGACATGTATCGTGTTCCCAAAGGCTGCCATATGAAATACCAGGAGAAAAATAAACAAAATAAGGGTAGTGAATGAATGCTACCATGAAACAATCTACATTCAACATTATAAAATCTGTCCACACGGAATGTGCAACTTGGGGCGGAAAGTCCTCGATTACTGGAAGTGTTCAAAGTAAGTCAGGTTAGCAGACTATTAGTTAGAAAACCATTTTATAAAGGTTTGGGAAATCCATTGTCATTAATTCCAAAATGACAGGGAAAATGGATTCACACGCACACACACACACACACACACACACACACACACACACAATTTTTTCTAACTGAATATTTGCATATAAGACCTTCATTTGTAGATGACTATTCCATTTTGTTCATAGTACTAGAGACCTCACAGATTAGTGATCTAAAAGCTAATATGGAAACAAAAAGGGCATCCTCCCAACAGGGGTACTGGATCTACATTAAACACAGCAGGGGCCTGTGAACACTTGAACCCCCCAGTGGGAAGTGATCATCTCATTGCTTTCTAGGTTTGATTGAAATTATCAGGTCTTTTCCATGCTGTGTCCTGGAGTGTAAAGAGAAATTAATTGATCGCCTAATAAGTGAGAGCTGAGAAAGAAGTCTTGTCTGCTGTGCTAAGAATAGAGTTTTATTTTCCTGTAGTGTCTACTAAATTATATTCATAAAGAGCAGTGTTAAGTTTTCTTAGTCAGATGTGAACTATTTAGAAGGGTTACAGTGGGTGACCTCGCTAGAGTAAAAGCATTTATCTTATTGTTATTGAGAATATTTCACATAGTATTCTCAGTAGCATAAATTTTAGTAAAGATTACTTTACTAAGGAATTATGGCAACTGGTATAGAGAGGGCAAAACTCATTGCCAAGTCTTATTCACATCTTTATTTTTGAGAGGGAGAAAAGGAAAGAAGGGAAAGGGGAAAAGGAAGGAGGGAGAAAACAACAAATTTCAACACTTAGCATAAAGGGGAAGCATATAAAATAAGTCATAAAACATCTATGGAGTTGTCTTTTTTTTTTTTTAACGTTTTTTATTTATTTTTGGAACAGAGAGAGACAGAGCATGAATGGGGTAGAGGCAGAGAGAGAGAGAGAGACACAGAATCGGAAGCAGGCTCCAGGCTCTGAGCCATCAGCCCAGAGCCCGACGCGGGGGTCGAACTCACGGACCGCGAGATCATGACCTGAGCTGAAGTCGGACGCTTTAACTGACTGAGCCACCCAGGTGCCCCTGGAGTTGTCTTTAAAATGTCTCTTACTGTGGCACCTGGGTGGCTCAGTCGGTTAAAGCGTCCGACTTCAGCTCAGGTCATGATCTCGCGGTCTGTGGGTTTGAGCCCCGAGTCGGGCTCTGTCCTGATGGCTCAGAGCCTGGAGCCTGCTTCAGATTCTGTGTCTCCCTCTGGCTCTGCCCCTCCCCCACTCTCACTTTGTCTCACTCTGTCTCTCAAAAATAAGTGTAAAAAATAATAATAAATTAAAATGTGTCTTACTGACTTTTTAATGTAAATTTTGAGAGTCTGCATGTAGAAGCAGAGACATAATGTTAGTAAAATACAGGATTCATTTCTTTTCAGTTGTAAAAGGAATAAGTGTCTTATTCCTCCATTTAAGGATTATTTACTTATCAAACCACAGATTCCGATCCCAGAGAACACCAAGCAGAATAAACACACACCCACAAAAATCTATTCCTAGTCATATCTTCAGAAAGTCAAAGAAAAGAGAGAATCTCGAAAGAAGAGAGAGAAAAAAGTGAAACTTACCTATATAGGAACTTGTCTTCAGAAATGATGTAATCAAGAGGGAAATATTTAAAGTGTTGAAAGAGGGGCGCCTGAGTGGCTCAGTTGGTTAAGCGTCTGACTTCCGCTCAGGTCATGATCTCACGGTCCGTGAGTTCGAGCCCCGCGTCGGGCTCTGTGCTGACAGTTCAGAGCATGGAGCCTGCTTCGGATTCTGTGTCTCCTTCTCGCTCTGCCCCTCCCCCGCTCATGCTCTGTCTCTCTCTGTCTCAAAAATAAATAAACATTAAAAAAAATTAAAAAAAAAATAAAGTGTTGAAAGAAAAATCCACCAACCCAGAATCCTGGATACAGTGAAATGATTTTTCAACAGTAAAAAAAAGCAATAAAGACTTTCCTACTCAAACAAAACTTGAGGGAATTTGTTGCTAGGAGATATGCCTTGTAAAAAATGTTGAAAGAAGTTCTTCAGAAGCTCCAAATCATGTGACTCCAGTCATGTTCTAGCAAAGATAACCATTTGGAATGAAGGCTACATGTGTGGTTACTACTTGAATAATTTGCCTCATAGAAGCTCTGGAGTTGAAATCAACTTTCAGAGATGCCCCAAGTTGGCTAGGTCTTTACTGTCCTGCATCAGCTTGTATTGGATGAGAGCTGGCCCAGAAAGGGGTTTGCCCTGGTGTGAGGGGACTTCACGCAGCTGAGGCAGTCCTAGAGGATGCTGACATCCCAAGGCTACCTTCAGACAAGAGGTAGCTCACACTTGCGTTTTATGAGGGATTTCTTACGAGGACCTGGCACAGAAAGAAAATTCCTAAACTTGGTTCCTGGATGAATTTTCTTACTATGTGACTGCAAGCTGAAAATGGATGGCAGCTATAAAACAAACCCACCCAAGAGTGGCTTTGAAAGACAGCGGTAAGAGAACATCGTTCCAATGAATAGAGTTTTGGTTGACCCATCCGGTCATCGACTTTGTAGTAAAAGATAAATAATCTTAATATATTCATATTTTAGACTGGGATTAGAATGAATCGAGAAGCACTTCAGGTGTGCATTTTAAGGAAGTATTCTCAGGATTGTGCATGTGCTTTGTCCCTGATATGGGACTTCATCTTTTCAGAAGACCAACGGCTACTAGCTGGAAAACTGACTATATTAAACCCGTTGAAGGTAAAGCTAAAGTACAAGTTTGGAGGTAATATTTTATGAGAATGAGACTCAAACTCAGGATGCAAGGTGCAATTTGGTACTGTACATGCAGTTTCATCACGTGACTGTGTTCAAAAATGAAAATAAAAAAGAATACGTGGGATTGGAAATGAAGGATTAGAAGCAGGAATGGCCCACTTGAGGGAATTTGTGCGTACATACATGGGCTCTACTAGTTTAGAAACTCCAGTTCCCGAAGAGAGGAACAGAGCTGTCAGTAATCAGGGTCTAATTCATGTGACTAGATGAGCCACTGAGTCCAGCAGACATCCTAGCTGCAGATGAGGGACTCTGTAACGGATACTATCTTTCTTCTTTTACGTTTAGTCCCAGGAAGAGACATCCACCAGAATCTTTTGGAACTGCTCCAAAACAGAAGTGAACAAGTGGGTCAGAGTGACATAATGGAGTGGATGCTGTAATATGCTGTCCAGATTATTTTTCAATGAATATTTATTTGTCCCAACATTTGGGAGTCCTGTTGGCAAACAGCCTTCATGTGTCAACCATTTCATGAATTGACTCTGCTGAAGACAGCTTCCTCAGCTAAGATTCTATTCCTTCTTAAGGCTATCCACCTCCAATGACTGATCAATGTCAAGGTACAAAATCCTGACTATCTTGGTTCAAGTCAAACTATTCCAGATCCAAAGCTCCCCACAGGATCTTCCAAGACTGTAGTTGAGACTAGATCCTTGCTTCACTTCTCCCTCTTTCCAATCCATACATCTTCCCTTACCTTCCTACAGGTGTTAATCTCAAGGGAAGTCTTTAGTAATCATTCTATATATGAAATTCTGTCTCTGAGTCAGCTTATTTTCAAGGTTATGTCTCTTAAAAACATTGTAGTTAATATTGTTATATACTTATGTTGCCATTTTTTAGTGATGTCTACCCATGTATTTACCTTTTTCCTTGCTCTTTATTCTCTCCTGTATTTCCACGTTTCTCTCTGACATTAATTCTCTGTCTTTTTTTTTTAGTCTGGAGAACACCTTTAAGTATCCCTATTAATGAAAGTGTATTGGTATAGATTCTTTTCAGAAATTTTGTTTGTTTGTTTGTTTGAAATGGCTTTGCTACACAGCTTCATTTTGGAAGGATATTCTCACAAGATATACAGTTCTTGAGTAGTGATTTTTTTCTTTTAGCACTTTCAGGATATAAATCCAGTCTTTTGACTTACAACTTTTCATTGAGAAGCCAGCTGTCAGACTAATTGTTGACCTTTTGAATATAACCTGTCCTTTGTCTTAGATTTCAAGCAATTTTACTATGGAAACATTAGATCTTGAATCAACAGCTTATTTTCTTTGATTAGTTTTAGAAAGCTCTGCAATTATCTTGTTGAATATTGCTTCTCTCCAGTTCTCTCTCTCTCCCCTCCTTCTGGGATTCTCAATGCACATATGTCAGACTTTCTATCCCTTTTATCTTCTACCCTTTCTTCACTTGTCTCTCTCTGCTTCATTTTGTGTATTTAGTTTTAAATCTTCCCATTCATCAATTCCTTCCTTCATGTGTCTAATCAACTATCAAACCCATTCATTTAATTCTTAATTATTGTTGTTATTTTGTAATTCTAGAATTCTGGTAGTTCTTTTATATATATATATATATATACGTATATATATATATACATATATACGTATACATATATATATGTATATTTATATATATACATATATATATGTACATGTACATATACATACATATATACATATATACATATATATATATACAAATATATATATTTGTATATATTTATACAAATATATATATATATTTGGTTTTGTTTTAGAATTCCTTATTCTGTCGTTTTATTTTTTGAACATACCAAGTATGTTTATTGTAACATTTGTATCTGACAACTGCATTACTTATGTATGCTATGGGTCTGTTTCTATTACTTATTTCTCCATAAGTTTGCAATCATATTATCTTATCTCCTTTTGTGTCAAATAATTTCTGAATAATTACCAGAAGTTACATATAAAAATTGTGTATTTTATTTGAGACCTATCATAATGTCTTTTCCAGAAAGGAAAAACGTTTGCTTTGTGCAGACAGGTAGAGGCATTAGCAGTCTTTAATTCAATTTCAGAGATTGAGTTTATTACCTAGATCTTAGTCCTTCTGGTGCCTATTTATTTTTGTATATCCTTAATTCCAGAGTTTATCCCTTTAGGATCTCAATTCCAATCCTGGGGAAGTTATTAGGATCTTCACTTATTGGTGGTTCTGGAATCCGATTTGTGTTGCCTTAACCCCAGAAGATTGTTAAAGCTCTGATCTAATCCAGAATGGGCAGATGTCCTTACAGAAGAAGCATCCTCCGACTAGATCTTGACCTCTAAATCTTCATTGCCTTGTCAGCTCTTTGTTAATCTCTTTAGCATATTTAAAAAAAAAATGTTTTATCCAGTTTTTCTAGTTGCTTTCAGTAACAGATTTGGTCTGAATTACCTGGGCTACCATTACCAGATACAAAAGTCCAGTGATGATCATTTCCTAAGTAGACTTTCAAAATTTTTTTAAGATGCACTGTACCCAAAAATTCTATTATGTTCATTCATGTTTACATTAATTTTCATTTGTTTTTATCCATTCAACTCTATTTCCTCCTAAGTTGCCTAGCCCCAACTAATGGCACAGTTAGAAGAATATAGATCATTTCCTGACACACTAGCTGCTACAATTTAATTAGAGGGCAGACATTTCTAACTCAAACCTCCCTCTGACCCTTTTTATAAATAAGAGTGAAAATGTAGAAGGGCATAAAGAACATTTCTGAGTCAGTGGAAATCTTAAAGGAAATAAACCAGTCAAATGATCAATACCCACCCTTAATAATTCGGATCTTAAAGTACTAAGCTCTCAAACCTACATAAAAATGAGACATTGCTTTGTTTAGAAGCTATTCCTATATCATATGCATTATATTTACATAGCTGGTATCTTAGGTTGAGGTTCTCAAAATCAGACACTGAAGAATAATAAAGAATGAAGAATAATGTGAAAGTAATACTCAGAAGTATTCTGAAGAAAACCAATGAAGAATTGGGGAATTGGGAGAGGGAAGGAAGGGAAACCACCTTAAAGCATGGAATTCAGCAAACTCCATGGAAGACAGATGGGTAATTCTAAATTGGTTTTCCAGAGAATTCTTGAGAATGGAAGTCATATGTGAGTCATACCCATAAAAGTGGCACTTTCAAGTGCCAAAGGTACTTGAACATGAGGTAGCTGAATACAGAGGAAGAAGCACAATGGTAGCAGGAACACATATAAGGAAGGAGGTCAGGACACATTCCAAACAAACATTCTCTATTACACCACCATGTGATTTGATAAAGACCTTTAAGTGCCATTGAATCGAGTGCCTTTGAAAACAAAATCTAGTTAAGGTATCAGATGAATACTACAAATTACTGTTTTCCGAATTTTAACTTGAAGACTGCCATTGCTTCGTCCTTTTGGGCATTTCTCTCTCTCTGTCTCTCTTTGGGAACACCATCTAATTTATTTATCTACAAATAATCTACATTGGTTTTCTGGATTAGTTTTTAATGACACATTAACAACTAAAAATTATGCTGTCTTCTGAGCAAAAAAGTTAATGTGACACTGTGGTAGCAATGATACTCTATGAGTCCTATACTTATGTAATTTTCAAGGTAAGACCAAAGTTGGAGCACTTACACAGATGTCTGTAAGTAAACTCAAAGGCCACTGGAGTAATGTTTATTACATTGTTCCCATCCAATAAAAAAAAAAATTAAACCTGGATTTTGGATTGCAACATCAATTTAATCAATCTATTAATAGGAACTTACCATGTTCACGTAACATTGTTAAGAACTGTAGATTAATAAAGAGCTTTAAGTTTTTGTTGATGGATGCTTAGCTGCATGAGTATTGAAAAACAATAAAAATCAAATAACTTTATCCTCTAAAATTCCAACCCAAGTCTAAAATTAAATGTGGTAACTAAATAAATGTATTGGCTTTAATCCTGATAAGACTAGCCTGGAGAATTTGTTTCAGATGTGGGGAGACAATCTGCCATTTGATGCTCCTGTCCCCACCCTATCCCCCACCCCCTCTAGAATTTAAGATAATTCACCTGAGAGAGAATTTGTGTCTGCAGAACAGATAACTCTGATCCAGAATTCCCGTCTCATACGCAATGGCCCTAAACAACTGGACAGAGTGAAATATCCTCCAGATCCGTCTCTGGAAGTCATGCCTGGAGCAGAGAAATACCCTGCTGACAGGAATGGACAGGCTAGGGCTAAGCCTACTAGGCTCATTTCTTCTCCCAATCCCATGAATCAGGTCAGCTACTTCTCTTCTTTGGCAGAGGTGGGCAGGTAGAGGGATGAGATTTAAGAGAATCCATGAATATTCATTTTCCATTTCTAATTGATGGTCTTCCCTGTTTTACAGGCCAAGATAGGAGAGTAGAGAATAGTACTCCCTTCATTAAGTGTTATCACTGCACCAGCTGCCTCCTACAAGCTTGGGATCTCCTGAGAGGAAAGGTCCTTACACAGTCTCCAGGAAGAGCATTTCCAAAGACAATAGCCCCAAGACGAATCTCCTCAGGGACAGAGGTCTTGTCTTACATAGCTTTCAGTCACTAGTAGTGCTTTGGGCAAAGAGGAAGCTCAATAGGCAATTGTGAATTTTGTTTTATTTTACTTTGCTCAGTATTGCTCAAGGCCATGAGCTTAAATTTAAATCACTACAGACTTAATTACAGTGGAAAAGAAGGGAGTCAGCAAACCACTTTAGTTTCCAGTTTTAAAATAAATGGCAGTGCAGTCAAGGTGCTAAGAGAAATCCATTGGTAGCACAATGGAGTTAAGCAACTAGCAAATTTAGGGGATCAATTGATATCCATCTGAAAATGCAAGACAGCGATTTCTTTTGGTGGCATAACATGTAGATAAAATTCTAAATGAAAGCTCTACTGGAGCTATTGGTAATCAAAACACCTGGAAAATTAATTTCAAAATACCATATATTATTTTGAGGGTTAAATCACATGTCTCACACACTTGCACATGCATACACATACACATTCTCAGAATAAAGCCTATGTACACATTTCTATACTTTGTGACTATTCATCAATCTCACCAAGACTATTTTAGCTTACCAAACATTAGGACTAATTTTAAGAGTACATTTGTAAAATTACATGAAGAGAGATCTAGTGATGTGTTTTTATGTGTGTTTCATTTCAAATACTACTGCTGAGATAAAACATCCATCCATGCACATATGAATGAAGTTTACTCTGTTTTTGAAAATGCACAAACACGAAATAAACTGTAATACTTATTTTTTTTCGGCCAACAATGGTCAAATTGTTTGTTTTGGGTCATATTTTTCTGCTCTCTAAGCTGATATTTACAGCTTCCCAGAATCCTCAATTTCAACTTCTGATTTTAGTGATAGGGTGATGGATAGACTTCATGTTAAGCTACAGTACATTTATGTGCTTTAGTGTTTGTTTTGTCTTTTTAACTCTAAAATTATTGGCTAACAAAGTAATCCATAGTAAAAAAAACAATAGCAACAATATTTGTAAAAACCACATACACTTTTAGACACTGACATTAGAATACCATTAAAAAAATGTCTGACGCAAGGCTAAAAAACAGTCCCCTAGAAATACCTTCCACCCTGTCCATATTACATTTGTTGAGTGATAGTTCCAGTGAAACAGAGACTCATTTATTTTTGGCTATGTCCTGGAAAACAGGCGCTATCAAAGACACTTACATATTTTTTTTCTCAGAAAAGAGAAAATCACACATTTCTCAGATTAGACATGGTTTTAACTTACGAATATCAGCTTTATGGGTGTGAGCAAGATAATAGGGGACTATAGTTTATAGAAAGGGCTACACAACAGAAAACCACCTAAGATAAAATGAGTATTTAATGTGTCGATTTTTTTTTTTAAATTAACCTCACTGCCATTATGCTGCTGAAGGATCAAAATCACCACTCTGCTTCTAAGTTAGTAGTACCAACTGTGTGGCACAGAGCTGTGGGCACGTGGTCTTGAAGCAAGCCCTTCTGCCATCTTCCAGCAAGCCTCAGGTGAATGGGACATCTCCACCAACTGCGTTTCCTTTCATCAGATCTGGCTATATTTATCTCTTCCTCTTTCTCCCACTTTCATTGGAAACTACTCTTTTCTTTACCTCCCTTTTATGCGTCCTATAGACGCATTTTATTTTCCATTTTATTTATATTTTATATAATATAAATAAAAAATATTCCATTTTTTATATCAAAATATTCCATTTTATTTATATCAAAACAAATATTTTATAAAAAATAACAAAAATCTTGGAAGATAGTCTACAAAATTGAAAAGGTAGTTCATTTGAAAATAATAGATGCTTAATACAAGTAACATCTTAAGACTTGAAGTTTATGCTTTCCTTTTATTATATTATTAAAAGGGATGTCCATCAAGGAGCAGAATTAAATCATAATGCGCAGACAGAAAGGAAACATTTCTAATAGTTGTTAAACACAATGTCTATTACCAAACCAAACGGCATTTTATCATAAAAATTTGTGCTTTATTGTAAACAATATAGCAGCAACAACATTTACAATGAAAAAAAAATGAGGAAATTATCATCAAAGATAATAAATAAGAGAACGTTATTGGACATTGTTATTGGTTGAATTGTATCCCCACCACCCAAAATTCACATGTTCAAGTCTTATCCCTCTAGTACTTCAGAGTCTGACTGTCTTCAGAGACAGGGCCTTTAAAAAGGTCATTGAATTCAAATGGAGTTTTTGGGTGAGTCTTAATCCAATATGTCTGGTGTCTTTATAAAAGGAGGAGATTGGAACACCGACAACACCAACAGGGACAATCATGTGAGGACACAGAGAGAACATGGCCACCTGCAAGATGAAGGGAGAGGTCTCAGAAGAAACCAAACTTGCTGACACCCTGATCTTAGATTTTTTAGCTTCTAGAATTATGAGAAAATAAATTTCTGTTGTTTAAGCCCCCTCGTCTGCGGTCTGCTATGGAAGCCCTAACAAACTACTATAGAGGGCCATGGTGTGAATATACCTGTCAGGGGAAGATAAAAATTGGAAAGGACAGAGAACTAGTTCCATGTTTTCTTAGAGGCATTCAAGTGCTGGATAAGATAAACTCTGCTCTTTAAAACCCAAAATGTCATTCAAAGTTCCCATTGAAAAGGTAAATTAATATTATTGTTTTTAAATATAATTTATTGTCAAATTGGCTTCCATACAACACCCAGTGCTCATCCCAACAAGTGCCCTCCTCAGTGCCCATCACCCATTTTCCCTCTCCCCACCTCCCCCCGCCCCCGCCCCATCCACCCTCAGTTTGTTCTCTGTATTTAAGAGTTTCTTGTGGTTTGCCTCCCTCCCTCCCTCTCTGTAACTATTTTTTCCCCTTCCCTTCCCCCATGGTCTTCTGTTAAATTTCTCAAGTTCCACACATGAGTGAAAACATATGATATCTGTCCTTCTCTGACTGACTTATTTCACTCAGCATAATACCTTCCAGTTCCATCCATGTTGTTGCAAATGGCATGATTTTATTCTTTCTCATTGCCAAGTAGTATTCCATTGTATATATAAGCCACATCATCTTAATCCATTCATCAGTTGATGGACATTTAGGCTCTTTCCACAATTTGGCTCTTGTGGAAAGTGCTGCTATAAACGTCGGGGTACATGTGCCCCTATGCATTAACACTCCTGTATCTCTTGGGTAAAATCCTAGTAGTGCTGTTACTGGGTTGTAGGGTAGTTCTATTTTTAATTTTTTGAGGAAACTCCACACTTTTCCAGAGCAGCTACATGTTTGCATTCCAACCAACAGTGCAAGAGGGTTCCCATTTCTCCACCCGAAAAACAAATGAATTAACACTGTTTATTTTTCTGCCCATAATTTTTATTCACTTTAGAAAATAGCCTTTTTAGTAGTCTAGTATTTGCATTTGATTATCCAAAAATGATTTTTTTCTTAATTTTTTAATGTTTGTTTATTTTTGAGGGGGAGGGTGGAGCAGAGAGAGAGGGAGACACAGGATCTGAAGCGGGCTCCAGACTCTGAGCTGTCAGCACAGAGCCCGACGTGGGGTTGGAACCCACCAGCAGTGAGATCGTGACCCGAGCCGAAGTCGGACACTCAACTGACTGAGCCACCCAGGCACCCCTATCCAAAAATGATTTAAAGAGTGTTAACGTAAGGAAAAAAGATCACTCACTAAAGAGGAGTCAAATAAATAAATACATAAGAAGGGGGGAAGTGTGATGGAGGATGAGAAAAGTGTGTAGTGAGTAGACTAAGTCAGCTCCTGAGTTTCTGGTGAAAAGGTTTAGATTCATAAAGAAGTGTAGCGAGGGCCGTGTGAGTCACAGAAGTCCCATGGTTGCTCAGGGAGTGACCATATGATTCAGAGGCTATGTGTTGCTGATGAGCACTTTCTCACTTGGATTTGTAATCCAAAAAGGACCTGCCAGTTGACATTTTTGAGTTAGGGAAATACCAGAGGTTGCTCTTTGAACTGTGTTTTGAAATCATTCCTTAAATTTGAGTTTGCTTTCTATTTTTCTATGTAAGGTACAAGCTCCACCTTAAAGAAATAACTAAATAAATAAATAGCAGTAATCTCTACCATTAGAATGTTGACCAAAATTCTACTACAGAACAGCACAGAAATGGGATTAGGGGCTCTCTCAATAATAAAATAGTGAACATATAGTACACTCTAAGAGTGATCTGCATGCCCCGTTGAAATTTTGTTCCAACTGACCTGATAGTAAATATGCTTTTTTGATCACTTAAAGCAGGGAGTTAAATACATATATAAAGGCAGAATTAAGTCCTTCTATGATCAATTTATTTTTTTTGGTAAATTCAATTATAATTACCTTCCTAAATGTTGTTATTTATAAGTATTTAAATTTTTTTTAACTTTTATTTATTTTGAGAGAGAGAGAGAGAGAAAGAGAGACACACAGAGAGAAAGACAGAATGTGAGCAGGGGAGGGGCAGAGAGAGAAGGAGACACAGAATCCGAAGCAGGCTCCAGGCTCTGAGCAGTCAGCACAGAGCCCTATGTGGGGCTCAAACTCACAGACTGTGAGATCGTGGCCTGAGCTGAATTCAGACACTTAACTGAGCCACGCAGGCGCCCCTTGTTAGTTATCATTAAGCTTCTAATAATCATAAGACTTTGCCACTCAGTATGGTGGTATTACTTTTCTCTCAAAATACAGTGATACGTTTTTATTTTATCAAGAAAATGGAATTTGATTTCTTGAGAGACTGGGTACTATTTTGGAAGCTGCATTCAAATTAAAATTCCCTTGAACCTAAAGGCTGAGTCACTCTTGGCAAAACGTTATTGAACTTTACTGGGCAACAATACACTGAGTGAGATGACAGAAAATGCAGAAGAATGCATGTATTACCTCTAATTGGAAGTTTCTGAAATTGCTGTCGCCTAACTTCTACCTTAATTTTGAAATTACTCCACCACCCAAGCCTCTGTCATTCTACCCACGGCCGTGTCTGTATTCTTGCTGGAATAAATCTAATGTATCAGGCAAATCATCGTCCTTTAGGTGAAGCTAATCTAAGTGCAGGTAGCACCTGCACATGTATGAGAGCTTATCCACAAGTAGCAGTTAGGGCACATTCCTCCCTCCAGGGTGCTCAATATAGCCATACTGGTATTGTCCAATTGCAGATGAACCCTTTCAGGCCTTTAATTTCCTGCCCGAACAACCACACATTTATTGAATGTTTTTGTGACCTTTTTAAAGCTTGTGAGTCATTAAAAAAATGTGTTTCATGTTGAATTCTCTGTTTTTTCTTGTGCACTATTCTTCTAAAAATGTCTGTGTTCTTGCTCTTAATTTTGTATTTCTTAAAATAAAATCCACAGAGGCATTCGACATAAGTCTACCTTCCAGAGTACTACTTTATTAAAATGTACTCTCTGTTCTTACAACGTAAAATTTCCCCAAGAAACAAACGAATGAATGAAGTGAGGCTAAAACCTTAGTTACCTCAAGAGACACCAGAATGCCAGGACATTTTATTTTCTTTTAAAGTTTATGTTATTGATTTTGAGAAAAAGAAAGAGAGAGAGAGGGAAAGAGAGGGAGAGAGCACATATAAGCAGGGGAGGGGCAGAAAGAGACAGAGACAGAATCCCAAACAGGCTCTCCACTAACAGCATGGGGCTTGATCTCACAAACCGTGAGATCATGACCTGAGACAAAATCAAGAGTCTAATGTTTAACCGACTGAGCCACCTAGGTGCTCCAAGAATGCCATGACATGCCAAGTCACTGTTGCTGTTGGCCTTTCTGCTCGACACCTGATGGCAAGAATTGATGGCCTCCACATATGTGTGACAAGTGCCCAGTGGGTAAATTTTCCAGAGGCATTATGGCAGTTCTGTCTCTTAGGAAGCAGATATTTGATTACTCTGAGGAAATTCCTGTGTCCTCATGGAGAACAAGCAATGTGGCTGAAGTAGGGGGTAAACATCTTCTGTAGTTGCCTGTCCTGAAAAATCAACTGTTTCAAAAAAAAGTGGGTCGTTTTTAGTCTTTTGTTGTGTTACTTAAAAAAAATTGTTTTCACGTTTATTTTTGAGAGATGGAGAGAGACAGAGTGTGAACGTGGGATGGGCAGAGAGGGAGACAGCGAATCCGAAGCAGGCTGTCAGCAAAGAGCCCCATGTGGGACTTGAATTCATGACCTGAGTTGTGAGATCGTGACCTGAGCCGAAGTCGAAAGCTTACCCGACTGAGCCACCCAGGCACCCCCTTTGTTGTGCTACTAAAAAGTTCTTTCAAATTTCCTCCTAAAATTCTTTGGCTATTCAGTAAAGCCTTGAAACTGTAGAAATTTACAAGGATTCCAGATGACAGGCATCCCTCTGGTTCCTCCCTTACTTGACACATTTAAGTTAAATGCTCCTGTGGATAGGTCAGATGCTACAGTCCTTCCCTTTTAGAGAGGAACTTTGAAAGGGCAAAAGATCTGAATTTCACTAGCTGAAAATTCTGACTCAGCCTTAACTGTAGAGCAGAAATATCCTCTGAATCCATGTAAATATAGTGACTTTGTGTTCTTGACAGGGCCTAAACCTCATTGCTATGGTATTAACTGGGATACTACAGCAACCCTAAACAAGTAACTATAACTCTTTCTGAAAACAGCTGCCATGGAGCTGTAGAATATTTTCCTTAGACTTCAAAGCCGTGACATTTCAAGGAAAACCCAGCATTCTTGGCACAGTGGAGCTTACTCAACTAAAATGTCTTACACAAACTATTTGCACACATGAAAACTTCTATAAATGTGAAGGAATGTATTATTGTAAATGACTCATACTTTCAAAAATGATATAATTTTATATGATTTATATATCGCATGCCAAATGTATATATTACCATGCCATTATGGTAAGTATAAAGGGCCAGTACCTTATGCAAAATATTTAAAATTTTATTATATAATACTAATTGGTCATAATCATATCTGCTGGGTCACTCAGCCAAAAGTATACAGGAAAGAATACCAGGGTTGGGATCAGGATCCCTGGAATATGGTGCTGGCTCTGATTTAACAACTATGTCATTTTGAGATGATCCAACTGTAAAGCTGCTCTTTAGGATGGGGTGGGTTTCCACTGTAGATGCCAGTGATACGATTCAAAAATTCTCCTCATTCAGTCGCTTGGGAAGAAGGGAAGCTTGCTGACCAACTGTACTGGAGTTACACACAAAGCTCTGAATAACATTCAGCGAATGTTTATTGGAGAGGTAATTGAGAAAAAATTCAGTGTTTAACATTCACAGAAATATGAAAGATGATATTGTATTCCTATGATAGTTATTAAAAGTCCATAAAATTCCATGAGATCAGGAGTTTTTAGAATTAAAAAAATGTGATGATTGGCCTAAAAGTTTCAAAGGTCTGGAAAATAAAGCTGAGAAGACAGTTCTGACAAACAGATAAAGAGAAAGAAAAATGGTTAAAAATTTAAAAGACATAAAGGATCAATACAGGAGGGGCAAAATCCAACAAATTGGAAATTCAGGGGAAAAAAGAGATAATGGAAGGGAATAGCACATCAAAATAAAAAAGAAATAGGTGAATAGTTACCAAAATCGGAGAAAGATAGAGTATTTAGATTCATTCTACTAAGTATCAACAGAATAAATGAAGACAGATCCCTCATCTAGATGCATTCTCACAAAACTCCATAAAATATAAGGAGAAGATTCTTGAACATTCTAGTCAGGGAAAGAAAAAGTAGACCATCTACTAAGAAATAAGTAACAGGGAGTGAGTCAACATGGGACTGAAGTTCCCTCCTCCCTCAAACACAGCAGGATTGAGGCCAGAAAACTTGGAATTCCAGGAATCTGGGATACAGAGTGACAGAAATGTCCCCAGGGGCCCACAGAGACAATCTGGTGGGCCACAGGTGCATGACTGCAAATTGGAAGAGGTAAAACGGGTGGCATAGGCACTGAAGGGAAGGATCCCCTTCTGTGGAGAGAAAAAGAAAGAGAAAGAGAGGCTGTGGAAATGTAGGATTGTATTTGGACAAGAGAAAAACCATGGACCAGGGAACAGAAAAAACGGAGGAAGAACCAATATCTAACATGATCCAGGATTTCGGGGCTTTCTTCAGACTGGGGCCGGCTGCCCTGTACATTTGCCTGGTGGCAGGGGTCCGGGGGAGTGGGAGCCAGCCCTGGGCTTAGTAGCTAGCTCAGAGGCGCAGTCTGTGAGAGGAGTCCCCTCCCTTGAGTGCTGTGGGAAGAAGGTATATAGCAGCTCCAAGGACAAAAGACCCTTGAGGCCCCCAACAGCCAGAGGCCCTTTGTCAGCTGGGCAGAGTGGCACTACCCTGGAACTGGGGCCCGCTGAGCGGGATCCTTTAAGACATTGGGGTTTGAATCCCAACAAAGCTCCTGGGAGGCACCAGAGACTCTGGAGCAGGACAAACCACCAGCTGGCACCTGAGGAGCACTGTGAGGACAGCCTAAACAGAGTGGTCTGGGATACCCGGTCCAGGGAGGAAAGACTGGGTGTTGCAATTTTTCTCCCCATCACCAACAAGGTGGGGCTTCAGGCAATGGACAGCAGGACCACAGTGAGGCAGGACCTGCCTACACCTAACCATGCCCCTCTGCACCTGGTAGCTGTGTCTCCACTGGAGCAAGATTGACACTGACAGAACCATATGAACCCTCATCTAGACCAGCACAGCCACTGGTTCCAAGGCACCATCAGATATTGGTCCAGCAATTTTGCATTTTCTGATTTAATTCTTGGTCAATTCTTATATATATATATATATATATATATATATATATATATATATATACATACATACACACACACACACACACACACACACATACATATATATAATATATAACATATAACATTATATACATAATGTATATAATTTATATATATTACTTTATATAAGTATATATACTTATAAGTATATAAGTATACATGAAATTATATATATATATATATATATATATAATTTTTTATTCCTTATCTTCCTCTTATTTCTTCTCTTCTCTATTATGGTTGTTAGTTTGTTTAAGCAGAGATTTTAATATCTTCTTTTTACACCACGTATGTATCTCCTTCTGTATTTTCCTCTTTCTCTCTCTCTCTCTCTGGATTAAGCCATATAGTTTCTCTGATTCTCTGCTTGGTGATTTTTTTTTCTTTTCTTTTTCCCTGCCCCTATCATTTCTCTCTTTGTTTGCGATAAGGCTACTTCCACCATCCCCCCCTTTTAAAATTTTTCCCAGGGTTACTCCAATGAGCAAATCAAAGCACAGCTGGTGAAAGGTTCAGACCACAACTACGAGTAGGGGGATAAAGCAATCAGAGTCACAACAACAGAGAGCACCCAACAGACACCTGAAACACCTCTTGAAGGGCTAGGCCCTGGGCAGTGTATGACCCCTTTTTAATATAGTAGTGTTTGCAGGTGCAAGGCACATATCAAGCCTTTAAAACACATAAGGGACAGAAAACTAGCCAAAATGATGAAACAGAAGAATTCTCCTCAAAAAAAATTCCAGGAAGAAGTGACAGCTAAATAATTACTCAAAACAGATATAAGCAATATAACTGAACAAGAATTTAGAATAACAGTCATAAGATTAGTAGCAGAGCTTGAAAAAAGCATAGAAGACAGCAGAGACACTATTGCTACAGAGATCACAGAACTAAGAAATAGTCACAATGCATTAAGAAATGTTGTAAATGAGGTGCAAAATAAACTAGATGCAGTGACAGAAAGGATGGAGGAAACAGAAGGGAGAATTAGTGAAATAGACAATAAAATTATGGAAAATGATGAAGGTGAGAAAAAGACATAAGAAAATACTAGATCATGAGGGGAGAATTAGAGAACTAAGTGATTCAATGAAACATAATAATATCTGTATCAGAGGAGTTCCAGTAGAAGAAGAAGAGAAAGAGAAAGGGGCAGAAGGTTTACTTGAAGAAATTGTAGCTGAGAACTTCCCTCATCCGGGGAAGGAAGCAGACATCCAAATCCAGGAGACAAAGAGAACTCCCTTCAGATTTAACAAGATGAGGTCTTCTCCATGTATATCACAGTGACACTGGGAAAATACAAAGATGAAGAGAGAATTTTGAAAGCAGGTAGGGACAAATGGGCCTTAACTGACAAGGGTAGACACATAAGGATAGTAGCATACCTGTCCACTGAAACTTGGCAGGCTACAAGGGAGTGGTAGGAAATATTCAATGTGCTGAATAGGAAAAATATGCAGCCAAGAATCCTTTATCCAGAAAGTCTGTCATTCAGAATAGAAGGAGAAATAAAGGCTTTCCCAGATAAACAAAAACTGAAGGAGTTCATGACCACTAAACCAGTCATGCAAGAGATCCCCCTTCAAGGGGGACTCTGTGAGTGGAATGCTGCAAAGACTACAAAGGAGCAGAGACATCATCACAAGCATGAAACCTACAGATAACACATTGACTCCAAACCCATATCTTTCAATAATAACACTGAATGTAAATGGACTAAAAGCTCTAATCAAAAGACATAGGGTATCAGAATGGATAAAAAAACAAGACCTATCTGTTTGTTGTTTACAAGAGACCCATTTTAGACCTAAGGACACCTTCAGATTGAAAGTGAGGGGATAGAGAACCATCAAAAATGCTACTGGAAGTCAAAAGAAAGCAGAGTAGCCATACTTATATCAGACAAACTACATTTTAAACTAATGGCTATACCAAGAGATGAAGAAGGACATTATATGATAATTATGGTGTCTATCCATCAAGAAGAGCTAACAATTATAAATGTTTATGCACCGAATTCTAGAGCACCCAAATATATAAAACAATTAATCACAAACATAAGCGATCTTATTGGTAAGAATATGATAACTGCAGGGGACTCTAATACTCCACTTATAGCAATGGACAGATCATCTAAGCAAAAAATCAATAAAGAAAAAATGGCCCTGAATGATACATGGGACCAGATGGACATGACAGATATATTCAGAACTTTTCATCCTGAAGTAGCAGAATACACATTTTTCTTGCATGCACATGGAACATTCTCCAAGATAGATCACATACTGGGTCACAAAATAGACCCTAATAAATATAAAAAAATTAAGTTCATACCATGCATATTTTCAGATAACAATGCTATGAAACTTAAAATCGACCACAGGAAAAAGTGGAAAACCTCCAAATGCACGGAGGTTAAAGAACATCCTACTAAAGAATGATGGATCAGCCAGGCAATTAAAGAAGAAGTTTAAAAATATATGGAAACAAATGAAAATGAAAACATGACAGGCCTAACTCTATGGGATGCAGCAAAGGCAGTCCTAAGAGGAAAATACATTGCAGTCCAGGTCTATCTCAAGAAACAAGAAAAATCCCAAATATAAAATCTAACAGCACACCTAAACGAACTAGAAGCAGAACTGCAAAGAAACCCCAAGACCAGCAGAAGAAGAGAAATAATAAAGATCGGAGCAGAAATAACAAGATAGATTTTTAAAAAAGCGAGTAGAACAGAACAATGAAACTAAGAGCTGGTTTTTTGAAAAAATAAACAAAATTGATAAACCCCTAGCCAGACTTCTTGAAAAGTAAAGAGACAGGACCCAAATAGGTAAAATCAAGAATGAAAATGGACTTATCACAACCAATCCCTCATAAATACAACCAATTATCAGAGAATACTATGAAAAATTATATGCCAACAAACTAGACAACCTGGAAGAAATGGACAAATTCCTAGACACCCACACATGACTAAAACTCAAATGGGAAGAAATAGAAAATTTGAACAGACCCATAACTAGTGAAGAAATTGAATCAGTTATCAAAAATCTTCCAACAAATAAAGAGTCCTGGGCCAGATGGATTTCCAGGGGACTTCTACCAGACATTTGAAGCAGAGTTAATACCTATCCTTCTCAAGCTGTTCCAAAAAATAGAAATGGAAAGAAAGCTTCCAGACTCATTCTATGAAGCTGGCATTACCTTGATTCCCAAACCAGACAGAGACCCCACTAAAAAGGAGAATTACAGGCCAATATCCCTGATAAACATGGATGCAAAAATTCTCAACAAGATACTAGCAAATCAAATTCAATAGCATATAAAAGAATCATTCACCATGATCAAGGGGATTCATCCTAGGCTGCAGATCTGGTTCAATATTTGCAAATCAATCAATATGATACATCACATTAATAAAAAAAAGGGATAAGAACCATATGATCCTGTCAATAGATGCAGAAAAAGCATTTGACAAAATACAGCATTGTTTCTTAACAAAAGCCCTCAAGAAAGTTGGGATAGAAGGAATATACCTAATCATCATAAAAGCCATATATGAAAAGCTCTTGGCTAATATCATCCTCAATGGGGAAAAACTGAGAGCTTTCCCCCTGAGATCAGGAACATGACAGGGATGTCCACTTTCACCACAGTTGTTTAACATAGTGTTGGCGGTCCTAGCAACAATAATCAAACAATAAAATGAAATAAAAGATATCCAAATTGGCAAAGAAGAAGTCAAACTTCCACTTTTCACAGACAACATGATACTCTACATGGACAACCCAAAAGACTTCACCAAAAGCCTGCTAGAACTGATGAATGAATTCAGCAAAATCGCAGGGTACACAAGCAATGTACAGAAATCAGTTGCATTTCTATACACCAATAATGGAGCAACAGAAAGAGAAATCAAGAAATTGATCCCATTTACAATTGCACCAAGAACCATAAAATACTTAGGAATAAATCTAACCAAAGATGTAAAAGATCTGTATGCTGAAAATTATTAAAAACTTATGAAGGAAATTGAAGAAGACACAAAGAAATGGAAAAACATTCCATCTCATGGATTGGAAGAACAAATACTGTTAAAATGTCAATACTCCTCAAAGCAATCTACACATTCAACGCAATCCTAATCAAAATCACACCGACATTCTTCTCAGAGCTAAACAAATAATCCTAAAATTTGTGTCGAACTACAAAAGACCCTGAATAGCCAAAGTAATATTGAGAAAGAAAACCAGAGCAGGAGGCATCACAATCCCAGACTTTAGCCTCTACTACAAAGCTGTAATCATCAAGAATAGACACATAGACCAATGGAATAGAATAGAGAACCCAGAATTAGACCCACAAATGTATGACCAATTAATCTTTGACAAAGCAGGGAAGAGCATCAAATGGAAAAAAGACAGTCTCTTTAACAAATGGTGCTGGGAAAACTAGACAACAACACACAGAAGAATGAAACTAGACCACTTTCTTACACCAAACACAAAAATAAACTAAAAATGGATGAAGGACCTAAATGTGAGACAGGAAACCATCAAAACCCTAGAGGAGAAAGCAAGGAATAACCTCTTTGACTTCAACCGCAGCAATTTCTTGCTGGACCCATCCCCAAAAACAAGGGAATTAAAAGCAAAAATGAATTATTAGGACCTCGCCAAGATAAAAAGCTTCTGTACTGCAAAGGAAACAACAACATTAAAAGGCAACCTACAGAATGGGAAAAGATGTTTGCAAATGATATATTAGATAAAGGATTAGTATAGAAAACTCATGAAGGAAACTGAAGAAGATACAAAGATATGGAAAAACATTCTGTGCTCATGGATTGGAAGAATAAATATTGTTTAAATGTCAATTCTACCAAAGCAATCTACACCTTCAATTCAATCTCAGTCAAAATTGCACCGGCATTCTTCTCAAAGCAAGACCAAACAATCCTACAATTTGTATGGAATCACAAAAGACTCTGAATAGCCAAAGTAATGTTGATAAAGAAAACCAAAGTGGGAGGCATCACACTTCCAGCTGTAATCATTACCAGCTACATCATTACAGCTGTAATCATTACAGCTACAAAGCTGTAATCATTACCAGCTGTAATCAAGACAGTATGGTATTGGCACAAAAACAGACACATAGACCAATGAAATAGAAAAGAGTCCCCAGAATTAGACCCACAAATGTATGGCCAACTAATCTTTGACAAAGCAGGAGGGAGTATCCAATGGAAAAATGACAGTCTCTTTAGCAAATGGTGCTGGGAGAACTGGACAGCACCATTTGCTGCATTTGCTTCACGTGAAGAAGAATGAAACTGGGCCACTTTCTTATACCATACACAAAAATAAACTCAAAATAGATGAAAGACCTAAATGTGAGACAGAAAACCATCAAAACCCTAGAGGAGAAAACAGGCAGCGATTCTCTGATCCAGCCATAGCAAGTTCTTACTTGACATGTCTCTGAAGGCAAGGGGAAAAAAACCAAAATTGAACTATTGGGAACCCATCAAGATAAAAAGCTTCTGCACTGCAAAGGAAACAATCAACAAAACTAAAAGTCAACCAACAGAATGGGAGAAGATATTTGCAAATGACATACTGGATAAAGGCTTAGTAGCCAACCAAAGAACTACCAAACTCAACACCTGAAAAACAAATTATCCAGTGAAGAAATAGGCAGAAGACATGAATAGACATTTTTCCAAAGAAGACATCCAGATGGCCAGTGGACACATGAAAAGATGCTCAACATCACTAATCATCAGGGAAACACAAATCAAAAGCACACTGAGATACCACCTTACACTGGTCAGAGTGGCTAATACTAACAACTCAGGAAACAATAGATGTTGGCGAGGATGTGGAGAAATGGGAACCCTCTTGTGCTGTTGTTGGGATTGCAAACTGGTGTAGCCTCTCTGGAAAAGTGTGGAGGTTCCTCACAAAATTAAAAATAAAATTACCCTATGACCCAGCAATAGCAATACTAGGAATTCATTCAAAGGATACAGGAGTGCTGATTCATAGGGGCACATGCACCCCAATGTTTATAGCAGTGCTTTCAACAATAGTCAAATTATAGATAGATTCCAAATGTCCATCAACTGATGAATGGATAAAGAAGATGTGGTTTATATATACAATGGAATACTAGTTGGCAATGAGAAAGAATGAAATCCTGACATTTGCAACAATGTGGATGGAACTGGAGGGTATTATGCTGAGTGAAAAAAGTCTCTTAGAGAAAGACAGATATCATATTTTCACTCATATGTGGAACTTGAGAAACTTAACAGAAGACCATGATGTAAGGGAAGGGGAAAAATACTTTCAAACAGAGAGGGAGGTAAACCATATGAGACTCTTAAATACAGAGAACAAACTGAGGGCTGATAAGCACTGGAGAGAGGGGCAAGGAAGAGGGGATACCGGGTGATGGGCATTGAGGAGGGCACTTTTTGGGGTGAGCACTAGGTGTTGTATGTGAGTGATGAATCATGGGAATCTATCCCCAAAGCCAAGAGCACATTGTATATACTGTATGTTAGCTACCTTGACAATAAATTATAACAAAAAAAGAAAGAAAGAAAGAAGAAAGAAAGAAACAACCAGAAGACCATTGAACTTCTTATTAACAATGCTTTAATGGTAGAATACAATAAAACCATGTTTTAAAGATCAAAGAGAAATTATTTTGAATCTTTAATTATATACCCAGCTAAACTATAATCCAGAGCAAAGGCCAGATAAAAACATTTTCAAACACACAAGCACTCAGCGAGTTTACTTGATATGCACTGTTTCTGAAATTGTTACTGTCATATCCAGACAAAAATATAGGCTCTAAGAAAGAGAAGAGTAAACTCAAAAGTTCACTGAAAGGAATTCTTAGGATGATAGTTGGTCAGTAGGTCTAGAACAGCTGGTATATATTTAAACATGATTTTCTAACCTTTTAATGCAGATCAATTTAGCTTTTAACCTCTGTTCAATTTAAGCATCAGGTCTATATTTCATATCTAAAAGTATAAATAAAAATAAATCTACTTTAGGCCTCTATTCATAACTGTTTAAAGAATGGCAATTTTAATTTACTTTAAATACATAGTCCAGATGAAATTTTTAGGCATTAAATTCTGCTGGTATGTATACAGAGGTAACTCAGATATTCTGAATGTGATATTATGTCCCAATTAAGCAATGTACTCAACTCAACTGTCATCCGCACACTGAAACCCAGAACAAATTGATAAATGGGTTTTTAGTTATTGTAAGTGCTGCAATTAAGAAGTATGAATAATGGGGGCACCTGGGTGGCTCAGTTAAGCATCCAACTTCAGCTCAGGTCATGATCTCACAGTGCATGGGTTCGAGCCCCGTGTCGGGTTCTGTGCTGACAGATCAGAGCCTGGAGCCTGCTTCAGATTCTGTGTCTCCCTCTCTCTCTGCCCCTCCCCCTCTCACACTCTGACTGTCTCTCTCTCTCTCAAAATAAATATACATTTCAAAGAAAAAAAAAAGAAGTATGAATACTGGTTGACTAAGCACTCCACCTTCATGAGGAAGTAAGTAAACAAATGTGCCAAAATTAATCTAATGAATTTTTATTGTAGTATTCAGTGTACCCATTCAAGAAATACTTGAGGCATTTATCATTTAGAAAAAGTAAAACAAAGAAAGAGAACAGCCTAAATACATAAAAGTAAGTTATGGTATAAAGAAAATTATATTCATACATTTTGTCATTAAGGTTGATGATGGCATAGAAATATATTTGTTAAAAATGAGACGTCTCCTAATACACATTTAATGGAGAAAAGCAAGTTACAAGATGTTATATGGTCTCTTTTATATAGATAGATAACAAAAAGATTGGTTGATAAACAAAGTATCTCCTTCCGGGTTAGCCACAGTTTTTCTATCCTTCTGGATTTGTCCTTCTCTTGAGACCATCTCTTCCAGGGCATCAGGATCTAATTTCTTGTCCTCTAACCCCTCTTGAGGGTGCCTTTCCTCTAGCACATCTTGGATAAAGACAGTTACCACATAATTATGCCCATATCACTCTTTACTGCTCTCTCCCTCCATGCCTCTGCTAGATCACTCAGGCTTCTCCTCATTTGCTGCCATTGTAGTATTACAATCCCTTCCTTCTCTAAAGAGCATTAACATTAAGTTTTTACATCAAAGATTTGAGAGGCGCCTGGCAGACTTAGTCAGGAGACAGTGCCAACTCTTTATCTCAGAGTCGTGGGTTTGAGCCCCACATTGGGTAAAGAAGTTACTTAAATAAATAAAACTTAAAAAAAAAGATTTGAAAGTATGGAGGGTAATTACAGTTGAGGAAATAATCTATTTATTTTATTTTTTTAAACATTTATTTATTTTTGAGACAGAGAGAGACAGAGCATGAATGGGGAAGGGTCAGAGAGAGAGGGAGACACAGAATCTGAAACAGGCTCCAGGCTCTGAGCTGTCAGGACAGAGCCTGACGCGGAGCTCGAACTCACGGACCCCGAGATCATGACCTGAATTGAAGTCGGCCGCTTAACCAACTGAGCCACCCAGGTGCCCCAGAGGAAATAATCTATTTTAAATATGACAACTCCATGACACCTAGAATATATTGTCCCAATCTCTTCCATATAAAACTGCTTTCCTATTATGTTCTTCTGTGGGTATTATTCTATAGTGCTGTTATTTAGAATCATTTCTCCTTAAAGCAGCATGCCTAAAACTGGTTTTAAAATATATTTTCACAATCTGGTGAAGTGTGTGAACCCTTTCTCAGAATAAGACTTTTTAATGCATGGTAAGAATACATAGGATTGCAAAGAAAACCAGTTATATTGAAATAGTTTCAACAAGGGACCTCTTGATTATAAAGTCAATTAGATCCTTCTATTTCCTCTTCCCAGTCCATTCAGCTTTTCTAGTTGACAGAAACAATGTCAAAATTTCTGTTTCTTCTTTTTTTTATTTTTATTTATTTTTTTTTTCCAACATTTTTTATTTATTTTTGGGACAGAGAGAGACAGAGCATGAACGGGGGAGGGGCAGAGAGAGAGGGAGACACAGAATCGGAAACAGGCTCCAGGCTCCGAGCCATCAGCCCAGAGCCTGACGCGGGGCTCGAACTCACGGACCGCGAGATCGTGACCTGGCTGAAGTCGGACGCTTAACCGACTGCGCCACCCAGGCGCCCCTGTTTCTTCTTTATGTATAGCCATTTAGCCAGTTATGTTTATGAAATGCTGTCCATCTAGACCGAGGTTAGAAGCCTCTCATCTTTCCCAGACAAATAACAAGCTAAGGAGTTTTCCCAAAAGAAAGATGTTCAATTCTTTACCTAAGAAGAATGCTTTCCAAGGCCAAACTACATATATATATATACACACACATATATATACACACACATATATATATACACACACACACACATATATATATACACGTATATGTATGTATTTACATACATACATATGTGTACATACATACATATGTATATACGTATATATATATATGATATTATGTCCTAATTAAGCAATATACTCAACTGTCATCTGCACATTGAAACCCAGAACAAATTGATAAATATATATATATATATATATATATATATATATATACACATATATATATATATATATATATTCCTCTGTCCTCTGTCTTTCTCCTTTTCTTCAACAGAGGTAGATATATTTCAACAGTTAGGATGACAATAAAAGATATAATTTTATTCTCTTCTCTTCTGTACTTTACAAAGGATGTCTCTTACATCGAACAATACTGCTTATAAAAAATGAGGAAAAGAAAAAAATTAAAGAAGTTCCACAACTACCTGTATATTAGGTTTTTATTACTTGTGTTTATTAGCCTTGTTTGGGACACTTTTGCACAGTGCCAACAGCTACTGCCTAAACTATGGAAGAACACTGTTGGATTCTGAAGGCTCAGGGTGCCTGTCATTGTAGATTCTGAACTATGCTGGGTGCTGCTGCATACGATTTTGAATAAATACATTTTTATATCAATGTATCTTGAGGCCGGATGATGAGACCAATTGCAATGGATCCTAGTTATTTAAAACTAGATGTGGAGGAAACATCCAGGAGAAAGTGATGGAGGATTCACAATTCATCCACATGAGTCAATCCCATGTATAGACGAATATTTTTGCTATTTAAGAAGATAGATATCCCATCGTCTTGGCCTTGGTACAAGCAGCACATCTGGGAACCGCTCACATGGAATTATTAACTAGCAGCTGTGTCTAGAAGGGATTCTGATCGTGAAAAGAATTAAAAGTAGAGTATTTTGAGTCCTTTTACTTTGCACAGCTGGCCAAAAGCATCTGACTTGACCATGTGTAAGCTTGAGAACCTTTGGTCAAAAACTCATATTGAATGTTTATAGACATTTTTGGAGAAGTTTTTCTTGAGTTAGTCCTCTAGAATGATTTGAATAAGTTTATTTCCATTTCAAGCTCTATTCACCTTGCAAAAAGAGCCACATCATTATTTCTCACTCTGATCCAGTTTACGTTCTGAAAAATCTGACGACAGGAACATTATCTGCTCTGCCACCATTAAGCTTCAGCACCATTAAGGGAATGTGCACTATTGAGGAAGCCATGGAATCAATTTTGAAAATTAATCATAAACCTTGGCAGGTGTCTTTTTAAGAAAGTGGTTTTCAAACCATGTTTCTTGGAGACAGAGTATTGCAGGCGGATGCAATTCATTTTATGTTTGCAAGAACTGCTTATATTTTTGTTTAAATAGACCAAGTTATTAAAATCCATGTCTACAAGTTTTATTACCCACTTTTCCCTTAATCTACCACACTCAAGCCCTCATAATCATTGCATCACTGAACTTACCCAAGGTGAGCCCATCAACAACTCCAACATTGTAAATCCAATACTCAATTTTCTGCCTTCATTATAACTGCCCCTTTTAGGTAATTTGACAGACAAAACACTCTCCTTAAAGCCTGACTTGAAACTTGGCTTCTTGGGGCGCCTGGGTGGCTCAGTCGGTTAAGCATCCGACTTCAGCTCAGGTCACGATCTCACGGTCCGTGAGTTCGAGCCCTGCGTCGGGTTCTGGGCTGATGGCTCAGAGCCTGGAGCCTGCTTCCGATTCTGTGTCTCCCTCTCTCTCTGCCCCTCCCCCGTTCATGCTCTGTCTCTCTCTGTCTCAAAAATAAATAAACGTTAAAAAAAAAAAAAAAAGAAACTTGGCTTCTTCATTTGCTTTCTGGGATACCACACATTGACTTGTCAGTCTAATCCTTTGGCTTCTTTTCTTCTTCCTGCATTCAAACCATGCTAGCACTCCAAGCTCACTATTAGGGCCTGTTCTCTATCTACACTTTTTCTGGAGAATCTGATAAATTCTCATGGCATCTAATTTGATACGTTAATAACTCCCAGATTTATACTTCCAGATTGAATCCCTCCCCTGCACTCCAATCTTATTAGTCCAATTTCTCAATAATATCTCCTCTTGACTGACAAATTGACATTTCAGATTCAATGTCTACTAAATTAGAATTATGATTAAAACCCTAAGTTTTTACCATTTCGCACACATCAATCCATTCTTCCTCACAGTGCTTATTTCCAAATACTCCATCAGTTAATGCCAACCTTACTCATTCTGTTTCGCAAGCCCCAAACTTAGGAGTTATGGTTGATTTCTCATTTTTCCTCATCTTCCTATAGTGTCAGGTCCACCTTCAACATCTATTCTGAATCTGATTAACAATCTCTATCATTTCTATATCTCCATCCTAGACCAATCATGAACTCTTGCAAGGACTCCTGAAGCCCCATAAATGATATTGTTCTATTCCTGCTTTTAAAATAACATGCCACAGAGCTGCCGTATTTACCTTAAAATATATCTTAATATTTAAATATATTAATAAATATATATTTATTTAAATATATATAAGATATAGTAAGATACATCTTAATATTTATCTTAAATATTAAAAAATAGATTGTATCAACTTTTATTGCAGATTTCAGTGATTTGCTCTTAAAAAATAAAATTGAAAGTTTTACTGTGTTTAAGTCTAGGTAGACCTTAAACACTTTACATGATCTGACTGCAGTCTATTTTCTCCAACTTCATCTATTATTGCGTTCATTCTCTAGATTCTAGGATTACCAACTTATTTCTGCTTCAACTTTTGAGCTCATTTTATACACACTGTGCTCCCTTTGCTTGCAACATTATTCCCTTATGTATTTGAATTATTAAGTTCATCTTGCAGTTAGAGTCTTGAACTTCTTTCCTGGGCATCCAGGATAAAGTGTCCGCCTTCATTTCTTTCTAGCACACTGTATTTTTCTCAGAACATTTTTCTCTTTTCTCTCTCTTTTGCCTTTATTTGTCCATGTGTTTATTTTTGCACTGGGCAGTTTTCTCACTCTCCCTTTTGCTTTTTTTTTTTCTTCTTGGGCATTTCTCTGCCTCTTCTTTTCAGAAGCAGAAAGCTAAATTTCTCCTATTTGCTAAAGTAGAGTAATTCTGTTCTCTGTAGCCTCTCCTCTGACTTAAGACTCAAACTCTTATAATTACTCCTTATACGGGGCCTGTCCTTTTATTTTTTAATGTTTATTTATTTTTTTGAGAGAGGGAGAGAGAGAGAAAGAGAGCGAGAAGGGGAGGTGCAGAGAGAGAGGGAGACAGAAGATCCCAAGCAGGATCTGTGCTCTCAGCACAGAGCCAGATGTGGGGTTTGATCTCAGGAAATGTGAGAGCATTACCTGAGCCAAAAATCAAGACATGGATGCTTAACCTACTGAGCCCCGCTGGTGCCCCCAGGGCCTGTCCTTTTTTCCAGCACTGTGCTAAGTATTTTACTTGTTTTCCCTTTGATTTTCACAACTATTTCAACATTATATAGTCACTGTATTACAGATGGGAAACCGAAGCTTGGACTGGTACAGTAACTTCTCTGTGGTCACCAAACTAACAGGTGGCAGAGCAAATATTCACCTCCTCCTGCTCCACCACATATTGTACTGTCTGCACTCCTTCCTCATCACCCTACCTGTTCCTCAATCTGGTTAATTTCTTTAAGTCTCTGGCTTATCTGGAAGGAAGGTATCTTGTCTTGTCATCGGATTAAAAGAGATCATTGTCCAAAGTGAGTACTTAGGCTTAGTCCTTCAAAATAATACTTTCATTTTCAGCAGTATATCCTTTAACAAGGAGATTGTTCTTTGTCTGCTCCATTCTGACTCCCCAGAGCCTCACACAGCATACTTCCATTCGGACCTACTCCCAGTGCAAAAAGAATTCGAGCAAGAAAATTGACACCCAATTCTGAAAGGCTCAGGGTCTTGAACTGTATGTTATCTATTCCTCCTGTAAATCCATTATAAAGCTAGTCCCATCCTACAAGCTTTGGAGAAAATTAAAAAAAATAAATATGAATAATAAACATTGCTTAATTTTGCATAGAACCACCATAATTTAACTCTATTCCTAGTTTTTGAGGAATCATTCCTAATTCAAATTCTAAATCCGTAGTTTCTGAGATTTTTTTTTACCTTTTTCAGAATCCTATCCTATACTGTATTTAATGTTTTGAAGTTAATTACTATACCCACTTGAGATCAGAACACTTTGTAGAGTATTTTTCAGAACTATTTTGATGTCCTATTAATTAAGTCTCAGGTCCACATGGAAACAAAATGGTTTGCTAAAATATTTATCCCTTCCATTTAATATTTATTAAACAGAATATGCATTAAGCAGCTTAATAGTTCTTATTAGTAATATTTTAGGTACAAAAATTTAAATAAGATATAGTTCATGTTTCATTCATTTTTAAACAGTTTCACCAAGGTCCTAAATATTTGCTGAAGGAAGACACAAATGATAATAGTTAGCTCTGAGCTCTTGCTTTCCCTGATTTAATTCAGTATAGACAGAAATCCTCTCCTTATCCAACACCAGGAAGTTTCATATGCCATCTTGTTTAAACAGGCATAACAGGTATATTGCTTGTGTTAAAATGATAAATTTTAAATATATACAGGTTAACTTTTATAACAGTTGCTTAAATGATTCTTTTAACAAAAGTGAAAAAATCTTTGTTTTCTTTAAACAATAAATTTGACCAAAAACAATTTTTTCCCTTTATTCCCTGTGCTATTCATACATAAATGGTAATTGTTTTCCCTTCTTACCCTCAACCCCACTTTGGTTTCTCTCTTCTGTGGCCCAACTTATTTTACTTTGATCTCAGCTTGGAGCTGAGGAGATATCATCAAAGACCAGCAGGGGTTGTTCCAGTGATGTTGATGGTGGCAGGAGTGGCCTGAAATGTGTCAGAGCTCTGGATTAGATCCCAAGAAAGACTCTGGATAAAGATTAGACAGGATCTCCCTTTGTCAATATGAGCTGGGCTTATTTCCAAAAATTTGCAATAACTCTAACTGCACTGGATCACTGCCTTCAACTATGACAAATTATGGGTGAATGAAAGAAGATGATGATTATGTACATCTGACAAGAATCACAAACAGTGGATTCTGTGTCCAAATAGCCTGGGGGAAGACCTGGGCTGTCCAGATCCTCCTGTATTCATGATACTTTCAAATATATTTAGCACATTGCCTAGAATATGGTAGGCATTCCAAAAATGTCTCTAGACTGATTTAGAAACCTATTTGTGTGACTGCTTTATCAAAGCAACAAATTGGCAGTTCTTGATATTTTTTTAAGAATGGAGGAAAAGGAATGAGAACAGAAGAGAGAAATAGTGATCAGCCTAGGAAAGATATTGGCTTGTCACCATACTTAACTAAATTCTTCAGACGTGAGATGGTCTAGTGACTGCTTTAGGAATAAAAGGATACAAATTTGGACAGGTTTCCAGAATCAACAGGGTGGTTTTCAGTGCCTCTGCTTGCCCAGGCCACGTGGTGGTGGGCTGAAATCCGAGAACCTGCAAAGGCACCTGCACTGAAAACTGTCAGTGATCTCATACACAGAGTCAGTGGTTAGCCTTAGAATTAGGTTGCGTTCAGAACGCAGAGAGAAGTTGCATAGAAATCCCAACTGAGAATTCCCAGAAGCATGTTTTAGGTAAAGAAGAGCTGAGTATTTTAGTGGACATCTATTAAATGGATAGGCTTTAAAAAAGATTGAATTATAGATTACAAATGAATTTTTCTCCTGGTCTTGTCCTTGATCCCTTCATTACTTTAATCAAGACCCTTAATTCGTGGGTGCCTCAGTTTCCTCATCACTGCAGCCAGGTGATTAAGTTAAATTACCTTTCAGTGTTCCTTCCATTTCCATTGTGTGATTCATTTTAGAAATCAGGTTTAAAAGCATCTAATAGACTGGTTTTGTCTAGAGAATAAAAATACTCTCTTATGGCTCCACAGCTGTGCAGTGTAAAAATTACCCTGAGTCGTCTTATGTTAGATGATCTAGTCTGACCTCATCAGAAAATACCTTTTAAAATAGACCTCTCTAATGTCAAGAAAGACTTGAAGATATTTATGTTTTCCTTTTTTAATTTTAATACACTTTTCTCTAACACTCAGTTTATCAAGTTGATTATAATTACTAATCTAAAAGATAGTATGTTTTTTTTTTTTATATTTGTCTCAATTTCTATTTTTCCTTCCATATGGAGTTTTCTGACCTGGATGTTTGATAGGCTGACAATGATGAAATTAAATTAAGAATTATTTTTCTGCTTTTTCAAAAATGAATATTTAAAGCCTCTAAGGGGAAATAGATATTACTGAAACAACAGGGGAAATATAAGATTAATACAATCTCAATTATATGCAAACCAACATTGTTCAGAAAATCGAGATGAGGAAAGGATTTTTTATTTAAATTTTCTGTCACTTAAATTTATTATCTATTACTTGGAATTTCCAGGCATCTCTAATTCTAACATTTTAGAAATAGTTGCAGGTATTTGATGGGTGCTGTAGTTACCTTTGACTTTGACATGACAAACAATGGTAAGCACCACTTTTATTCTTTTAGTTGTATTGTAAAAGAAACCTCAAGAAATAATTTTAGAATGAAAATTGCCAAGGAAAGATGGGAATAATTAACAATTGAATTCTATAAAATCAGTCGACATATGATAATGATGCTCCACCTCTCCTTTTTTATTCTGTTACATATTTAAATACAACTTTAGAGAATTTTGTTTAAAAAATCAATGTGTTTATCACCTAAAAGACATGTTAATATTTTGTATAGTTACTACAGCTCACTTACTCCTATCTCACAAGTACACCGGAAGATCCCTGTATTCACTACCTCAATTTCATTTCTTCCCTCCTCAGAAATAAGAATTCTGAAGCTGCTGTTTAATTTTTCCATTAGTGTCTTTTCTCTTTAACTACATGCATATGTATACATAAACCATAAATCGAGTTGTGTTTAAGAGTTTAATCATTCCATATATGTATTGTTTTGTAACTTGTTTACTTCCTTCAAGATTATTCATGCATGCAGATGCATTTAGCTTTAATTCATTAATTATGATTGTCGTTATGTAGTAGTAACTTAAATAAATATACCACATTATTTCATTCATTGCATGTATTAATTTACTAGGGCAGCTGTGACAAAGTACCACAATGGGGTGGCTTCAACAACAGACATTTATTTTCTACACTTCTGGAGGTTTGAAGTCAGAGATCAAGGTGTCAGCAGATTTGGGTTCTTCTGAAGAAGACCCAACCCCTGACGGCTTACAGATGGCTATCGTCTCTCTGTATCACATGGTCTTCTGTCTGTAGCTGCTCCTACCTGTTGTTTAGAAGGACCAGTCAGAGTGAATTAGGGGCCACTCCCACTGACATCATTTTATCTTAATTACCTCTTTTGAGATGTGTCTCCAAATACAGTCCCATTCTGAGGTTATGGGAGTTAGGACTTCAAAATACAATTTTGGGGAGACGCAGTTCGGTCTCTAACATCCTATTAAAAAGTAGTCATATTCTTTCCCAAGTTTTGCTTTGAAAAATCATATGGCAAGAAAGTCCTTGTGAAGGTTTCATCAAAGCTCCTCTGGCTCCACGTTCTCACCAGTGTCTAGTGTGGCCAAGATTTTTATGTTTTGCTCGGTGTGATACGTGGGAAGTGACAACTTATTCTGGCTTTCATTTCTTATCGGATAATTTAAGAACTTTTTTATCCATATATTTATCGTCTGTTTGGTTTCCACATCTCTGAGTTGCATCTTAATATTCCATTTTTTCAGTTACATTGTTTTCTTGGTGACTTGGAAGACTTCATGAACCATTTTTTTTTCAACGTTTTTTTTTATTTTTTTATTTTTTTGGGACAGAGAGAGACAGAGCATGAACGGGGGAGGGTCAGAGAGAGAGGGAGACACAGAATCGGAAACAGGCTCCAGGCTCCGAGCCATCAGCCCAGAGCCTGATGCGGGGCTCGAACTCACGGACCGCGAGATCGTGACCTGGCTGAAGTCGGAGGCTTAACTGACTGCGCCACCCAGGCGCCCCTTCATGAACCATTTTATACACTGTCATTTTTGTTCGCAAATATTTTCTTCCAATTTGTGGCTTACATTTTTATCTTAATTATATCTTTCTATATATAGAAATTTTATTTAGAGATTATGTAGAGATAACTCAAAGACGATTTTATGTAGTATTTTTCCAAATATTATCTTCAGGACCCCTTCAGATGTAACCTTAGGAAGCAGATAGAGTCAGTAGACTGAAATTAGGAGAGAATAACTAAAAAAGGATTTATTTTATTTATTGCACAGCGCAGTAAGGTGTTCTTAATTATACAATCACCACTGATAGACAAAAACTCTAAGGTAACTAAGAAAGTTCTATTTCTGGACTGATGAAGTGAGAGTCTATCAAACCCGACCATCCTATAGATGGCAAGTATAAATGCAATAGTAAGTAAAAATAACACCTATGGAAGCAGTAGACAATAAGTGAAACTGAGATACTGGAGCAGAGTAAACACTTGAAAGTAGCTAGATATTAATGAACTACCCATTTTTATGACTTTTAACTTCAGGGCAAGGCAAAGTTAGCTCTATAAAGGGCAATTACAACTACAAAGGTACACTTGCAGTTTCTCTGGCCTGAAAAATCAGAGGACAGAATTCAGGGTAACTACAGCCAATGGAAAAGAAGAAAGGAATTTTAGAAAAGAGCGACATAGAGCAATCCAAATTCTGTGTAAAAATCTGTCAAATATTTGGCTTACCTTTGAGGCACACATGCCAGGAATTCATAAAGAGCCCATATAATAAAAATAAAGAACTGAATTGAGATTTCAAGTGTTCCCAGAAGATAGAGGTTGAAGTTTGAATTTTAATCAAGTTAATAGCCTGCTTAAAAAAAAAAAGTAGCATTCTTCAAAGGAATAAAACAAAATCCAGAGGCTCTGCAAGATAGCATTTATAATACAGGAAAATGTGACAAATTCTCATGAAAAAAAGACAAGTACCAAAGACTACTCTTGAGATGACAAACTGAGATTAGCAAAAAAGATTTGAAAACAGTTATTATACGGTGTGCCTGGATGGTTCAGTTGGTTAAGTGTCCAACTCTTGATTTTGGCTGTCATGATCTCAAAGTTCATGAGATCAATCCCCACATCAGGCTCTGCACTGCAAAGCCTGCTTGGAATTCTATCTCTCCCTCTCCTGCTGCTTCTCTTCCCTCCCCCACCCCCACCAACATAAATAAATAAACATTTAAAAAAGCAGCTACTATGACTCTACTCAAGGACCTAAATGCAAATATGTATATAATGAATGAAAATATAGGAAACCTCAATACATAAATTTTAAACAATCAAAATTTTAGGACTGTAAGTATAATATGTAAAATAACAAATTAACTGGGTGGGTTTCATAGTAGAAGAGAGATTACAGAAGAAAATTAATTCCCTTGAAGATAGAGAGTAGACATTATCTATCTGAATGAGAAAAGATAATTGAAAAAATGCAAAGCTTCAGGGATATGTGGGACAATTGTAAATGGTCTAGCATATGTCTAACCGAAATCTCAGAAAGACAGATGAAGGAGAAATCAGTAAAGATAATTCAGAGAAAAATGGCCAACAATTTCCAAAATTGCAAACTCATAGAGACTCAGGAGGTCAGAAAATTCCAAAGAAGATAAATAAAAATAAAACCACAACTCAGCATGCCACAGTTAAAGTGTGAAAACCAGTGGTAGACATTACATTTTAATAGCAGCCATAGAAAAAAAATGATATGTTAATATACAGTGGAAAAGTTCAGATGTCTAAAATCTCATTAAAAAAATTTAGAAAAAAAACAACTATGAATCCAGAAGACTGTAGAACATTTTTAAGGTACAGAAGAGAAAAAAATCCTGACAACCCAGAATATTGTATTATTCCATCAAAAATATCCTTCAGAGGGCACCTGGGTGACTCAGTTGGTTAAGCGACCATATTTTGATCTCAGCTCAGGTCATGATCTCACAGTCCATGAGTCTGAACCCTACATTGGGCTCTGTGCTGACAGCGTGGAGCCTGCTCGGGATTCTCTCTCTCATCCTCTCTCAGTGCCCCTTCCCCACTAGTGCTCTCTCTCTTTCTCTAAATAAGTAGACATTTTTTTTAAAAAGGTTACAAAAATATCCTTCAAGAATGAAAACTACAGGGGCGCCTGGGTGGCTCAGTCGGTTAAGCGGCTGACTTCGGCTCAGGTCATGATTTCGCGGTCCGTGAGTTGGAGCCCCGCGCCGGGCTCTGTGTTGACAGCTCAGAGCCTGGAGCCTGTTTCAGATTCTGTGTCTCCCTCTCTCTGATCCTCCCCTGTTCATGCTCTGTCTCTCTCTGTCTCAAAAATAAATAAACGTTAAAAAAAAGAATGAAAACTACATAATGGCATTTTCATGTAAAAGAAAACAAAGAGGGAACTTCTGCTTCCAGGAGAATGAAGGGGACACATTTTCCCCTATTCCTTCCACTTAGTGCAACTGAAAACTCTGGACATAATCAATCAGTGATTTCATCCCTGAAAGATGCAGAGAAGAAAATCAGACTTGCTTGGAACCTCAGAGCCCAAGGAATGGCACTGCAGTGGGTTCCCTGGGTTTTCTTTTTGCTTCATACATCCCAGACATGGAGCTGAAGAATGTGGAAGCTCAGAAGCATCAAGGGAAGTGGACGAAAAAAAAATCCTAATAAAAGCCTGCTTCCTCTATCTAAAGGACCAGAAAAAAGGACAGCCTAACAAGACAGAGAACTTTGAGATGATAACTTCCTAGCCAGCCAAACCCCACAGAAAAAGACTGTGGCCCCGCTCTTAACCACATCAGAAACGCCAAAAAGCAGAAGGCGGACTTCCATTCTTTCCAGGCTATAAAGAATTGCTTTATCCCTTCCCTATCTCCTTGTAGAATATCAGAAAAGGCCAAGTAGGGAACCAGAATTTTTATCTGCTGAACAGTAATACACAATCCACCCACCCCCATGTATCAGTAGAGACCACATGGGGCAGCTGGAAATAATGAGGTCTCCCATTTCTATCTGAGGTGGTATACAAGAGGGTTAGTGAGAGTCTGGACTTTTACCACCCAGTGACAGAGAGGCAACCCACCTCAACAGGGTCAGTGGAAGCCACATGGTGAGCTGGAACTCTCATTCTTGCCCAGCAAACGTGAGGACGTCAAGTGGGAAACCTGGACTTCTAGCCCCACTGGCAGTAAGAAGGTGGTGCCATTACCCATTCCCCGTAGCATGGTGTCAGAGGATACCACCTGAAACAAGATTCCCAGAACTTGCAGAGTCACAAAATGTGCAGACCTCAGGTGAAAATCACTTGTCATACCACAAATGAATGAATTACAAAAGATAATCAACAGATGCCAACACCAAGATGACAGAGATGTCAGAATTAACTAATAAGATTTTAAAGCAGCCATTATCAAAATGCTTCAATGACTGATTATGATCATGCTTGAAATAAATGAAAAAATAGAAAGTCTCCTTAAAGAAATAAAACATTTCTAAAAATGGAAATGTAAACTTTTTTTAAATGTTTGTTTTTGAGAGAGATAGAGAGAGCACAAGCGGAGGAGGGGCAGAGAGAGAGGGAGACACAGAATCGGAAGTAGGCTCCAGGCTCCGAGCTGTCAGCACAGAGCCCGACGGGGGGCTCAAACCCACGAACCATGAGATCATGACCGGAGCCAAAGTGAGACACTTAACAAACTGAGCCGCCCAGGCGCCCCCAAAATGGAAATTTTAGAACAGAAAAATACAATGTCATAAAACCAAACAAAACGTCCCATAGGTAGGCCCAACAGCAGAATGTTAGTAACACAGGAAAGAGACTCAGTTAACTCTATAAATATTAAAGACTATGCCTTCTTGTTAATTTCTTTAAAAGGCAAGTATATATATATATATATATATATATATATATATATATACACACACACACACACATACATATATATATATATATATATATATATATACACACATACCTATACTGAATTTCAGATATTTTGTTTAAAAAAATGTACAAGTGCTGGCTTTGAATTATATTCCTTCAGAGATCAGTTTTTCCCTGACAGTAACAGTTAGGGTATAGATGACTTGAATCAATCACAGACTGAGATGACTGTTGCTGGGTTGCAGGCTCTGTGCAGACTGATTTATTTCTAGCTTGTGATTTTTTTCCTTACATTGTAATCTTTCATGTGTCTAAACTGAAAGCCCGGAGTGTTTACCAAAACTTCTCCTTGGCACCTCCAAACGACAATTTTTTTTTTCCCCACAGTCCTATAAAATGCCAAGAACTCTGCCTGGCTTTCTGGCCTTGGTAGTCATTTTCTACTTGGTGTCTTCCCTTCTCTTCTCTTTGAAGCTTTGGTTTAGGCAAATATCTTGAAGAGAGAAAAACATACCCATTATGAGGCTTTCTTCTCTGTGGTTCCCTTGTCTGTGGGATCTGCCTGCTTTGGTAGCTCTGAATTGTAGTTTTGTTTCCACAACTTTGTGGGAGTGCTAAAAACTCCAGCCTATGACTTTCTTGGAGAGAAAGAAGAGATAGAGCAGGTCCCCAAGCATCTCAATCTATTTTCCTTTTCATAGTGACGTGGGCCCCTCAAGTTATGGCTGTCTTATTTGATTGCTAATGACCGCACCTACCTGGTATGTTTGTGTTGCCATCTTTCTTGTTGTTCTACCCAACATTTACAGGTTTTCTTGGCCAGTGGGTCGGTTTGATACAAGCTACTCTGTCACTGCTGAAATCAGAAATCTTAGTGCTAATATTTATGCTAATAATAACAGGAAAGAATTACAGGAGGCTGATTTATGAAATGTATATGAAATATATCAAGGGGTTTTATTAGACCACAAACAACATGACCAGATATTTTCTTGGTTTTAATATAAGTATGTGTCCACATCAGGGAAAAAAAAGATACCGATGAGGCTCAGAGACTAAAAAATTCAAACTTTTTACACCTCACTAAGATGGTAAGAGACTAATGAAATTATATAATAGGAGAAATATCTGAATGCATGGAGGGTGTTTGGCCTGCCTGTAGGAGTAATTACAGGTAAAAGTTAGGAGTGGAATTAAAGAAAGCTTTATTTGAAGGCTATAATGGGGAAGATGTAGAAAATGATCTGACTTGATCTGTACATCCAGAAAATTCAGGAACACAGAGTTTGCTTAAATTGAACACTGAAACTTCCGGCCCATAGGGCTATCCAAAAAGCCCTGAACTCTTCCAGAAAGCAAGTCCCTTAATATTCAAGGTTATGTTAGATGACCACAGGCACAATGTTATAGAGAACATTTTTTTTCCCATTAAGTGGTGAGTTGCATTAAAATAGAAAATCAACAACAAAAATAATCATTTATTTATTGAGAGTGAATTCTATGTCTGGTGCTCTATACAGACCTTTCTTAAATGCATTTAATCCTTATAAGTGAAAATGCCTTTATTATTTTCACTTTACAAATGAGAAAACAGGCACGGAGCATAAATAATTAGGGTCACACAGGTAGCCGGAAACTGAAAAAGAACTTAATCCCAGGCAACCCATCTCCAGAGACCACACTCTGATGTGTCAGACTATATTGTCAAAGTGAACCTTTTTTTTTTTTCAAGCTTTTAAATTGTCCGGAAATAGACGGGGTATAAACAATGCACAACCATATGAACAATGCATATTTTATTTATTTACCATTAGGATAATATTGCAAAGAACATAAATTAATACAGTCATGGGTTCCAGGTTACTTGTTATGTGCTTTATGTAATGAAACAGTATAAGAATCAAGGGTATGCTGATGGAGTTTATTTTCTAAATAATACAAACATACACGGAGGTATACAATACTACAATGATAAATAAAATTTACCTGTGTGTATGTGTGTGTGTGTAAAATAAATTGGTCAAGCATGTAGCAGTTTTATGTCTTTATGCAGAATTATATAAATAGCAGTGGACTTGATAGAACTTTGAAATGTCATTAACTACCACTTTCATGCCTACTTTGACTACACTGGCAGATTTATTACAATAAGTTAAAAAAAAACAAGCTTTCAGAACTTGCCAGGCAAAAGATTCTAAAGTCCTTTTTGTTATCCAAATGATTGTTTTTATAACCTTTGTCAGAATGTTCTCCCTCATTTATAATTGGAATTCTTCTATGGAAACCACAGCCATATTCCTCTACTGCTATCCCAAATGCAGGCAGGTTTCATCCATTATATGATTGGACCGATTAGATGCTGGTCCACAAAAGTGGACCATTTCCTACTGCCATTTTGTTATAATACTTTGTGAGTAATCCTTCAGATGTTGAAGAATCAATCGTTAATTTTGCCTCTTATGATTAGTGTGAGGATCCACATAGAAATTATTTTAACCAAAAGTAAGCATTAGACTTACTATTTTTGAAAGGTTATCAAAATAACATTAAGAAGTGCTCTTCTACCTCAGTGCAATTATGACAGCTGACCCCCTTAATTAACTCTGTAACTACATTTCATATTTTCTCATAAAGCCTTTGACACAAATATTTCAGGGTCTGCTTTAAAGTCTATTTTTCTCTTTTACTTTTAAAGTCTTCAAAGGAGTCTGGAATTTCAGAAAACTGTCAAAATGTGTTGAAACATATTTAAAAGAATGCGTATTTTTATAGATTGGCATAGTTTGTACATGCTATTTTCCAGGTTTTCAGCTACATAGAAAATAGGAAAGGTTCTGTGTGGGGGAAATACCATAGTTGTCACAGGGCAAAGGGGACTCTCCAGTATCTTTGACTTTTCTCCAGGAGAAATTAAGAGAAGAATTCATCAAATGCTAATGTTAAGGACTCAGAAACTGGAATGTTTGTCCAGAGCCCCAGGCCTCAGAGCAAATGCTCTTACGCTGCTGGGCTCCAGGGGAAGACTGAAGCCAAAGTCAACATGAGCAGAAACTCCATCTGACTGATGCTGTGGAAACAGCTGTAACCACTTAGCTGGAAAACCACCTCAGATTCCTCTCCCAGAAAACACTGATGACATGGGAGATGGGGAGCAGGAAAGCTCTGTCAGGGTCTCTTTTCAGCTGTGGTCAGAAAAAAATACTTTCTTTCCCTGAAAACTGTAAATAGATGGTTTTAGTCCTGGTCATAATAAACCACCAAAAATGGGGAAAAAAAAAGAAAGAAAGAAATAAACAAAACAAACAAAAAAACCCAGGTCTTTTCCTTCAATTAGCTCCTGTCTCCTCCTTTCTTTGCATATTAATCAGTATTTGGCTTAAGTTATTTTTTATGTGGATTTTTTTGGGTAAAAACCCATTTGATCTTAGGTTCATCTTCTAAATGAAATTGGATAGTATTCAGAATTGCATTAAAGGCCAACTTGCCTTATGAATGTTTAATTTTAATAAGTTTTCAATTTGTAAGCATAGCTATAATTCTTTCGGTCGAGATTTTATTTTCCTCTTATTGTTCGTCCTGGTGGCTTTTGTTAAATGGTTTCTAGGAAGAAATAGAAAATATTACATGAAACAACGAATAGATTTTTATCCAATCTTGGGAAAGTGAATTTCTTCCCTTGCAGTGACTGCCTTAAAAACTACCATGGTCTTCTAATGAAGAGCTATGGGTAAAGGAGGTAAGAAACCTCAGAAATAGGAACAACAAAAGGGAAAAGAGAAGCCAAGATAGCATTATTGCACTTGGGAACATTCTCAATGTTATAAAATGGCATATAGCCAAAGTATGCAATGTTGACAGTAAGGCATCTGACTGGACAAAATCGAGTGCTATTTATAAATATACATCATCAAAAAATTAATTTGTCTACCTGTTTAGATACCTATTTAATTATTTACATTTCATAATGTTGTGATAAATTTAATTCTGGACTCAAGTCTCAACATATAAATTATTAAAATAAATGATAAACTTTAAGTATGATTTTTAAAGTGACTTGCATTAGGGAGTACCCTACTTATAAAGTAACTAGTATCATTCTAAAATGAGGATATCTCAAAAGTAAGGTGAATTCTATTCATGTGTTCACCAATATTTGTTGTGCGTAGGCACTATTCTAGGCTGACAATATAGCAGTAAACACAGCAGACTCCTTCCCCTCATGGAAATTATATTCTAGTGGAGATGCACTTTGTAATTAGAGAAATAAATATATTATAGGTCAGGTTTTGATAACTGTTATTGTGAAAAATAAAGGAATGGCTGATTAAGTCACACTGAGGCTGGCACCTGCTATTTTATATAAGGTGCTCAGGAACAGCTTCTCTAAAAAAAATGTTACGTATAAGCAAAGACAGGAAATAAGATGGGGAATCATGTCATATGTCTATTGGTCAGAAAAATGTCTCAGACAAAGAGCAAAACAAGGGCAAAGTGTAAAGATGCTGGACTTATTTGGGAAAGTGCAGCTGACCAGTTTGGCTAGACAAACAGAATGGAGGGAGACTGGTAGGGCAGCGGGTAGTGGGGGTCAGAGCAAAAAGGGCCTTGCGGGCACCTGGCTTTTGGTCTGAGATGCAAGCATCTGGAGAGCTTGGAGCAGAAGAGTGGCCCGATTTAACAGGAGTTTCAACAGGATCCCTCTGGCCTCTGTGTGCATAATAGAATAGGAGGCAAAGGTAGAAGAGAAGAATCACAGGTAGAAGGGAGGAGAGGCTTGGAGCAGAATTGTGGCAATGTTAAAAAGTAAGAAGTGGTTGTATCTTGAAATTATTTTGAAAGTAGAACCCATAGGGCGCCTGGGTGGCTCAGTCGGTTAAGCGGCCGACTTCGGCTCAGGTCATGATCTCGTGGTCCGTGAGTTCGAGCCCCGCGTCGGGCTCTGGGCTGACAGCTCAGAGCCTGGAGCCTGTTTCGGATTCTGTGTCTCCCTCTCTTACCCTCCCCTGTTCATGTTCTGTCTCTCTCTGTCTCAAAAAAATAAATAAACGTTAAAAAAAATTAAAAAAAAAAAAAAAAAGAAAGTAGAACCCATAGGATGTGCTCATGATTTAAAGAGGATTCACGGTTGACTCCACAAAAATTTTGATCTGAGCAACTGGAAAACTAGATGGAAGACTTTTGAGGAGCTAAATTACTTTGGAAATGTCAGGAGATCCCTCAAATGTCTCAAATGCCTAAAAGACTGCAGACGAGACAAGTATATGCAAGTTGATATTAGGGGGAGGCATAAAGCTTTCAGGTCTGGGTGAGAGGAATAAAGTAGAAATAGCTAATGATTGATTCTGCATGGGAATGAATTCAACGTACTGAGCCAAGAAATGGACAAAAAATTTGCTAGAAGAGGAACAGTGTATCAGGAGATTTCCCAGGAGTAGAATGATAGATTTTCCAAGGCCAGGCTATCTTCTGAAAGCCAGAGTATTTACTTAAAGATGTGGAGACAACTGATACAGTATGGAGGGTTCCAGCAAAAGACATCCAATTACTAATCTCCTAGTCAACAGTGGAATGTAGCTGCTCAGAAGCATACAGGATAACACTGTGCTGTGATCAAGGGCTCTGGCAACATTCAGATGAAAATCCTGCCTCTGCCACTTATAATTTGTATGAACTTGGGCAATATATGTGACCTTCCTAAGCCTGCGTTCCTTCATCTTTTAAAATAGTGGTTGGAGAATTAAATGAGGTAATGACTATAAAATTCATAGCACAGTGCTTGTCTTAGAATAAATTCCAGGGAATGTTATCTGTATCACCACCAGCCTTCAGAGATGTATCTGAGCAGGAGCGAGATTTCAGCGATCAGGCCCCGGTAGGCTAGATAGAGCAAAGAGCATACAAATCTCCCTTCACCAGCGTGAAAAAGAACAGCTGCTTCCCATATGGTAATAAGATGTTTGGAATTTTTTATGTTATTGCTTTTTTTTTTATGTCTGCTGACTTGTCACCCAAAAAGGCTAAAACACTTCAGATGCAAACGTCATGGTTTTTCACTTCTTGGAAGAATTTGAAATGAATGTGTGTTAAAAGTATTGCCTTAAAACAACAGAAGTGCGGTTATAATTTTCTTATCAAAGTAGTTATTGTTGTGGAATTAAATATTTTTTCATCTCAAAAGCTTTATTATGCCATATTTTGTATTGTATATTTAATTACCTACTGTTTTATAAATTTATAATTTATATATTGTAATGCATATGTGTTTATATATTGTAATGCATATATGTAATCCTATGTGCACAGTAAAATGCCTAAGTGACTATGCAACAGAATGCTAAGACTGGTTATGCCTTGGTGGTTATGGATAATTTTTCATTAAAGTATATTTTCACAAATTTTCTATAGTTTTTTTGTAATATAATTTTACCAAAATTAACAGCTATGTTCACAGCTAGTCAGAATAAGATGTATGCTTATGCCCGATCTTATTAACAAATTGGCAAAATATTGAACTCCCAATCAAAAGTGCACAGATGAAGTTTTATTTCTCAGAGGAAGACAATTTAGGTCTCTTCTCTGAGATAGGGTAATAGTCCTGCAAGGTTCTTTGTGAAAAAATACTGTAAAAGCTACTCATCAAGTACTGGCTTTATTAAATACCCATTCATTCACTTACATTAAATAGGAGTCAAAAGTGGTCTTAAATGCATAAGGAAATGGATCAGAGTATTAAATAAGATGTAATTGACTAATTAAATCTTGACCTATTTTGTAGGATTTGAGTTGTTCTGTTTCTTATGTTCTCTCAAATCAGAAAATCTCTAAACATCCTTACAAAAATTAATTTAATAATGACTAAATATTAGATTATCTACCTAGTCAATGTTAGTCCTAGTATTTTTTGAATAACTGAATAATGTCCACTTGTTCCTATAAAAGTTGGTCTCACTTCCATCTATAGATTATTAAGTGATCTAGTCAATCTCTTAAGCACCATCTGGCAATTTCTAGGCAGGGATAATTGGTGAAAAGTAAAAACTTATTGTGCTTCATGGATCCCGCGTGCATCTCCTGAAGCTGTCTGCAAAGATATTGTTTCTATTCTAAACCTCATAAAGCTTCAGAGCTTATCAAATTTCAGATAGTGGTGACTATCTGAAAAACCTTACCTTGTTTAGTATTTTTGCTAAATAAAACGACTTAGCCTTTAGCAACTGGCAACAGCTATAAATGTCTGTAAAAACATACATAAGACTTTTCTAATGTTGGGTTTTACTCACATTACGTCTAGCTAGCAGGAAAACTCATTTAGTAATCTGTAAGCTTCATGGAAACTTGTTGTTCAATGTATCTAGAGAAAATATCATTCAACCCTAAGAAGCCTTAGGAATAAGATGCTATCAAGTTCTACATGCAGGTCTGACCATATTAAAGTGCTCTGTGGATGCCAATGAGCATGACGCGAGATAACAAAAAAGCAGGTAACTTTATGTCCAAGGCAAGTTTATCCTCATAAATTTTAGTGAGAGTCATGGCTGCTAATTAAGGCCAACTCTTAAGGCCAAATGTAGTTGGCCTTCATCAATCCACCTGATTCAGTACAGCTGTTTCCTAAGGGAAACTGGAGGCATGTAATTTGTTCTCACAGGATTTGAATTCTGTCTTATTTATTTATGATAGATCTTTGGGTTTAGAGGTTACATAACCATATGTTTATAATACCATTAATTGACCACATAATTTATCTATTACTGACCATGCAAATAATTTTTAGGGACTATTTCAACAAAAAAATATTAAAAAGCCCTCTTAATGATCTAAAATGTTAGTACCCCAAATGCCTTAAATTGGATCATGTAGGAAACTACAGAAATCACATTGTTTTGCATTTCTGGATTTGGCCACAAGCCACAATTTGAGAACACTCAGGAAGAATTAGCCATGCTGACTTTGCCATGAACAACACAATCCAAAGAGTGCTTTCCTGAAACTTTAAAAATTGTTTGGCATGGAGAAGGGGTGGGGGGGGATGGTGGAATATAATTCAGAAGGTGATCTAGCTGAAACAGGTGAGAAATACACTTGAAAGAAAACTGGGTACTTTTGCTATTTGAACTTAGGAATACCGTGATAGATAATACAGGCTTATGGAAGGTCTTATCTTGCAAACAAGATGTTTTGGTTCCAGGATGATATAAAGTTTGAATAATAACAGCCAGATTCCATTATTATTAAAACTATTCTCTTTCCACAGTTACAATTGGATTAGAGCCCAAAATTCCAGAGCAGTGTGACCTAGGAGAAATAGTATGTAGAAATGGAGCATTGGCTGCTTAAGAAGATGATAAGAAGGACATAAGTTTAAGTTTATATGAAATTCACATTCTAACCAACTTCTTTTCTTTACCATCCTGCTATCTTCTGTGGAGCTCAAAAAATTTTAGGATTTTTGACTCAGTGCCTGTTAAAAAATAATAATAAAATACAAGTTAAAAACGTTTTCCTCAAAGTTTTAACAGAAGGAATGTTTCCTTTATAGCTGTCAAATGTGGAGCTTACCCATATGTTCCAATGCATACAACTCAATACAACTCAAAATATTCCTGGAGACTACTTTACAGAATTTCATTCATTATAACAACATTAGAGAAACTCTTTCTTTCCCCACCCCCTCACTTTCTTTCTTTGCTATAACACTGAAATAGTTTGTCACTTATACTTTTGTTTAAATGAATTTTGGCTCCTTCCAAAAATTAATCTCTTTCTTCAACACATGACCATTCACCACTAAGTAAAATTAAGAAAAAAAAAAAAAAAAGAAAAAGAAATGTTTTTCAGACATAAAAGGAAATCCAGTAAGAGTAGTGGGAACTTATAATGATAACCACATCCCCATTGAGCTGTTACAAAACCGAACTGAAACAGAACTCATTTGGAGCTGTTTTAAAAACTTGCTTCTATTACTTTATAGTCCAGTCTCATAAATCTAGAGATTAAGGACCCAATCTTTCTTTTGTTTGATCACCTGATCATAGAAGTTGTGCTCACTACATGTGTGGGCAAGAAGGAAATCAGACACACAAGTAACCCTCTTGTTTTGTGTTTATGATAGTTGTCATTTTTAATGATAAGACAATAGCATATTTAGAAAGATATTCATTTGTATTTCCCTGAAAGGAGCGACGTTGAGCAGTCAGAGTGGCCAAAATGAACAAATCAGGAGACTATAGATGCTGGAGAGGATGTGAAGAAACGGGAACTCTCTTGCACTGTTGGTGGGAATGCAAACTGGTGCAGCCACTCTGGAAAACAGTGTGGAGGTTCCTCAAAAAATTAAAAATAGATCTACCCTATGACCCAGCAGTAGCACTGCTAGGAATTTACCCAAGGGATACAGGAGTACTGATGCATAGGGGCACTTGTACCCCAATGTTTATAGCAGCACTCTCAACAATAGCCAAATTATGGAAAGAGCCTAAATGTCCATCAACTGATGAATGGATAAAGAAATTGTGGTTTATATACACAATGGAGTACTACATGGCAATGAGAAAGAATGAAATATGGCCCTTTGTAGCAACGTGGATGGAACTGGAGAGTGTGATGGTAAGTGAAATAAGCCATACAGAGAAAGACAGATACCATATGTTTTCACTCTTATGTGGATCCTGAGAAACTTAACAGAAACCCATGGGGAGGGGAAGGAAAAAAAAAAGAGGTTAGAGTGGGAGAGAGCCAAAGCATAAGAGACTCTTAAAAACTGAGAACAAACTGAGGGGTGATGGGGGGTGGGAGGGAGGGGAGGGTGGGTGATGGGTATTGAGGAGGGCACCTTTTGGGATGAGCACTGGGTGTTGTATGGAAACCAATTTGACAATAAATTTCAAATATTGAAAAAAAAAAGAAAGATATTCAGACAAATAAAAACAGAATTCTGTATAAAATAATCACCCAGGAAGATTATTGTTGGATGACCAGTCAAGCCACATGGATGATTATGATTACTCTGAATGGCTGGCTGGATTTTAGGTAGTGAAAGGCATGTTCTGTAGGGTTTCAGTCCCAGCCCTTTGGTTTCCTAGCTATGTGATCTGAAACAAGTCCCTCATATTCTCTATGCCTTAGTTTCCCCATCTGTAAAGTGGGGGTAATAATAATAAGACCCACTAGAGTTGTAAAGACCTCATGAGATAACACATGTGAAGCACTCACAACAGCCTGGAGTATTCATAGGTGCTCTACACATACTACCTACTGTACAACTGCTATTATACCCAAATAGTTGGTTATTTTTTCATAGTTCAAAGGCAAAGAGATGTAAGAGTTAGTAGAAATAGAAAAGAGTTGAAAAATAATGCAGCTGAGGTGATCTTTCTTTAGCAAGTTCAAGTAAACTATACCAACAGTAAGAATCAGTCTTAGTTCTGGGTCTCAAAAATTTTTTTCTTTCTTAATTAGCACCTTATAAATGAGAACAAATATTGTTTTGAAAACAACTAAAACAAAAATATAGAAAATGTATATTCATGCTGAATAACATGCAGAGAAGAATAATGGCATTTATGTATCTTTAAGTATCTAAACACATTTTATGATTAAGCCTTCTTGGTGAATTCTAGTTAGTTCATTAAGATACTGAGCGTTTCTCGACATTCAAGTGTTTTGGTACTTAATGGAACCCAAATATTTGATGAATTCTGGTATGTAAAAGGTATGAAATGTTTTAAATGATGTCCTATAGTAGAACTGTAATTCATATATGCAACAACAATGGTAATGACAGCTACAAATTAATTGAGGGCCTATAATACGCATGACACTGTTCTTTGCACTTAACATGAAATAGTTTGTTTAGTCTTTTTAACAACCCTATGAGATGGATACTATTTTTATTCTATAAGGTAAGGAAGCTTTGGCACACAGAAACTAGGGAATTGGCCAAGGTAACATGGATGTGACAGAGGTAGGATGTGAAATAGAGTGAAATTCCCCAAGCAGGCTTTTCCCAATCCTCCCCATGTTCTATAAACTACACATAGGTCTTCCTCGAATGCCCTGCCTGTTTAAGTTGATGGAAAGAAATCAAACAATCTACAATCAGACGTGATAAGCTGGTAGCCTTTACTACTCATGCATTCCCTTTGTTCATTGCAGCTCTAGCCTAGAAAGCTGCGGCAGGGGCATCTATCATTATTACTGCAAAGACACGGATGCCTGGGGCAGAAACAATTGCTTCATGAAGTAAGAATCCTCCTTGCTTATTCATTACACATATTTATACATTAGTCTCAGACTATTTCAAACAGAGACATTCTCCTACTTTCTGGCCTTTCTTGTAGCTTCCCAGGGTTCTTTCCTAAATTGAAGGAAGGCCTCCAAGCATTAGCTTTGGAATTGCCATGGCTAATTATCTAGGAGATTTTTGTGTTCAAGCAAACACCAGGACTGACATCCTAAAACAGAACATCATAACCTTTGTTGGCTGATTCCCCTGGAGATGATTAATGGAGACATGACTAAATATACTCACTGACTATAAAAACAAATTATGAAAAAAGAAAATCCACTGGGCAGGAATACCAGCAAACCCTCCAGGGCAACCTGCTTTATGACTGGCTAGGAAAGGCATTGATGTCTTCCCTCAAATACTCACAGATGATTTAGGGAATCACCTCATGGTAGCTTTATCATGTTGGAAATGAAGTTTTATAAAGTACTCACAGAAGATTCTTAGTGTTGTCTGTGTACTTTTAGTATGTGATCTGATGACTTGATTAATCCTTTTTGAGATGAAGACAAACACAAGGCAGAGCACATGAATATAACTATCATACCTAGTGAAATATATTAACTGCATATCAGGTGAGTGATAAGGGACACAGGCTTAGTTGCTACTTTCTAAGGGGCCCCCATATGTATTGACAATAGGTTATGTTGTTGCTATTAAGTTTTTTTAGCTGGAGCAATTCTCAAAATATAAAACAGAGATAGGAACCATATGGATACATTTATCTGAATGCAACCATTGGATTTTAGTGTAGCAGACTGGCATATTTATTTTCATCAGCATTGAGAAATTAATGAAATAAAATGAAACTTTAGCCTTATAGCCAAAAGAAATACACTTCAAAAAGGGAACACATTGCTGAACATACTTTTTATGACATTACACAAAATTAAGTGTAGAAAATTTAATTTGGGACATGTTACTATGGTGATACAAGATTTAAGCTTAATTCTGTAAAGTTGAGATAACGGTGGTGAAGAATGAATGAGAGAATATAAGTAAAATCTTTACGAGATGTAAACAACTTTATACATGCTGAATAAGTGTTACCCATTATGTTTCTAGGTTAATATGACTTATAGAAAGGTGCCATCATTACTAAACTTTGCTGAAATAATTGAATATCAGTATGTACCAGAATTAATTAGATCACCATTCCACATTACTAAAGAGAAACATTTCAAACAGAAAAGAAGATTTACAGAAAATCGAGAAACAATTGGAATAACATGTTCACCCCCATTGGGAAGGTTAGATAAACTGCATAAAGAAGAAACGAAAAGTATAATAAAAGGCAAGGTGACTAGATTTCAATATATATAACTTTTCTTATATTGTTATGTTTGATTAGCTTATAGAAGGTAAGTTTACCCAGTTGTAACAGCATAAATAAAACAATATCACACATATTAAATGACAAAATTAGGGCAAAAATATAGCTTGACAGCCACTTTGTGTACTCAATCTAACAAGACAGAATTTAAATGAATGGGCTATCGAATGGAGTTTTAGGGAAACTTATTTTGAATGAACTCACTTTAGGTGAAATGGCTAGCAGGAATAAATATACCATCTTACATTTGAACTTGATGTTTGCTGCCATTAATATGAGGATGGATCAATCTGGAATGAGTTGGACAACAGCTAGAATGAGTTGGACAACAAATACCAAAATAGCTTAAAAGGGAAAAATTATCCCACCTATCAATAAGTCCCAGAGTAGGATGGCTTTCAATCTGATTAATTCTGTGGTTGAAAATCATCAAGAACCAATGTTCCCATGTCACACGCATAAAATGGAGTACTACTCAGCAATAAAAAGAAATAAGCCACTGACTTATGTAATAACATAGATGAACCTCAAACCCATTATGCTCAGTGATAAAAGCCAGAGTCAAAGGCTATATACTACATGATTCTATTTATATGGCATTCTGGGAAAGGTAAAACTATGACAGAGAAGACACCAGTGGTTACCAAGGGCCAGAAGTGGAGGAAGGTGATTGACTGCAAAGATGCAGGAGAACTCTCTAGGGTCATGAAACTATTCTGTACCTTGACTGTGGGATCGTTACATGACCATATTGATTTGTCAAAATTCATAGGTTTTTTTTTAACCTCTATTTCACTGGATTTAAATTTACCTTGAAATTTTTAAAATAAACAAAAGAGACCTACTTTCTCATCTTCTGTGCCTCCGCCTGACCTTTCTGTGCATGGCTAATTCACCTCATGCTTGCAAGGAAGTTGTTGTATTCCCAGGCATTACAGGAAGATCAGATAATGTCCGGCAGAAGGGAAGCTGTCCCTTTAGGTGTTCTCTTTTTCCTTGTAGGAAATTATTTTTCAGAGACCGGTCTCCTTACCCCCTCACAATAGACTTTCTTACACATCTCATGGACTACAACTGAGTCACATGTCCTTCCATTTCTTAATCAATTCTGGAAAGGAAAACTAATTAATCACAATGAACATGGATTTAGAATTTAACCTGAAGTTTGAGATAAAGACACCTTTTCTAAGGCTACACACCTGAGCACATTAGAAATTCACATGGTAAGGATAAACTATAGTTGTAGTGAACATACCTAGTAGTGATGAACATCAAACAGTGTTGGCTAGCAACCATGTGATGGTTAGAAACCTTGTGATTTTATTTAATGATAAACTTTGATACGGGCCAACAGGAATGAAATAAAACAAAATACAAAGCAGTCAAGCTAATGCTTGGCCTTCCTTTCATACTTACTTTCATACGTTTTTCTATAATTGGAAATGGAATACCCCTCAATGTAATACTCTTGAGAATGTTGCTTGATGAGAGATTGATTTGGAAACTACATCATTTAAGGAATTACTGCAAGAAATAGAAGTGGTATGTGCATTCGCATGTGGAAGACCCATTAGATCAAATTTGTATGTTGTCAAAGACTAAAGAAAGAAACATAAGCAGAAAGCACAGTGCGATATGGGGGAGAAATTTCAAATATGATTAGAGTTATCCAAAGACTTGATGGTGGATTGCCCCTGAGAATATTCAAAGCTGACCTAGACAATGCTTATGGGAATGTAGTAGAAGAGGATTCTAAAATCAGATGGATCATTGGACTGAACATTCTAAGACTCTTTGCAATATTGGTATGATGCTAAAATTTTTCCTAAGTACACAAGGAAATACAGATGTGTCTGTTATTTTGTGCATACAAGATACTATCTCTCTTTACATATATACAAGCTTTATATATATACAAACCATATATATATATATGTGTATATATATATACACACATATATATATATACACATATATATATACATATATATATATATGGCTTATGACTAAAAATATTTTACTAATTGAAAGACTAGAAGGGAATATATAATAAAATAAAGATGTGTTATATAAAGCAGTAAGATTATGGATGAATTAAAAACAAGATCTAAGGGAAATCTAGATGAGAAGTAGAAAATTTTCAGATTACAATACTGAGGAGTCTCTGATGTGAGTGAGCCACTCACTATGAAACTCCAACAAAACCCCTTCTTTGGAATGTGCCTCCTTTAAGAGAGACTCAAAGCCAACACCGGCTCTCAGAGCCTATCCTGGTTCTGACCATTCTCTAATCCAAAAGTGTCAAAGTCCTCTTTGTTTATGGTTTCTGGGCATGCGATTTTCAAAAATATATAACTGAAGACACCGAACAATGACATAGAGATTTTTATAGGCTGTAGGAAAATATCTGATTGTCAGCTTATCTATAAAATGGAGAAAAATGCTTGAGAATTCCTCTATGATTATGCATAGTGCTGATTTTTTGTTGAGTATCATTATTGTTATTATTATTATTAAAATTTTATTACCTAAGGCACTTTATTTTTGTTTATCAGTTAATATAAGCAGAAAGGCCAAGACTAAAAATAGTATCATTGATGAGTCACAGGAAGAGCTTTATATTATTGTTACTATTTTTGCAAATCATGGAAAAAATGATGCCAACTTGAAATCATTCAAATGGACCAGATAAATTAAAGCAACTACTTAGCCATCAACCCTTAATTGGAAACATAGCATAACTTAAAGTCTACGTTATAAAGTATTACTTAATGGCACAGGTGTGCCTGGGTTATTTTTAGCTGCCTCCAAAACACAAAGTTAAATAGCAAAGAAATTGCATGTAAAGCTCTGTTTTCATGGTCTGGTTATATCCATTAACCTTTCCCTCATGTTAAGTGGATTTAGTCTGAAGCTACTTAAAAGCTTCCATTACTTTGACTTTAGAAATGCATCCCGAACCAAGAGGCTAGCTGCACAGGTGCATTGTTCTGCAAGACACGTGAAGAAAACAAAAAGACTTTAATTAGAAGAAAGACTATAAGAACCCAAATGCAAGAAAACAAAAGGGCAATAATAGAAAAACAAAAAACAAGGACCATAAACTTGTTGTGTTTGTTAATTTCAGACGTGCACCGAATACAGTAGTCTCCCTTATCTGTGGGGGATACGTTCCAAGACCACCAGTAGATGCCAAAACTATAGCACGAAACCATATACGTACTATGTTATTTTCCTACACATGCATGCCTATGATAAAGTTTAATTTATAAATAATCACATTAAGATATTAATAACAATAATGTATAAAATAGAACAACTATAACGATATACTTAATAAAAACTCTGTGTGGTCTCTCTCTCAAAATATTGTCTTGTACTGTACTCACCCTCCTTCTTCTTGCGATGATGTGAGCCATAAAGTGCCTATGTGGTGAGATGGAGGTGAATGGTTTAGGTATTGTGACTTAGCGTTAAGCTGCTTCTGACCATTTATCAGGAAGAGGAGCGTCTGCTTCCAGACCACAGTTGACTGGTGGTAACTGAAACCCTGAAAATCGAAATGGAAGACAAAGTGGGGACTACTGTACCCACCTGTTACAAAGCTCTATTTTAGGCACTTAATGATGACATGATGTATAGAACCATTTTATTTTATGCCCCAGTGAGTTCAATATTGTTATAGAGAGGAAAAGTGATTCTTATGATATGCATTTCCTCCAACATGGATGCCAGGTTACATTATTTTCCATGGGTTGTGGAGTTCTTACACTGTTTTCATAAGAAACCATTTTCAGAAACAATTTACATCTCTTCCTGGTATCTAAACAAGAAAAACAGGCAGAGACTTTCCAGTTACCAGCTCTCCCTACCTGGTTAAGGGTTTCTCTACTTTGCTGGTCAGGTCAAAAACTTGAATTATTTTGTTTTTGAAAGTAGTAAAGTGGTTATTCATTCAGTTACTAACACTTAGATTGAATGCTTTTGTAACACTCGGTATTGCAAGTATATATGACAGTCTAGCGAGCACTGGAAAGATAAAAGCTGGCCAATTTCAATAGCTCCATACACTTAGCCATTCTAATTTCTCATAGCCTCAACATGACAGTCTTCTACATCTACTCAACTTACGGGAATGTTTTATACCACTGTTCTTTTTATCTGTTCTGCTTCCTCAACCTGAAATTTTCTCCCCTATATTCAGATCCTTCTTAATCTTCAAAGCTCAACAAAATCCTTGCCTCCTAGAGCAAATTGCAAATTTCTCTAGTATTTCTCTCTCTCTCTCTCTCTCTCTCTCTCTCTCTCCCTCTCTGTTGCTTGTTGTGCTTATGCAAGAGGAGTGGTATTCAGTGCTGCTGTTTTGTTTCCATCCGTTCAATGGTTATCAACCCTGTCTGTACATTAGAATCATTAGCAGTGCTTAAAAAAGTGATGCTTCGGTCTCACCCCAGAATAACTGAATCAGAACCTCTGAGGAGTAAGCCTGAGCATTGGTAGTTTAAAAATCTTCCCAGGTGATTGTGATGCATAGTGAAAATTGAGAAACCCCTTGGTTTAGGACAGGTTTAACCCAAAGTTACTCATAAAGGGCTATTATTTAAGACCTTTTCCCATCTCTTTTGATTATTTTTCTGCCATACAGAAAAATGCATAGTGAAAATTGAGAAACCACTTGGTTTAGGACAGGTTTAACCCAAAGTTACTCATAAAGGGCTATTATTTAAGACCTTTTCCCATCTCTTTTGATTATTTTTCTGCCATACAGAAAAATACAGAGCATTTACCACACATTTTGGATTCATAAATTCAAATGTCAATGGTCCTTCTGGCTCTGAGTGGTGGATTGGTTTCACCTCGCCCACCAGCTCCAGTCAATTAATACTTATTTCTAGCATATCACTTTGACGATTGAGGACCTGGCTATGGCAAGAAAAGGTGCAACCATCCAAACCTCCTGGCCACATGGTGGAGGAATACGGAAGACTCACCATGCATGCTAAGTATTATTTTTTTATCCTGATGTAGAAGATATTCCACATTACTCATTGAATAAACTGAGGTCTATAGGGATTAATTTTGCCCGAAGGAATTGCTTCATGTTGGTAACAAAAAAAAATGGGGAAAGTTTTTAATTCAGTTCTCCTCCAACCTCCCCAAAAAGTGAATTTTTAGAGTTCACCTGTCTTGATTATTAACTCCCTTGTGCTCTAGCCCATCCCACGTAGCCCTATGTGCTCTGCCATTCTTGGTGTCTCAAGTCTTAGTTCTTTTGGCTTCACACAAATCTTGTTTTCTCCACATTATCCACGGTGAAGAGAATATATACCAACAAAACTCAGTGGGCTTGATTGATGAACAGTCCCACTCTTTTGTGTTTATAGCTTTCATGGATGCTATTGCCCTAGAAAAAGGCCAAATTTAAAATGTCTCAGAGTGAAATGAAGGATGTACTTGGGAAAATCTAAATCCATGAAGGCTGCCACATAAGAGTTAATTTTCACATAGTCAATTTGGGGTTTGGAATGTGTTGTGAAGGGTGCCAAATAGCCTACAAGAATACTAGCTCCATCTACCATTGTGCAATCTCTCCCTCTCTCCCTCTCTCTCCTCTCTCTCTCTCTGTCCCTCTTTCTCTCTTTCATTCTCCCTCCCTTCTGTCTCCCTCCTTCTCCCATCTGCGCAGCACACACAGGCTTGCAAAGACACATCACAAACCCTTAGAATTCCTATTTCCATTGTGCAGAGTCACAATAACCAGGAAAAGTAAAACACAACAGAAAAAAAAAGCCTATACAATCTATCCAATTAATATGAATACCGAAACATTTTTTTTTTTATCAGTGTCTGGTTGAATGTGGCTTAGATTACATCAGTGGTTCCCCTCCACCCAAACCACCTCCTTCATTTTCAGTTTCTTTAATTTCAACTGTCTTTGATGGTACTGAATGGAAAAGTCCCCTTGTTGCCAGTGGTTAAGAGTCACTATTAAGATTACCAAGATTGGCTGGGCTTCTGCTTCTAAGAGATGCACTTTGGGGATGGTAACGTTTTTGATTTAGTTTTCAAGTTCTGTTGTCTTAAGAAAAGATTCAAAATTTTCCCTGAAATAAATAAGTCAATTGCTATTCTCACTTTCTATAAACTATTGACAATAGAAATGCCAGATCATAAATGAAGTATTTTACACAAGCATATTTGTGTTTTTAAGAATAAAATGAAGATTTAAAACTCAAAGAACATTTCTTATCCAATTTTCTGTTCTGTGAGATCTTGTGTGTTGTCTTTGATATAATTTTGTTAGATAACACCTTTCCCTACATGAAAACGACTGTCCTGTGAATTGCAAATGATGTCTAAAGATTTTTTTTTAACAAAAGTGTCTGGATTGATAGTGTCTGGAATTCCTCCAAGTTGTAAATATCTCTGTCTAATGGTTTTTAGCCAGCCCAATTTAATACCAAACATCTCAATTTTTTTTTAAATGAAAGAAAAAAAAAAAACCCCTCTGTGAGTCTGAATAATGTTTGAATGGGTGAAAGTAAATCACACAGGGACAATTCTGCATTTTTATTAAAGGGGGAATCTTCTGTTCCCATAACCTCAACCTCTCTAATTCCACCAGCCAATTACAGGATGTGAGCTAGTAGTGCTCTAGAGGGGAAATGCCATTCCGTTGACCTCAGAACTAGAGGGAATAGGTAATGGGGCTGAATAAACAGCATAAAATAATAAGCATGCACAGAAAGTAGGGAGAAATGGAAATAGAATGTAATTATAACACCTTTGATCTTCATGCTTTGAATCTACTGAGCTGTTTTTCGCTGTGGCTGTCTGTGTGCCCAGAATGGCTTAAACTCTACACCATATACCCCTACTGGAATAAATGTTCTTTTCATCCAGCTAACTTCTCAAGTTAGTTAGGACTCATTTTGGTAGACTTCAGGGAACTTTTCAAGTGTATTTCTTCCGTACCCGCTATCAGTTTATAGTTTGAAGAACACTCATATACACACTTTCTTTATAACTGTTTCAAAAATTTTAGTAATTTACATGTACAAAGAATGAATATCATACTGTATGCAGATAAGGACAATAACACCCTTTCTTTAGAGTGTATACCATTTCTTTTTTTTTGTCTTCCTCGAACTACAGTGAACATAAGTGTTTTAAAATTATACCATTTATATCTGTCCAAGAAACCTACGACTCATTGCCTTAATGTGTGTGTGCGACTGTGTGTGTGCGAGTGTGTGTAGATGCTGCCTTAAGCGCAGAGAAAAGGCTTACCCATCTTCATATCCCCCTTGTGGGAGTCAGTACAATACTTGTATTTAAAATTATAAACACTGGAACAGACTGGCTCTGCAACTTACTAACTATGTAACATCTCTGAGTCTTAGTTTTCTCACTTATAATATGGAGACAGCACAACCTACTTCACAGAGTTGTTAAAATCTTAAATAATATAATATCTATTATTATGTTATATAGACATAATGCTTGATTATTAGCAATTATTCAAAACTTGGCCACCATCGCTAACCATAAGATATAAAAGAGAAAAAGTGAGACAAGATGTTTTAGGTTAGCTGATATATCATTTAGGCTTCTAACAGGAAATCAATTATACATTCAAATTGGAATCCTTTGAGAAGGATTCATTTACCTGAGGGCTTATAACTAAGGTATACGGGAGTATAGGAGAACTACAAGAGATTGTGCAGAGACCTGGAGTCTTATAGGGAACAACAGGTTCCTGGAGCCAGTGCAGGGTTGAGACCTCTGTATTCCATTTTCCCTTATTTATTCCCATTGCTCCATATAATGCATTGTTCCCTGTTTAACACTTTTAACCCACATAATTCCCTATCCATTCTTTCCATGCCTTCCAGTTAGCTCTTATAATACATAACCTTTATTTTGATCATGGCTTCTTCAATTCTTCCCATACGTCAGACACCTTCTCTCTTCATTGAATATGGAAAGAGTAACCTTGATTTCTTGACTAGGACTTTTCTTGCAGTGCTCAGCCACCACCCCTTATCACTCCTTATTATCATCAGAAGTGGCACGATTTCCGAAATCACACTTTCTAACTTTACACCCTTTGGAAATAACCTCCTGTGCTTTCCAGCTTTCTTGCTTAAGCTGATAGGGCTTTAGTAGGTAATGGTTACTTCCCTGATTATACAATTAGTGTATCAGGCCTGTCTTCTGAATGCAGATGGATAATCAATGAATATAAATATATAAAACACATTTAAAAGTCACTCAAAAAGTATTTCTTTTGGAGATTTAGAAAATACAAATGATCAAAGATAAATAGAAATGAATCGTGCTTTCACGGAGTCATCTTATCGACCTAGGAACTTCCCTGAATTTCAGTCCCGCATTTGCCAGGGCTTGATCATAAGATTTTTTGGTTTTGTTTTGTTTTTAATGTTTACGGGAGTCAGGGTTAGCTCTTGGTTTGCCACCAAAAAAATCCACCCCCCAATAAACAAACAAACAAAAACAAAACAAAAAGAAAAAAAAACACAATAGATTTCTATCAACCCTGAAATTCTTACTCCACAAATTTCAAATCTCAAGTCTATTCACTACCATACTCCTTTCATCCATTAATCTTCTCCTCTCTCACCAGCTCTTCTTTTCCAACCTACGTTCCACAGTCCATTTTATAACCACAGTTATATGTTATATAATAACAGTAAACATCTTCATTGCCTTTGCCAGCTCTCCAGCAAAATCCCGTTTACTTTTTCCAGGTTTATATCCATGACGCTGTGACTTGTTGGAGAAATTTCACCTCACTGGTCAGGTTCTGCCACTAGAATGTGCCTCAAACACTGTTTCTACTGTGAACAAAAACTAAACCCTATAGCTTCTCACCAGACTGCTACCACCTCTCATAGTATCTTAGGTCCAGCTTTTGATCCATTCCAATTCACTCTTCACAAAACAGTCAAAAGTTTTGTAGAATGTAACATCAATTATGCTGATGCCTTCTGCAAGATTCTTCAATGGCAATCTTTTATAAGGAAAAAAATATCAAACTCCTGAAAAGTGCTGCCTGACATGGTTGCTGTTTAATATTCCAACACCCTTTCTCTCTTCCTTGCTACACCGTGGGTACAGTACCCTTCTTTCAATTTGGTAAAAGGCAAATATTTCCACTTCAGGGCCTTTGCACATGCTGTCCCCCCTTCCTGGAGCACTCTTTTCTTAAAAATTTTTTAATGTTTATTTATTTTGATGGCGGGGGGAGGGGCGGAGAGAGAGGGAGACACAGAATCCAAAGCAGGCTCCAGGGTCTGAGCTGTCAGCACAGAGCCCGACGCAGGGCTCAAACTCACAAACCATGAGAACATTACCTGAGCCGAAGTCAGATACTCAATTGACTGAACCACCCAGGCGCCTCTCATGGAACCCTGTTTTTCTTCCTTTGTGAATGTCTGAGTCCTTCTCTTTCTTAGGTACTGATTTCAATGTAATCTTCTGCAACCGCTTAACCTAAAGTAGTTCATCACCTTCACTTTGTTCTCCCCCATGCTCTATTCTCTTCCTTTATGGTTTATCGTCTCTCCTACATTCTGTGTAAGGTCCAGAGCAAGTTTGTTCTGTCTTTATATGCCCCATGCCTAGTACATAGTGCTTGATACATAGTAGATGATCAATAAATAATGAGTGAATAAAATTTTAGATATGAGATAGTGGGCAATAGGGAGTCATGTGTAGCTTCTGAACTAGGAAATCATATGCTGTATCACTAATTTAGACAGACTACTTCAGTGACAAGAAAAAATAAGTTAAGTGAGAGAAGTGAAATGATCTCTTTTAGTTAAATAAACCCAGGACTTTCAAGGTTACCTTTGTACAGAGTTTGAGTGATCTGAGCCTTGCTCTCTTCAGTTACATTTTCTCTCCTAAACCTCTTCCTCCCTTAGATTACTCCTCTCATTCCTTGCTTACGTTTGTAGTGGCTATCTCCTCTAAAGGCTCTAAATGAACCAAATACAGATAGTAGCTCTCTTTAGCAAAGCTGCGATAAGCTGAAAATACACAATATATTGCTAAACACAAGGGAGAACAGATGCCCCAAAGAATAAACACAAAGGATATATAAAGTGTAAGGAGTCCAACTTGTACAATACAGATATACAATCTTGCTCACTTTAGTCTCCTTGCTCACTTTAGTCTCACAACCTCTGGCTCGCCCTACCTCTTGCTAGAGCTGCCTCTACTCCAGCTCTAAAGGGCCAACATGGCTGGCCATCTTTGTCTGAAACTCGCATTTCCTGGATGTCCATATTCTCAGGTATGAATGCCCCTATGCTGGGCTTCCATATTTTAGAGGTGCCTCTTCTAACCTTCCTGAAGGTACCTCTTTATACGGGGTGAGAAAACTGATAGACCAAGAAAGCCTGCTCATCCAGAGGCTATAGCCTCTTGTGAGTGTTTTTGAACCATACTCTAGGAATAGGTCACTGGACCCGCTTCCAGAAGTCTTGTAGCCTCCTCACCAGGTCCACCTTCTGAGGGCAGATCATACTCGAGAGTGGAAGAAACTTGATGCTGAGGGTAACCACAAGGCAGCTGTTTACAGGGATGTGGATATGCAGGCTGGGATGTCCACATGTATGTGTATAAGAATCTCTAGGACAAACTGGGATGGAATGAGAAGGTAGGGAAATATTTAATAAGAGTAGTTGAATTATCTTTATTAATATCAGGTATAAAATACATATGTTAGATTAAAAAGATACAACCATTAAATGTTAGAAAGTATGGGAAAATAGTTTAAACTCAAATATATAAAATTTGGAAGTAACCTTTTTTAAGTCACATACCCATACTCTAAATTCAGTGAGGTTCCGTCCCACTTTGTGCAGAGCTCCACATACATAATAAGGAAGTGACCTATGTTTTAGCTAGATGATTAAGGAGAGTAGAAACCCACATACAGATGTTTGGATATTTGCCAACAAAAATAAGCTATTTTCTTTTCTTCTCAGTGCGGAAAAAAAAAGATGAGCAAATATATTAAAAAGCAAAGATAAACAGGCCTTGCTGAATCGTCCAAGACTGATTCCATCTAGGTCAAGGTCATATATCAGTGTGGTTTTAATTATATTGTTTTCTAGTGAGCATTATGGGTGTGTACCATTCCAATTTCAATTATTTCACATAATTTTTCAACAGTCTGTATGACAGTAAGCCACGCTCTTCAGATTTAAACCAATCAGAACTCCACCTAATTTCAGTGGGAATATTTTATGAGGATAAGGGGAATATTTGTACCTAATTTCTTGGAAGTCAGCAACATTGTGTGGATTAAAACACAACTTTTGTATGGAGAGGAAATGTCCTTTGTTTCATCACACAATTGCTAAAAGAACTACTGTTAGTCAAATGGTATATAGGAATTTACCTATTTAAATCATCAGAGATGTTTTCATGATTCCAACAACTCCAATAACAATTAAAAACCTCTGGTTAAAATAAACAGTGCATAAAATAGTCATCAAAATAATGTAGTGAAGCCAAGAAAAACACCCTTCGCCATTCTGAAGATTTACTATCATTGTGCATTATCAAGAGTGTTACTTTTGTGAAAAGTCTCATTAGGTTTTTTTTTTTTTTTTTTCAATTGAAGTGTGCTTGACATATGATGTTACATTAGTTTCAGGTGTATACTGTAGCGATTCGACAATTTTATACATTACTCAGTGCTCACCATCTGTCACCATACAGTGTTATTACAATATCATTAACTATATTCCTTATGCTGTATTTTTCATCTCCGTGACTTATTTATTTTATAACTGGAAGTTTGTTACTTTTAATCCCCTTCATATATTTCACTCACTTCCAACCCCATCCCCTTCCCCTCTGGCGATCACCATCTTGCTCTCTATTTATGAGCCTATTTCTGTGGTTTTATTTGTTTATTTGTGTTGTTGTTTAGAATACACATATAAGTGAAATCATATGATATTTGTCTTTCTCTGACTTATTTTACTTAGGCTGTTTCATATGCGTGATATTAAAACGACTAAAGTAGGGAGAGCGGCTAGTTTTGGAAAATAGGGCAGTTTATCTTCAAGCCCTTGACATGAACAACAGATTTTTGAATAACTTTTGTTTTAAAAATTTACTTTGAAATGATAAGGCCATGTTGGTACATAAATAAGGCACACCACTTGGATGGACCATACTATTTGTACTATCTAAGCTATCTTAATGCATACATAGTTCACCAAATCATTAAATTATGGGGCTATGCCTCAGTGGTTAATTGTTATCTCTCTATTATTTTCTGTATATCGGGTATGTGCATGTTTATTGCCCTCCTGACATAACAAAATCTCCCAAGAGTAGTCTAATCTGTTATGGTAATAAACTAAAATCTTCAAAATTTTGTATTCTCATTTTCATACTAGGTATTCACATTCAGATAAGTGGTAATCAAACAAAACATCTTTTCCAGCATTATAAAAATTACATAGATTACAGGGTAGTGTATCTCAATTTTCCATTAGAAGAAAAAGCAACAAAAGATATTATTTGTAAAGTTCACATTTGAAGTTTTTACTTTCTAAAACAAAACAATATAGAAAATAGATTTTTACTATAATTCAACACACTCACCAAATTTAGTTTTCAGTGAAACATCATGCTATATTAAAACTCTAAGATAATGAAAATAAATGTGTCTTTATCAGGATTTTCCAGTCATATTGTTTAGACTCCCTTCTGTGTGTTTATTTATTTTTGGTAACTGAAAGAACTCTGAAAGACAGCAGTTGAATTTTCAACATTTCTCTAATGTTTATGTAGTGTGATTAAAATAATGAGAGTGATTTATTGTTCTTGGATAGGATCCTGATTTTGAAAGACATTAAGTTGACCCAGTTGTGACTAGCATTGTATTTTGAGAAATAAGAATTTTCAGAAATTACAATACTCTTTAAAAAAAGAAAAAGAAAATTTGCATCAAATAATACATTAAATCATTTAATTATCTGAATTTTATTACAAAATACACTGTTTATAATAATAATGCTACTACTGGTAAAAACTATTTTAGGGAATAAAAATAAATTGAGATAAAACCATACAGAAGCTAAAATACTGGAAAATTCCTTTGTAATTTAAAGACTCTAATGTATTCGCGGTCATTTGCTCTACAAAATACTTACAGAAATAGAACATTGAATCCTGGTTCTAACTTAGAAATGTCATTGGGGCAAGGCAGAATGCACTATATATTTTGTTGTTATTGAAAAAGGAAACACATTTATCTATGATTATTTTACCTGGGTGTTTATGAGGACTAATGTATATGGACTTCCAAATATCCAGTTGTTTGGAATCCTATAAATAATCTATCCTGCTGACTCACTTAAATACTCAGATATCACCTGGATATTTCATTGTAAACATGAGCTTATCATGAAATTATTGAGGTTGATTTGTGCTTCTACTCTACATGTTTACCCCAAGAAAAAGCAGATATTGGTCTCCTTTGCTGACTGGTTTATTTATATTGAATTTCTTTATTGATTGTGTTTTCACTTCATTTAAGCTTAGAGTATGTATCAAGTGTGTGCACATAGTTGTTAGTGACACTTTGTTAATAGTTAGCAAGATGAAGTTGCCAGTTCCATAAAAGAATATTTTATCAATTGTCCATGCTGGGCACCAGCATGGTAAATCCAACAAGATAAATGGCTCATTGCCATTGCTTTCAAAAGAAATTATAGTACTATTCTTCCCTCTCAAATATGGGCCCAATTCCCATTCTTAAATTGATCTGAAAGAGGCTGACATTATAGTTTTTCTTAATTTTCTTGTTTTGGGGTTGCTTAATGGGTATCTCCCATTATTCCTCTACTCACACCCCATTCTTCCCACTTGTTATTGCCTGTAATTTATGCAAACTCTTAATTTCCTTGCCTTGTTTTCAGATCCTTAAGGTGAAATTTTATGCTTAAATCATTCCCAGCTTCTTATTTATTATTATATTCTAGAGATATCAGTAGTTATAGAAAGAGAGAGAGAGAGAGAGAGAGAGAGAGAGAGAGAGAGAGAAAGGGAAAGGAAAAGGAAAAGGAAAAGGAAAAGGAGAGGGAAAGAAGTAAAAAACTTAGGTCTTTTAGTCAAAGATTTAATTTTTGTCAGAAGGGATTCAGCAATCACTAGGTAAAAAAGATTTTGCTGAAAACATATTGAACTTTAGTTACCTTGAAAACATATTTAGCCAAAAGAACGGAGACCAACATTATAATGATCATACATTGAGTAAGAAACTGTCATGAATATATATTTTTCCAAGTCTTTTGTATTACAACATAAATTCCACTGTGTTTGTCAGAAACTTTCAAGGGGAGCTTTAGGGGCTGTTGTCATTTTGATCAGACAACTTAAAACTAATAACTAATTTATGTCTTAGATAGAAACTGTGTTAGATAAAAATCAGTTCTAACTAATTCCAAACAAGATTATTGTATCAAGGTATGATAACATGGCCATAAAAAATAGCATGCAATCAAATCTATACCAAGTCCAAACAGAAATACAAATAACCAAAATATTTTACCTTAATGGAAAATTCACCATACAAATAACATTGCTTATTGACTACATAGTTTAGTAAAAGAGCTTACTTAAGATATAACACTTTGTTAAGCACCCAAACTAAATAGACGTAATAATTTAAATGTCCATATAGTGCCCATTTGAGACATAATTGTAACCTCTTATTAATGTGATTATTTTCTAACAGAGGGGGCAGAAATCTTGATTTTTCTGATCAAATATAAACTGCAAAAATATCTCTTCCATGTCCTGGTGAGATATAGTGATACATATATATATAGTATATATGAAAATCTAAGTAACATAATATCCTCATTTTTTTAAAGTAAGATGACTTAATTTTACTAATGAATAATTTGTATCTGATGGCCTTGGCACAGAATATTTTATTTTATTTTATTTATTTTTTTTTTTTTAATTTATTTTTGGGACAGAGAGAGACAGAGCATGAACGGGGGAGGGGCAGAGAGAGAGGGAGACACAGAATCGGAAACAGGCTCCAGGCTCCGAGCCATCAGCCCAGAGCCTGACGCGGGGCTCGAACTCACGGACCGCGAGATCGTGACCTGGCTGAAGTCGGACGCTTAACCGACTGCGCCACCCAGGCGCCCCCAGAATATTTTAAAAATAGGAGCTAACTTACGCACTAACCATGAAACTAACCATGCAAACACATGTTCTTTAGTCACTCAGGAAATAATTTTATTTTTGTGCAAAAAGAATTCATGGTGGATAAGATGCATTTTTCTCATAACCAAGCATTCTAAGAAATGACCAGAATACTATTTTATATTCTTTTAACATCCAATGAGGAGTCCATGATCCAGGGGAGCAGAAATATGAGTCATCAATTTAGTCACAATTTTGATACTAATGTGTCAGCTGCCAATATGTATGTGAGATAGGTTTGATGAGGCGAAGCTAGGTCATATGTGGCCAAAGGACAGGGTCTTCAAAGAGAAGAAAGTCTGACAAAAAGTAGCAGTTACCACACATCATTATTATAAACTGACAGGTGTCCTTTTCCCAAGAAGCTTAAAACTAAGGATATAGCTCCTCTATAGTAATAGTATATCTCAGGTTTCTTATATCTCTAAGGTCCTATTGTAAGTATGTTTCAGTACAATAAATCTTTTTGGAATCTCCTTGGAGATAGGTAGCCTCTCAATTACAAATAATAATAATAATAATAATAATAATAATAATAACAATAATAATAATAAATTTAATTTAATTGGGTTTCCAGTAGATCAAAGCATTATCTATTTTAGAAACGTTAAAGAAAGCATAACAGGCTTATATTAGCAAATTAGGATGGTTATACACGCCAAGAATATGTCCTAAAAATATTAGGGACTCTACAGTCCATTGCCATTACCCACTGGGTGACTTAAACACTAGTCAGACTAGATTCAGCTGTGATTTTAATTGCTAATGCCATAACAGAATAACTCCTTGATGTGATTTTATCTTCTTGCTCCTAGAAATGCTCGAGCAAATTTGAAGTCTATATGTGACAGCACATAGCCTAATATTATGAGATGCTGCTAAATCTTAATTAGTTTTCAGAGAGTGCAATGAGAAATAATGTATAACATTTCTCAGTCAATACATACATTTTTAACATTCTAATTACTATCAAGTTCAGATTGTCATGTACTTACTGGTGTTCGTCAGTGGATTAGAAAGGTGTTAATTATAAATAGTGAAGAATGGTTGTGTGTTAAGATTATTTTAGAGCCCTACAAGGATGTGCTTAAAAGTATTAACTAAACTCTGGTTTCTACAAAAAATGTTTGGAATAGGGGAATGGAACTTCCCCTATAGACTTTGGAAGGAGTGTGGTCGTGCCAACTCCTTGATTTCAGACATCTGGTCTCCAGAACTGTGAAGAATAAATTTCTGTTGTTTCAAGCCACCTAGTTTGTGGTAATTTGCTATGGCAGGCCTAGGAAACTAATACAGGTGGGAACATACACTGCTAAACCACAGTGGCCAGAGGGAATTTTTCTTACGGGGCCCACTGAGTGTTTATATTTGGAGAGAACTGAGGATTTCAACTGTGCGTCTTTACCTGGGATTTAGGGGATCCCAGGACTTAGGGAATTGCCTGGGATTTTGAGAAAGTGAGTAATGAGTTAGACCTTTTGCAACTGAATGGAATCTAATTATGGATTATAAAACTTCTCTCATAAACAGAAATGCACAGGAAAAGCTTCTATCCCGTAAACCCTTCCTCACACTTTGGAAGATTGTTTAATCTTTGGTAAGACAAAGGACCTTATTTTCTGCTCTTAGGAGGATTTTAAAGAGTGGAGGTCCTCCCACTTGTGGGTTACTATAGTGTTCTTGGTCTACCGTCTTCGTACATATTTCATTGAATTGCAGTATCTGTATATTCCTTATTTTAACCACCAACTCCGAGGTCTAGAACCTATTAATGTTTGCAATTAGCACAATGTCTGACAACAAGTAAGTGTTTCGTAAGTGTTCCATGACTACATAAATTGATGAATGGATGATACTAAGATTGGAGCTTTTCTTTTTTTAAGATTTGATGGCACAGTCTAATAATTATTCTGCATCCCATAGAACATTCAAAGAAATTACATTTGGTTATAATTCTCTAGTAGCTTCTTCTGACTTATCTCTGGGCGCTAAGAACTTCCTTTATCCAACTCACTGAAACCTCTTCTCATGTAGCCATTTTATTATCCAAACAACCATAAAAATTTCTGGCCAAAGTTGCTCGTGTGTGTGTGGATAGGCCAGGACTGACTATGCAGATCTTCCTGGTCCCATCCTTCACAAGGGCACCAGATGTGACCACAATGGCCACAGTGGTTGAATTCTATTTATCTATATACCCAAAGTTCACTGTCAACATAGCAGTTTAGACAGAAGAAAAAAGAAAAGAGGAGAAGAGAGTGGAAGTTGTTTAGGAAACACATCTTTGGTTCTTCAGCCAGTTTTCTAGGTTAATCCAGCCCCATGCTGAACACAGGTAACCAAGCCCCTTCTGAATGAATGAATCACAGTCACTAGAAAATAAGACTATTAAGCTTATTTTTAAAGCTTACTTGATAAAACTGACACAGAAATAATTCAAGGGGCACCTGGGTGGGTCAGTTGGTTAAGTGTCTAATTCTTGATTTCAGCTCAGGTAATGATCTCATGGTTTGTGGGATTGAGTCCCACATCAGGCTCCGCTCTGACAGCATGGATTCTGCTTGGGATTCTCTTTCTCCCGCTCTATCTGCCCCTTCCTCTCTAAATAAATAAATGAATAAATACATAAATAAACTTAAAAAAAATAAATAATTCAAGAGACTTACCCAAGGTCACACCAATACCTAGATGCAAAGCCAGGACCAAGACCTAGATACTCACCTGCTGAGTCTACTTTCTATTATACTTTTCTGTGTTACTTATTATATAGTTTTAATTTTCTGTGTTATTTATTATATAGCTTTGATTTTATAGAACTGATGTATTATTACAGTAAAAAGAAGCTCACATATTATACGAAGGTACAAATAAAAATGTGAAGCTTAGATGAAATCTCAAGATCTCCAAGTAAGCATTCTTAGTAAACACATTTTCCGAGATTTCTCTCTGCCTCTAAACATGTATATGCAATTTTACACAAATGTGATAACACTTTACTTGCTGTTGTGTATACTGTTTTTTCTTCTCTCCACTGTACGTCATGTGGGTTCTTTCTGTATTATTAAGCATATGTCTACTTAATTATTTTTAATAGCTATATTTTATTTCATTTTATATTTAGACTATATTTTCTCTATCTTTTTTTTGAGGAATTGGGTTATTCCCAAATTTTAACTCATATAAACAATAAAATAATTATAAGTCCATCTCATATTTTCTGAATCAATTCAACTGACTGTACTACCTGTGTATGATGGTGAGAAGCTATTGGATTACTTTCTTTTCTCCTATATGTACGTGGCCTGTGTTCAGAATGCCTGTTCTTTGGTCTTGGGCCAGTGGGTGTACCGCTCAATGCCTCAGTTTCCTCATCTGTAAGCAGGCATAAGAACACTTGCTTCGTAGGACTATCGTGAAGATTTTAAAAACCTAACATAAATTAATATATAGTGTTGCTTAACATAGGCTACTAAACTAATGTTACCTAGAAGGGAGAATGGGGAAGTTTAATTTACATGACTATGGTCTCAACATGAAAAGACCAATTGAGAATCTGAGCAAAACTATCCCTTTATGATGAAATTAAACACACTAACCAGGATGTGGTAGTTAAAAATGGACAGAAGATGTATAAATTTGAACTAATTTATGACAAATTATGGATAAATAATTTATTTTTCTCTTCCATGATGGCAGCAACTATGTCTTTTTATTTACCATTATGTCCCCAGGACCCAACACACTGCTTGGTTAAAAATAATAATAATACCAATAATAAGGTATTAAGAGTATCTAAGATTTATTGAATAGAAAATTAAGAAGCTCCTGAAGGTTGAGTGAAGAGTCATTGCAACATAAGTAATAGTAGGTCAAGGAAGTTAAGACCTTTGACCTCTTGTTCATCAAGTTACAAAGTGACAGCTGGGAGCCCCATTTAACGTGGTAGCTCAGAGAAGGTCTCTCCACCTGGTTATGCTGCCTTGTCCTCTACATTTCTCTGAATTTCCATCTAAGAAGATCACCATCTAACCCACTGGGTTGTGAACTCTTATTGAGCTTTGAGGGCTCTCTAAATTAATGACTGAAAAAACTAGAAAGAGTCATAATTCCTTCGAAATGGAAAGAATAGTGTATTTGGTAATAATGACCAGACAAGGGACAATGGTATTTCTACAAATCATATCTTTATCATTGCTAAAAATAAACAAACAACTTGGGTTAACTGCCCCAAGTCACTACCAAATATAAGTGTGGAAACTCCAAGGAAACAAAAATATAGTAGAAGATGGAACCACAACACCCCTGGATATATATATATAGACTCCCGGACTGAATTTAGGGGCTTTAAAATCTTCTCAAAACATTGTAATAACTTTGATCCTCATATTTCATTGCTGCACTGAACAAATGGGGTTTTTTGAGTGGAAAATAGCCTCCCAGTGTTAAGATAAAATATTAAATTTAAATAGAAATTTATTGTTCTTGTGCTTTCAAATATTCTTTGGCAATTTCAGAGGTAGTATTGGTTTAACTATTGTTTAAAAAAGAATGTCTTCATAGTCAGTCTTTTAATTGGCATATATTTGTGAACACAGGAAATGTAATATTACATTGTTTCCTGATTCTAATTTAATCTCAGATAATCTATGTAATATTCTGGCATAAATATGTCCAATAGTACTTATGAACCTTTTGGCAAAAGTACATTTTTCCTTTTCTTTTCTACTCACAACTTCTCCTTTGTGTTTCAGTCCTTTTTTTTTTTTTTGCTCAAATTCTTTTTATGGTTCTTTTTCTCTTGTTTTACTTAGAAAAAAAGGCAAAGCTGTATGATCCAGAACAGGTATTATCTATTATTTTTAAGAATAAATTTTCTTATCACTTGAAAATTACATGATTTTGTTAAAAGCACAATTGTGTAGTGTTTTGCCATTTTAAAATATTTTTTTTAAGCTTATTTATTTTGAGAGAGAGAGCATGCAAATGGGGGAAGAACAGAGAGAGAGGGAGAGAGAATCCAAAGCAGACTCTGTGTTGTCATCAAAGAGCCCAACACGAGGCTCCATCTCATGAATTGTGAGTTCGTGACCTGAGCCAAAAGCAAGAGTCAAATGCTTAACTGACTGAGCCACCCAGGCATCCTGCCATTTTAAAAGCTTTATTTCATTTATTTCATTTTATATTTGTTGAATTAATGGTTTATACATATTGAAGAAAATTTGTTAATTAGAAATACACACATATAGAAAATAGCTTATTTAAATAATAAAGAATAATATAGTGGGGTGCCTGGGTGGCTCAGTTGGTTAAATGACCGACTTTGGCTCAGGTCATGATCTCGCAGTTTGTGAGTTGGAGCCCTGCATCAGGCTCTGTGCTGACAGCTCAGAGCCTAGAGCCTACTTCAGATTCTGTGTCTCCTCCTTTCTCTACTCACCCTGCTCATGCTCTGTGTCTCTCTGTCTCTCAATAATAAATAAGTGTTAAAGAAAAAAAAATTAAAAAAAAGAATAATATACAATCAACAAGTATATTAGGTTAAATCATGTCAAATTGCCAGCATTGCTATAAAATAATACGTATAAACCTTATGAAAAAAGACTTTTCCTATAATAACTACTAAATATTTGTGCAAAATATAAATGGGAAAACTTACAAATGAGTTGTTTGCTTAATGTGCCTTATGTGAAAATCATTTTCCATGATGTCTTAAATACTATTTTAATACCTCAGCTTCCCAAATGCTGAAAAAATTTATTCAGAAAGATATATGCACCCTGTGTTTATTGAAGTATTGTTGACAATTACCAAGCTATGGAAACAACCCAGGTGTTCATTAATAAGTAACTGGATAAATATGTGGTATATACATCCACTGGAATACTACTAAGCCATGAAAAAAGAATAAGTCTTACCATTTGTGACAACTTTAATAGACTTAGATGGTATTGTGCTTAGTGAAATAAGTCAGGCAGAGAAAGACAAATACCATATGATTTCACTTAAGTGAGTAATCTAAAATAAAAACAAACCCCCCAAACAAACAAAACAACAGAATAAACTGATGGTTGCCAGAGGGAGAGAGATTGAGGATGGGCAAAACTGGTGAAGGGGACTAAGAAGAAACTTCCAGTTATAAAATAAATCCTGGAGATGAAATGTACAGCATAGAGGATATAGTCAACAATTGTAATAATGATGTATGGTGGCAGATGGTGACTGTACTTATCATACTGAGCACTGAGTAATGTATAGAAATGTCAAATCACTATGTTATATACCTGAAACTAACATAACATTGCATGTAAACTATGCTTCAATAATAAATAAATACAATTGAATATAAATTATTAATAATGAAGATAATGAAATTGGCTATTTGGATTGAAAAAAAATCATTTTATTTTAATAAACCAATGTTTAATATACCATACGTTGTATCAATGACAGTTTAAGGATTCTCCTTCCTGATAATATTTTGATTTTAATGATGTTACAGAAGTTAATTTACTTGAATTAAGCATTTAATTTTAATAAAACAACGTTTAATACAGGGGCTAATTATGCTTATACTAATTTGTATAATATCATTAAAATGTAATCAAGGAAGAGAGTTCTTTACATTTTTATTGATACCCTCAATGTTTAGTCTATACCTACCAAACAAAAATGGAAGAAAAAAGAGTGGAATTGGCTAAGTGCCTAGAAGAAGAGGGAAGACTTGGACAGTCAGGTAAGTACTAACACATTCAAAGAACATTTTGAATAACTGAACAAACACAACACTGCTGTGGTAGTTAGAGGATCTGGGTTTTCAGGCCCCTTCTATTACCAACTCTTAAATGCCTTTGAGAGGTCACTTTTAACTTTAATGAGTATCAGTTTCTTCATCCATAAAGTGATGGGATCAGAGGGAAAAAAAAGTAGATTATACATTCCACATGAGGGGGGAAAAGCTGTATAAAGACTAGCTTAACATTTATGATTATTGTCACCAAATAGTCACAATACTATTAAATCCAGAGTCTCAGGTGCTGTGCAAGAGGTGACTCACTTCCAGGAGCCATGCTTATTCCCAGTTCTTTTTGTAAAAGACAATTCTGCTACTATTTGCATATATTTAAATAATTTTAATTGGTCAGGATGGACTAACCACTTAGGAATCTTCATCTAACATTTAAACTTTTTAAAAATTGGAGTATAGTTGACACACAATACATTTTAACTTATTGTAAGATGGTGTTTTTTGCTTAGGTGGCATTGGATCCAATGCATAACATAATTGTTAAAGAGAAGTACACCCAACTGTTTTTAGGTTTACTTATTTTGAGAGAGACAAAGACAGCATGAGTCAGGGAGGGTTAGAGACAGAGGGAGAGAGAGAATCCCAAGCAGGCTTCATGTTACCAGTGCAGAGCCTGACGTGGGACTGGAACCCATGACCGAAGCCAAAACCAAGAGTCAGATGCTCAACCCACTGAGCCATCCAGGTGCCCCAAAGCATGCCTAACTTTTGCACAATTCTACATTGAAGTGAAATGGTATCAGTAAGGAAAACAATTGCCTATAAAACTATCTGGCCAATCTACTTACTTAATACTATCAGGTAAATTAATAAAAACACTTGCTGAAATTAACCTCATGAAGACAAATTGCTTTCCCTCTCACTCATGTTGTTTCACTCTGTGGCAGGTTTTAAACCAAATCACAAACCGCCCCCCACCTCCACACCTACATACACACACACAAGTGGAAAGTGTTTGAAAAGGATCCAGTTGACATTCTAAATTCAGGGGAAAATGATTCATCAAATGTATTTCTTTTGAAGCTTATTTAATTGATTAAGTGGCATGATAAATATACTCATTATCTCTTTATTACACATTTTATTTTATAATTAAAACTTCACCTAGTTTTTAGAACTTTCTCATTAGTGGTCCCATAATACTAACTATAGTGGTAGGTTTTTTGCAAAGATCCATAATAATTCTTCCTACCTCTGTATTCATACTCTCTGCCATGTAACTTGGCTTTCTTTCTATCAAGAGGTAGAGTCTATAACTACATGTAAAATAATGAAACTGGACCACCTTATCACACTATACACAATAATAAACTGAAAATGGATTAAATACCTAAACATGAGAACTGAAACCATAAAACTGCTAAAAGAAAACACAGGCAGTAATCTCTTGGAGATTGAGATATCAGCCTCAGCAACATTTCTCTTGATATGTTTCCTCAGGTAAAGGAAACAAAAACACAAATAAACTATTAAAACTATATGAAAATAAAAAGTTTTTACATAGTGAAGGAGATCATAATAAGCAAAATAAAAAGGCAACCTACTGATTCGGAGAGGATATTTACAAATGATATATCTGATAAAGGGTTAGTATCTGCTATATATAAATAACTCATAAAACTCAATAAGAAAAACAAATAAAAACCCAAATTATTCTATTAAAAATGGGTAGAGGACTTGAGTACATATTTTTCCAAAGAAGACATATGAAAAGATGCTCAACGTCATTTATCATAGGGAAACGCAAACCAAAACCACAATAAGAAATTACCTTATTATCTGTCAGAATAGCTAGTATCAAAAAGACAAGAAAGAACAAGTGTTTCAAGGATATGGAAAAAAGGAACCCTCATGCCCTATTGATGGGAATGCAAATTGGTGAAATCACTGTGGCAAACAATATGGAGGTTCCTCAAAAAATTAAAAATAGAATTACCATATTATACAGCAATTCCACAATCAGGTATTTACCCATAGAAAATGAAAACATTAATTCAAAAAAGATATATGCACCTCTATATTTATTGCAGCATTATTTATAATAGCCAAGACATGGGAGCAACCCAAGTATCTGTAGCTAGGTGAATAGACAATACAATAAAAGAATATACTATTCTACATATTTCATGCATATTATATTTATATTTCATTTTTTTTGTATATATACACATAGACACATAAACACACACACATGCACACACATACAGTGGAACATTACTCAGCCATAAAAAAAGAATGAGGTCTTTCCATTTGTGACAACATGGATGGACCTAGAGGGTATTATGATAAGGGAAATAAGTCAGAAAAATACCATATGATTTCTCTCATATGTAGAACCTAAAAAAAAACAAAACTAACAGAAAACAGAAACAGACCCATAAACACAAAGAACAAACTGATGGTTTCCAGAAATAGAAAATGCATGCACTAACATTTTATAAATTATTTCAAATAAAAAGTCAAGTGATTTCAGAGGTGAAATAAATTTTTTTATTTTATCCTGAAACTGTTCACACCTTATAGGTGAAAACCAAACAAAATAAAAGGCAAATAATTATATTTATTCAGTGGTCCCGTTGGTATGAGAAACTTAAGTTTTATTTAGAGCGTAAAGATATTCTACTAAAGGGAGAATATCTCTCTTTATATGTTTCCTGAAACAGTGAAATAAAAATTCTACCTTTCTGCCCTTTATTATTTTAGAAAGTCCCATATTTTGCCCATTTATACACACAAAAAATCACTTTCCCCAGACTTACTACACAAAATGCCCCATTTGGCAACTTTCCCAGAACAATAACTATAAACGCATGTTTAGGCTACCAACTGAGGTTTCTTCTATTCTAGATAATCTATCACACCTTCATTCACCATAGCCATTTATCACCAAACATAAATCAGATGTGTGTAAATAAATAGCTAAATAGAGCTCTTTAACAGTATAAAAGGTAAGGCGAAGAGCTAACATTTTCATTGCATCCTTATATATACATATTTTTAATTAAGAAAAATATGTAATATACCCTCAACTTTATTTCAATTTATCATCATTTGGCCTGAGGTCCAAAATCTAATTTTGAAATATTATTTGTTTTTCTGTATTCTTTTCATAGTGTTAGGTATTCTTTATCAGGGAAAGTCATGTGTTAACTGTATTTATTAAAAGATAAAGTGACTTCCCAGAAGTCTTATGTATATTTAAGGATTTGGGTAGAACTCTAAAAGATTGTTGCAGGCTTCGTTAGATAAACATGGGATAAAAAAATCACAAAAACGGTAGCCATAACATTTTATTTTTTATTTATTTTACTTTTTCATAACATATTAAATTAGCAATATTATACTAAAATAAAATGTTTAAGACATGGGTATTTGATATTGAATAGTCTTCACTAGGAGATGTGGTAATTTTATGTGAAAGTTTGTTCTCAAGTTCTAAATATATGGACCACTGTGTATTACACTTAGAATTTAAAGATTCTTGGGGCACCTAGGTGGCTCAGTTGGTTGAGCATCTGATTCTTGATTTCAGCTCAGGTCATGATACTAGAGTTGTGCGATCAAGCCCTGCATCAGCCTCTGTGCTGAGCATGGAGCCTGCGTGAAATTCTTTCTTCCTCTGCCCTTTCTCTGCATGCATTCTCTTTCCCCCCACTCTCTCTCTCAAATAAAATACAATAGAATTTAAAGATTCTCTAATTATAATATGAAACTAGAAACATTTTTATACCAAGATCACTCAATAACATTTTATAGAGCCATTTTACTAATGGATATATATGTGAAATCCCAAATAAGTGTTAATAAATTATTACTGAATGATTAAATAAATATTAAAGTATACACATATTTATTTGGATATTTAATTAAAATTAATGTCTTATTTAAAAATTATCATATTCAGCTAGGTTTACATAAGAATGCAAAGATGATTTAGGATCATAAACTGTAATACTATTACCAGTCAATACCAGTTAGCCTATTAAACAAACCACATACCATATGAATAGATCATAGAAAAGCTAATGATAAATTTTAAACACCAATCATAATCTTAAAAATAGTGATCAAATTGTAAACAGGATTATAATACTTTCATTTGATATAAAATATCTTTCAAACTCCACAAAAACATCAAAATTTCCTTTGAATTTAGGGACAGCAGAGGAAAATTCACATCATCATTATTTGTTTTTTGAAATGTCTCGGTCATTAAAATAAAGTATAAAACAGAAATTTGAAGAGTAACAGTTGTGAACTGTTATAATAAAAAATGAATTAAATTAGCATTGATAATTTAGATGCAAGCCAAAATATCTTAAAATCCTGTTGCCAAAATAAATAAGATCTATTTGAAACAAAGACTCTGCAAGCTTACAGTACATAAAACACCTAAGGATAAATTTAATAAAATATGTGTAAGCCCTATAATGAAAGATAGAGGATAGATAGATAGATAGATAGATAGATGATAGATAGATGATAGGTATTATACATATAGCTTTGTTTGTAATTATACATAATACGTATTATGTGCAAAGAAAGTACATAAGTCAATATGTAAACTGATAAATGGTATCAGGGAAATTGGGAAGACTTTGGAGAAAAAAAATCGTATATCTTATTTTTGTACTTCACGCTAAAATAAATTCCAGAGGAAATAAATCACCCAATGTAAAAAAAGGAAATCTCAAAATGTTAGAAGAAAACTAATAAATTTGGAATAAAATCTTCTCAAACCAAGTACAAAAAGTCACAAAGAAAAATTCAAAGTATTTGCTGATTGATAAGCAGTATTAAATGGCAAATAAAGTTTGTACAGACTTTCCCTTTAAATAACTGATGCTTTGTAATGCTATAGTAATCTAGTAATGATATCAGTATTTATTACTCTTCTTTTTCATATTATACCTGGATATGGTCTCTTGTTACTTTTTTCTATATAAACTTTAGAATGATATTGTTTTAAAAAAGAAACTATTAGTATTTTTTATTGTGAAATGGATGAAGTGTATCATTTTGCCTTCAGAGAACTAACATAGTTCAAATCTTCCTTTGTGTTCTTCAGTAAACATTGCAAGTTTTATTACCTGTGTTTTTATGTAATTTAGATCTTGCCATTGCTTATTTTGTTTATTACTAGATTTTTATCTTTTTTCTTGATATAGTAAATGTGATCTTTAGTTATCATTTCTTCCAAGTGGTTGTTCTTTCAGAAATCTATTTCAGAAATACTCATTAAGCATCTAATCACTATTCTAGTAAGTAGGGATGCAAAAGTGAATGGATTCAATAGCAATCCCTGACTTCTATGAAGTTCATGTGGGGGATATAGAAAATAGTCAATATTTATAACACAAGTATGTTGGTATCTAAGTATGCTAGATAAAAAGAAGTTCTAAAGAAAAAATAACAAAGGAGGGTAACAAGTGTCAAGGCATGATTTGAAATTTTCTAATTTGAGATAGAATGGCCAAGAAAGACTTCATTGAAATGGTATTTGATAAAAATCAGAATGAAATGTTGAAGCAAGTCACATGGTTACCTGGGGTAGGACATTCCAAGAGAAGAATAAGACACAAACTCCAAGGCAGAACATGCCTAATGTAATCAGGAATAGAGAGAATGGTAGTGGCCTGGGTAGGTTGAAGAGGAAGGAAGAAGGGTGTCCAGAAGACAGGAGATCACCTATGGCCTTATACAAACTCTATATGTTTTGAATTGAATTTTCATATATTTGTATATTTTTTTAACGTTTTTTTTTTTTTTTTTTAATTTTTGAGACAGAGAGAGACAAAGCATGAACGGGAGAGGGTCAGAGAGAGGGAGACACAGAATCCGAAACAGGCTCCAGGCTCTGAGCTGTCAGCACAGAGCCCGACGCAGGGCTTGAACTCACAGACCGCGAAATCATGACCTGAGCCGAAGTCGGCCGCTTAACCGACTGAGCCACCCAGGCGCCCCATATATTTGTATATTTTTTAAAGTTCCAGTCGATTACCTTAATGGACTAATATGTAGGGAACTTTTACAAATGCTCTAAAGGTCATCTACATGTTCCATTTTTGCTGTAGAGAGAGTTATCTATTTTCTTAGTAGTTTGTGAGATGTATAGATGGATATTTAGATAAATGGATAGATACAGAGATGACAGAAAGTCACTTCATGAAATGTTAAATGTCTTCAGTATTTATTTGTTTACTCAAGCTGTGATGGGTTGAGAGTAGTGAATTAACATTTTCTCCTGATAGTTTGTTTCTATGTCTCCTGGCATCTCCTGTAATTTCTGTTTCATGAATTCTGCTACTGATATTTGATACGTAAATATACAGAACTGTAAATCTTCAATAAGAATTGTTCCCTTTATCCTTATGAAATACCTTTTTGCCTGATATTAAGATTGCAAGTTCTACATTTTTCTGTTTGTATATTTGCATTTGTTGATACACATTTACCTATTGCTTAAAAAACAATTATTTTAACATTCCTGAATATTTTTTTAAGTGAGTATCACAGAAAAAAAATGTTAGATTTTCTTTGTCTGAGATTAAATGAGACCAATTCTTCTGCCACAGTGTTTACAGTAATGCTTCATTTGGCTGAAGTTCATTCTTTGGAAGGTCTTCCATAGGATTCGTGGGAATATTTCCTCAGATATGGCATGTTGAAAATAGTCTTTGTACTGGGATGAGTGTTTGATTGGATAAAAATCTCGTATCTCTTTCCCATGAGCATCTTGTAGATGTGTTGTTCCTCTGTCTTCTTTAATGAATGTCACTATGGCTAAGACTATGGGCAGCCTCATTCTCACACATAAATATTTGATCTCTGTGCCTGCCTGTCCAAAGGATCTGTTCTCTACTTTTAATGGCCAATATGTTTACAAGTCTGTGCCTCAGTACTGATTTGGAGGTGTAAAATTTACAGGATATGGCACAGGATGCATTCTCACATTTAGATTCAAGTCTTCTTGAATTGTACTTTAAACTATTTCTTCCACTCTTTCTTTTGTTCTTTTTCTTTCATTTTCTGTCTTTCCTTCTCTCTCTTTCTTCTTCCTCCTTCTCTTTCTTCTGAAACTTGAAGGAAAAGTATGTTGTATCTCTTTAGCTTATCTTCTCTATTATCTTATTCTTCTATAGCTTCTCTTCTATATACCATTTTTATACCAATTCTTTTTAATTATTTCCTTGTTTCCATTTTGTTTTGCTTTATTTTCTCATTTCTATATTCTGTGTGAATAGAATACAGAATATAGAATATAGAATATAGGTATGATTCTTTCTCTCTTTTCTATGTTGCCCATACTCCTTTTCTTTTTTCCAATTTTATCTTTATTTCTGTGATAGTTTTCTTCTATTTTCCTGAATTCTGCCAGCTTATGTTTTATAGTCTACTGTGTCTCATCATCTTTTCTCTGATTTCTCACATTTATACTCTCTGCTCCTCCATCAGAGAGGTGATTGTTGCATTATATTATTTTTTAATTTATGATAGAGTATTTGTTAACTGTTTTTCTCTGATTTGTGGCAACATTATTTTCTGGAAAGCATTCTTTATCTGTTTATTGCTTTTATTTTCCACTATGTTTTTTTAATATACCATTGTATCAACGCTCTGCTGGTGATATTTTTATTAATCATAATCACGTGAGACGGACTTTCCTGAACCAGGTATTTTCAGTTCCAGTGAATCTGTGTATAGTCTTGCCTCAGTTTCTTCTCAAACACACCAGCTCAGGATAATTTATTCTAGTGATAAACCATGGCCCTCCAGATTTCAAGCTAGCTGGTGTCAACGAGACATTGGTTCTGCATCACAGACTGAGCCCCTTCTATTTAGGACGTCTATATTTCCTGGCACTTTTTGAATTTTGTCCCTCTTGGGTCCTGTTAAGACTTCCCACTGCTCCTCTTTCCATGTCATTCTGTGCATTCTCAGCCAGAAATCAGTCCTCTATGCCAAGATCTCACTAACGTTCTTTTTTAAAAAAAGGATGTTACTTTTGCACTTCAGGGCGAACACCTCAACTTCTAATGTCTTTTTGCTTGTGTTTCCTTAGATCTAAGTTTTGACAATATTCAAGCTGCCAATCTCACAGTGTTGCTAAAAAGGGAGTTTGTGCTACAATTTTTGGTTGCTTGTTTTTGTTTCTTGTCTCTTTGGTATGATTTCCCGAAAGAGAAAGGGGAACATATTGAGCCTATTTGATAATGTTCATAATGGAAATCCTCAAGAATGATTTTAGGGGAGAGAAAGGGATATTTATGGAGTGGAGTTTGATTTTTTTAAATAATTTAATTGAAGTATATGTAACAGAATAGTGCAAAAATGTGTACAACTAGATTCATTAAATACAAAGTGAGACAACCAGATAACCAGCACACATATAACGAGATCATTAGCAGAACGCTAGAAACCTCTTGCACATTCTGTGAGTCAATGTGCCCGTCCCCAATCCTTGATTTTAATGTTTTAATTATTTTATAGTTGATGAATTTAATTATTCTACATTTCTAAGTTCTCTTTTGACTTCCAATTTTATAAGTAGAAAACATGAAAATAAGTTATGCAAATTCTTGTTTTTGCTTTTTTCTTTTTAACAAAATACTTTCCACTAAGAATAGTCACCTGTTGATAAACTGAAACTCTGTGTTAACTACCATGTTTGGTTGGACGGCAGGAATAGGAGACAAGGTCTCAAATGTGAACACACAAAACAGCTTAAGACTTCACAGCTAATGTGGTACTATCAAACTCATTATTAGTACTAATTATACCTAGACCTACTCAGATTGATTTATGCTATACAATTGGCCCTTCCTCTTGTCAGACCATATCGAACTCCAGCCTTAAAAAGAATCACATAAATTCCACATACATGGCATAGAGGAAGATCCTCATGGTTGCTACATGAGCATCCTTCTTGCATTGAGTGGTTTACATTTTGAGGAATGAGATTTATCCTGATATTTAGGAATCTGTGTTATAACCAGTTGAATTAACTGGAGGCCTTATTTTCTGATTCTGTGCCAGCAGTGCTATGGACCCAAGCTAATATTTTAGGCAATCATTGCACGCTCTATTGCAAAATTGCTGACTTCTGTCTTTTAAAACTACAGATCTTCCCACTCCCAACAGGTCGGAGAAGTGGATTTCAGTGACAAAATAATGAGTCTACATAGGTTTTTTGAAGTAACCAGTGAGGCCTCATGGGTCTACAAAGAATAAAGTTAGCACTGTACCCTTAAACGCCATGGCCCTGACTTTGTTCTCTTCTCCTGTCCTATTTTGCTTTGCCTTCTCCCTCGCTTGAGAGCTAAACTTCATGAGATGGTGTTCAGGCTACGTATCCTTGTTCACTGTCGTATGTATCTTATTTCTTGGAAAGAGAAGGCAGGCTTGTCTGTCAAGCCAATGAACACCCACGGTTCCCCAGATGGTACGCTGAAAGAAAATCTCTCTGTGACAGCCCTTTCCTAGCCAACACCAACATAATAGAGAGCATGCAAACAGTTGGCTGGACTGATCCTTAAAAGGATGGAAGTGAAGCAAGGGCAGCTTTCACTCAAACAATAGAATCTGCACTCTGTATGCAAATTCCCTGGCTTCCATTTCTCGGGCTTTTCACACTTCTGGAGGTGCAGTGTCAGAATGCACTCAGTCATGCTCACCACAAGACCAGAGCATAGGGCTTCAGGTCATACCATAGGATTTCAATTTCACTGACCCTGCTTCAAAGCAGAGGCACAACTCCAGAGCTGGATTTTTTTCAGAGCTCTTTGTTTGTATTTATCCCCTCCCCTTCTAGGTTCTCCCAAATGGGTTTAATTCTAGCTCTATCAAGGCTTTTGGTAAACCATCTGAACATTAAGGAATCTAAAAAATATGTAGTTAATTATATATTACTATAAGCACTGTACTGAGGAATGATACTATCATCTTACAAATATGCACTACTTGAATAGTAAAAATAAAAAACAAACACATAAAAACACAGGGAGGCAAGAGACTGATGCCAGGTTGGACCTTTCTGTTATCAATATTTTTAAAAGTAAAACTGTTACCCAAAAGATTGTGCTTAGAACTTGGAAATTTCCTCTTTTTCTTTTCTCCAGTACTTAATGTGTCAATGTTGAGAAAGTGTCCAATTTTATTTAAATATGAACTGCAACGAAATCTACCAGCAAAGTAAAATTCTGACTCTGGCATTTGCCTTAAAGGCAGAGGTCTAAATCTCAAATGGTGACATGTTTCTTTTCTACCATCTGGTTGTATTTGCAAGATAGAGCTGGATGTTACCCTTATTACTGTGAAAGTCTATGTGTATTTTCTTTAATTTTTTTGTACATGAACATATTTGTTGCTTAATTCCAGAGATTTTGTTCATACAAAATTATTATATTCACTTTTATGTAGTTATATAAATATTGAAGTGGTGTTTACGTCATAGAAAGTATTCTATTGTAAAGGAAATATTTCATTAACCAAATGTTTCGAGGAACGCGGTCACTAGATATCATGGGGATAAATCCAGATGGCTGAGAACATGTTTTAATAATGACATGTAGTGTTTATTATGAGAAAGAGAATTTTTCAAATATTAAATATGTACCACCTAAATATATTGAATGTAAAACTATTAGTTTTATTGTGTAAATGATTAAATAAATATTTAATAAGTTTCTACCATGTATCAGATCCTGGCATAGCACTAAAGAGCTAGTGACCTGAGCCACAAAGTTTCTCCTTATCTCTTTGTGCTACACATAAGATCCTTTCTTCAGATATGTCTTTCAGTCCATTAATTCTCTCTGCTGTTTGAAATTTACATCGAATACTTATGCCTTTTTTATGGGGGGGGGTGTTTTCTTATTCTTATTTAAAAGCTATCTTCTTTTTTTCTTAATCTTTCTTATGTTGTATGTTTAATAATTCCGTCATCTGAAGTCCCTGGGGCTCAAATTAATTATTTATCTTTGTAGCTGTCATGAAATCATGGTGTCTGTTATTTGGCCCTTTATTTTTTCATTGTGAGCTCATGTTTGGTTAGGCTTTATCTATGGGTAACCTGAGAACATAAATGGAGGATTCTTTTTTTTTTCTAAAGAGACATAATGTTTGCTTTTGCTGGGAGCTAAGGGGTATTACTGAATCAGGACCACAATGATGTACTTTGAGGGTCTTGGCTTAACAATAAATCCCAGGGTTACATTTTGTAAACTGAGGTAGTGCCAAGGTTAGTTGGGTCTCTTAGCAATGACTGGTATGGCCTTTGTCTTAAGTATGGCTGTGATTTCATATTTATTCTCTGCTTTCCTTGAAGATTGTCCTTCATAACTTTCAGCATTTCACTACCAAATATATTTCTTGTAATTTATCTAGTATATGGTCCTATTGCCATAGGAAAGTCCTTCAAATTATCCAGTCCAGTATTCTTTGGCGGCAACTCTTCCATAATAATAATTCTTTTAAATAATAATTTTACTTTATATTAAAGTTAAATGCCAATTAAAACACTGCATCCATGGCCAGATTATTTTTTATTTTAAAAAGTAGATTGTAATTTTGAAAACTTCTACCTGATAATTTTGAAACTAAAAAAAATACTCTTAAATTTTTATGTAAATAACACTTAACCTGCGCTGCAGGGAGTGTACAAGTATTGTCATAAAAGCTTAATTCTCTACTTCTTAGTTCTCTATTGTTCAACAGGGTAGCCATTGGCCATATGTGGTTATTAACCAGTTGATATGTGGATGGTCTGAACTAAGATGTCACTCAAGTACGAAATATGCACTAGATTTTGAAGACTTTGTATAGAGTATAAAATCTCTTGTAAAGAGTTTTATATTGATACATATTAAAATGATAATATTTGGGATATATTGAGTTAAATAGAATACATTAAAAAATAAGTGTACTTGTTTATTTGTTCTTTTAAAATGACTATTAGCAAATTAAAATGATGTTTGTGACCCACATAATATTTTTACTAGAAAGCACAGTAGCCCTATCATTTTCAAATTTCCTACAAATAAGTTATATTTTTAAAACATTATCTTTAAATATAAATGATTATGATTTTATGAGATTTCAAAGGATAACTTTGTAAGAAGCCTTAAATGTTAAATGAGTACTACGGGTAGATTTTATGACTCATTTTAGAATTTGCTTTGGATAAGGGGCGCCTGGGTGGCTCAGTCAGTTCAGTGTCCGACTGTGGCTCAGGTCATGATCTCATGGTTTGGGAGTTCAAGCCCTGCGTCGGGCTCTGTGCTGACAGCTCAGAGCTTAGAGCCTGCTTCAGATTCTGTGTTTCCCTCTCTCTCCGCCCCTCCCCCACTTGTGCTTTGTCTTTCTCTCTCTCTCTCTCTCTCTCTCTCAAAAATAAATAAAATGTAAATAAAATAATAATACAAAAACAATTTGCTTTGGATAAGAAATCATTATATTTTACAAATACAATGCGTGTGGGTCCTGTTAAAATTTCGAACAATATGCATAAAGTAAAAAGTAAAAAAATAAATAAACCGTAGCCTAACTATTCAGAAATAACTCTTAAAAATGCTATAATATTAGATCGTTCAGAATTTGTCCAGTTATGTACATATATACGTATACATGATTTTAAATTAAAGTCTTTTTCAAGACTGATCAAGAGAACACACCGTAGTACTGGTAACATTATTTCTGAACTAAAGTGGTGACTAGCTATAAAACAAAACAAAATAAATGTAAAACTATTATGGAACTGAAACTAATTACATATGAGATACTAAAAACATACCTTCAGAAGTACCCTTACTTTATATGAATTTATGTCATTGAAATCTAGTATTCTGTTCTGCTGTGAACTATAGGGGTTTATTGTTGTTGATTTTGCTTTATCTCTTTAAACGTCGTCTGCCTTTACTAGCTTCCTCACAGTCTAACCTAGACCAAATGCGGTAACTGACTTTGAGTATCCTTTAAGTTGTTAACCGAAAATTATTTTTTTATCTTTTTTAGTGTTCTAAGATTTTTAAAACTTATAATATTAACTTTTATATTTAATCCAAGTTTTGATTAACAAGCCCCTGGCATATACTCTTTTTTAATTACTAAATAATATATTTTAAGGGTAAGACACAAGGAAAACTCAAAGATGATGCTAAGGAGGTAATTACGTTAAGTGAAGAGAAAATAATGGCAGCTTAATTATTTAATGTAATTACATTTTTAATCAATCTCATCTCTAATCCCAATGGGTACAGAGTTTAAAGACATGGCTGTCTTACTGCATATCTAAACTGAAATGACACCAGGTATTTCATAAAAATTATAATTATACTAAATAAATTCTCGTATTTAGGCCTCATCCAGATGCTGGAACACTTAACTATGAATAAATAAAACTAGTTTCTAGACTTAGAGATTCTTGACAGAACAAATAATAAAACCTCAAGAATCTATAATAATACTTGAAGAACCATCCTCTATATAGGTGAAACGGGATATGTGGTGCTTCCGCCTCTGCTAAAATTTAATGTAAATACATGTGAAGTAATATTGAAACCTTTGGGGATAAGTTGCCGCACATGGTTTTTCTTTGTCGTAACAATACTTCTGTTTGCTCTACTTAAGAGATTTGTCTGCAACTGTTATTTTTTCTTATTATTATACTAATGCATTCTGGTGGATGAGTTATAAATTTGACTACTCTAAGAACAATGTACATGAGAAAGTGTATTTTATATTTCTAACTCCTCATTTGTAAAATAAGACATAGAAATGGTAGATGAATTTGCAAGTTAATTTTATAAAAAGCTGCTTGTTAAATTTATAAAAGCTTCTTGGCACTTTACAATGATGACATTTTGCAATTGTGATAGCGTCTTTTCTAAGCATTTTTAATTGATTTAAATGATAATAGCAGTGAAAATTTATAAGTATCTATTTTTCTCCATTGCTCATTGAAGAGAAGAAACTTCTTTATAGGAGAGCCAATAGAAAAACATTGCAGGGTTTACATAATTTGCTGGAAGATTTCATTAATGGTTAGCTATAGCTGACAGAAACAAGTTAAAGTCTATACCAATAGATATTAGGTGCCTCTGGATCAGGGTTTTAAGGTTTCACCTTTATCTATTGTCTTGGGGAAAATAGTGGACTGATTATAATCTGCTTAATTTCTATTTAATTATTATTGTCATTAATATTTATTCATATATTTAGAAAATATTTATTGAGCTCCTTCTATGTGTCTGGTGGGGTTTTAGGCAGCAAGAACATAGTAAGCCTAAGACAAAGTTCTGTCTGGAGACAATTACATTCTTGCAATCCTCATAGTTTATGAGTTTAAATAATGTTTTCTTTTTTTTCAATTGTGGAAGTCAAACGATAAATACATAAAGAGACAACTAACATTAAAATACCAGAAAGTGATCATTGATCTGATGGAGAATAATTCAGGGTAGTGGAACAGAAGTAAGCCAATGTGGCTAAATTGGAGTGAGGGTGGCCAACAGTGATCAGAGAGGATAAACTAGAGTCAGGATCTGTAATGATCTAGGGCATGGAAATGAATTTGAATTTTGTTCTGTTGGAATGGGAAATCACCAGAGGGCTATGATGATTGAGATATAAACATTTTCGTGTTTGTTTAGAATCTAGACTCTGAGAGCCAATTTGTGAAAAATGAACCCTAATTACATAGTAAGCCACAAATCATGTCTCTCCAGATCATGAAAAAAAATGACATGATCTGAGTTACATTTTATAAATATTCTTCTGGTTCATCTTGATTAGGAGAGTGAAGGTTTAAGAGAGAAAGAAAGGAGACCAGTTAATTTAGGTTTGGATTTAAGGTGGTAATGAAGAAGTGATAAAGAGCGAATGTAGAATATATTTTTAAGGGAAACCAATTAGATTTTTTTACATGTGACTTGCACACGTGTGCATTATATGTGGATTCCCTACATATGAGGTATAAAGGAAGAAGGACCAGTTGAAGATACCTCTGAGGATTCTGGCCTCACGGTGGTGCCATCTATCGAGATGGGAGTGACTAGAGGAAAAGCAAGTTCGGGATTATGTGTATGTAGGTCTACCAGGTAAAGTTGTGGTAACTGTCATGGCTGGAACCAGGATGAAGTGAGTGTGGCACTTGACTTAGGTGCAAAAGTGAAGGGGTTGCCCAAACTCTCAGTCATCAAGATTAATAATATTTTACTGTAATATTTTAAAAATCATTTCAAAAATAAAATTAATGCAAAAATTAATCATGAACAAAACTTTACAAATTAAATAAAGGCAGGATCAGTAATAGGTCTAATGCAGCCATGCCAGTCTGAAGCAAAAGGAAAACATGTGTACTTGAATCTTGAAAAATATTATGCCAAAATATTACTTTTTAAATTTATTCAATATTGAACATTATTTACTGTTTAATTGCACCATTCACATCACCTTAATCTTGGCCCTGCTGATTATACATTGCACAAATATGAAGGGCACTATTGTGTGTGTGTGAATGATACTCCAAGAGCCGGGTTGTACACAATCTGTATGGCACTTCATGGTGGTCCTGTGTGCACAGTAAAACTTCCCGAAGCAAAATCAGCATTAATATATTTTATCCTGTGTGTGTGTGTGTGTGTGTGTGTGTGTATGTGTGTGTGTGTGTGTGTGTGTATATATATATATATATATATATATATATATATATATATATTTATTATATCTTTTGTATGACTTTAACTAAAACAAGAGTCCAGATCATCACTATAAATCTTCTCACATGAAATATCTGTCACTAATATATTTATACCAATATACAAACATGCACCTACACAGTCTTATTTATTGATCTCTAACTCTGTATTCGGCAGTGTGCCAATTATTTCATGTTTATTTAATCTGTATGACAACATTATAAAATGGATGCTTTCTCTTCGCAGATGAGGAAGCTGAGACTTGGTGAAAGCTGTCACTTGACCCAGGTCTCAGAATTGATGAGTGACAGAAATGAGATACCCAGTCAGATGTGTCTGAATCTAAATCTGTGCTTCACACTCCCAAAGAGCTTTGAAGTGATTTTCAATGTCTTTTCTAAGAGACCAAAGAAAAATTCAACCCAAATAACAATCAAAGTCTTTTTTTGTCAGTTTGGCATCTTTGGATGTGAATTAACAAACGATTAAATAATCAAGGGATTTCATAATTTCAAATATAAAAGAAAATAATCCACCGTGCAAATAATGTTTCAAATATGATTTAACAGCGTAACAAGAAAAATCTAATCTTCCATAAATGTGTCTGTAACCCACATGTTAACCTTGGTGGCTCAGTAATCCTGAGAATTGAGAGGAAAAAAAAACTAGCATATTTTATGCATAATAAATAGTATGTTTTTATCAAATAAATGTACACAAATCAATGAGAAACTAATAAAAGGAAATTTGCATGAAGTGATGTGAAATCTATTTAAGATCATGCAAGACCACCACGGATGCATCCATGAATTCTACTGAGCAACATAAAAGCACACTTGAATTGGAGATACTCATTAGGTCTTAAATCATAGTCTTCAGTATCGTAGGGACAAATCCCTGACTTTAATGGAGTAATTCAACTCTATCACAATTCCATAATTGAGAAATATATAAAGAGATTTTATAATTTAATCAGGAATAAAAAATTGTGAGATTAGACAGTAAATTTCTAGATAACATATGATAAAGGTCATGCACTATATTAAACTGCATTATCTTTAATTTTTTTTAAATTTCAAAATGTTACATAAATGAAAATGTGTAGTATGTAATCTTTTGGGGTTAACTTTTTTAACTCGGTATATTTCCCTGAAGATTCATCCAGGTTGCTGTATGTATCAATAATTCCTTCTTATTACTGCGTAGTTTTAGAAATAAAGCTGGTATGAACATGTGTGGGTGCGTTTTTGTGTGAATAGAAGTTTTCATTTATCTGGGATAAATGCCCAAAAGTGAAATTACTAGGTTATATGGTAACCTGTGTGTTTTACAGAGTGGCTGTACCATTTTGCCTTCCCACCAGCAAGTTTCTCTGCATCCTCAGGGAGCATTTCTTTCTTTGTTTCTTTGTTTCTTTGTTTCTTTCTTTGTTTCTTTGTTTCTTTTTTTTTTCATCAGTTACACACATTCCTAGGAAATATAGCAGCAAAGGGGCTTACAAATTTCTCTTGCAGAATCTGATTGAAATGATCAAGGAGAAATGAAAAATGGGGTAGACACTTCACTGGTTTCAAAACTAGTTAATAATGTCAAATATATAGATAAAGGAAATTCTGTCACATATGGAGGACTTTGTGGGAAAGATGATAGGAATCAGCCTATACTTCTATTTTCTGAGAGAGTTCTGGCATGTTAAATGAGTTTGTATAGAGAAGTGTTGACAAATTACTCCATAGTTCCCTAATTTGAGGGGCACAAGGTGAAAGCATTTAGAAGCCACGTGACATACTGGTGCTACTTTACTCACGTTTCTTTTCTTGACTTCGAAAGACCTATAGTATGTAGAGCAATGGTGTACTTCATTTCCATCTCTCTCCCTCTCCTTTAATTTCCTGAAAAGTTCAAAGAAGTTGTTATCCCCCCACAATTTTCTTTTCTGTCTTGGGGTATGCAAAGAAAATATCATTTCCTCATCTCTCTTTTGCGTGCTTTATGTATTTTCTTTCTTTCTCTTTCTTTCTTTCTCTCTTTCTCTTTCTTTCTTTCTTTCCTTCTTTCTTTCTCTCTTTCTTGCCCAAAATTTACACAAATCTTTCATTTAATGCCATAATTTTTCTATTTATTTATCTTTGAATGGATTCAAATTGACCCAGGCATGTTAAGGGTCACAAGTTAGTACTAGAGGAGTCTTCCTGAATGACTCATAAATCTTTATCTGCACTGCTACAATACTTACAGAAGAACAAAGGAATTACAGAAGACTCTTTTTATCAAAAACTATGCAAGCCAGAAGCAAATGGAATGACATCTTGAAAGTGAGAAAAGAGAAAACAAAAACTGTGGACCGAGAATTCTATAACCGAATAAAATATCTATCAAAGTGGAGCGATAACAAAGCATTTTACAGGCAAACACATAACATTTAGACAAAGCCAAAATTATTAGCAGCATAACTACAAGAAATTTTAAACTAAATTCCTCAGGCAAGGGCAACATATCAGACAGAAACAAGTATAAACAAAAAATGAAGATCTCTGGAAATGGCTAAAATAAAGGTAATTATAACAGATATTTATTATTATTTAATTAATCTAACAATTGTATATTGAAAGCAAAAAATAGTAGCAATATACTTTGGATTTACACCATATGTAAAAGTAAACTGTATGGTGACAGTAACACACAGAAAGGAGGGAAGAATGGAGATTATACTGTTGCAAGGCCCTTACTCTCCATCTGAAGTGGTATGATATTTAAAACTGGCTTCAGAGCTGGATCATTTGAGTTCATTCATAAATTTAAAGGAAGTAGATGGAACTGGGTCATTTAGTATTATAAATGCTAGGAATTATACTCTACATTCATTTTGAAAACAATATTTCTGTTACTCATTGTTTGTGGTGCTAAAGAATACTGAACTTCAGAAATAATAGAAGTTGTATATATGTACAATGGAATAGTGTTTGGCAATAAAAAAGAATGAAATCTTGCCATTTGCAACAATGTGGATGAAACTGGAGGTTATTATGCTAAGCAAAATAGGTCAGAGAAACACAGATATCGCATGATTTCACTCATGTGGAATTTGAGAAACTTAACAGATGATCATAGAGGAAACGAAGGAAACTAAGATAAAAACAGAGAGGGAGGCAAACCATAAGAGACTCTTAAATGCAGAGAAGAAACTGAGGGTTGATGGGGGTGGGGAACATGGATGATGGGCATTAAGGAGGGCCCTTGTTGGGATGAGCACTGGGTGTTATTTATAAGTGATGCATCACTGTATTCTACTCCTGAAGCCAAGACTACACTGTATGTTAACTAACTTGAGAATAAATTTATTAAAAAAAGAAATAATATAAATCATCTTTAGAAGAAATTTAAATCTAGGTTTGTAATCACACTTGAAAATCTTAACCCATCATTTCCCATGTCTTCTAAGCACATTTACAAAGTTTTGGAGAGGAGGTAAGTCAGCAAAGTTTCACTAGGAAAGCAATAAAAAATCTGCTGTAGCATATAATGAAAATAGTCCCCCTACATAAAAACAAAAAGCTTTGTACAGCAAAGGAAACTATCAACAAGTTTGTCAAAAAAGTTAAATAAAGTATATATACCTTAGTACAACAACTTTTTAAGAGATATATAAATAATACATTGATGAGAATGTGTAGCAACTTTACCCTTCATAGGCAAATATTAGACATAAAACTAATATCTTTTAATCAGTGAATGAAAAAACTGTATGTAGTACACCCATACAATGGAATACATAAAATACTACTTAGCAATAAAAAGAAATGTTTACTTATTGCAGTCATTAAACTTTGATAAATATTTCAAGCATTAACGTTCACTCCCTTCAAAAAGACTTTACCTTTCACATATCTACTAAAACCAAGAAACTACTCTTTTTTGAAAATTTATATATATATATATATATATATATTTTTTTTTTTTTTTTTTTTTTTTTGAGAGAGAGAGAGAGACAGAGACAGAACGCGAATGAGGTAGAGGTAGAGCGAGAGGGAGACACAGAATCTGAAGCAGGCTCCAGGCCCTGAACTGTCAGCACAGAGCCTGATGTGGGGCTTGAACTCATGTACCACTAGATCATGACCTGAGCCAAAGTTGGCTGCTTAATTAACTGAGCCACCCAGGTGCCCCATCAAGAAACTAGTCTTAACACCATCTTCCCTTTATTGTATTTCTCTCAGAGAAATACACATATTTGTTTGGGTTTCTTTGCATGAACATATTTGTGTAGAATCTGATATGTAATTTTGTATTGATTTGTAAATGTTATAATACAGTTATATACATATATATGCATAGTTGTATATAGTTATATATAGTTATAGAATATAATACGTTATATATGTACTATAATTCATAAGTAGAGTATAATTTTCTTGGAAAGAGAACTTATATATTACTGCTTGTCTTTTTCTAGTCCATATCTTATTATCAACATGGCTAACAAGAAAAAGGAGATAAAATAGAGACTAGAAAAACCTTTAACATATGAAGTTTAAAAATCTTTAAGATCAAAATTTTCTAAAACTATGAATATCCAGAAATCTTTTTTAAAAATTTTTTTTAATGTTTGTTTTTTATTTTTGAGAGAGACAGAGACAGAGTATGAGTGGGAGAGGGGCAGAGAGAGAGAGGGAGACACAGAATCTGAAACAGGCTCCAGGCTCTGAGCTGTCAGCACAGAGCCCGACGCAGGACTCGAACCCACGAACTGCGAGATCATGACCTGAGCCGAAGTCGGACGCTTAACTGACTGAGCCACCTAGGTGCCCCTGACTATCCAGAAATCTTAAAGAATATTTAAAATTATAAATATGATCACTTTAGTCACAGATGGAGAAACTGAGGTTATCCAGATGGTGTGAGAAGGATCACTAGAACCCACACCTGTTGACTCCTAAATCAAAACAATGGTTTTTACAGTCCATATTGCTGAAAAAAAAATAGCTCCCCTATAAGTCAACCATAATCTGTTTGATAAATAAGACCACAAGAGGAAAAATCTGAAAGAATTGCAAAGTTGAAAAAGATATAAGAAAGTACGTACAGCGAATTCTACATGTCATTAAAATTATTTGTCAGTTTTATCAGTTCAAGGAAAAATAAATTTGGGGCCACAGTGGCAAACTTGCTTCATAACTCTACACTACAGATCTGTCCGCTTAGTATGTCTTTAATTGAACAAACGAATCTAAATGAGTGACAATTCAACACTGGCCATTGACATGGAAGGTTCAGGGAGGATGCCAGTGCCTTACTGAGACAGAGCAGGAGGAAATAGGAAAAATCAACAGCGCTGATTGGTCTTTATTGGAAATTGTGCTATTTTGTTCCTTATGAATTTTCTAAGTTGGTTTTCACTTTTGTAAATATTACAGCATAAATTATGTGCCTTCATACTGAGTTTTTCGGCAACTCCCTGCCTTTTATGTTCCGAGACAAGTTCCTCCATCTCACCCTAGCCCTGGCCATGAGGGATGGTCTGAAATAGTCTCACTACTAAAATCTTTGCCTGTGTGACGCTTTCATGGTAAAACAAAACAAAACAAAAAGTCAATATGTGATGAACAAGATGCCAAACCATATTTATTTTATATTCAGTTAATTATAGAAATCTTTGCATACTGAAACTACAGTGGCTATAAAGCATTTGAGATATAAACTTTTGTTTTATTACGAAAGAGCAGAACGTTTCTTCCCACGAATAACATAAGAGAATAAGGGCAATTAGCAGCTCAGGGTTATGCATTTCCCTGTTTCTAGAGAATAGAGGTCATTGGCTGAAAATGAGGCAAAAGATAATTTTTAATTCTCCCTCAACCCCTGCCCCTGCTACTAATGCCCCTGGGAGAAAAATGCTGGAAGGCTGCCAATCCAGTCAATTTTTCATTGTCCAAGGGTCATCGTGGAGAGAATCCGTCAGCAATACAGGAGACACAGGCCTCAACCAAGTAAGAATAGCGCAGTGTGAGAAAAATTCATGCGCAGACCGCAAAGATCCTTTCACAGCCCTTTAACTGGATCTCTTTTATAAAATGTATTATCATCTATTTTAAAATACAGTTGTGAGAATATATATTTGTCTCCCTTGATACAGTGTCTGATACTTCTTTATATCATCTGCAGCATTGTAATTGAGTGGTAACTTTTGAATGAATATTGGGTAATTGAGAATGATTTAACAAAGGAATTCTCCTCATCCAGACTAAACTCGAAACACATATTTTAGAAAAACATTTTCAAAAGAAAGTATGATACCATACATTCTAACTGGTCCGAAGTTAATGCACAATTAACTTAGTTATTATCTCAAGAAGAATCTTAAATAGATCTGAATTAGAACTGGTATCTGGAACATTCTACTGCATAAAAAAAGCCATTCAGTTACATGTGCAAGTGTACCAAGTTAGGTCTGCTCCTCTATTTTGATTTGGAAGACCAAAGAAAGAAAAACAGTTTGGGACATATATACCAGTAGAGGCTCATCATCTTAAACAAAGAGAAAGTGAATACTAGAGAAAGCAGAGAGAAAGAGAGGGAAAAGAAGTAAATCACCTTGACAAATTCCAGGAAAAAGCTGCTTGAAACTGTGAAAATTATTACTTAATTACATCTACTTGAAGGAACTACTTGTTGGAAGCAGGTTTCTGAACAGGATATCTTTAATTAAATCAAGTATTTTGATGGGAAGTTATCATTAATTCAATTATGAATAAAAAGAAATATTCAAAATGAAGTTTTTCATCAGTAAAATACTCCAATTACAATGAAAAATATTTTTTTTTCAATTAAAATTCACCAAAGATATAACTGCTGACTTCCACATATTGTCAAACTCATTTTCAATCACTGGCAAAATTTTAGTTGACTTTAATATTATTTGTTTTCATTTGTTTCTTAATTATCCTTTTCTATTTAGTTTTGCTTATTTTTATAATACATATTCAAAATTGTTCCCTTTACCACATTGTTTGTGCTTTAAAGTTCCTCTCTAGTTTCTTTTTCTACAGTTACATCCTAGTTAACCACATTGGTTTCTATCCTTTGTTTATAATTTTACAACATGAATTTAATTCTGGTTTCTCCCACAGGGTCAAAAATGTTCCCCTTTTTTCCTGAAGTATTATTTCCGGGCATTCTTAAGTTCCATTCCCTTAGGGTGCCTCTTGTTTTACTCAAACTTTTCCCACATTCATAAATGAACCAACTGTAATGTTTCAGCAAGGTTTAACAACTGTACCAATCATTTAAAAATACTTGTTCCCAATTTGGCTCTTATTATTCAAAATATTTGCATACTTTTATTAAATTCATTAGGACAGAAGTGACAGCCTTCACAATGAAATCTACTCACTTGGAAAATAAAAACCCAGGAATGTCTTGTGTTGGATATGTGATAACCTTTTCTAGTCTGGGAGGTGTGTGATTCAATACCTTCTTCTCGTTGACTGTCTTGGACAGATGTATTGGAGCATGGTATAATATTTTGAAAAACATTGTTTAGCCATTTGATCAATATTTTTGCACTGGATGTTTGTGTGTGTGTGTGTGTGTGTGTGAGAGAGAGAGAGAGAGAGAGAAAGAGAGAGGAAAACTGAGACCGCCTGACTGTCTAGAATTACACAATACTGTCTGTGAAAACAGAAATTGTGTTCTTTGTCTCTGTTACCCAAAAAAATTCCAGAAGAAACTATTAGAAATGTCATTATCTTGACATTTTATGTCAACAAACTTGGCTTATTAAAAAAAAAAACTGAGCAAAATATGTTTAGCATTGGCACATGGCAGATGCCAGAAAGTTTCATAGTGAATGAATAACCTTTCCAACATAGCTGGCCTTAGGTGCGGTGCTGACAGTGAGTGCTTCTCTCTCATCTGTTCACATGCTGGCAGTAACCTTTCAGTGAACCAGCAAATACAGCAATGTGCTAAGTAGGGCTCTCAGAAGGCACTGCACGAGCAAACTGTCAGAAAGTAGGAACTGCTAACGGTGAAACCACAGACTTGCTATTTCCCCAGGTCTCTGTAGATTTGTTATTTGGCCTTTCTGGTCCTCAGACTTCTTATCTGCAGAATGTGAGTTCTGGCCTGGATCTCTGGTGTTCAACTGAATTTTGTGGAGTCTCATGAGTGAGGTAAGATGCCTGAATGGCTGCCTGACAGGATGAGAGAAAGACTCAGGAAGTAGGACCCTGGATGTTAGGATCCTGTAATCCACTGGATGTTCTCTGTTTGGTATTATCTCCTACGGATAGCAGGGCTCCATATAAGATACTGTTTAAAACAATGTTTTGACAACTAAACATATTTGAAAACCACCCAATGTCTTTTTTTTCCATTTTAAAAAATGATTTTTGATGGATTAAATATAACATGAAAAATATAATAAGCCATATATTGTTTTCATCGTACTTTTCCCATTTATAAGTCTTCCCCAACCATTATCTCATTTAGTCTTGTCTTAGGAGAGCAGATGGGATCACCACTTTGCAGCTGAGGAACCAGAGGCTCAGAAGCGTGGCCTGGCCTGTGCTGATGATATAGGGACTGGACTCCAGACTCCTCTCCTAGAATCTGCTCTACTCCACCATTTCTCCTCCTCTTGTGGCATATCTCATATGCCATTCTAGCCTAACCTGGACTTGTCATCTAACAGAATGGTCTGGGCTAATGTTCTTGTAGGACATCTTGACTAAATGTTCATAAACTATTCATGTAGTTTTATAGGAATTACACAAATAAATAAATTTATCCCCAAACCGATGTTTTCACTCAGTGTAAGTACAATTGGCGGATTTTTCAGTCCCAAATAAAGCTCTCTACAGCCTCTACAAGACATAGCTGAATGATGTTCACAAGATACTGGATGCTTGTAGTAAACCTGCTTCACCTATTTTCTCCCACAAGTCGTGTTTCCCAAGAGTCCATTGTGTTTTTCCCCAACATTGATCATGTCAGTTTTTCTTACTATTATAATCATACAATTAATTATGTGTTATAAGAACCTATGAAACATGACTTTGAAAGAGTGTGTGTGTGTGTGTGTGTGTGTGTGTGTGTGTGAAATGTTGAGTGCTTTGAAACATTGCAGGGAGATGAGTCATTAAAAATGCTATGGTAGGGGGGTACCTGGTTGGCTCAGTTGGTTAATCTCAGACTTTGGCTCAGGTCATGATCTTGCAGTTTGTGAGTTCAAGCCCTGCATCAGGCTCTGTGCTGACAGCTCAGAGCCTGGAGCCTGCTTGCTTCAGATTCTGTGTCTCCCTCTTTCTCTCTCTGCCCTTTCCCCTGCTCGTCCTCTGTCTGTCTGTCTGTCTCTCTCTCTCAAGAAAACAATAAACATTAAAAAAATGCTACTGGATTAGATTCTTGTGGGAAAATCATAACAAATTTTTTAAAAAGTGTAAAGATATAGAAGGGTGCTGCCCTCAAAAGTAATTATCATTTTGTTCAGCTAGTTTCAAACAATGCCAAACAAGCCTATTATATTGCCTATTATATTGCCTTACAGATATTCAACTTTTCCCTTTTAACCAAGTCCAACACCTGATCCTTACAAAATTTATAGGTGGCAATTAAGGAATGAATCAGCTATTTAGATACTAGGGGGCCTGTTTTTCATTAACTTAATTACATTCTCAAATGGTCAAAAGATTTTATTTATCATTGTTTATTGTCATCATATACCCTGTCATCGTTACCCCAAGACTTGCAGGTCAGACTGCCCAAATGCAGACAATGAGAAAATCTAGTTGAACAAAAATATCCATAACACTGAATGTAAAGTAGTTATCGGCAATCAGGAAAACTGGCATCAATCCAGAAAATACTTTTTCTTGTTCCATCGTGAGATGAGAATATATTCAACCTTTAAAGTATGTATTTTAAGTCTGTGACTTAAAAATCTGTGAATTAATGTTGAATTTTCATTACTTGCAAAGGAAGATGTTTACATTTCTGAGAAGTAAAATATAAAAAGCAGCCATTAGACTGATGTCTCCTTAAATTTACAGGTGAAGAATGAAATAATGTTCATATGAAGAGTTCTGAGGATTCTGGGAGCATAAACGAGACCTCAACTCTCCCTGAAGTGTCAGTGATGACTTTACAGAGCAAACATTTGAGCTGAGGCTAAGAGAACAAGTTTCAAGGTAGGTAAGAGGCAAAAGCAAGAATAGAGGTAGAGAAGAGCCATGTGAGAAATCCAGAGGCTCAATGTGGAACGAGTATGAAGGGCAGTGCAGAGGATGGTAAAACAAAGATGGGAGAGGAGCTGGAGATGGAAAGATGACTTTCTAAGAAAGTAGTTTTCACTGTTTCCCCAGGTTTGCCTTAGAGCGGTTTTTCTGTTTTCCGTCTAGATATGAATGTGTGACCAAGTGATGACTGTGTAAAAACCATACTCAGCTGATTGTTGGGAAAGCAATGTTTTACGTTGAGGAATAAAAGGGAAAGAAGACAACTATCATATTTTCATTGATTATTCAGTGCCAGGCATGGAACTAGGCGTTGTTTACATCTCACACAAAATATCTATGAAATAGATATCATTTCTTCATTTTAAAGATAAGTTGACTCAGTCTTAATTATGTGGTGTGACTTACTTCAAAATTCTCTAACTAATTAGTGGCATAACCAGGACTTGATCATAGACTGTCTGAATTAGGAACGTACAATGAAAAGTAATTAGCGATCTAGGCCACCTCTTGATGGCCTTTCGAACACAAAGCCCAGGGCTGTAGCAGTTAAAGGCATTATGGTTATGGGCAAAATTCTACGCAGAGCTATGTTAGAGGGACAGGAGAGGAATAGGAAAGAAAGTGGTACAGACTTTTGCTGGGGTCCACATCAACCTTGGCTCAGGCCATGGTATGGCAGGACCACAGGGGGGCCTAGGATTTAGGTAGATGTAGACCTTTCTGGAGCCCACACTGCATGCAGGTGCCTGACATCCTGACTGGCTGGAGAAGACACACTTGACCGGGCCCACTGATGACCCGGATACCTTAACCATTCACCCTATACTAAAGGTCCAGTTACACAGATAACTCCATTACCACAGACTGGCCTTTTCTCTTTACTTTGAATACACTGAGAATCGAGACCCAAACCAGACACGTGGATCCTATCAGGTTCATCATCCCAGGAGGACTGACCTTTTCATACATAATATGATGGCCTAGAGATGTCATAGTGATGGTCATGACAGGCACCCCAGGAATTTTCTGCCTCCCCCTACCCCCTTACCTTTGCTGCCAAAAGAGAGGTCCAGGCCACTATCACTCATAAAGAGTGAGCCACCTCCCCCCGCATCATCCAACCACCCATTTTCATATGTATAAACACCAGTGCGTATGTCCCCAAGGATCAGCTCAGAGGTTTTATATGTTATTGATAATTTATCCCAAAGAATAAACAAATGTGATCAGTTGTGAACCATGCTTCTTAAGTCATAAATGCTGACACACATGTGAAAGGGAAGCAGTAATTGTGTATATGAATTATATTTGCTTCTGAGCATTTATTTAACCTTTTAAAAATGATTCTTATAATATGTATAAGGAGTAACAGTAACCACATGGCATTTAAAATGTATAATTCAGTGTACAGAAAGATGTATGAGGATTGTATGTGTTCTGAATTTGCTATAGAGACAAAGTTCTAATAAAACTTATGGAGATTTTTCAACTCGGTGTTTAGTCACAAACTATACGCTCCTCTCTCAAGAGTTTTATCATTGCACTTGTTAATTTTGTATCTGACAAGTTGTTAATTGTACATATTAACATATATAAAACAATAATTAGTAGCCATTATAATTGTGTTAGTAGCTGTAAAAATAATATAATGTTGCAATAATACAATTGTATTATTTAACCTTATTATAATAAATGGTGTTAGTAATGGAAACGTATTAGAATTTTCATTTAAGGAGTAACTAATTCATCTTTCTGGTTTATATTTTAGAAAAATAAACTAAAATCTATAACGTAGTTATAATACTTTTTGTTTAATTTGACCAAATTATTGTAAACTTTAGGAAGCTAGAATTTAAATGTTTTAGATTCTTCTTCCAAAGAAGGGAAGAAGATGGTTAAAAAATCTTAATTAAGTATGATGTCTTAAAACATAAATACCTTGCTTGTCATGATATGCTTATGCAAACGAGAATATAAATTCAGTTCCTGGCAGAATGATTAATGTATTTATATCAACCCTCAGGGGATGTTGTGGCAAAGGGGTTATAAGTTTCTTTAGTTTGCCATATATGGAATAATTATTCTCTTGCTTTCACCATTTGGTCCCGGGCTTTATAGGAAAATCAAAGCAGAACATGGTCCAGGTGTCTCAAAGAACTCCTATGGCTAGTGTGAAAAATAAGTTTCCCTGAAACCATTGTTTAAAATTATAGCAGCACCAGGATAATTATTATGGAAACAATAAAAGGGATTTGTGTAAGAAACAAGTGATGGGTTTAAGATTCCTTGGTGGACATTAGGAACAAGTCAGTTTGAGAAGCCTGGGTCACAAGTAGAAACAGTTAGACATTGTCATCCTATGTCCACTCCGGATGGTTAGCCTTATCTGTACTTTGACTTACAGGGATAGGAGGCATGTATGTAGTTTTCTTTTTGAAATCTGAAAGTCCGTTCAGGGTTTGTAACAGAATCCTTAATGTATAGGGCTTATACTGTATATTTTTGAAAAAGGGACTCTCTTCTGGAATAACATATTGGAAAAAAAATAAACAAATGCAAACTTCTCAACTAGAGTATTTACTTCATATCACTGCAAACAACAACAATGAAAAGTACCTATCAGGTTGGGTTTTCCTTCTTTATACAGATGTCTCTGTCTTCATCCAAAATGTATTTTTCCCTTCTCATTTATTGTGGTCCTTTTTTTTTTAGATGATGGAAAGTTTTTTTAACTGCAAATTATTTTTGTTAGATATAATTTAAATTCAGCTGATCATAAGTCTTTCTCACTTCCAATGAAATTTATTCTCTCAATAGTCCCTGTCCAAGTATAAAATGGCTTAGTAGACTTTCATTACCAAATCTTCTTATATAATTATCCTCATCGGGTACACCGTGGTTGTACATTGAATTAAGGCTTACTAAAATAGAGAATATTTTTTCCAACAAAGTGTGTTTATGAGAAAATATGCCCGCTATGTAGGAAAAAATAAGCACATATTGAAATAGGTCACCAGTGGGAGAAAACATGGAGAGATAAAATAAAATTACATTATCACACTGGCACAAAACCCACCTCCCCCACACCTCACCCCCTGCTATTTTTTCCTTCCAAAGGCACGGACAAGGCAGGACCAAGGTGTTCATTTATCTACTCATCTCTGTGTACCCATAGGAAACATGTAAGATGCACTGAGGCCTATGAAGCTGATGTGACTTTTCCTATGACACACAGTTTATAACTGGTAGAGCCAGGACTAGAATTCAAGCCTCTGATTACCACTATCATCTATTATTTATTCTCTTCTCACTCTGGCTGGAATTACATGTAAGGATCACGTACATCAAGAAGCATACTAAGGGGCGCCTGGGTGGCTCAGTCGGTTAAACGTCCGACTTCAGCTCAGGTCACGATCTTGCAGTCCGTGAGTTCGAGCCCTGCGCGTCGGGCTCTGGGCTGATGGCTCAGAGCCTGGAGCTTGCTTCTGATTCTGTGTCTCCCTCTCTCTCTGCCCCTCCCCCGTTCATGCTGTGTCTCTCTCTGTCTCAAAAATAAATAAACGTTAAAAAAAAAAATTAAAAAAAAAAAAAAAAAGCATACTAAGTCCAGGAAGACGATGCAATCTCTCAGAGAAAATGTAAGAAGTTAGAAGAAAAACGTTTAAGGCAGAATCCTAGGCTGTGCCAGTATTCAAAACACAGGGAGAAGTAGGGGTGCTAATAAAAGTGATGATTAAGAAAGGGCCAGGGTGCCCACAGGAAAGCCAAGAGACAACAGAACCATGAATGTTAAGGAAGAAGGAAATTTTGAAAGGAAATATACATTACGAAAGGATTCAAGGTCATGCTTTCTTCTTGAAACTCTTCTTTGCTTCTGTGATATCACATTCTCCTGTTTGTTTATTTGTTTACTTACTTCCTTATGCCTTCCTAGCTATGCTTCATCCTACTTTGCTCGTTGCTCCATCCCTGGTGAGCCTCTAATTTTTAAATGCATCAGATCTAAGCCTTGGGCTCCCCTTCTTTTTTCTATCTATAGTCCCTAAATGACCCGATTCAGTCCCACCACCTTAAATATCCTCCACATGCCGCCCCAATTCTGTGTCTCTAAGATCTGCTTCTCCTGAGAAATCCTGACTTGTATATACAAAGTTTTCCTTGCCATTTACATATACTTTTCAAACTCAACATGTCAGTTCCAGATTCTCACCCCCAAAACTGCTTCTTTTCAAGCCTCCTCCATCTCAATGAATGATACTAGATATCGTCTGTTGCTTACATTAAAATTCGAAGTTTCCCATAAGTATTCTTGGCCTCTTCAACATACTATATCCAACCTAGGTCTGTTTACTCTAATTAAAAGTCACATCCTGAATGTGTATTCCACTCCTCTTTTTCTCTACCATCACTAGTTTAATCCTAACATCATCTTCTCCTTTCTTGACTCCTGTAATTATCTGCCTACTGTTTTCTCTTTCCATTCTTGATCATCCATCATCTATTCCTCAGAGAGAAGAGGAAACTGATTTAAAACATGATTCAGATCTTATTTCCTCCCTATTTAAAACCCATCCATCTCTATCTCAATTAAATTCAAGCTACGATTATGCTCTGGTCAGCACAGTGCTATAGGATTTAGCCCTTACCTAATACTTCAATTTCACTGTGCACTACTTTCTCCTTGTCAATTTTCTTCCAACGTCACAGAGCTTTTATGTCACTGTTGTGCTTTAAATATGACAAACCCACTTCCATTTCAAGGCATTTGATCTTGCTTTTCTTTTACTTGGAAGACTTTCCCCTGATCTTTGCATGGGTAATTATTTCTTGTCACTCAAATGTTATCATATATGTCAACTTCTGAGAGAGGCCTTCACTGAGCAGTCAGGCATCACCTAGTGCATTACCCTGTTTTAAATATCTGTATGGCATCTTACTATCTGATATTTTCTGTTTATTTCCTCTGTCTATTCTCTAAAAATGTAAGCTGTCTGAAAACAAAGTCTTTACTTGATCCCAGAATTATACCTGATATAGCACATATTTAACATGTATTGATTGAAATAACAATAAAATATTTTTATCAGGTGGTCGTTGGATGCTTTAGATATGATATGGAGTTGGAATACGAGTTGAATGAAGTAGGCATATTTTTTCCCCATATAACCAAGTGTCTACTCAGTTCTTTGATACAATATTAGGGCTATGGAAGTGGACAAGGCAGTCACAGGCCTTGTTCACTGGAGAAAGGAGAGTCATTTAAATATAATCACATAATCTAAATATAATTTAAATATTATCACATAATATTTGCTCTTGTCATAAGATTTATGGGAGAAAAAATGCATTGTGCTTTGAAGCATGTAACCAGGGGATGTAACTATCTAGATATCAGGGAATATAATCTAAAGAAGTGGAATTTAAGAGCCACATAAGGTTCTGAAGGATGAGTGGGAATCTGTAATACTATTTCTTGGTGACCACTTTTTTGTGTTATGTAAATAATGAGAATATAATTATACCCAAGGGATAGAAATGCCTTATCTAATTATTAGCCATGAGAAATATGTATCTCTCACTACAGATGACTGAAGCAATAAATACATTTGGTTTTCTGATTTAAAAATAGGTCTTATAAGAGCTTAGTAGGAAGCTGAAAAGTCATTGATATGGTATTAATTAATAAATGGAATTACAGTACCTAAAAATTTAGGTACCAGATGGTAGTTTGCCATGAATGCTCCAAAGGCTGATTTCCTGTTAGGCACTGCCTCTCTCTGTGGCAGTTTTCAATTTCAATAAGTTTTATGAAAGCATAAAAATTTTTCTTATGCAAAAGAGATAAAATTTGTATCTTTCCTGCCATTTGTTTCTATTATAATTATTTTCCATAGCCAATGACATCAGAAATAAATTTTTTTTCCATGTCTGCTTCAGGCAAGGTTTTGAAGTCCTAAATATATGAGATTTTTATTTTTATATTATATAAAGCCCTGATAAGGCTGAATTCATATTTTTTTTGGATGAGAAACATTGGTAAAGATCATCTAGTTAAACAGATTAAAAACAGCAGGGTGAGAAAGGGGAAAGAGAGACAAAAATGATGTTAATGTTCATGGAGGTGAAGGAATTTTCTAGTAAGTACCGGGCTAGTTAGAAAACACAGAATTCAGTAATTTGTTCACTAAATTCTACATCTGAAACTAATATTACGCTGTATGTTAACTGAAATTTAAATAAAAACTTAAAACTAAAAACAAAACAAAGCAAAAAACAAGGAATTTGTCTTAACATCGATGCTCTTGTCATGACATCAACAAAGGAAATACAGAAATATTTCATAGTATTATTATAAGTTTCTATTACTTTTTCTAGTTCCAAAAAACCTAATATCCATGTTCTTCACAGTATATAAGGCCTTCCTTACCCTATTGGCTATGCATTACCTTCTGGACCACTTTCTACTACTCCCTCCTTAAAATCTTGTATTTCATGAATACTTGTATTTCACTAAAAGAGAGGTGTGTTTTTAAACCCTTATGCTTTTCTCATGCTGTTCTTGTGTCTAGAATGACTTTCCTGGGCCTTCTCTATCAGACAAACGCTGCATTCTCCACTCCTACAGGAAATGATCCCCCAACCTGGGCAGGGTTCAATGTCTTCTTTAGATGCTTCCACAGAAGTCCCGGTTTCCTCCTAAATATATAATGTCATTGAGAGAAATCAAGGTATCTTGCTTTGTCATTATATGTTCAATATGTATCATAGTGCCAGGTGCATATTATGTCCTTCCCATTATTTTTGATTAAAGAAAATTAACACCCTGAAGTCATTAACTTATTTACCCGAAGTTTTACTTTACCTGAGAAATGATATGATTCACGTCTATGCTTATTATTTGGACAGTAATTTAAAATTTATTTTTACATATTATATTTAAATTATTCCTTAAAATTTACATATTTGATTTCTGCTTAAAGCTAACTTCAATGTTACTGAATCTAATTTTTGTCTCCCCTGGTTTATTTTTAATATTTTCATTCCAATTGAATATATTTGGGAAAAAATATCTGCTTTTAACAGTGTAGTAAAAAAAATCAAGCTGACAATTTTCTATTTGCAACTCTAAATCACCAATTTCTAAGTCATAGAATCTTAGAATTGAAGAGTATTATAGGGCTGAACTCATCCAATAGTTAATAACTCAGGATGAATAATTTATCCTAGTTATTATCAGAAGAGCTGTGTATGTTGCACTGCAGGCAAACTCTTTCAACTATACAGTGATGTCTTTTCTGCTGCATATTTGCTAAAAGTTAACTATGCCAATAGGTATCAAAAGCCTAAAAGGAAGATAATTCACTCAATTGGGAGATTGTTTTCTCATCCCGATAGCTTACTACACTTTCTTCAAATTATAGAGCAAGTTATTGAGAAAGCCCTGGGCCTGGCTCAGTAATTAATAAGTACGTATGTACTTTTTTAGCAAATTTGGAATTAGTTTTCCTGTCTTGAGATCCAACTTGCTAAAGATCTGCCCCTGACATCACACAGCTATGCATGAGGTATACCATATTGTTCTAGGCAATCCCGTATGAAGAAGGAGTCTAAGTGTATTTTAATTCCCTCCCAAACTTGAGGACTTGAGAGCTTGCAAGTTTCTGCTTCTCCATCTGACGATACCTCCTTGTCTTGCTGTCGATTGCTGGATATTTCTTCGAATAGAACATGATGAGCTGTTCTGTCTGACTATAGTTTCCAACCATGGTCATGCCCTACACACTAGTTTGGCTCTCTTTCATATTGATCTTGGTCTAAAGCAAAATTTATTCTATCTCTTTAGAAACTGCACTATGGTATAGCGGTTACCAAATGTGACACCAGCTCTATGGACAGATCAATAACCCAAAACTCAGCTCTGCCCTGGTATATTTCCCCACAACACCATTGCTCGTATCACTGAGATTTATCATGTTTGAAGGCTAAGCTGGCCAGGTTATAACAACATGAGCTGCACTTACTCAGGTCTGTAACTAAAAATATCAAAACGTTTGATCTTGAAACACTGGGATAATTCCTGAAAACCTGTTGCTGTGATGGTACCTTAAATAAAACAATTAAAAAAAAACCAATAACTGCAGAAGATACAGAAATATTAAACAGTAGTCAATAACTTTGACATGTATTTGATTCCTAGTCTTAACTTCAGTTCTCCTTTAATATGACAAAATTTAACATAAATTTTACCATCTGATCCATTTTCAAGTGTACAGCTCAGTATCCTTACTTACATTCACCCTGCTGTGGGGCCATCTACATCATCTTTCCAAACTGAAATCCTGTGCCCATTAAACACCAGCCCCCTGGAAACTACCATGCTTTTTTGTCTCTATAAATTTGACTACTTCATGTGCCTCAAACAGGAAGAATTATACAGTATTTGTCCTTGTTTTCATTGTCCTCAAGGTTCATCCATGTTGTGGCATGTGGCACTTTTCTTCTTTTTTACAGCTGAATAATATTCCATGTATATCACATCATATATATATATATGTGTGTGTGTGTGTGTATAAAATATATAAATATTTTTATAATAAATAAATATATTTATATATATTATACATATGTGTGTATATATAATATATAAATATATATATAATAAATATATAATATATTATATAATATATAAATATTTTTATAATAAATATATATTTATATATATATTTATATATATATAAAATATATAATTTTACTTATTTTGACTTCTTCAAGTGTAGAAATAATCTGCACATATACACACAAAGGAGTGTTTAGTAGCAGCATTATGGATAATGTTGGCAGCACAAAGAGACTCTAGATGCCCATCCATGAGGAAAAGAGCTACACAAATTATGGACTGTCAATAGGATAAAATGTCATTTAATATAGAGATATAAAAAATGAATCGAAGTACAATGAGATTGTTAAGAGCTTGTTGCTTGGGTTATAGAGCCAGTGCCACCTCTTACAAACTGGGTTAACTCAGAAAGTTGCTGGAGTTCACTGAGCCCCATTTTTCTCATTTAAAAAGTTAGATGACGATAGTATTTAAAAATTTTTTTTCAATGTTTATTTTTTGAGAGACAGAGACAGAGTGCAAGCACGGGAAGAGCAGAAAGAGGGAGACACAGAATCCAAAGCAGGATCCAGGGTCCAAGCTGAGCTGTCAGCACAGAGCCTGATGCCAGGCTTGAACTCGTGGACCGCGAGATCATGACCTGAGCTGAAGTCAGACGCTTAACCAACTGAACCACCCAGGTGCCCCAATGATAGTATTTTTTTTAATGAAAAGTTACTTGTGATTACTAAATAAATGACATACACAAAGCAATTAGTTAAACATCTGATATAACGGCTGAAAAAATGTTAGTTATGATTATTAATTTTTACTGAGTGTCAGCATGTTGGCTCCCTGCTATATTCTACCGATGATAAATGAATAACAAAGAATCTCTGAATTTGTGGGGCACCTGGTGGCTCAGTGGGTTAGGCATCTGACTCTTGATCTCGGCTCAGGTCATGATGTCACAATTCGTGAGTTTGAGCTCCGCACCGGGCTCTGAGCTGATGGTGTGGATCCTGCTTGGGATTCTGTCTCTTCTTCTCTCTGCCCCTCCCCAGCTTGTGTTCTTTCTCTCAAAAATTAATAAATAAACTTAAAAAAAAAGGATCTCTGAATTTGAGCAGTTCACATACAAGTGGAGAAAAATTCCTAAACTTTGAAACACACATTGAGTTTTGACCCTTATGTATGCAATTTAGTTTCATCCTCACACCTGGAAATAGGTTTACGAAATATTGTTAAAAGTAAAAAAACAGAACATCAAATGTATGAGATTACAATTATGAAAGCTATATTTCAGAGACAGGTACACACATATATTAACGCACTTCAAAACGAGTGAATGTTTGCAAAGATTTTTACATGTACAACTATCTAAAATCATTAAAAATAATTAGAATACAGTAGTTAACAGTATGTAAAAATCACTTAAAGAATCTGGGATATGATTAAGCACCAAGGATTTGGGTTTCATGAAAAAAAAAAATAACTAAGCAAGACTCTGTCCCTTTTCAGGCCAGAATCAGAATGTTTTTGCTAATAAGGTTTTAGATACAATTTTGTCCAAAATCTTCAGTTCATAGATGAAGAATCTGAAGTTTGGAGATGTTTAAAGGTTTGCAACAACTATGAATAGAAGTCTCTATCCTGAAGTCTCTCCTCTGACCCATAAGTTAACTTCTGAATAAGCTTCTGTAGAGTTCATTTTTGGTAATCTTCAGCATCTTTAAAGGCACACAAGGTCCTTTCCCCCTCTTATCAGTCACATGGAACATATAGAACTTGATATAGGTTGTCTTTAACACATTTTTAAAATTTACTTTCTTAAGGAATCCATTATTTAAATACAGTATTTCCCACTATACATGCTATTTATTATAATGCACAACATTGAAGATCAGCCCCAGTCTACAGAACAAGTCTCTGAAGGCAATAAAATAGAATTTTTAAAAGTTCACTTTTGCAGTCTTTTAAGGCATAGTAGTAAATATTCTGAAAGCCTGTAAAGTGCATTTAATAGATGTTGCACTGGTTGTAACTTGGTTTACTATATAATTACACTGGCTTCTTTTTTGATACCTATACAAATAAGGATTTGCCCTCTTATTGCTTTGAAACTTCTATTATGTATTTGGTAAATGAGCCTATAAAGTAGTTTTTTTTTTACATTTTTTATTATTATTTTAGAGAGAGAACACAAACAGGGGAGAGGGGCAATGGGGGGGAGAGACAGAGAGAGAGAGAGAGAGGGCGAGAAAGAAAGAAAGAAAGAAAGAAAGAAAGAAAGAAAGAAAGAAAAAAAAGGAGAAAGAGAGAATCTTAAGCAGTCTCCAAGCTCAGCATGCAGACTAATGTGGGGCTCCACCCCATGACCCTGAGATCATGACTTGAACTAAAATCATGAGTCAGATGCTCAACCAACAGAGCCACCCAGTGCCCCCAATAGAGTAATTTTTAAATCATTGCCACCACTGTTGGAAATGTGGTTTCCAAAGCTATTGTTGTCTGTCTGTGGACTCTATCTTGGATCATATAGTGGGAAGGTAGCTCTCAGACTTGAAAGTACCCTAACATTTTGTTCTTCCATGGAGATCTTTTCTTGAACTTCTTTTTTATTGGAAAGCATATTTTTTTCTAAAAGACTGATGGAGAGCATTTGAATGATAATCTAAATATTTTCCTGGCTTTCGCTGAAAAAGATATAATGTCTTGGCTTAGAAAAAAGCTTCTTATTTTGCTATACATTTAGAAAGCATCCAGCATATTTTCTATACAGTCAACACAATCTTTGAAGCCATCTGCAGTTTGCAACAATTTTATAGTTTAGTAGCTTAAATTGATGGGAAAATGAGCTGCTGACAGACATGTTTTTCCAAATTGATATTTGAAGATGGTGCAGCCAAAATACTTGGCACGAAGCAGCGGAGAAAATGAGGCGTGTGTATCTACAGAGCACAACTCTGTATTGCAGCACAAGCTAAAAATGCTTAAAGCCTGAGATATTACTATTTCTCTTAAGTTCTATATTGTAGTCTTTGATGAAACATTGCACTAAACCGTAAAAAGACCGCAGTATTTTTTTCTCTTATCCAGCTAGATACAGATGTTCCAGTTATTGGCAAGGCCCCATGAAAAAGTAAGTGCCCTTTTAAATAGGCCCCCTTTCGAGTGTCACTTATGTATTGATTAATTAAACCTTCAGCTATGAAAAAGAAAGAACACAAAAACAAAAAAGCCCATCCTATGGATTACAGTGGTAAGGAAACTATTGACTTCAATGTACTTTTCAGGATTCCAGCTCTTTATGTTTTTGTGTCATATTGCTCAATTTACTAAAGTCTTTGCACTGCACATGCACACAAAGGTACACCACACACAGTCATACGTAGTGCTTCAAAGAAACAAAATATTCTGTAGTACAAAAATTTTGGTGTTTCATTTTTTGTATTGTCTTTTCATTGTTTACTCTGAATCCAAATAATGATGATGTTGCTCTAAGACTATGGGTAAAAGAGAGAGGCAAACCATAAAACAGACCCTTAACTAGAGAAAACAGACCAAAAACAGGCTAAGAGTTCCTCGAGGGGAATGGGCCAAATGGGTGATGGGCATTAAGGAGGGCACTTGCGATGAGCACTGGGTGCTATATGTAAGTGATGGATCATTAAGTTCTACTCCTGATACTAATATTACACAATATGTTAACTAATTACAATTGAAATAAAAACTTTGAAATAAAAAGAGAACTAAAAAATAAAAGATTCCACAACCGGGGCGCCTGGGTGGCTCAGTTGGTTAAGCGTCCGACTTCAGCTCGGGTCACGATCTCGCGGTCCGCGAGTTCGAGCCCCGCGTCGGGCTCTGGGCTGATGGCTCAGAGCCTGGAGCCTGCTTCCGATTCTGTGTCTCCCTCTCTCTCTGCCCCTCCCCCGTTCATGCTCTGTCTGTCTCAAAAATAAATAAAACGTTAAAAAAGAAAAAAAAAAAAGATTCCACAACCTTCAGTATATATATATTTTGTAATGTTTATTTTTGAGAGAGAGATTGACAGAGCGTGAACAGGGGAGGGGCACGGAGAGGGGGAGACACAGAATCCGAAGCACGCTCCGGGCTCTGAGCTGTCATCACAGAGTCCAATGTAGGGCTCGAACCCTTGAACTGCGAGATCAAGACCTGAGCAGGAGTCAGAGGCTTACCCGATTAAGCTACCCAGGTGCTCCTCATCAGTACATTTGTTTAAAAGGGTATTTTCAAGCAAGTTTTTTTTGAATTACAAAAACTAAATTTGTATCTTTTCTTGCTTTTAGTACCTAACTGATCACTGCTTCTGGATATTTAATTAACTCAGTCAACAGACACTTATCAGGCACTATACTCATGAATGAGATGTCATTCAGGTAGAGTTTTGCCACCCCTGAATGCCACCATCCTTTCTCCTTAGAGACTCATGATTTGTAGCCCAGGTCAAACAGGAGACTCTTGGACATTAATTCAGCCCAAAGGGGACGTGAAAAGGTACCTGAGGGGCCAACACTAAAGTGTCTCTAGTCCTCTATTTTCAGAGTTACAACTTTCTGGTGGAAAAATCATCATTGTTATTTACGTTGCTCCTCCCCGCTGACCACCACTGTGATTCCACTATGCCCTGTGATAAGATCATGTGGATTACATACCAAATATACACAAATACATGGTATTTTCTATGTGGAAAGCACTGGAGTAGGTTTTAAAGGTACTATTTTTAGGGGCGCCTGGGTGGCTCAGTCGGTTAAGCGGCCGACTTCAGCTCAGGTCACGATCTCGCGGTCCGTGAGTTTGAGCCCCGCGTGGGGCTCTGGGCTGATGGCTCAGAGCCTGGAGCCTGCTTCCTGCTTCCGATTCTGTGTCTCCCTCTCTCTCTGCCCCTCCCCCGTTCATGCTCTGTCTCTGTCTCAAAAATAAGTAAAACGTTAAAAAAAAAATTAAAAAAATAAATAAATAAAGGTACTATTTTTAGGGGAAAAACAGTTCCAAACTGTACCCAAACCACTTAGTGAAACCTAAAATATTTTCACAATGACCTAGGACTAGATTAACTAAGATGTACTAACATTAGTTATTATTCTCCATTTATTTAAACCGTGAAGCACATTTCTCCAGCCCACAGTTGTGATTCACAGAGACACAGACTATGCCACCTCAGTAATCCCGCGACCACTCAGCTGGAGTTCTGCATACTCAGTATCCTTCCCGGGAGGCCAAGTATTATCAGGAAGTGCTAATGAATGACCACTTCACACAATGCTTGCAATTACCATGCAAAATGCTCAGCTAGGCCTGAAGCCATGTGAATTTGTCCAATTTCAGGTTTCATCAAAACTTAAATACCAGCTTAGTTTCTATAAAACGCACATCCATTTACAAAGAGGTCATGTATTCCAAACAGTGGTTCTCAACTTGAGTTCTTAAAGATTTTTAAAATTTATTTTAGAGGGAGAGGGAGAGAACACATGAGTCGGGGAGGGACAGAAGGAGAGAGGGAATCCTAAGCAGGCTCCACACTGAGAACAGAGCCCGATGTGGGGGCTGGATCTCATGACTCCGGGATCATGACCTGAGCCAAAATCAAGAGTCTGATGCTCAGTCGACTGAGCCAGCCAAGCACCCCTCAATTTGAGTTCTTAAAAAGAGTTGAAGCTTTTGTTAGATTTAGATTGATTTAGTCAAATGTAATTCAGATAGAAAGTTGCAAATTTTGTAAAACTAAATGAGTGAAGTCCCTCAGTCTACATGAATTTGAAATTAAATGAACTAGCCAGCGGTATGATTGTTTCAATTTTAACAAATAAGAGCATTCAGTAAATGTTCACTGAACAACTAGTAGATGTTAGGCACTACTCTATATCCTTGAGGTACAGGTGTGAGCTGAATAGGCAGTATCCCTGCCCCTCATGAAGCTGTCACTCTGCGAGGAGACACAGATAGCAAAGGTAATTATACAGTGGAATGCCAAGCAGTGATAAATGTCACAGAAAGAAAGCAGCCCAAGAGTATAGAGAGTGACACACGGGCAGGCTGAGTGAGGGCTGTTCACGTGAAGGTAAAGGTGATAAAGAAAGGCTTCTCATGTATATAACTTCTCTTATATAACCTGACGGATGAGCAGAAACCTCTATGGAGTGAGAGGTGGGCCATGGGGAGAGCGCCCTAGGCAGAGGGACGGTGACGTGAGTTCCAGGAGTGGGTGAGTTCCAGGAGCCATAATAGGCGACACTGACCGCCTTATAGGTTGCTATAAAGAACAGAGAGAATGTTAGAAAGTGGGGTTAAGAGAAGTAGCCAAGGCTATGTCACAGAAGGCCTTTATGCTGTGTTAGGGACAAGTTGGTCCCCCATTAAGTATTAAGTTTCCAAGAAATGATTTCACCTGGGGAAAAGAAAAATTTGTGTAATCTTTTTATTATCTTTTAAAGTGTGTGTGATGCACACACAAGAATATATGTACAGGTAAGTATACTGGACAACTCTGGTCCCCTGACTCACATCCTCTGGGCCTTTTCATTTCTCCCGCCATACCTGCCACAACCATCTTGCCTCGACTGAGTGGCCATCTCTCACCTGGAAGCTGAGGCTTCCCCAAAGCCACTCCATGGGAGGCCTGGGGGAACTGACCTGGCATTCCTGCCCAGCCTGGAAGTAGACAGTTAATGCTCCATGGGGCTACCCTTGACCAAAGACATCAGAAGCCAGTGATGAATGGCTCTCTGCAGTTCTGAGGTATATTCTTTTGGTTCCACCAAAGGTACTAGAAGGTTTGAGTCTCAGTTGTCCTCAATAACTCAACTGGCTTTCCCTTCTTCTCTGTTCACTTCCTCCCAAAGTCCCAGTTCTGCTTCCTGGAATCCGTTCCCCCAAATAAACTAGCTGCATGCCAGCCCTTGTCTCAGGCTCTATTTTGCTAGAGGAAGATGGCAAGTTAAAAGATTTGAAATATAAATATATAAAATACAATACCCTTGGGTACATCACCCAGTTCAATAATTGGCGTACTCTCGTAACTTGCAGCCAACAATGTCTCTTCTGTCTCGTTCCTCAGCCACCACTACCCCAGCCCCCTCCCCAGAAGCTGGCCAAGGAACCACAGTCACAAGCTTTGGTTTCATCACTCTTTTACCACAGTTTTGTGTGTGTGTGTGCGTGTGTGTGTGTCTGTGTATGTGTGTCTGTGTGTGTGTTTAGTTTTATCATACATTTATATATCGCAAAAGAATATATTTTTTTTTCTGTCTTTGAGCTTTCAGTACCATAAAATGTGCAGTTTTCCGCAACCTTGTTTTTTACCTTTTTTACCCAAAGTATGTTTCTAACATTCATCCTTGTTTTATGAAGTTGTAGTTTCAATCCTGTATAATAATATAATTTACTTACGACAATTTATTCATTTTTTCCTGTCAATAGGCATTTGGCAGTCAATAGCATTGTTTTGTTATTTTCAGCACTTTTGTGCACATGTCCTGGTGCACATATGCAAGAGGGTCCCTTAGGCTATGTATCCAATGCAGTGGCACCTTGCCACGTGTGGCTACTGAGCTTTGGAAATGTGGCTAGTCTAAGCTGAGACATGCTGTAATATATAAAATATGTACCAGATTCCAAAGAATAAGCATAAGAAAGAATGAAAATATCTTTCAAATACTTTTAGAATATTGATTGCATGCTTAAATGCTGCTACTTGCGTGGGTTATGTGAAATGCATTGTTGAAATTAATTCACCTGTTTCTTTTACTTTTTAATTTTCTTAAGTCTATTTATTTATTTTAGAGAGAGACAGTATGAGCAGGGGAGGGACAGAGAAAGAGGGAGAGAGACAGAGAGAGAGAGAGAGAGAGAGAATCCCAAACAGGCTCCACACTGTTAGTGCAGAGTCCAAGGCGGGGCTTGAACTCAGGGTACCATGAGATCATGACCTGAGCCCAAACCGAGAGGCAAGAGTCAGACACTTAACTGAGTTACACAGGCGCCCCATCTTTTACTATTAAAAAATGTTTTTAATGTTTATTTATTTTTAAGAGAGAGAGAGTGTAAGCAGGGGTGGGACAGACAGAGTGGGGACACAGAATCTGAAGCAGGCTAGAACCCACTCACTCTGAGATCATGACCTGAGACCAAGTCGGACGCTCAACTGACTGAGGCAACCAGGTGCTCCTTTTTTACTTTTTATATATGGCTACCAGAAAATTTTAAATGCTCACTTTGGCTTGCATTTGGACAGCACTAGTCTAGGATGATGCTACTCAAAATGTGTTTCCCCAACTAAACATATCAGTGTCACCGGGAAGTTCAAAATCTCTGACCCCAACTCCAACTACCTTTCAGAAATACAAAATTCAAAATGAATGAATGAATGAATGAATGAATACGTAAATAAAAACAAAGGAAAAGAAAAGACATGGAATCCAGGAAACAGGAAAGAAGGGCAGCGTACAGAGTACTAATCTAGATCAAAGCCGAACACAGAGCTCTGGTAAGATCCCTGAAAAAATAAAATACATGATTAGACTGAGAGGTTAATAAAAGAAGGAAAGGATAGATTTATTATAAACAGTACATACACAGAAATAATTAAAAATTTCAAGGAAAGAAAAGCAGCAGCAGAAGTGAAACGGGATTAGTCACTCCTGGATTTTTAAGAAACAGTATTTATAGACAATTATGAAAAGAGCTTTCAGGGAATAGGATGGGGGAGATTGTATCCATATTTTACAAAGTGGATCATCAAAGCGACCATCTGTACTTGAGAGAGCATGAAATAAGAAGGTAATGTATCACTTACAGATATAAAGGGACTTAAAAAAAAAGGAACTAAATCATGAGAAAAAAAACATATATATCCCCAATATGGGAGGAGGGGAGCTAGAGGTCTGGCAAAAACAAGATAAATTTTCTCTCATGGCAAAAGATAGTCAGTGACTGCAATGATGGATGGAGAACCAGTGCTAGAAGAATATTATTTTCCAGAAGAAAGAGCTAACGGTGTTCACCTCTAAAGAATAAGGCTGTAGTATGAAGTGTCAGGGGAATCACTGCTTATAATTAATTTGTATAAATTACTTCATAAAAATATGAAAAACTATAAAGTACTAGACATAAAGTTAGATCCCTAGATGTGGTTGCATGGGATATATAATATATAGATATATGCTACTTAAATATAGTCCATAATTCAATTATGATGTTAATTTCTTTTGTTGACATATACTTGTAGATTTCCTCAGATTTTTCCAAGTTTAATTTTTATGATGTTTGCTTTTGTTTTTACATGCATATACTGCTATGCTATCCTTTTAAAAGTTTGAAGTTATTTTTGATGCCTCTGTCTTCATTATTGATATTTAATGAAGCAAAAAATTATTCACCTCAAATATTGTTTTCTTCTATGAGAAGAGTTAAAAAATTAAGGTATAGCTTAGACAATACTTTAGAATTTACATCAAAAAAGCACTTACAGGTACATAAAAGCAAGCCATACATAATGAACTAAATATTCTAGGAAAAGAATGGAATTTTGCATGAGTGGATGCGATGAGAAAAGCAATGTTTAAGAGCTGATTTTATAGAATGTAAATAAAGGTTATAAATATAATATACAGTACATATATCATATGTACATATAAAAGTTATTTTATATAGAGTTGTATATAATATATAATACAAAATAACATATCTTTTTATAAAATATTTAAAAACATCTATAAATGTAAGTTATAAAAACTGATTTCATGGGGCGCCTGGGTGGCTCAGTCGGTTGAGCGTCCGACTTTGGCTCAGGTCATGATCTCGCAGCCCGTGAGTTCGAACCCTGCATCGGCTCTGTGCAGACAGCTCGGAGCCTGGAGCCTGCTTCCGATTCTGTGTCTCCCTCTCTCTCTGCCCCTCCCCTGCTCATGCTCTGTCTCTCTCACTCTCAAAAATGAATGTTAAAAAAAAATAAATTTAAAAACTGATTCCATAAACGCCAAAAGAGATTCAATTTTAATTTTTAAAAATTTTTGTTTATTAATTCATTTTTTGAGAAATAGAGAGAGAGAGAGAGAGAGAGAGAGAGCAAGCTGGGAATGGCAGAGAGAGAGGGAGAAAGAATTCTAAGCAGAGCTGTCAGCACAGAGCCTGATGGGGGCTCGAACCCACAAACCGTGAGATCGTGACCTGACTCAAAACCAAGAGTCAGATGCTTTACCCACTGAACTACCCAGGTGCCCCAAGAAATTATTTTAAATATCAGAAACAACCTCACAGTTTCTACCATTTTTGCAATGAGTATGCCTAGTGTTTGAATTTTCCCTTTATTTTTTTCAGTGATTGGTGAATGGCAGCCCTACGTAGATAAACAGCCCAAGGTCCTCATATATTAATGACGTTTGCAAAATTTGGTTGGTAAAATTCTTGTTGTGAGACTTATGGCTCTAGATAATTATTTTCTTTGGGGTCAGTACGCTATTTATGCAGATTTTTTCTAAACTGGAAAACATGGTAAGCAGATAAACTATATTTGCGATCTTTACACACAAAAAAGGTTAGTTTAACTTTTGTTCAAATCTAGATGAAAAATTTTGTTGTCTTATATTTCACGTGTTTGAGTTATTAGGAATAATTGTAATGATAACCCAACTGTAAAGAGCTGATTCAGAGAGCACATATCATGCTAGCAACTTTGCAGTCTGGCTCACTACTGCTGAATCCTGCAAACAGCTGAAGCAGTGACATTCCAATAATGGAGAGTGATTACAATCCATGGAATGACTTGTCAATAATTCGTATATTCGTATATTCGTATAACCTCAACAAAACACACCATTGGTTGTGTTGATCAAATTGTGGATTCAGCTTAATATCTATAATAAAGCTTAATTCTCTTAATCATTAAGTATAACAAGTGAATACAAACACCTTTTCCCTTCATCTTTTCAGACAGCTTTTGATTTTATTCTTGATGTTAACAATTCAAAAGTATACACACTCCACTTGAGTCCCAACGTTAGTGCTCAGTTGATTCATGAAGCATCTCAATTCGAGAGCAATAGATCTCTGTCTGATTTTTGATCAAAATAATTTTAGTGACTGTTTTTGTGGAATGAGGTTTTCTGGTAGTGCTACAGAATTTCAGAGAAAGAAGAAAGCTATTGCATAATTTATACAAACTCTATCTCCTCAGTTTTTAAAAGACTAATCTAAAACAGAAATTAAGGAAGCTGCTACCATCAGAGAGCCAATGGTCTGAAACTTTAAACATGCTTTCCCTAACTGATAAAGTATGTGCACTTATGTTTTAACTTAGGAGCCTTAGGCAGATTCTGAGTCTGGAGGCAGACATATCTATCAACTGAAAGAAAAAAAAAATACCCAGTTTTTCAAATCAAGGAATTGAGGGACTACTGAATCATCAATAAACTGACTTGCTAGGATTATAGATGAGCTGTTCACTATCTGGTTCTTGTCAGCCATGTTGATAGCTCCAGACATATCTGGTTTATAAAACAATAGACTCCTTATTCGGGGGAAAACAGCTGTAATAGCTGTTTAAGAGATGGGTGGTATTCTACTTTGTTTAAAATATTTAAATTTTATATGGCTGAAAAGACAACGTTTTATTGTTTGATAATAAAGTGTGGAACAACTGCTGTTTCAGGGCATTCTCTATAATAGGAGTCTGTAGATTTTCTACAATGTTTTTCATTCACTAATTGGAACCAGGACATTAGCTGTAGTGATTTATATCTCTGAATTCCTTTTTAAATTGGCTTGTACAGTCTTTAAAACTCTTTAGCTCAGTTTACCAGCCAGTTTGATACACACTATTGTTTTATTTGTGAATGTATTGAAATTATGTGTAAAGCTTACATTATTTCACTTTTAGAATATGAACAAACATTAAATCCCAATGTTCCATTGGCTACCAGAAATCTAATGAATAAATAATTCACAGAGAATGAATTTATTCATTTAACTATGTCTCCTTGAATTTAAAAAATATTTAATGCTTTAAACTAATAGAACAAAATGATGAATATGCTATTACAGATACGTGAAGTTTGCCTTTTATATGCCTTCTAAAAGAAAATTGAGTTTATTGGTATCTCATACTGATGTTATACATTAAAATGATTTTACATTTATAACTATTTCTGGATCTTTTAGCAAATAAACTGACAAGCATAGGTGAAAAATAATCTTTAGCCAACTACCTTTGATAAGTATGGCAGCCAGAATCAAAGGAGAGTGAATAAGCTTTAGAAATTGATTGCATTCCGGGGCGCCTGGGTGGCGCAGTCGGTTAAGCGTCCGACTTCAGCCAGGTCACGATCTCGCGGTCCGTGAGTTCGAGCCCCGCGTCAGGCTCTGGGCTGATGGCTCGGAGCCTGGAGCCTGTTTCCGATTCTGTGTTTCCCTCTCTCTCTGCCCCTCCCCCGTTCATGCTCTGTCTCTCTCTCTGTCCCAAAAATAAATTAAAAACGTTGAAAAAAAAATTAAAAAAAAAAAAAAAAAGAAAAGAAATTGATTGCATTCCACTGAAATTGTGGCATTTTCTCAAAAGGAAAATCATAAAACTCTCCCAAAAGATCATTTAGTTATGAAAAGTACTTCTGCCTCTCTCTCCCCCTCCTTTGCTTTGTTTACTAAATTGCTCATAAACCCAGTTAGGTTTTTCTTCTTCCACTTTCGCCTGTCAGACATAGACTCTTCTCAGGCAGATTTTTCCACAAGGACAATTTCCACATCTTCAGGCATGAAATTGACTCCAGGCTTGCTCTATAGCCGATTGCAAGACGGTTTGTTTACTGTGCACTGTGACCTTCCCTCTTCATCCTCTGTGACTGACTGAAGGCATCAGATCCTGTTTCCTGAGGCTTCTGGTACCCTGTACTTGCTTTATTCCTTCCAAAGCATGGCCTTGTTTTTCCCTTTCTGTATCCCATGGTGTAGTAAAACATCCTGAACTATTTTGCTTTCTCTGTAAGGCTCTATTTGTTGCCAGAACTTTAGGTATTATAAAAGTAGTATGCAGCAATAAGCCAAAAGGCTAAAATATCTCAGAGGTCTATGTCTTTTAGAAAATGTGATTTTCTAGAACACATCAAACTGATTTGTGTCAACAGTGATCACAGCGTGCCAAGAATAGGTTGATATTAACAAGCTCATTTTAACTGCTTAAAATCTATAGCAAAATTGAAATTATGGCCACACTTCCTACTAAATGCCAAAAAAAAACCCCCCCACATTTTCTGTACATCCTTTGAATTAATGTATGTTATTTCTCAATATTTCTTTAAATGTGTTTGTTGAAACTTGTAAAGGCAAAGCTGTTTAAAATGCAAAAGCCTCAACATTTGAAGATAATAGAAATGAATAAAGATAATTTAATGCACCAAGCCAAGCCTCATTCTGATTGTGGAGTAAGCAGTAATTACCAGACACAAAGGCTCTGACCTTCAAGAAGATTGCAGTTTAGTCTAGGAGACATTTAAACATGTAAAACTATAACAGCAGGTGAACTAATGGAAAATTAACTAAGGGAAAATGCTGATCTTAAACCGAGTATTCAACACTAGAAAGAACATATGAGAGGTTTACAGAACTTTGAGCCTCACCGGACATCCAAAAGAAAATCTTGTGAGAGACCCTTGGAAGAAGGAGATTAAGAAAAGAGGAGCCTAGACTGGGAGGGGGACAGGGTAGACATATGGAATATGAGCTTGGGTAGAGAGTTCTCCTTGTTCTAAACCCCTTCCCCTCATATTGCCTTAGTTGAAGACAATCCAGAAGTTCTTAGCAAAAGGTCTGAGTAGGGCAGCACTCTCTCCATTTTCCTCACAAATATGTCTGGGCTGTTACTTCAGTCTGGAACTCATGGTACTCATAGCCCCATAAATAGCTCTCTACATGTGGGAAGTTTCCAAACCTTTCCAGCGAGCACACACTCAGCACTAGGCTTTGTTCCTTGTCTTAGGCAAACATGACAATATCATGGAAAGCAATGCTTGTCGTGCAGTGGTTCTCTATCCTGGCTATACATTAGAATCCTCAGGGATGGTAGGATATTATAAAGACATACCAATTTACAGATTTCATCCAATTAAATCAGATTGGCATTGGTATTTGTTAACTATTTCCACAATGGCTATAATGTAGCGAGGATAAAAAGTCATTGGTCCTGAGGCATATTCACAGGAGAAACTTTAAAGCTATGTGAGAAAGATAAGAAAATGGAACAAGTCCCCAGATACAAAGGAAATAGTCAACTAAAGTGCACTAGGCTGGAGTACATTCTCCTTGTGTTCTGTTTTCATTCCCTGGTTGCCCTGAGTTGGGCCAGTCCAAGAACTGTCAGCAAGACAGCCTGAGAAAGGTGTCCCCTCCCCTACTGTAGTCATAAACTTCAGCTGGTATTTTCTGGGTGGCCATGGAACTCAGGGAGCTTAAAGTCTCTCTCTCTCTCTCTCTCTCTCTGTCTCTCTCTGTCTCTCTCCCCCCCCCCCCACACACACACACAAACACACACACATGCATAAACACAAGAACACATATGAAAATACAAAATAAGATGGAAGATATAAGAGTAATAGGAATACTATATAGGTAAGAGTTAAATATACACAGGTAAAACAATCAGAAAGTGAAGTCTCTCATATCTATTTAAAGAGAAGATCCCACAGTATACTGTTTGCAAGAAAAATAAGAAAGTATGAAAATCAAAGAATGAAAATATATATCAAAAATACAGGAATTTAAAAAGCGAACAAACAATTTCCACCTAAGACACAATAGAATTTAAAGTCCTCACATCAGAGGGTTTGAATAGCCATTTTTCCAAAGAAGACACACAGATGCCCAACGGACACATGAAAAGACGCTCAGTGTCACTCATCAACAGGGAAATGTGAATCAGAACCACAATGAGTTATCATTTTACACCAGTCAGAATGACTAATACCACACAGGTAAGAAATAACAAGTGTTGGTGAGAATGTGAACAAAAAGAAACACTCACACACTGTTGGTGGGAATACAAATTGGTGCAGTCAAACTGGAAAACAGAATGAAGTCCTTCAAAAAGTTAAAAAAATAGAAACCACGGGGTGCCTGGGTGGCTCAATCGGTTAAGCATCTGGCTTCAGCTCAGGTCATGATCTCACGGTCTGTGAGTTCGAGCCCCACGTCAGGCTCTGTGCTGACAGCTCAGAGCCTGGAGCCTGCTTCGGATTCTGTATTTCGCTCTCTCTCTGCCCCTCCCCTATTCATGCTCTGTCTCTCTCTGTCTCAAAAATAAAATAAAACATTAAAAAAATTAAAAAAAAAAAACCCGTATAATTCAGAAATCCCCCAAAATCCACTACTGGGTATTTGCCCAAAGGTAATGAAAACACTAATTTGAAAGATATATGCACCCCTAAGTGTATCACATCGTTATTTACAGCAGCCAAGATATGGAAGAAACCCAAATGTCCATTAATTGATGAACGGATAAAGAAGATGTGCTACACACACACACACACACACACACACACACACACACACGTACTGGAATATTATTCAGCCATAAAAAAGGATGAGATCTTGCCATTTCTGACAGCATGGATGGATCTAGAGGGTATTATGTTCAATGAAATAAGTCAGACAGAGAAAGACAAATATCATATGCTTCCACTTATATGTGGAACATAAAAAAACAGAAACAAAAAACAGAAACAGATTAAATTGAGAGAACAAATTGATAGTTGCCATAGGGGAGGTGGGTAGGGGGATGGGCAGAACAGGTGAAGGGGAATGGGAGATACAGACTTCCAGCTATGGGATGAATAAGTCATGGGGATAAAAGGTACAGCATAGGGAATATAGTCCATGATATTGTAATAGCGTTGTATAGTGACAGATGTGATGAGCATAGCATAATGGATAGACTTGCAAATCGCTGTCTTGTACACCTGAAGCCAATGAAACTAATGTAACATTGTATGCTAATTATACTTCAATTAAAAAAAAGTAAAAAGCATCACAAGGAATAATAAGAATATTATAAACTAATAAAAGGCCAATATATGAAACAGATACAATAACCAGTTAGAAAGGACACTTACAATTGTGTCAGACACTGTGCTAGGCCCTCACCTAGCAACAAATAACAGTAAAATCATTTGTTTAAAGGTATTTTGGCTTTTTTTCCCAGGGGAGACCTCCAATTTTTGTCAAACGTCCCCAAAACTACTTGAGAGCTCAAATAACCCAGGAGCTCTCCTTAATCTGATGTGTTGTGCAATGATACATATATCTTTTCTTATGATGTTGGTATTTCTATCCTAATCCCTCCAAATATCCAACAAAAGGAAAATATTTTATTCAGACTTTTTTCTAAGTTACCATTCTTTCCTCCAGGCCTAGTGATTTCCACATTAGCAGTACTTTTCAGCTCTTAAGGCTTTCCAGTACATAAAAATTTTATACCCCCAGACTCCTGAGACTGCACAAGGAGAAACAAAAACATTCCACAGCATATGACCAGGATCCCAGGAAGTCTGACAGCTTTTACCTTAGATACGCCAGGGAAAGTTTCCCAGTCTTGGGTCCTCATGGTGGTAGTGTCACCCAAATGAAACTTATTATTTTTACTAAAGTGATGATATTCTTGGTAAAAAGATTAGAAAAAAAAAAAGACTGACCAGGTTTAAATTTGGTTTTCTCTGGGAATTATTATTCGAAGCACAATTTTATAGTAGGCAAGTATTTCAAGGTTGCTATACTTGGCAAGATGGTAAGACATAGACAGGGAATCAAATTCATGGGACATGCAGCTTAATGAAACATCTAATTGGGCATAAAACTTGAAGCCCAACTTGCAGTGGATAAAATTACATATTCTCAGCCTATTATAGAATGGACCTCAGCTCCCTGATTTGGAAAGGGGGGTAAATGCTGAGTAGTCTTTTTTTTTTTTTTAAAACCAAAGGACATAGCTGAGTTTTACACAAAATAGGGTTGGTTTTAAAAACAAGATTTCAGCTTAGGACATCATGTGTCTGTTTTCTAAGTTCCTTTGGCAGGCCCAAATGGCATCGTAAATTTAATGTACTGAAATTTGAGCTTTTTCATGCAGGAAATCAGGCCAGGATATGTCAGCTCACCAAAAAAGCATATTATTCTTGGAGGTATAAAATATTTTTTCTGTAGCTAAAATCATATTAAAAGTTCCTTCAGTTTGAATTTTAAGTGTTCCTAGTGGAACGTGTGATGAAGTTCTATGGTCTTGGCAGATACCGAGTAACTTCCTCTGGAATCTCTTTGGCCTGGATATTAGTACAACTTGGTCCTGTTTTTCTTCACCTTGATAGGTATCTGGGGATGATGTCATGACTCAACTTTCTCCTCTCATTACTTATATATCTATTCGTTTTTAAAGAATAGATCTCTGATTGCTTGTTTAAGTTCCTGATTAACATAAGGATATATGGAAGATGTTGGCAAAAGCTTTGAGATAGAGTGATAAGAAAGTCTATTATCATGCAATTTAAATAGAATTCAAACATATGTTCAGGATAAGTGCCACACAACTAGTAATTCTGAAAGACAGTTCAGGATGATGGGATTTCATGAAAAAGCTAAAGAAACCAAGACATTATTCAACATAAAACAAAGGCTTAGTCTAGAGATTTAAAGAAAAGTATACATTAAAATTTACAAAGGATAAAGAAGTCCCCTTTTTGCTTAGTCTTTCAAAACCAAGCAGGACCAACCTTATTACATCCTAGGTGAAACTGACTTCGTCAACTCTTCCATTAAATCTAAATTTGTCATATTGTAGTGAATGACAGACAGTCTACATGGCAAATGTATCCTCCTGTATAATCAACAGTGTAATGACTTAACCTGAGAAACAGAGACAGGTGTATTGAGTGGCTATAAGGAACAGCAAGATTCTGAGATCTGAAAGATTCTCATTAACACACCAAAAACACCTAAGTAGTGGAGTGCTTAGTGCTAAAGGTAATTCAGAACAACAATTAAATTGTGGCCACCATTGATCTTGACTTTAAATATATATGCCTAAAATTCCTATTGCAAACATTTCTGAGCAAGGTACAATTTTGAGGGGATGCTGTATGAATACAAAGGGCCTTGGTTTCGACTCTTACGAGAGTTTCTCTGCCTTCCTTCAATTTTCTCTTTTGCATCATGCAACCGAAAGACTTACTATTCCAGAAGTATGACTAGTTTCTTCTAAATTAGCAAGCAGGGTGTAGAAACACATAATTACCAATAAATTTCACATCTTGAAGATTATCTACTCCATTTCTCCTATATTTAGGAGAGAACTATGAACTCTGGAGAAAGTAAGTGAAAACTCTCACTGAAGCCCAAGTTCCCCTTGTCTCAGTCTGGCACTGAGCCTACTATAGTAATGAAAACAATTCCTACCACGAGTCAGAAAAATACAATTGTCATGCTTCTTCAACTCCAAAACCTGGTATATTGGAGGAAATTTCAGGCAGCCCTACTACATTGTACACTGGCCCCCCAGCTGCCCTAGAAATAGCCTGCCTGTATTTAAGCTGGTACCATTCATCATGTCCACAGTACTGCTGTTATGGCCTAGTCCAGTGCTCCAATGCCTTCCCAGGTGTCCAGGGAGATTTTATAGGCATATCACCCGCTAGTTTTATCTAACAATTTTCATAGCTGCCATCTTGGATAGGTTGCCATCTTGGACACACCAACAAAAAGAACAGCTAGGTAGAAAGGTTAATCACAGTTGCCTTAAGTAAAAATAATTAAAGTAACAATATAATAATATTGGAACACCATACACCATAGTTTTCCTCGGGCAATTTTATCATAAGTCCCACATAATGTCTGGTTTAACATTTGCACCAGACAGAACTTCCAGGTTTGGGAAATTATATGGTTGTTCAAATAATAGTTGATAATATTTTAGTGTTTATCATATGCCACCAAGTATAAATAGATATGTCACCTAATAATATCTTTTCAACAACACTAGACAATATAAATTATTATTATAATATTCATTTTACAGATGAAGAAACAGTGAAGCACAGGGTTCATGTAATTTAACAAATATCACCTGACTTTAATCAATGGAGCCGGGATTGCTGGCTCCAATTCTTTGGTAATCTCTTGACTGCCTCACAATAAATTCACATTTCCTGGACCTTGTCAAAGTAAATATTAAGAGTGTAAACGGGATGGGGCACCTGGGTGGCTCAGTCAGTTGGGTGTCTGACTTCAACTCAGGTCATGATCTCATGGTCTGTGAGTTTGAGCCTCACTGAATTCGAGCCCTGCATCGGACTCTTTGCTGGCCGCTCAGAGACTGGAACCTGCTTCAAATTCTGTGTCTTCCTCTTTCTCTGCCCCTCTCCCACTCACACTGTCTCTCTCTCTCAAAGATAAATAAACATTTAAATAAACAGATAAACAAACAAACAAACAAACGTGTACATGGAAATAAATTTCAATAGCTGAACCATAAATTTATTAAATCGCCTATTTTTAAACTAAGTGTCAAATAGGATCAGAGTGCCGCCATGCTTTTTTCAAAAGCAGAAAGTCCCTTTAGCGAGTCTGGAATATGAAAACCAGAGCCTATCCCTTGAAACCTTAAGAGATAAATTAAGTAGATAGTATGAAAATCTAATTTATAGAGTGAAGATCTATTTATGGATCTTCTTGAAACCATGTTCAGATAGTAATTTTAAGAATGATAGGTTCAGAGTGAGTTATCGGAGTAAAGTAAATGCTAGGGTGGGGGGAGTATGCCACTTTTTAAGGATAAAAAGAGAGGAAACCTCCTTAGAGCATACTAGAACCCCATGGCCTCAGCATGAGTCTAACCCAGTTGGGTAATTTTTGCCTTTTCTCATGACAGTTGGGCAAAATCTCCTAAACCACACAAATCTTTGAAATAGCAGTTGCTGCAAATTAAAGAACATTTTTGTATTTACAGTACATTCTGAAATCTGATGTTCTTTTCCCTTCAGTCAGAAATCCCCAGTATCCAGCATTATGTTTCCTGAGGTCTGAAATTGCCATTCATCATGAATAACTTAAAATGTCTTGTAATTCATTAAGAATTATACTTAAAGCAATGCTGTTGGTTCCCATTTCTGTGAAACTTGCTAATCTTTGAAGACACATGTAGAATAACTCTGCATTACTAAGAATATCTGAATAATTTAAACACTCCGTTCCCCAACTTTTTGCTTAAAAAGTATTCACCATAGACGTGGACAAGATTTCGAGTACCATAAGAGATTTTGTTTGTTTGTTTGTCTTTGTTGTTTTGTTTTGTTTTTTAAAGTGGCATATGCATACACAGATGAATAACATTTGGAAGCCTTACCCTTGAAAATAAAGTTTGGCAATGTGTTGCTCTGCAAAGTCTCAATATCAAGGAAAAACTTACGTTCTACTTGCACAATGGATTGCAATATGCACTCCATTATTGAATATGGTTTGTTCATATCTACACACACACACACACACACACACACACACAAACGGGGCACAAAATTACAGGAGGGGAAATCTGCTAAGGAGCCTATTTCTAGGAGGCCAATGATTGCACTTAGAATATTTTCATATGAGTAGCTGAATGACACTGTCCACTAAAAGCACTTAATATTCTTTTTGACAGGAGGGACCAGAGAGTGTTCACTGCTATACTGTCATGTTGTGTTTCCTCCCAGAGAGGTTGAGGTAAACGTGCCAGAAAAATATGAGCTCCGTACTTGGCTGTATAAAGTCTGTTAAGTCTGTATAAAAGTCTATGGAAACAAAATCTTTTGCTAAAAAGCATCGATAATAGCACACTGTAATTTAAACCATTAGAAATATTGAGAATTAGGGGGCATTGCTGATTTGTAAAAAATTATCAAGAGTGGTTCTTCTTCTTGTGTAACAGGATACAGAGCTACCACCTTTTCTAGGCCTTGGAGAATTGTCATGCTTCTTTCCAAGTTCAAAACGTGTTTTTGACATTTTATCCTTTGTGCTTTCAATATTGGGAAATATTTCCAAGACTTCCTATAATATGAAGTGTTTGGCTAACATTGTTTCCTCTAGATTGCCTCCATCCTTTTGGTCACAATCACCTCCTCCATTTATGTCAAGAAGTTCCCTTTTACTAATTTCTCCTGGCTGCACATGTACACTCCTGGGCAGAGGTCATGTCAACATTCCCACGGTCAGCCATTTCTTATAAAACTCCATTTATGCCCAGTTTTTATTTTTACTTCCAGCACCATTGTTCTTTGTTTGTTTGCAGTGCCTTGATGCTTTTTGGCCAATTTTCCTGTTTTGATCATTCGTTTTTGTAAATGTCATGTAGGTGTATAAGTGGGAGACAAGGAAGCAATCTAATGACACCCTTTGCTGTCTGTAGGTGAACCAAATCTCACATGTGCAGTGACCAATCATTGACAGACTCTGAAAGAATGATATGATTGGTCCCTGATTATGACGGCATGTTTTTTACACAGTGATTTATGGAGTGAGAACTAGCTAAGTGTGTATCTAATACAATTACTGACAGTTAATACAGTGATCACTGAAATTCGAGCAGCGCTGTAGAGAGACTGGTGTTACTTCCTGAAATTTGTGCATACCAGGACTGTGCAAAGAAAGGAATGTCTGTAAATTCCTCATGTTCCCATTGTTATATCTTGGGTTATGTCTTGTTGTCAAATACTTAAATGTAATCAAAGTTGAAGCAAATGAATCTTGACCGAGATGTAGATAGATTAATCTTGCTTAGGACACAAAGAAAGCATTCAGTGTCGATGAGCTGCAGTTGCTGGGAAGGGCAATGAAAAATGCACCCTGCCCTCACATTGAGTGGAGGCTAGTGATTGGTTCAAATCCACCCATATATACCTGAAGCACAGCATAAAAATCAGGCCATGTAAAACCCATCCTTGGGCTTTTTACAGGCTTCCACATCTTAATTAGGGAAAGGAAACTCTTCAATGGACTTGTTCTACATGAGAACTAATATGAGAGTAATCGATGTAAAATAGATTGCAGGTATTGTGGGAAGATTTGTCAAGAGGCTACATTACTCGTTATATTAGCAGGGACACAGAACTACTATGGGTAAGAGTTATTAAGGCAATGATAGTAATAATGGAGAGAGTGAGAGACCACAGCAGAGGCGGAGAAACAAGGACTTGCCCCTGGGAGATAAATATGGAGAAAGGAGCCTTTTGGAGACAACTATAGTTTCAAGCTTAAGTGGTTTGCAGAAACCTGACAGATCTGAATCTCACAAGGTATCAGTAATGTTTAATGCAGCTCCTTTGAAAGAAATAAAAATATTTGCTAGGAACCTCTCAGTAGGTTCCACGTGTTTCCTTGCATGGTCATTCACCTATATTGCTGGGTCCCTTAATTTATAGACTATCATGAAAAAAATAAATAAAGAGCAGGTGGCAAGATCTACTCCTTTAAACTTTCTTTCATCTAGCATTCCAACATGTTTCAGACAATATAAGTTCTTCCCTTTCTCAAAAATGTGGAGATAATTCTAAATATATAGATATAGTAATAGAGGCAACAAATCAAGGCTTTCCAATCACCCACATCACAATTTTAGAAAACCAGAGATGTGTTGTGCACATTTTTAGTTTTTCTTAGTCTGTTTGCCATCAGTGATCACATGTTTCTAATATTATGAGTCTCACAAATGCCATAGTACCTCTTACATTTGTCTCATGACATGTGTTTGCCAACTTTTGTCCGCAAGGAAAAGCTTTTGATAAATGCCAAGGGGATCTGGCATAATTGTTCAGATACAGAGAACTTACAATGATATAAACTGAGCCATGGGGGGAGAAAGGATTTAAGGAATAGGAATATTCAGTTGTATTAGAACGATATTGCCAGTTGAGGATTATTAATACTCTTGTTACCACAATCCAGTTTGCCTGAGCACTACTGTATATTCTTTTATAAATCAAGCTCAAAATCATTATGCATGATTACCTTTTTACCCAGAGGTTCTGGTGCAACACAATCCAATGTAGATTCAGATATATTCAACTCTGGCTTGTGGATGTTTCTCACAGGACCAGAGTAGACAAGGTTTTTCTGCCAAGATAAGTAATGAAATGGTATCAGAACATGTTTCGGGCATATGGCATAGTATGCTAAAGGAAGAGAGACTTGAGGTCTAATTCTGCTTTTGCCTTTCACTCAGCGGTATGATCTAGGAAAAGGGAATCACAGTAAACCTCTCAGATCCTTCATTTATAATTTGAGATAGTAACAAGTCTACTCAAGTTAGAGTTTTGCCATTAAAAGTAAGGAATAAAGTCCTACTATATAAACTTATAGAACATTATACAAATATAAGGATCTATGATGATGATGACCCATAAAACAATTTTTTACATTGGAAAATATATGATGTATAACAGATTTATTATTATTTGTTAACACATGTATTAAACTTCTTCATATATAGAACTTCCTTGGCTTAACAATGGGGTTCCATCCTGATAAACTCGTAAATTAAAAATATCATAAATCGAAAAGCCATTCAATGTACTTGACTTACCAAACATCATAACTTAGCCTAGCCTACCTTAGCTGTGTTCAGAACACTTACATTAGCTTACAGTTAAGGAAAATCATTGGACACAAAGCTTATTTTATAATAACATATTGAATATCTCATATAATTTATTGAATCCTGTGAATCCTGTGAAAAACACAATGGCCGTATAGGTACAGAATGGTTGTAAGTATACCGGTTGTTCACCCTTGTGATTGAGTGGCCTACTAGGGGCTGTGGCTTGCTGCCTCTGCCCAGCATCATGGGAGGGGATCACACACACATATCGCTAGCCCAGGAAAAGATCAAAACGCAACGTACAATTTTTACTGTGTGTGTATGGCCTTTCGCCCCATCACGAAGTCAAAAACTCCTAAGTTGAACCATCATTAAGTCAGAACTGTCTGTACTTTTTGCTAGCGGAGGTAAAATGAGGAGTAGAGTCAACAAAGAGTGGAAATAGGGTATTAAGAAGGATTTCGGCTACATGTTACTGAACTCTCCATCTCACATGAAGTTCTCAAGCAGTGACGGACAACGCAAAGCCTGTTGCAGAATACGTTGCTGGCTGAGTTTTGAGATCTGTGACAGTTTGTGAATGAGACGCTTAAGTGCTGCTGCCAGTTTCTATTTCTCAAACATACCAAACACCAAGTGTTGGTGGTTCTAACACAGCCCAACTCTGCACTGGCCTTCAATAAAGCAGGTCATAAAGTTTTTTATGCAATGTTTTTCAGTACAGTTCAAATATAACAAACTTTATACTGAAGGGGAAAATGTGGCCAATCAATAGTTTTTCCTCCTAGAAATTCTGGAGAAAGAAAAGAGGCGGATTTATCACTTTTTAATGCATACTATACCATAATGCTAGAAAGTGTATTCCTGGTACAGGAACAGACATGCAGAACCAAAGAAAACGAGAATGTCCCGAAACAGATCTATTTATGTAACGTTATGTAGTAGTGGTCACAACACAGATCAGAGGGGGAGTTGCAGATCTTTTCTTAATTGATTGAATTTGTGATATTGGTTTTCTATATAGGAGAAAATAAAATTCAACCCATCTTTCAAACAACATAGACGAGTCAAACCCAGATTAATTAAAAATCCGAATGGGAAGGTAAAACTGTAAGATAAATGGTGAAAAAAATGTAGAAGATTGTCTTTTGGTTTTGAAATAGAAATTTCTTCAATAAAATGCAAAATCACAAGCCAAAAGGAAAAAAAATGATTCAACAGTATCAAAATGTTTTCTACCAATGTTTTCGGTTCAGTTTAATTTTTCTATTCAGACAAAGTTGTTCAAGCAGTTATTAGTGATGCCTAAATCGGAGAAGTATCTAAAATTAACAAAGAAGTCTCATTAATTAACAAGAATATGATGAGAAACACAACGGAAAAATGGCCCAAGGAAATGTATACGTAACTCACAAATGGAGATCCTAAATGGCTTTCTTGTAGAAATGACATGATAAACTGATTTTTTTTGTTGTTGTTTCAAGTTTTTATTTAGTTAACATACAGCGTAATATTACAATTTAGTGATTCATCACTTACATGTAACACCCAGTGCTCATCACAAGTGCCATATGCCATCGGAGAATTCATGTGGGGTCCTACTTTTCTCCATTAAACTAACAAAAATTCTAAATGCTCAATGATACTGTTTTTTAAAAAAAAACAGGAAATAGAAACCTGTATAAATTATTAGTGGGAGCGCCAACAAATGCAATCTTTTCGGAAAACGTAAAATGTTTTGGAAAACAACAAATGTCCTACTTCTTAGTGTGCCCACAGGGACTCTCACCCACAGGTCCAGGGGTGAACACGGACATGGATGGTCATCAGAGCAGTTTCTGGGGCATTAGGAAGCTCATACAGTAGAAACACATAACAGTATATTATATTGCAATCAAAAGCACTGAAGTTGATAAGCATGTGTATGTGTGTATGTATGTGTGTGTTATATCTCTCTATGAGTGGGTCCTAAATACATGATGTTGGGCAGCAAAAAGTGAGAAAGAAAACAAAAATATAACACAATATCTTTTTTTTTTTTAAGTAGCATACTGGAAACTATCATTCATACAGATATATAGATATAAACATAGATAATTTTTAAGATTACATCAGTAGTGAAGTCATATATGAAACACATTCGATTGGGTCCCTAAAGGTGGTAGGGGGCTAGAAGGGGAGGCCAAAGTGGGAAAACTAAGAGCCTCAGATAAAACAGACCAATGACAGTGTGCCATGAAAGTGAGGACTATAGGGGCACCTGGGTGGCTCAGTCAGTTAAGCATCTGACTTCAGCTCAGGTCATGATCTCATGATTCGTGAGTTCAAGCCCAGCTTTGGGCTCTGTGCTGATAGCTCAGAGCCTGGAGCCTGCTGCAAATTCTGTGTCTCCCTCTCTCTGCCCCTCCCCCACTGACACTCTGTCTCTCTTTCCTTCAAAAATAAATAAATATTTCCAAAAAATTAAAAAAAAAAGGAAGGACTATAATTAGTTAAACAATATACAAATGAGACTCATAAAATCAAGAGCAAAAAGTCAATTAAAATATATCTCAATAAACTGAAGATAATGAATTTAATTTTTGTCCATGTTTTTTTCTAAAAACTCCTTTAACATTAACACAAATATATCTAAAAAACATACTTGTTAATATTGGCAAGTGTAAAAAGTGGCAGGGATAGCAAAATGAAGAGTAATGAGATATTATTAGTATTTGATCTGATAATATAATAACATAAATATTTAAAGGTAGCACATGATATAATAGTCCTGTTTGAAACAACAGAAAGGAATGCAATGTCCAGTGGTAGGAAAACACTAGCAGAAAATATTAAAAACACAAGCAGATATCATCTGGAATTCTAACTCCCTGTTGGCCTTGCATACATTCCCCGAGGTAGACAAATGGAGAATTCCCATTACACTGATATTTTTAAATGGGTCAAACTTCAAAATTCTATTCTGTAGATGACATCTAATATAGACAGCTAAATTTTCTGACCTTCCAAATTAAATTCCGATTTCATATAATTCTTTATTGTCTTTGGGCAGGGATTATTAACCTTTTCTTTTTGTGTGTGTGCAATGGACTCCTTTGTTGTCTGTAAAACCCCTGAACTCCTCAGAATCATTTTCATCAAAATCCAATATTTATTTTTAAATATTATTGATAGGCTTTGCTATCATTTGTGATTCTCAGCAAGAAGACAATGGTAAGTACTAGACATTTATAGACAAATACAGGTTTTGCAAATGCTTTTGCACAGCCTCAGGTCCTCATGCCCAGGAGTAGCACTGACTACCCTTGTTGCCTAGCAACACCACTCTATCAAAGACAACCTGGTAGTCAACTGAATTGGAAGAGTCAGAAGTTGAAATGAACAGCATAGTAGTTATTTGTCTAGGCTGAGATTTGCCTGGTTTTTGATAACTTGTGAACACACTGGCCGTGGGAGTATCTTTTCTTGTTTACAACCCCATTAACATAAAAGTAGGATATCAGTAAACTGCTGCACCAATCTTATCTATTTTTAGCCAGAAATGATCTCAGGCAGCCTGAGGCAATTGCTGGAAGTATTTTAGCCTATGCAGGTTCCAGCAAAGAAAGAGTCAAGAATAATCATTTGAAAAGGGTTTCACGTTTTCTCTTCTATCATAAAATTTAATTCTATTTTGAAGTAATCTTGTCACCTAAAACTGACACATTGAAACCCCTTTCCTGTTCTTTTTTCCCCGTTTTTAACACCCATGGTTTTGCACCCTGCTGTTTCTGCAGTGTCTCAGTGAGTTGGTCAATTTAAGGCACGCATAATGTTAGATGCCAAAAGGGAGTGAAATGAGTAACTACCGACTCTGAGCTCTTTTTTCTTTTTCATCTTCCGCCTCTTCCTTTTTCACAATTAGCAAGATAAGAGGCAGAAGTCAATGGATTTTAAGAAATGTATTCATGATGCCAGTTTAGGATAGACAGCACATTGTCTTTGACAAAAACTTACCCTGGGCTCTAATTTCAATAAAGTAGGATCAGGGAAGATCTACTTGAATCTGCCAGCCTGCTCTCTTTCCATAGTGGTATTTTATACACCAATCACGAGTATCCCATTGCTTTTCACTCAAAAAAAGCGGTCTTTTCAGCACTCTTGGAAGTCTGTCTCCCATGTATCTACACTCCCTTTCATTCCTACCTTTCCTATTATTCTCTTACATCATTATCATTTTATTGACTTCATTTTGTTAACTTTTCTTTCCTTTCTTTCTTTCTTTTTTTTTTTTCGCTCCTCAAATTCCTTTTTAACCTCACTCTATTTTAAGTGAGTACGTACGATTCATAAAATTACTGCGCGCTGTGTTTGTTTATTGAGTGTACTTTAAGTAGTATCTCTGGACCCCCTAGTTTCTCAAAAGTACATCTCCTTTTTATAGAACATGCAGTATAAAAGTTGGACTTACAAGCTAGAGGCGTGATTCTATCCATGGTTTGATGAATCTGTCATAACGAGCTGTGCAATGCCAAATCTTCACAGCACTAGTAATCCACAACTGTGCAATGTTTTGGTGAAAGAAAGTATGTGACCCTACGGAGTATGGGTTTTCATTTAAAACCCCATGATCATATGGGCTCCTGAGTGGCTCAGTTAGTTAAGTGTCTGACTTCAGCTTAGGTCGTGATCTCAGGGTTCGTGGGTCCAGGCCCCACACTGGGCTCTGTGCGGACAGCTCAGAACATGGAGCCTGCTTCAGATTCTGTGTCTCCCTCTCTTTCTGCCTCTCCCACACTTGAGCTCTCTCTCTCTCTCTCTCAAAAATAAACATCAAAAAAAATTTTTTTTAAACCCCATGATACTACCATTGAGCTTGAAGAATCAACTTGCCATAGTTTTAAATGTAGCCACCTGGGGCGCCTGGGTGGCTGAGTTGGTTAAGCGTCCGGCTTTGGCTCAGGTCGTGATCTCCTGGTTTGTGAGTTCGAGCCCCACGTTGGGCTCTGTGCTGACAGCTCAGAGCCTGGAGCCTGCTTCAGATTCTTTGTCTCCCTCTCTCTCTGCCCCTCCCCCACTCATACTCTGTCTCTCAAAAATAAATAAACATTTAAAAAAAATTTTTTTTAATGTAGCCACCAAACCTAATTGGTTAGTTTTTTTTCCTTTTGATATTTTCCCTCTCTCTCTCTCTCTCTTTCACACACACCTCCACCACCACCACCACTAATTTCCTTTACTTTAATTTTCTATTATTTGCTTTAAAATCTTCAGTACTTCTGTATATTTATTTTCTCATGAGTTCCTCACATTTTAGGAATAGAAGTGTAGCATTCTTTTTTTCCTGTCTTTACATTTTTACTTGACACACATTTTCTATTACTTTAGTTTTATATTTTTAGGATATGTCTTCATAAATATCTGTTATTTCTTTTTTTCTTAATTTATTCATTTTGAGAGAGAGAGAGAGAGAGAGAGCATGAGTGCACACAAAAGCGGGGGGAAAGGGAGGGGCAGAGAGAGAGAGAATCCTAAGCAGGCTCCAAGCTGTCACTGCAGAGCCCAATGAGGGGCTCAATCTCAACAACCATGAGATCAGTGAGCTGAAATCAAGAGTCAGGTGCTTAACCAACTGAGTGGCCCAGGTGCTCCTGTTATTTCTTTTCCCAAGGTTGTAACCAGACTAAAATGTTCATTGATATTTTTTAAAATAATGACAAACTCTTTTAAATAAAATTCTTGTCATATGAGTTCTTCGTTTTATTTTAAAATGCAAGTCTTTCCTTTAATTTGTTAAAAAGAATTTGACTTTGAACCTATTACCAGCCAAGTATTTTTCTAAGAACATTTTCAGTAAAATGCAGTTTAGCTGAAAGAACTATAAATTATACAGCATATTCTAAACTCTAGAAATTTTGTTACTTAATTCTGTCAAGGTATATTTATCTGCTGTTTATACTTTTAAAAAAGACTAAAAATTCTCAGTATTGAAAATCTGTAGTGTTGAGTATTTGTAATTGCTGTTTTATTTAGATAGGCATCAAATTGTCCACAATCATGTTACCTTTCCAATTCCATCCTATTAATATCTTTTTTATTTCCTAATCTATTTTGGAACATAGTTTGTATAATAATTTATAATATTCTTTGATCATTTTATTTATTTAAAAAACATTTTTTTTAATGTTTATTTATTTTTGAGAGAGAGAGAGAGAGAAAGAGAGAGAGAGAGAGAGAGAGAGGCAGAGCACAAGCAAGGGAGGGGCAGAGAGAGGGAGACACAGAATCTGAAACAGGCTCCAGGCTCCGAGCTGTCAGCACAGAGCCTGATGCGGGGCTCGAACTTACGAACTGTAAGATCATGCCCTGAGCTGAAGTCAGACACTTAACCTACTGAGCCACCCAGGCATCCCTGAGTATTGTAAATACATACATTTTCTTTGTCTTGCATCAAATTTGTCTTCACCTATTCTCTGCTTTCTATTTTCATCTGGCTTCTCTTTACCCATTGGTTTACTAGGTTTCTATGATTCTACTAAAATGAAAATCCTTTTACATTCTTCATATTATTATTATTGTTTCCATTTCATTATTTTAATTTTGCTCTTTGGACTTTCAGTTTCTTTTGATCTTTAGACCATGTCAAGAATAAGGAAAAGGCTGTTAATTACATATTTATTAAGGTACATTGATTCCTGTCAAGGGAGATAATTCTGATTGACAAGGTAGCGTGTTTTAGATTCTAGGGCAGGTCAGGAAGGACCTCTATCTCATCTCTTTTCTTGTTAGATATTCAGCGATTTATTCTTGGTTTTCTTGATCCTCTTTTTTTCTCTCTCTCTAAAAGAAACTTAGGAAAAGAAATGAGACTGAATTCCATTTTAACTAAAAGTCTACCAAAAGTAACAACAAAAATCCCAATGAAGTCTGGTAAATATGCTTGTCAATCTCTCCTCCATCTGAGTGGTAAGTTTATTTTCTTCTCCACGTCAATTGAGGTCATCCACTTCACCCAGGCAAATCTTTTTACTGACGACCGATAGTCATTGTGGACATTCCTATTAGACCAGCAACTATTTGTTTTTGAAGCCACGTTTTAGAAATTAGTATGGTGGAGCCCTTATATATAGGAACTACAAAACAAATGCACATTAAGGACTAGATAATCACCCTTGGCTCAGTGCATCTTTAAGGAGATACAGCTATTGTTTCTTTTACTCAGTTGTCTTGCACACTGCTTCTGTTTACTTCCCTGATTATTTTCTCTTCTATTTTCACAAAGCAAAGCTCTTATAAGTGTGAGACAAAAGTAGTCTTTGCTTGACGCAGGCTAAATATTGAGTCACACCTCTGACATCCTTCATACACTGTTCAGCATCTTGTCTATTTAGTCCTGCTTAGCTCAACATCCCATCCAATAGTCACCACCAGAGCCTGTATTTTGCAGCCATAATGAATTTAATAAGTTGCTCACAGTTTGATGGAGCATCTTTAAAAAGCTCATGGCATTCAGGTGAAGGTCAGACTGTTGTCCTCCGCTAAAATATTCTTTTTCTCCATCTCCCATCAGAATTCCACTCAGCAAGAAAGATTTAGTTATAGTTAAGGCCCAGCCTCCCTCATTTAGAGCTCCTTTACCAGCACACCCTGCACTGACCTTTCCTTGCTCCGAAGTAGGTCGGTGAACTTAACGGTCAATAGCAATCACTTTATTAATTATATCTTTATGTCTTTCCAGCAGAATTATAAGATGCCTAAAAGTCAGAGGAAATGATAAAATTGTTCTATCACCTCAGTGAACATACTTTCAATAAGTACTTTTGGATGAGTATGTGATTAGCTAGGAACGCAATGGGAAGATCATAAAAGCGGGACTGAAAAACTAAATTCTACTTGCAATTTTCCAATGATTACCTGGATTACCTAGAATAAATAGGCTTGTTTCTCGAGATCTCTGATTTCTCATAAACAAAAGGAGAGATTTGGGTCTCTTTCAGCCCTATGATTTGACTAAGCAATGAATGGGGCAAGGGTATGGGGGATGACTAAAGTTAAAGATTGCCAGGAGGCAAAGAGGCTTGAAATATCTACGGAGCATTTGCTGTTATGTTCTGAAGATGACTTACAATTTTAGGTATGAAAAACAAATATTTTAGTTGCTGCTCACAAGAGAGGAACTAGATATAGTGAAATCAGAAGACAGAGCTCAACTTAGTTCTTCTATTTCTAGCTGTGTGATATTGGGCCATTGACTTAACCCTCTTTGAGCCTCAATCTTTTCACATGTAATTGAGGAACAGTAATACCTCTCTAATAAGCTTATCATTATTGTTAAGAGTATTTAAGAAATAAGTCGTAAATACGAGGTAGCTGTCAAGCAGTGACATCAGTATTTTCTACATAAGTGACATACATACACAATTTTTCATTTTTTTAATCAAAACTTTTTGTTATTTAAGCAGACTTATTTCTTTTTTTAAAAAAGTTTTTATTTTTTTATTTTGACAGAGAGAGAAAGTGAGCAAGAGTGGAGGAGGGGCAGAGAGAGAGGGAGACAGACAAAATCCCAAGCAGGCTCCACACTGTCAGCACAGAGCTGGACATGGGGCTCAAGCTCACAAACCATGAGATCATGACCTAAGCTGAAATCAAGAGTCTATGCTTATCCAACTGAGCCACCCAAGCAGCCTAAGCAGCCTTATTTCTTTTGTCCCCAAGCGTGTGTAGATTAATTTTATTTCGGATGACTTTTATAAAGGCTTAGAAATATGAATTTCTTGAGCCAACATTATCAATAAAAAGATAAATGTACCTTGCATTTATTTCTCCCTACTTCATTGAGAACAGGATGTTGTTGGTTATCATTTAAAATTCATCAATACATCTATATAGTCTCGTACATGAAAGATAAAGTTTGAACTTTTAACATTTGTAGGTTATAGTCAGAAAATTATCTGAGTGGAATTATTTTAACCCATGGCACATATTTTGTGTTTTTATGGCATGCTGACTTTAAATAATAATTGCTTTTCATTCCTTCCAGATAAAATGTCTTTGAAAATATCTGGTGCATTTAGACATTTATTTAATAACATTTGTTCTCACATTGCTATATTTTTCTATAGTAATCTCTAGTAAATTAAGACAAATATTTTCACTTATCAGTCCTTTTCACACCGGGGACTATTTACAGACAATCTCACAGGATGAAGTCTATTTAGCTAACACGGTGCTCTGAAACATTTTTAACATTAATATGGTGTGTCATAGCTAAAGAAAGCATAATTTCTTATCTTTTGGTCCACGCATTCATATAACTCACATGTAAAGGATGACGAACATAAAGCTAGGTGTCACAAAGAGAATTATACAGATCACAATGCCCCTCTGTCACCTCAGGTGGGTATGTTTGATCAGAGGAGGAAGACGGTTTATGGGAACTGACCATCTGCATTAGAACCTTGAAGCAGTGAGCATTTTCAACATCACAGCTAAGGAGTGTGATTTACCAGCTGATCCTGAAGTAAAAATGCAGAGAGTTGGTGAGGAGAGTTAGGAAATTGTAAAAGACATGAGACAGGTCTGTTGGTATACAACCCAGTTCTCTGGGAGAGGGGAAAAAAGCAAAAAAGGAGCTTCCTGCACAGGAAAAGAAGTTCTAAATAGAACAAGATGCTTCCTCCCCTAAAACACTGACGTTTACTTTCAAGCACTCAAAGTAAGGAAATAGATTTAAAGTATCAGTTGCTTTGAACATTAAAGGGCAGAAAACTCAAAAGGTTCAAACTTCGTGCTTTTATCCCATTCTTTTCTCCCATCTGGATGTTGAGAACATTCTTTTCGAAAGACATAAATAAAACTGAATTACTATTTAATTCCTTTATGCTCACCAAAAAGTCTGGAGGAGATTTACACCAACTAAAGGAAAATCAACACATAATCAGTTGAAATGCAGTAAAAACTAAGATAAAATTCTTAAGTGAGCATTCTTTATTTAACATTTACTGAGAGACAACTATGCATATTTCAAGCATTGTATTTGGTTCTAAGTCAGGGTTGAATTAGACATGACCCTACCCTCCAGGAACTCGTGAACTAGTGTAAGAGATAAGCACATAAAAATAAAAAATAAAATAAAATAAACCAGTGAGTACAATGAGTTACATGATAAAGGTTTACACTGAATTCTGTATACATCATGTGCCTATAATTATTTTGATCAGTGATTATATACACATAGATATAGAGAGACTTCCTGTATAATAAGAACAATTTTGGCTACATTTAGCAATTAGCCACGTGGGTATAGAGCAAGGGCACAGGAAGGCAAATAAAGTGTTTCCTTGATAATCTGAAACAATTAAGAATTAGACCTAGAATAAATTAGTAGTTTAACTGAGGATGAGGAGGGAATAGGATTTGAATCAGAAAGGTAAATCAAAGATATATAATTAAGGAAAAATTCAGTTATCTTATTAATTAGGCATTGTTATGGGCTGAATGGTGTTCTCTCAAATTCATATGTTGAAGCCCTAACAAGGCCTTAGTACCTCAGAATGTGACTGTATTGGGGAATAAAGCCTTTAAAGAGGTGGTTAAGTTAAAATAAGTTCATTAAGATGGGCCCTGACTCAAACATGATGTCTTTCCTATAAGAAGAGGTGATTAGGATACAGACATGCACAGAGGAAAGACAATGTGAAGACACAGAAAGGAAGTAGCCTCAGAAAAAACCGAGCCTGTCAACATGTCAACACGTTAATCTTTGACTTCTAGCACCCAGAAACTGTGAGAAAATAAATATCTATTGTTTAAACCACCTCGTTGACAATACTTAGTTCTGGCAGCCCTGAGAAACTAATATAAGGATAATTTATTCAGATTCTGATTTAGAGAATTTTCTTAATTTTTCTTCTTAGTCCCAATTTCCTTTTATATTATACTTACTCCGGGACAAGATTAAAAGAAATGCATAACCTAAGAGTAAAACAAACGTGACTTCTACAGCGACCCTTCTTTTTTCTCGGGCTAAAATCAGACTATTCTAATCATTTTCTCTAAGAGTTAGGGATGAAATGATGCCTATGTGGGACCACGATACTTCCCAAGTGTAAATATACCATCTTCAATGTAGGAAGACTACATCATTGTTAGAGTCTCCAAAGTGTTGAAGGAAGACAACTGGAGGAGTAAAGAGTAAAGTAACAGTTGATTATTTCGCTGTTATTTTAGTCAACTTAAACTAACTTATATATAAGCTCTGTGCTCTTCTGTGCTTTTCATTCTTCTAGGATATAAAAATGTTCTTGTCATGTTTAGCTGGGGTGCTTCTTCAAAAACAGAAGTGGAGCCCAGCTTCTACCCAGGTTCAGAGCTAGGGAAGTGGAAGAAAGATAATGAATCTCAGACAGGAACATAGTCTCAGGGGACCAGCTTCACATATTTGTGGGCTTCTTCCCACAGCTGGGTTGCTTTCCAAGCCTTGCATATTATTTCCACTATGAATACAAGTCAGGTTATTAAATCCTTGTGTTTGGAGAGTTATAGCCGCAGGATAGCTCTCGGGGAGCACGTAGACAGCAAATAATACTGAGTTCTTCCTCATACTTCAGAGACTCTCAGTGCTTTCTGTCTCTGGGGTCTTGGGGCAATTTTCCACTCCAGCCCCTGCCTTGATAACCTGCCTCCACGGGCTCAGATGGTCTGCCAGCTACTGCCCAAACTTTTGCCTCCTACCTGAAAGCTCTTCTGTTGATACTTAAAGCAAGAAACAGCGGAACCAGACAGCCCGCTGCACATTAGCCAGGTGGAAGTGGAGAAAAATAAGGTCCTTCTGGTGAACCAATATGAGGTGGGTGCTGTCAGAGACATTATTTTCCTTCCTCAACTTGGCAAGATTGCTTTGAGAATCAATTATTTGCATGTCCTCTCTTGGCATTCCCAAGAGATTAAGCAATTCATTACACTTGATGTCAGGTAGTGATCAGCTTGATAACAAAGCCTTTGATGATGGCTCCCTTTCCTGCTTCCCCAGTCTTTACCCCCTACTTCTGCTCCTCAGGCTGGGATTATAAACCTTTATTCCAGGCTTTGCCTTCTGGATGACCTAGGCTAACACAGAGGAGAAAAGAAAAGCAACTCTCTCTTGAATGAGCTGGCACTGTTTGCTCCAAAAATGAGAAAGAAAAGAGATTACTTAATTACTGATTTCAAATATATGTCCGTTTATCTACTGTATTACTTTTTAATTTAAATGTTATTGACATATATAACTCAATGCCCAAAAAATCTTGTTAAAAAATGGACAGGTGACTTCTTTCTCCAAAGAAGACATACAGATGTCCAACAGACATATAAAACATGCACAACATCACTAGTCATCAGGGAAATGCAAATTAAAACCACAATGAGATACCACTCCACACCTGTCAGAATGACTAGTATCAAAGACAAAAGGTAACAAGTGTTTGCAAAGATGTGGAAAGAGAACCCTCGTATACTCTTGGTGGGAATGTAAATTGGTGCACCCCAAATTGAAAACAGTATGGAGGTACCTCAAAAAATTAAAAATGGAAACCCCAGATGATCCAATAATCCCCCTACTGGGTATTTACTCAAAGAAAATGAAAACACTAATTCAAAAAGATGTATGTCCTCTGATGTTTACTGCAGCATTATTTACAATAGCTAAAGTATGAGAGCAACTCAAGAGTCCACTGATAGATGAATGAATAAAGAAGATGCGGTGTATATGTACAATGGAATATATGCAGCCATAAAAAAAGAATGAGATCTTGCCATCTGTGACAACATGGATGGACCTAGAGGGCATCATGCTAAATGAAATAAATCATTCGGAAAAAGACAAATACCATATATACTTCATCAAAGCTGTGATAATTTTTTCATGTGTTAGCTAGGCTGAACTGTATTCCCTAGAATTCCCTCTTGAGTATGTTTCCATATAGATGAGCTACAAGGGATAGTCTCAGGTTAGAGTAGGATGATGGAAAGGAGACAGCCACCATTCTGTGGCATAAACATACATTCTCCAGTTATTTAATCAAATACTAATCCAGGTGTTATTATAAAGGGATTTTACAGATTATTTATTTAATGTTTATTTGGAGACAGAAAGAGAGGGAGAGAGGATCCCAGGTAGGTACCTCACTGTCAGCACAGAGTCCAACGCAGGGCTTTATCTCACAAACCATAAGATTATGACCTCAGCCAAAATAATGAATCTGACACTTAACTGAGTCACCCAGGCACCCCTACAGATACATTTAAATTTCCAAATGGGCTACGTTAACCAAAAGATGTTATCCTGGATGGACAGGTTTTAATAAGTTGGAAGACTTTTAAAAGAAAGCTTACAGGGGCGCCTGGGTGGCTCAGTCGGTTAAGCGTCCGACTTCAGCTCAGGTCTCGCGGTCTGCGAGTTCCAGCCCCGCGTCGGGCTCTGGGCTGACAGCTCAGAGCCTGGAGCCTGCTTCGGATTCTGTATTTCGCTCTCTCTCTGCCCCTCCCCCGTTCATGCTGTGTCTCTCTCTGTCTCAAAAATAAATAAACGTTAAAAAAATTTAAATAAATAAATAAATAAATAAACAAATAAAAGAAAGCTTACATTTTCCGTACTTGGGAAACTTGCAGTTGCTACCAGGATTACACACCAGGATTTGCACAACTCTTATGTGTGGTTAAGTAATAGTTAGCTCTCTGTCCACAGGAATCAAAGAAAGTAAGGTTGGGGCTACTGGTGTCACATGATGGAAGGAGTGGAACCGGAAGAGGGGAGATGAAGCAGAAAGGGGGGAGAGAGAGTGAGAGGGAAATAAAAAGACAGGATTCAGCAGTAAGGAGGGCTGATAGGTTAGGAAAAGAAGGAGTATCGGGGAGTGTGGGTATTTTAGTTTGAACAGCAGGTATATTGGAAAAGTCTGAGTGAGTCTGAAGAATGGAAGAATGTGGTCAAAGAGTAGAAAGTTACCTTTATGGTTTTCAAGGTAGATCATTTCCAGGTGATGGCTAGTTCATAGACTTTCCCTAGACACTAAAACTGATGTGGTGCGGAGATGAAATTTAGAATGGCCCAGAAATTTTTCAGGAGAATTGCTGCTTGGCTCATGTACATCCATGTTGAAACAATATGAAAGAATTAAAGTTCTGATTCAATTGCTCAAAATTTATCCTTCAATCGCTAAAATATTCACAAATGTCACTGTTAATCCATGTTCCTGTTTATATTTCCTGTTGAATAATACTTTTACTTGGAGGAAATAGAAATGCCTTATAGACTTTTTACTGAAGTAACAGCATCATAGGGCAGGTAGAATTGACCACCATTTATGCGGCTGTGCAATTTTAACATGACAGCTAAATCAGTAAACAAATATATTTAAAGACCGAAATTTAACTTCTAATAAATTATAAGAAGGATATGTATGGTGCACTTAAAATGTGAAATCACCCAAGCTGTGAAGTGGATCCTGTCCCATTTCAATGAGCTAAAAACAGTTATAAAGAAGGAAGTCATTTCAGTATTGCTGGAGGCAAGCTTAAATTGGAATGGTAGAAACTTGATCAAATTTTGGTGTCTTTAATCAGATCTGAACAAACATCCACTCTTGTGGCTGACTTCACTTCCATGTATTTGTCAATTTTCAAAAAGAATTTGAGGTAACAATCTTTGGACCTCAATGATGTGAAGGCAGAGGGGGAAAAGAAAATTAAAAAATTTGAAATTAAGAAAAAATGTAGATAGAACAAAATGGTTGTTCTTTGATGTATCCAGAAAAAGTAGACTCTATCCATCCCTTGCCTAATAATTTTCATGAAGCTTTATGAATTTCATAGGGGGACGGGGTAAATATTAGTAAGAATGAAACACATTTGGCTTGTAAAACCTCTGGGAAAAGGGTCTTTCCTCAGCAGTGTGAGTAATCTCTGTGTATACTATCTCAATGGGCAAAAGTTGGTTATTCTATCCCTGGTTAGAATTACTTGCTGTTATTCTCCCTCTATGCTCTGTATTCTGTGTCAGATCCACTCACGTTCTACTTATAACTAAAAAAAAAAAAAAAAAAAAAAAAAAAAAAAAAAGCAGCAGCAGCCCAGAGAATCTGTGAATAGGAAAACAAAGCAGTGCACTTAGAAATAATGAGGTTTGTTTTCAATTTTATTTCTCTTCTTGGTAGTTAAGAGCAGCTGCTATAAAGTGACTTTGTGTTTGGTGAGCGGCTCAGCAGGGAAGTGCGGGTGGGGAGTGACTCACTAAAGCCAGGAATGAAGAAATGGCAACAGAATCACGAAACAACAGAGGAAAACAACTAGGGCCTGTAGGTAAGAGACAAGCTGGTTCTGAAAGGAAAAGCTAGGCTGGACCATTTGGGCTGAAAAATTAATTTACAGTGAAGAGCATAGAATGAAAATAAAAGCAGAACAGGGAAAAGAATGCTAAAAACTGTGCAAGAACCACTCATGTTTGATGACTTGTCAACTCTCAAATGAAAAGCAGGTGTCCTCTCTCTTCACCTACTTCTGCAAAGACTCAGGGTTTCCAACGGGAAAGGGAAGACAGGCTTCAATTACAACTGAGATATACCTAGGTCACGTTGGATGCATACATTTTCTGCTTTTGTTTTAAAGTCATCCTGACTACAGCTGTAAGGAATTTGTGCCAACTTGGCTCCCAAATGAGTTTCCTTTAATGTCCCATCTCTAAACGCTAAAGAATGTATTGTTGTATTGTGACTTAAATATGTCAAAATATTTTAGAAGAATAACCCTTTCTCCATAAAAAAATGAGCTGATTGTTTTTCTTTCTATTTTAATAGAAAAATACAAATAGAAAATATTAAAAAGACCAAAAAGTATCTCAAGTTCTTTGGTTACTTGGGTTTTTATTATTAAAAACCTTGGGTCAGTGTCATGGAGAGATTGAATTTAATAGTCACCCTACTTTTGAGACACCGTATACAGAAACAAGATTGGTGGCGAATGATTTTCTTAACTGTTCAATTTTGTATTCTAATACAATCCATTTATATTGTCTTTATAAGTAGAGCTTTGGAAATTATTCCCAAATTACAAACACGACTATATATTTTCTCTGAAAGATATATTTTAACTAAATATCAGCAAAAGGAAATGGAAGCATTACTTCCCCTCAAAGACTTTACAAACCTGGCGTGGGACTATCTTCAAACTTTGTGATTATCTGTGTCTTTAGGTATCTAATGGTCTCCAGGTTATTAATATCTTCAATTACACAGTGTTCTGCTTCACCTCATCTCTATTTACAAATTCACATCTTAAAACTTGTTACACTGGGGATTCTGGCTCCACTTCTGAGATGCAGCGTTAGCATGAGAAACGGCCACTTTTTGTCGGCACCGTAAACTCTATCATTGGAAAATCCACCCAGAGTAGAAACCGAATTAGCCAGGCGCTCTGTGGCCACAGCTGCCGGAAGCCCCGCAGCCCCTTCTTGGCAAGGCGCTGAGCGAAAGGACTGAGAGATCAGGGTGCAGCTGGGAAAGGTTAGCTCTGTCCTCACAGTGCTCAGACCCCTGACAGGAGAGGGCTGAAGGAAGCATGTCATGGAGCTTTCTGGGGGCAACAGGGTCACGTATGTGGGATACATCACAGAGCACCTGTGGCAGCGCTGCTTGTCTCCTCCATGTTAAAATAAGCAACTTCAATTTTCCCTCAGTCTTTCTGAGAAGAGAAATAATGGAACAATTGTACATTTTTTTTTTCTGAATGTTAGATGACGATGGCATTGAAAAATGCCTATATGGATTTTATTCACAGAGTTAAGAGCCTGATTCATTACACAGAGGTCAAGGAAACAAGCAGTCAGAATTTCTCTGTATTAAAATATTATGGTTTCGAAGGGCGGGGTGGGGGGGGAAGGGAAAGCATTATAGAAAAAAAAAACTTTTAATATCTTTTTTTTCCAAGAACCTTCATTTCTTCTGAAGTGCATGTGTACAATATACATGAATGTTCACCTGAAATACACCCTTGTGTAGATATAAATTTATATAAATATATTTAATACTATATAAACAAATGTATATGTGTATGTATATATATTTTTTATTAAAAAAGTCTTTTGACGTCTTCTTTTAGCTGATGAACTCCCATCCTTCTTTCCTATTTGGCAGGAGTTCCCTACTCTGTGTCATCGTGTTGAAAGGCAATGGCCTGCCTTCCACTATCAACACCAGAAGGGCAAGACCTTCTCTTGCTCTGCCCTGGAAGGCAGCAAATGTGCATGTTTCTTTGCAACAGTTACTCAGATGGCCCACACCAGGACTTTGTCTCCTGACTGAATGTCACAAAAAAATGAGGAACGTAAGAATTCTTTCGAGACTGTAGTGGAGACCATGTCCTAGAACTCAGAAAACATAGCCTCACTGTGTCTGTTGAGCATCTTGGCTCCCAGAAGCTCTTCGAATATCAAGCCTGGCTCCCAGACTCAACATTTGAACTGTGGCCCTACATTTCCTTTTAATGACTCTTCATTTTTGCTTGAGCAAGGTAGAATTGGTTTCTGCTTTTTACAGTTAATTGCATTGCGGATGATGCCAATGCTGAGGGTAGATTCAGACTCAGTCTTGCCATCGAAGATCTTCTCTCCTCAAACTAAATCCTTAAAACTATCAAATTGGTAGTTATACAAAAGGAACGACAGCATTGGATAACAATAATTTCTGTACTACTGGATAATTTCTCTCAACAAAATAGAAAATAAGAAGTTAAGGTCTGTGTTTTTTGAGATTGGGAAGAAGTTGAAACTTGGCTCTCCTTATATCTGGAAACTTGAAATGTACTATAATATCTGTTCTTTATATAAATCTCTATTGTAAATGTTATATAAATGTAAAGATGCATAGATGCTTCTTGACAGGGCAAAGCAAGAGAAGGTCTTGCCCTTCTGGTGTTGGTAGTAGAAGGCAGACCATTGACTTACTACAATATTAAATGACACTATACTAATATAAACCTATCTTTATAAATTATGTAAAGAAAAGCTTACTTACTACTAAGCTGATATTTTTCATCTACAAGGTCATTTCAACTACCTTCGAATTCACGTGGCATACACAGATGAAATACAGAGTGTTCTATTAGAAGTAGTCATCAAAATACTAAAAATCATAATACCTCCCAATATAATAAACAGATCTAGCATTAGGAATCATCCGATATTTTAATCTATCATGAGATACTTACTAGAATTTTTTTAAATGGCATTTTTATTTAAACAATGTTTTGGAAAAATTCAGCTATGTAGTAGGAACTTTGAAATCACTTCAATGGATATAATTGAAACATAATAATGTAATTTAAAGTCACTGTGGCCAAAGTTCTGGATCAAGGATTCTACATAATGAGATTAAAATTATGTTATTAAAAGGGATGGCCAAATGAACAGATTCATGAAATCTGTTATAGTACACAGCTATATACATACATGCATGCACAGATAACTTCTTAGTAAGCTTACTTCTAAAAAAAAGCTAATGAAAGCCCAAAATGGTGATAAAAAATTGTTGATTTTCTATAAGATCCAGTATTTTGATATCTTGTTTCCTTGAAAGATACTTCTTGGTTAAATCTCCTTAGTAGGTAGAGTATGAAAAGATACTGGCATCTCAGGAGGGAAATCTCAGTGAAATCTTTCAAATGGCAGGATTGTAGGATAGATTTAACAAATATTTGGAGAACTGGAATCAGAAATTTGTGATAATGGTATTGTCTCCTTCTAAAAGCTTTGAAAAAGAGGATAATAAATGTACTATAGACTATGTAAACTTTAAACTGTCTGAAGTTCTATAAAGAGTATCAAATAATAGGCTTTGCTAATAAAAAGTGCAAGCAACATAAAAGCAAAATGGGAGATACTAATGCATAAGCAATGATATATTACTGCAATTTCATCTGTTGTGATTGTCGCAAGTAGTTGCTCACAGATACCATAAATTTGTACACTCTCTAAAAGGTATATAAATTTTTTTTAAAAGATTCAAAGGTGATACTGAGATTCTAATAAAACATAAACATAGGTACACGAAAATATACCAAGCATAGCTCTTTGGATCGTGCATCATCTCTTCTTGTCTTCTTGTTGCTATCATCTCGAAATGACCTACTTACAAGGTGTTAGGTACTTCAAAGGATTCTAATCTGTTCTACTTGCTTTTCCCAAAACACTTTGATTAAGTCCAATAACATATACCAGCACCCAAGTAGACGAATTTTAATGTAGACAATTAACTATACGGACCACTCATTTTCCTTTAAAGTTAAGATAACAACATTTCAAATGGATATTTACTCATGTCAATAGTCCTACCACATGATCCAAGTAAAGCCATTTTGCTAGTCTCTGCTATACATATTTAACATCTTTTTATATATATATATATGTGTATATATATATATATATATATATGTGTATATATATATATATATATATATATGTGTATATATATATATATATATATATATATATATATATATGGCATAGAGGTTATGATCACGGGTTCGATGTGCTAGCAAGAATGTTAAAAAATTGGAACTCTCATATATTGCAGGTGGAAGTTTAATTGATTCAAAATTGTTTGGCTGTATCTACTAAAGCAATTCTACTTCCAGGCACATTCCCAAGAAAAAAAATGTCTATACCAAAACACATGTGCAAGATCACAGCAGTTTTATTCAAAATGGCCAGAGACTGAAAAGCAACCCAAATATCCATCAATAGCAAAGTAAAAAAATATGTGGTATATTTACACTATGGAATTGCACACAGCAATGGAAAAGAACAATGGCTGATGCATGCACCAACATGGATGGAAGCCAGATTCATAAGAGTATATACAACTGGATTCCATTTCCATGTGCAAAGTTCCAAAATCAGCAAAAACTTATTGATGGCAAATAGAAGTCAGAGTGTTGAAAGAAGTCTTAATGAGTGGGGAGAGGCACATGGAAACCTCACTGTAGGGTGCTGGAATTGTTGTGTTTTTCAACCTGGAAGGTGATTACATGGGCATGTGCACGTGTGAAAATTCATTGAGCTCCACACTTGGAAATAACACATTTTTGTACTTTCCTTTCTTTTTTTTAAAACTAATTTGAGGGGTGCCTGGGTGGCTAGTCAGTTAAGTGTCTGACTTTGGCTCAGGTCATGATCTCATGGTTCATGAGCTTGAGCCTCATGTTGGGCTGTCTGCTGACAACAGCTCAGAGCCTGGAGCCTGCTTCGGATTCTGTCTCCCTCTCTGCCCCTCCCGTGCTCATGCTCTATCTCTCTCTCACTCAGAAATAAACATTAAAAAAAATAAATAAATAAATAAACTAATTAGAAACAAGTATAGATTTGCAGCAGAGTGCAAAAACATATGCAGTGAAATCATGAGCATCTATTCTCCAGTGTCCCTCAAATTTAACAACTCATAAAACTATATCAGAATATCAAAACCAAGAGAATGAGATTAGTATAATTTCTGGAGCTTATTCAGATGCCATAGTTTATACATGTACTCTATTTTTATGTACATAGGTCAATGCAATTTTATTAATGTGTAGCCTGTATAACTACCATCATAATCAAGAGAGTGTTACATCACTACAAGATTACCCTGGGCCAGCAATTGATAGCCAAACACCCCTCTCCTTGTTTCCCTGTCTCTAACCCCTGGCAAATACGAATCTGTTCTTCGTCTTTCTAATTATGATACTTTGTGAATGTAGAATAATGGTATAATGCAGTATGTATCTTTTGAGAATGGCTTTTTGTATTCAGCATCATTCCTGGAGATTCTTATAAACTGTGTGTTGCAATAGTTTGTTCCCTTTATTGCGGAGTAGTATTTCATAGTGTTTAACTATTTTATTTAACTATTCACTCATTGGAAGACATTTTGGTAGTTTCCAGTTTTTTACTTGTATAAAGCTGTTATAAACATTCATGTATGAAAATAAGTCTTCATTCTCTGAAGTAAATGCCCAAGGGTGCAATTTCTGAGTTGTATGGTAAGTCCATTTTTGGTTTTGAAATGAACTGCCAAACTATTCCCCAGAGTATCCATATTATTTTAAATTCCCAGTATCAATGTATGAGTTATCTAGTGTCTCTTCTTCCTCACCAGCAGTTAGGGTTATCACTATTTTTTATTTTACTCATGTTGATAGGTATGATATTGTAATTTTAATGTGCATTCCCCTAATGGCCAATGATGGTGAATATATTTTATGTATTTATTTGTTATGTCTTCTTTGTATACCTTTATATATTTTGTATTTGTACATATATTCTTGTGTATATATTATTTGTGTAATTTATATATATTAAATATATTCTTTATATATTTTGTACCTCAACACAATAGTAAAAAAAAAAAATACCCCTTAAAAGAAGAAAATATATTAGGCCCTGGAGACGACTTTGTTAGTATGAATACTACTAACCCTGCTACTTACCAGCTGTGTAACGTTGGGCAAGTTTCTTATCAATGTGTAATAGAGATGTTGTATTTAATATACTCACAGATTAAAAGCATTTAAAACAGTACCTAGTAAATTACCATGACAAAGAATATGTTAAGAAAAGTAAAACTTGGGGCACTTAGGTGGCTCAGTCAGTTGGGTCTTGATTTTGGCTCAGGTCATGATCCCAAGGTGGTGAGATCAAGCCCCAAGTTGGGCTCCGTGCTGAGCGTGGAGCCTGCTTGAGATCTCCGACCCCCCCCCCCCCCCGCCCCACTGCTCGCTCTCTCCCCTTGTGCCCCTCCTCCATTCACTCTGTTTCTTTAAAAAAAAATTAGAAGACAAAGAGAAGAGCAGGAAAAGCAAAAAGAAAAGAAAAGAGAAGAGCAAAGAAAAGAAGAAAAGAAAAAAGAAAAAAGAAGAAAAATAAAACTTTCCCAAATCCCCTTCTATCTCTTCTTCTTAGCTCACAACATTAAATCCTCACAACAACCTTATAAGGTAGTTCTACATTTTACAGATGAAGACATTAAGCCCTAGAGAGGTCAAGTAATTTGTCCCAGATTAGAAAGCCGTCAGAGGCCAGGCTAAGGAACTGAATCTCAACCTTCTGCCCCAGTGCTCCTAACCAGTAAGTGATCAAATGGGCGTGGATTTACTTTACTTTCTACTTGGAACCAGTAGCCATTACTTGTTTAAGGATTTTACTTCTGTGATTGTCCCACTTCTCTTGTGTGTCCTCAGTTTCTCCCCACACCTGCATTACTATCATTGATATAGCAACATGCCTCACTTAGCATTAGCTCTCTTCTACATGTCTGATGACCTTGTGTTCCTCTAACTAGTACCAATTTCTCTCTTCAACCCATAGCAAAACTTTTTGCATGAGTCATTTATACTTGTGGGGTCCACTTCTTTTATTTATTTATTTATTTATTTATTTATTTATTTATTTATTTATATTTTTTAGAGGAACAGAGAGGTGTGAGCAGGGTATGGGGGCAGAGGGAGAGAGAGAACCTTAAGTAGGCTCCAGGATGAGCACAGAGCTTGACTGATGTGGGGCTCTATCCCATAACCTTGGGATCATGACCTGAGCTGAAATCAAGAGTTGGATGCTCAACTGACTGAGCTACCCAGGCACCCCTATACTTGTCCACTTCTAAGTGTCTTTTCTTTTAAGTAACTCTAGGCTTTTTCTCAGTACTCACAAGACAAAGTCTGAGAGTACAGGCTCTCGACATGCTATCAAAGTCATAGCAATCTTTCTCTTTCTCAACTATTTATACTATTAGCTTCCTTCTTTCTCTAAGCAGCTTTTCCCTTTACTTTCCATTAGAACAAAGTTATCTAATTCTCCACAACCCCTTGACTACTGCTTTTCAATCTCCCTTTTAGGCCCTCCTCCGTACCCCAATGTTTTAAGAAAAGCATGGTTATGTCTCACTTAGTTCTTGTCTTTCTGCTCCTTTCTGGACATGCCCTTTCCCTAGATAGGCTCATCCAGACCTATGGATTCAAAGATTTTGAAATTTATACCTCCAGCTAAAACACCTTTACTGAGATCTTGAATTGTATGTTCAACTTTATATCTGAACCTAAATATTAAATTAGCATTTCAACTTTGAAATTATTGTTCAAACTGGTCACTTGATTACCATCTGCTCCATGCACCAAACCTACCCCTCCCCTAAGCATTCTGAACTTAGCTAATGATGCTAAGCCAAAAACTTACAAGTTATTTTTGATTCTTCTCTCTTTCATTACACTTATACCACCTCTCAACAATATCTATTGGCTACTTTCTAAGAAAACCAGAGACACTAAATCAAATCGCAGATTAGAATCTCCATTGCTAACACACTAATCCTTGACATTCTGTAACATCTTCTGTTCTTGCTTTTCCGCTTAGCTCTTGAAGAATAAATCAGAGTATAGATCAGATTATATTATATACTTGATTAAAACTCTCCAGTGACTTCCCATTGCATTTAAATTAAATCAAAACCCCTATCAACAAAAGACTTATTATCCAAAAAGCCTTATGCGAACTGACCCCTCCCATCTCTCTGAATTTAACTTCTCTACTTTCCCTATTTTTCTCAACTCTGTAGCCGCAGAAGCCTTCTAGATGTTCCGTAAGTATGCCCAACCTTTTTCTGCCTGGAGTTCTCCTGCTCCAGACATTTTCATGACTATTTTCCAGTCTCCACTCAAAGTTCTGCCCTTCAAAGATGTTTCCTCTTACCACTGTAGTCAAAGTAACTGTCTATAACTTCGTAATACTCTCTGCATTTATAGTCTCTTCATAGCCCTTACTACCTTAAGTTAAATTGTAGTATTCGATTGCTAGGTTTTATATTTGTTGTCTGTCTCACTAACCTGTCTCACCCGTCCCCTAAAGAAAGTGATTTTCAAAGTGGTGAAGGCTTTTGTTCACTACTCAGTGCCCGATGTCCACAATTTGTGTGGCATTTAAAATAAATACCCCTTAATCTCAAATACTTAGGAACAGTCTTTGGTAAATTAATTTTTAAAAAGTCTATAAAGCCAGAAAACATATGAAATACACACACCAAAAAAAATTTGAAAAATGTGCACTCATGTTCTTTTTACCCATGGGTGAGTCTTTGGGTGTGGATCCAGTGACTGGAGTTCCCACATTGAAGCAGTGTCTGTGGGGTTACCAGACAATTAAGAGTGAGCAAATAGTTAAAGACACTTGTGAAGCCTTCTGGATGCTGACTTGTCCAAAATTTGTACAGTATTTTCTTCTATATTTTACAGCTGTCTAATCAAAGTTGATTTAACATTTATTTCAGTAGCAACTCATTTTTTTTCAATATATGAAATTTATTGTCAAATTGGTTTCCATACAACACCCAGTGCTCATCCCAAAAGGTGCCCTCCTCAATACCCATCCCCCACCCTCCCCTCCCTCCCACCCCCCATCAACCCTCAGTTTGTTCTCAGTTTTTAACAGTCTCTTATGCTTTGGCTCTCTCCCACTCTAACTTCTTTTTTTTTTTTTTCCTTCCCCTCCCCCATGGGTTTCTGTTAAGTTTCTCAGGATCCACATAAGAGTGAAAACATATGGTATCTGTCTTTCTCTGTACGGCTTATTTCACTTAGCATCACACACTCTCCAGTTCCATCCACGTAGTAGCAACTCATTTTAATAGTATTAATATTTCTAAAACTTTTAGCTTAATTTTTATAGAAGTAACAAGTTTGTTCCATTTGTTGCTCATATGTCATTGATTTAATGTGACATTAATTGGGTTATTGTGACACTAATCATATAATTATAATAACAAGTACAGTTCCCATAAACAGATTTGGGCACAATTTGGGTGCTACTTAGTAACTAACCCACTGGGGAAAGAGCTGCATCCTTTTATAACTTTCTTGAGCCTTTAGCTTATAGTTAAATAACCTGAAAACAGGCTGGGCCATTTTGGTTGATAAGGTTAATCAATAAAATCTTATTACGTTTATAATTTTTGGAATTAATTTTTATATTCTAGTCATAAGCTAAACAGTGAAGATCTCTAATTGGTCATCACCAAAAGACCCTTAGATTCATTTATATGACTTTTTGAAAAGTACATTTTCCCCAAATAATGGATTTATCTGTTTTAAAATTACTGCAAACATCATATATTTAATTAGTGTTTTTCTATTTTCTCAGAAGATATATGAAGCTTTAAATTCAGTTAGAAAGTCAAGACTGACAGGTAGTAACAAATGTACCTGGAAGAATCATAAATTTTTTGGGAAGACCTACATAGCTATCTTCTAGAACCTATATATTTTATAGTATATGAATGAAATATTGATACAACAAAACATTTTAAATAATTATTTTTCCATAACTTACCATTTATACTTAAGTAATCATATGATGTGGCTAATTTTCTAATAAATCAGTGAAAATTAAAATATTGTCCATTTGTAACATATACAGAACTTCTGCCAGTCTGTCTATAGTAACAAAAAAGACTTCTCCGATCAAGTATAAGAAAGAGATCAATACAGGACCATTGTTGTATATACTGTGTAAAACTCCTTACATATTTGAAATTCATATATTATTAATTCCTTCCTTTAAAATCCTAATTAGCACCCTGAAAGACTTGCTTATGAACATACTTTCCCCAGAAAGCACTTCATGCACACTGGTAAGATAAAGATGAAATGTTAAAGAATCTGTGGGAAGGGTCCATTTAGATACATTTTTATACAGCTAATTACATAGTTAATAAGGTTTAAAAATGTAGTACTATTTTAAATTTTTTAAAAGTACAGTTTTGTATAAATCCCAGAATTACTTTTATGGGGTGGTGGTGATGATTGGAGTGTATAACAGTTACCAACCATTTGGAAGGTATTAGTTTTAATCTGTAGCAGACTGTTTTGGTATTTGGAACTGTATCTTTGCAATCATCTCGTTACAAGTTAATGTAATACATACCTCATTAAAGAAATATTACAAAATATGAGCTTTCCTATTTATTCAAAGCTAACAAATAGTCAACTGTAGTATCCAAAATGTTCCTGAACTATTTGTATTTTTGCGGAAACTGGAAGTTATATAACAAAGAAACATATTTAAATTTTTCTCAAAGTTATTACATATTAAAAAGTTCAATAATTGTTTTTGTTTAATTTATTTCCAGCTAGGGAAATGTGAAGAGAACATTTATTTAAAAGGCACTCAATTATGGTGTGTCAATGAAACAAAGTTTGGAGAAGGAAGACACATGCTGTGACCAAAATTTAATGAATATCCTAGAAGTATGTAAATTTCCCCAACAGCTCACAAAGCAACTGATTTTATGCTTACATCTTTACATGAATATTTAGCTTAAAAGAATATATTTGAACATTTTAAATTGTATTCTCATAAAAGATCTCTGATCATGCCTTTAGTTGATAAACTGAATATCACTAGGTCCTTAGAGAATTAATGTCAGCAAATAAAATCTGAGACCTCAAGCTAGGCATCCTAAAGTTTTGTTACAATGAGGCTATGTCAACATAGTAGACAGAATTATAATGATTCCCTTTGGACTAACAATATGAATTAATTTTAAAATGGAAATTTGAAACATTTAGAACTGGAAAGATGGTTATTAGTGAGCTAGTCCAAATTCTGCATTTTGGGGGAAAAAAAGGTAAGCACAGGAAGCTTAAGAAATTTTCATAAGGTCAGAAAATTAACTAAGGATAGTTTTGTGACTTGTGGTTAAATGCTCCTTCACTTTTATCACACAAATGATTAGACGATGAATTAGGAAAACAAACTTTCAATGGGATCCTTAACCTATAAAATTCATTAACCAGAGTAACCTAAGTCTGCATGGATTTTTCCAGTAATTGATCAGCAAGTACAAAAGAAAGCCAACATATCCTTGAAACATAACTATCCAACCTTCCTGTACTGCTTATTTATTTTTTATAATGTTAAGCAATAAGCCACATGGATACAGAAGACAGTGATGGGAATATCTTTAAATCACAGCATCATACAGTCAGATGCTTTCTTTTCTTCAATTTTTTTAATATTTATTTATTTTTGAGACAGAGAGAGATAGAGACACAGCATGAGTGGGGGAGGGCAGAGAGAGAGGGAGACACAGAACCCAAAGCAGGCTCCAGGCTCTGAGCTGTCAACACAGAACCCAACGCGGGGCTCAAACCCACGTACCCAGAGATCATGATCTGAGGCAAAGTGGACAGCCAACTGACTGAGCCACCCAGGAGTCCCAGTCAGATGCTTTCTAACCCATTCCTTTGTTGTTGTTTTATGATGAACACTTTCAAGTGTTTGTACCAAACTCTGATCAATCTGAATTGTATGCTGTGTTGAACTGAGATATTTTAAATTTATTCTTAAGAAGTCAAACAATATATATACAGTTGAAAGCCCTTATGTATTCCTACCCGACGAAATTACCCAGTATCCCTTCTTTAGATACAACTATCATAGTGAATTTAGAGTTAATCATCCCCCAAAGTATTTTTATCTTATATTTTTTACCACAAACCTATTAGACATAAAAATACATTAGTATCATAATGTTTAAATAGTATTTTGAATTTCTATTTTTAATGAGCCTATATTTTTTTAGCTTTTAAGCTTACTGGCAAATTTTCTAGTTTTTTTTTTTTTAATGACAATGAAAGTGCTACATTTATTTATTCTGTAGCTATATATTTGGGATATTTCTGATTTTGCCATTACAAACAATGTTGAAAAGAAAATATGTATATGGTTTACTAGGTACATGTTTGAGAGTTGAGATAGCCAAGAAATGGAATTTCTGGATTTTAAGGTATACAAATCTTAAAATTTACTGGATGTTGTCATGTTGCTTTCCAAAAAGGTTGTACCAATTTATCCTCTCACCAGGAGAGTATGAGAATTCTTTGCCTACATTCAGTTTCTCTTATGTTTAAATATTTCAGTAAGTTTGATGTACACAACTTTTGTTTAAACTTGCATTTCTATGATTGCTAATAAAATTAAATAACTTTCTACGTGTTTATTGGTCATTTAGGCTGCTCCTTTTGTGAAATGATCATATCTTTATTTGCTTTTCATTCAGTTCTCTTTTTCTTATTCATTTGCAAATGTTCTTTATATTTTATGGGCCCTAATTCTTTGTGGGATATATATAATTAATATATATTATATATATGTCCTATATGTGTGTTTGTGTATGGGATATGTGCATATATATGATACCTATATCTTCAATATCTCCTCCCAATGTATTTATGGTACCCTTCGTTAAACAGGATATTTAAAATTTAATGTACTTCTACTTGTTTTCTGATATATGCCTTTAATATATGTTTCAGAAAATTTCCTCACTTGGGGTCATTATTATGTACCTTTATATTTGTTAAAGTTTTGAAGATTTGTATTTTGTTCTTTGATCCATCTGAAAATTATTTTTGCATATATTTTTAACTAGATTTTCCAAAACAGTATCTTCCGTTCAATTAATACATAATTTTACTTCTGAGACACATCTTTTCCATATATACATAGGTCTGTTTCAGGACTCTGTTACAACTTTATCTGTCAAGCTCTGTAATATTTTCAATAAGTGTTCTAAGAGAGGTTAACAATAAATGTTGATATTTTGCAGGAGTAATACCTCTCAGTACATACTTTATTTTCCTTTTTCAAAAGTGTGTCTATTCATATTTGTTTTTCCCTATAACACTTAAAATGACCTTTTAAGTTTTATGCAACAAGTATTTATCCAGCTTTTACAGTAATTCTTCCATTAGCAATTTTCAAAATGAATGTACCCTATTTCAAATGTCAAATGTTAAAGTATAAATTGCGTCTAGCTTAACATACATATATATATCTGTGAATCCTTTACCACAATACAGGTAAACATTTTTATCAGTCCAGTTTCATTGTATCACTTTGTATCCCATCCCTCCTTCTACTTCTTTCCAGGCAATCACTGATCTGATTCCTATCACTATATTAGTTGCATTTTATAGAATTTTATATACATGGAATCAAATATTGTGCACTATTTTTTGCATAGTATCTTTCATTCAGTATAATGATTTTGATCCTTTGATATCAAAACCTTAAAAATTTGATATTCATCCAAATTATTGCATGTATCAATAGTTTATTGCTTTTTATTTGAGTAGTATTCCATTGCACTGACATACCACAACTTACTTATGCATTCACTTTTGATGGATATTTGGATTGTCCTCAGTTGATGCTATTATATACAAATCTGTTGTGAACACTTATGCACAAGCTTTTATGTGAACATATAATTGTTTGGATAAATACCCAGGAGTGGAATTCTTGGCTCATATGTAGGTGCTTGCTAAACTTTTTACAAAACTTCCATACTATTTTCCATAGCAATTGTACAATTTTATATTCCCACTAGCAGTGTTTGACAACTCCATTTCTTCCATACCTTTGCCAATATTTGGTGTAGCTGAAACTACTTTTGTGTTATTTTCTAAGCTTAGTTATATATTTCAAACACCAAACTCATGTAAGAAGTAAAAAGTTAGAAATTACCACAGATACTCTTCTTTGCTTAGCCAGAGCAAATCCTTCCTTACTATCTTCCTATATAGTTATGTTGACTTATTTTTGTCCACCATTTAATTAATGGTATGGCAACTCAAACGTCTTCACTTTAGGTAAAGGCCCCTTTTCTAAATCCCTTACTTTCATGGACCATCTCTTATGCTTGCATGGGTTACTAGGTTATAGAAGTAAGCAAATCAATCTCGTTTCTTATCACCCTACACAAATGATTCCCAATTTCCATTCCCACTTCCAATTCCCACAGTCTTTCCTGGGATATGTTACCCTCTTTGATTTTGCTCTTGAGGAAACTGAAACTGACTTACTTATTAGAACCCATTTATACAGGGGCACCTGGGTGGCTCCGTCAATTAAGTGTTCAATTATTGATCTTGGCTCATGTTATTATCTCATGGTTTGTGGGACTGAGCCCCGTGTCAGTCTCTATGCTGACAGCATGGAGCCTACTTGGGATTCTCTCTCTGTCTCTGTCTCTGTCTCTCTTAATAAATATTTTTTTTAAATCCATTTATACATGTTTACTAGTTTGGTTACTGTAGAGCAAATCAAAGCTCCTACATAATTAACTAAATATGTTCTCTATATTTGCTTTGGTGTTAGCCAAGCAATCAGATTAAATTAGAAAAGTAATGGGGCACTTGGGTGGCTTAGTCCATTAAACAACCAACTCTTGATTTCTTCTCAGGTCATGATCTCATAGTTCGTGAGTTCAAGCTCTGTATTAGGCTCTGTGTTGACAGCATGAAGCCTGCTTGGGATTCTCTCTCTCCCTCTCTCTGCCCTTCCTCCACTCACACTCTCTTTCTCTCTCAAAATAAATAAATGAACTTAAAACGAAAAGAAAAGTAAATAAAAGCTTTGAAACACCACTACTCACAACAGCCAAGAGGAGGAAGCAGCCCAAATGTCTATTGACAGATGAATAAATAAACAAAATGTCATTATATATATATGTGTGTATACATATATATACATATAAACAAACTTATTATATACATATATAATATATATAAACAAACATTATATTAATTATATTTATATTATATTATATTATATTATATTCAGCATTAAAAAGAAAGGAAATCTTGGGGCGCATGGGTGGCTCAGTCAGTTAAGCATCCAACTTCCATTCAGGTCATGATCTCGTGGTTCCTGGGTTCAAGCCCCACATCAGGCTCTGTGCTGACAGCTCAGACCCTGGAGCCTTCTTTGGATTCTGTCTCCCTCACTCTCTGCCCCTCCCCAACTTGCACTCTGTCTCTCTCTGCCTCTCAAAAATAAATAAAAACATTAAAAAGAAATTTTTTTTTTAAAAAAGAAGGAAATCCTGTTGTGTTCTACAATATGGATGAAGCTTGAAGACTTTATGCTAAATGAAATAAGCCAGGCACCAAAAAGACAAATATTGTATGATTTCACTTATATCAAGTATTTAAAGTAATCAAACTTTTATAAACAAAAAATAAGGGGAAAGGGGGAGGTGTTGTTTAATGGATATGGTATTTCGAATTTGTAAGATGAAAATGTCCTAGAGATCTATTTCACAACAATGTGAATATATTTAATGATACTCAACCATACAGTTGAAAACAGTTAAGATTGCAAATTCTATGTTATGTGCTTTTACCACAATAAAAATAAATAAAAGCTTTGGGTAGTTTTTCTTTATAACAATTTGAAGAAATTGTCTTCCTGTTTCTTCTGAAATAGAAGATTACTAACTTTTCCCACAAATATTGGCATGCATATTTAGTGAAACTTTTGAGCAACATCAACAACAATAGCTCCACTGTGATGGATTTCTGAATACTGAATAAGGTCTAGAGAATTTTAAAAGATTTGGACTCACTGTAACCTCTACTCTCTGAAGTTCAGATGTCATTGCACAAAGGGCAGATGAATTTCCTACTTACCAGATGCCAGTTGAAGTGTGGCTTTTTTTTTTTTTTAGCTTAAAGGCAACTCTCTATATATTTTCTTTATCAGCAATGAAGTTTAAAGAAATTGACTCTGCGAACTGAAAGCTTCTTTTTATGGGACAATCGTATAATTCAAATTTGATTATTTTGAAATTTATCCTTAGAAGGCAGTTACGTTGGTTCACAGTACTCCAGAAAAATATGAAAACAAACTCTATTTTAAAGTAGGATAAGTATAAATAGCTTTCTCAGAAATATATACATAATATTAAGAGATGCATATTATTTCAGAAATTTTACATGTAATATCAAAATAGTTGCCCTCAATATGCAAGTGATTTTTTTCAGCTGTCATTGTGAAGGCAGTTTTTTAACTTTCTCCGTTAACTTCTAATTAGGAGTGTAGATGTTTTCTGGAGAAGAAAATGAAGAGGCCATTAAAACCACTCAGTATATTCAGTAACTTTACTCCTCTGAGTCACTTCACAGATTATCTCTTCTGAAGAGTGTCTTTTATAAATCTGAATTTGTGTTTTTGAGTTCCTATTAAAGTCCACCCAGCAGGATATAGTTTTAAGTTAACATTGTAAGGAGAGAGAAAAAATATTGTCAGCAAAATCCTTTCCATAAACAACTTCCAGGAATCTGGTACAAAATGTTAGTATTCTCAGACTATATAACTTTTCTTCTTGGGAACTCTTAAGAGTAGATTTAACTCTTTCCAGAAATAGTGAGATCAAAGCACTGAAATATAGTTTCCCCATCATATACCTTGGACCTTCAGTTTACTTCAAGATTGTTATTAATACTTATAGTTTAAGTACTTATTTTAAGAGGTAAGTCATTATTTTAAGAGGTAATGCTCTTTGAGGCTTTAGAAGACAATTAGCTAGAAATTTAGAAAGGATAAGATTTGTATCTGTAGCATAAAAATGGTAAAAGAACCTTATTCCCAATACCAAATAAACTCTAAAAAATCACATTCTTTATAATAATCCAAAAGCTGTTAATATAGTTTTTAGATCTTTTTCCCCCTGCATTTTGTTTTACTTACATTTTAGGTGGTAGAGTGGTTTTATCTTTAACTTGGAGGTGAATTTAATGGAATATCTTCTACTTTCCTAGGTGGGATAGTAGGCTTAGAATTTAAGTTGACCTTATATGACAGTAAATAAACTGAACTGCTGCAGATTACTTCAGCATAAAATTAACCTCAGAATGACTCTCAAACTTTTCTTAGATGGAGTACATGGGGGTAGTAGCATGAAGTAAAAAAAAAAAAAAAAAATTCTGGATCTGAAACCAGAAGGCTTGTGCTCATTGTCAGCTTGTCTACAAGCATCTCTTTACCATGGACAAGCCATTTATACTCATTCTTTCTTCCCAATAGAATAGATACAAAAAGAATTATTCTACCATGGTTTGAGACTATTACCAGAATCAAATAAAAATGTGAATAAAAGCAAGTGAAAATCATAGAAGTTTAGAAAATACAAACCATTATATTCAATGGTTTTATCATATTTATAATGCAATGATGAAAAGTCACAAATTTTTAGAACTACAATTAAACAGAGAGCATCTTCTAGTTCCATGTTGCCTAATGTTTTTAGATACAAAATACTGCATGTAATTTCATGGGTATCATGTGTCCTATGTATGAATTCCTGATCAACTGAAATGCTTTATTCTACAGAGTGGATAATGAAACCTAGAAAAATGAAGGTACTTAACTGAGGCAACACAAAAATTCTGTGGCAAAGATAATTCTAGAGTGCATGCGTGCTGACTCACACTCTAGTGTTCTATTTCCCTAGACCAGGGTTACAGACAAGTGTGTCCCATAGAGCCCTGCTCATTTCAAAGACACCTCAGTAGCAAACACAAAACAGAGATCTCTCAATCCTAACACTTTTTATTTGTTTTCTACACTGATCTTCCAAATTTCCATCTTATGAAAAAAAAGTTTGGACATTATTTCTATAGAAGAATAACAAAATAATAGATACGAAGTGAGAAAAGTAATGCGTATAGCTCCCAGAATTATGAGTTTCTTAAAAACTGCAGTGTCTGGTGGTCCTAGCATGTGTTGCTCTAAAAAATTTAGGAAAACTGAATGTAAAATTTTAAAATACTTCAAACAATAAATTCAAGATCTGTATGATTTCATTGGAGAATTCTATTTAAATATGTAAAAAAAAAAGAGAAAAACACCAATCTACACAATCTCTTGCAAAAATGGAAAAGAGTATACTTCCTAATTCATTTTATAAAGCGATTATTACCCTAATATGAAAAAAAAGTCAGGAAGAATAAAGAAGAAGAAGAAGAAGAAGAAGAAGAAGAAGAAGAAGAAGAAGAAGAAGGAGGAGGAGGAGGAGGAGGGGAGAAGGAAGAAAGGGGATGAGGAGGAGGAGGAAGAGGAGAAGGAGGAAGAAAGAGAAGGAGAAAACAACTACAGACCAATATCCCTCATGAGTATAGTTTGAAAAATCCCTAGCCAAATGATGGAAAATAAAATTGATCAGTGTATAAAAAAGAATTATACATTATGGTCAAAGAAGATTTATTCTAGGAAAGAAAAGCTGGTTGAGTATTTGAAAACCAGTCAATGTAATCTACCATATTAACAGGCTAAAGAAAAAAAATCACATGATCATATGAATTGATGCAAGAAAGCATTTGATAAAATTCAACATCTGTTTATGATAGATGCTCTCAGCAAATTAGAAATTGGAAGGATACTTCCTCAACTATAAAAAAAAAACCCACATCTAACAACATATGCATTAGTAAAAGACTGAATTATTTTCCCTTAATATCTGGAACAATACAAGAATGTTTTCTATTATTCAACTTAGTACTAGAAATGGTAAATCATGCTAGAAGGCAAAAAAAGGAATAAAACACATAAAGTTCATTAAAGAAGTAATTAACCATCTCTATTGCAAATGGCATGACTGCCTATAGAAAATCCCAAAGAATCTACAAAAACACTCTTAAATCTAATACTTGGTTTCATTAAAACCATAGAACACAATATCAACATTAAAAATAATTTTAAAAATTCTGTAGATGAGCAGTGAACACATGGAAATTAAAATTTAAAATATAATACCATTTGCAATCATTCTAAAATAAAATATTTAGGTATTCCTAAATAAATAATACTAAGTAAACTCACTAAGTAATAAGTACTTAAGTAAAAAAACAAAAAAACAACTAAATATGTATAGGAATTATATGCTGAAAACTACGAAACATTGATTAAAAAATCACAGAAGACCAAATGGTATGAAGACACATACCATGTTCATGGATTGGAACACAACATCCTAAAAACATGTCAAGCCTCTTAAATCGCTATAAGTTAAAAGCACTATCTATCAAAGTCCCAGCAAGATATTTTATAGTGTGGATGATTCTAAAATTTTACAGAAAGGCAAAGAAACTAGAATAGGTCTTTTAAAGGAAAATAATAATAGAGTAAGATGAATCTCCCTACCCAATTTTAAGACTTCGTATAGTCTTAAACTTTATTGTTGGCAGAGAAATAAACATATACAACAATGGAGTAGAATTGAAATCTAGAAATAAAAATACACAAGTATCCATTAATACAGTTGATTTTTGACAAAAGTGCAAAAGCAATTCAATGAAGAAAAATAGTCTTTGCCTCATATACCATTGACAATCCTCCTCCTCCTCCTCCTCATCATCATCATCATCACATCCATCTAAACTTCACACCACAAGGGCGCCTTGGTGGCTCAGTGGGTTAAGGGTCTGACTATTGATTTTGGCTCAGGTCATGATCTCATAGTTCATGAGATTGAGTCCTGCATTGGGCTCTGCACTGACAGTGTGGAGACTGTTTGGGAATCTCTCTCTTTCTGTCTCTCTCTGCACTTCCCTCACTCATGCACACATTCTCTTTCTCTCTCTCTCAATAAGTAAATACACATTTAATATTATTAAAAAATAAACCTCACACAATACACAAGTTTAAAAATAAATCATAGATTTAAATGTAAAATGTAAAACTAAATTTTATACAAGAAAACAAAAGTGAAAATCTTTAAGAACTAGAGTTTGGTGATGACTTTTCAGACACAAACAAAAGAATGATCCATAAAAGGAAAAATGTTTGATGAATTAAACTTCATTAAAATTAAACCTTTTAGTCTGCAAAAAAAAAAAAAAAAAAAAACCGTGAAGAAGATGAAAATACTGGTGATAGGACATTAGCAAATATCTGAAAACAATACATATCACAAAGGATTTGTATCCAGAATTTTAAAGGACTTTTTTGTAAAAAGCAAACAATCCAATTGGGAAATAGGTGAAGGACATGAAGAGACATTTCATCAAAAAGTATACATGGATGGGGGGAAAACATGAAAGTATCAAGCATCACTAGCCACTAGGGAAATGCAAATTAAGACCTTAATGAGATATCACAAACATTTTAACAACTAAAGTAGCAAGATAGTGACTATATAAAATGCTGGCAAATATTCAATAAAGCAATCTCATACTTTTCTAGTGGGAGTGAAAATGGTAGAATCACTCTGAAAGATAGTTTCATATTTTCTTTGTAAAGCTACACACGTAAGATATGTCTCAAGAATCATACTACTGGGCATTTTCCCCAGATAATTTTTATTCTAACAAAAACATGTACATGAATGTTCATAACATCTTAATTTGCAACAGAAAAAACTAGACACAACTAAAAATGTTCCTTAATAGGTAAATGGTTAAATAAAATGTTACATATATACTATGGGATACTACTAAATAATAAAACCAATGAGCTATTTAAATATACAATAACTTGGGGCGCCTGGGTGGCTCAGTCGGTTAAGCGACCGACTTCGCTCAGGTCACGATCTCGCGGTCCGCGAGTTCGAGCCCCGCGTCGGGCTCTGGGCTGATGGCTCAGAGCCTGGAGCCTGCTTCTGATTCTGTGTCTCCCTCTCTCTCTGCCCCTCCCCCGTTCATGCTGTGTCTCTCTCTGTCTCAAAAATAAATAAAAAACGTTAAAAAAAAATTAAAAAAAAAAATTCAGTGGAGATTTCTACCCGAGACTGCTGCAAAAATAAATAAATAAATAAATAAATAAATAAATAAATAAATAAATAAACAATAACTTGGGGCGCCTGGGTGGCTCAGTCGGTTAAGCGTCTGACTTCAGCTCAGGTCACGATCTCGCCGTCCGTGAGTTCGAGACCCGCATCGGGCTCTGGGCTGATGGCTCAGAGCCTGGAGCCTGCTTCCAATTCTGTGTCTCCCTCTGTCTCTGCCCCTCCCCCATTCATGCTCTGTCTCTCTCTGTCTCAAAAATAAACATTAAAAAAAAAACTAAAAAAAAATAAATATACAGTAACTATGATAGACCTCAAATACATTATGTTGAATTAAAAAATGTCAAAGGTCACATACTATATGATCTCTTGTATATATCATTTTCCAAATTAAATTATAGACAAAGAAGTTAGATTTGTGGTTGCTAGGGATTAGAGGTAGCTGAGGGACAGGGATAGCTATGAAAATAAAGAAGTAGCAAGAGGTACTTGATGGCAGTGGTGATTACACTACTATTCCCATGTGATAAAATCATATAGAACCTGCTGGAAATAAAATGTGACTTCAGCTAGATTTAAGAATAGAAAGTCAATATACAAAATCAATTCAATTTCTATATACCAACAATAAATGGGAATAATGTTAAAAAACAATACTATTTACAGTAATATTAAAAAATATGATATATTCAGCAATACACTTAACATCTATGTCCAAAATCTCTTTTTATACTAAAAATCTCCAACACTATAGATAATCATTAAAAATCTAGATAAATGGAGACATATACGATGTTCATTGATTGGAATATTCATCATTAAGATGCTAATAGCATAGAAATTTGTCTATAGATTCAATGTCATCCCATTGAAAACTCTACCAGGATTTTTGTGTAGATATTGACAAGTGTATTCTAAAAATTATAGAAAAACAAAGGACCTAAAATAGTCAAAACAATCTTGAAAAGTGTAAATTTAGAGAAACTATATTACCTACTTTAAAACTCACCATAAAACCACAGTAATTAAAATGATGTAGATTTTGCCTGCAATAGACAAACAGATCAATGGAATGAAGAGTATTTTTAGAAATGGACTCACATATATACAAGTTCTATTACATTTTTTGACATATATGCTAATATACTTCAATGAGGAAAGGACAGAATTTTCAACAAATGGTGCTGGAACAACTGGATATTCATACATTTAAAAACAAAACCAGCCAACCAACAAACCAATGTCCTGACCTCTATCTTGTATATAGAAATTAATTTGAGATGGATTTTAAGCCTGTAAATAAAAGTGAAAAGACCTGAACATAAGCATTTGTAACGATGCTCAATATCACCAGAGAAATGCTAATTAAACATATAATGAGATCTATTTCACATCTATTATGATGGTTAAAATTTCACAGATTGGTAATATCAATAAAAGGAAGATATGAAGCCACCAGAATTTGCATATATGGTTTGCATGAGTGTCCCACTTTACAGAAAAAAAAATGGCAATTTATTATAAAGTTAAAAACACACCTACCCATTGACCCATAAATTCCACTTCTAAATAAATGAAAAACATACATACACAAAAATACTAACAGAACTAAAAAGAACTGATAGCACATAGAAATTTTAGCCATAATAACTGATAAATGCAACACAATCAAACATTCAGCAATGGGAAAATGAAGAAAAGAACTGTAAGGCATTCATACAGTGTAATAGAATCCAACTCCGTAATTAAAAGGAAAGAAGCACTGATACATACAATAACTCAGAAAAAACTCCAAAACATGTTGAGTAAAGAAATCTAAGAACGAAAGAGTTCATACTTCATGGTTTAAATTCCAGGAAGTTCAAAAGCAAACAAAAGTAACATGAGAATAGCAGTTGACTTTGGGTGGGGGCAAGAACTAGCTGGAATGGGGCATGGGAAAACTCTCTAGGATAAAGGACATATTCTATATCACGTTCATGGTAGTTGGTTACATGGGTGTTTGCTTGAGCTCACTGAACTGAATACTTTAAATCTGGATATTTTATTGTATGTGAGACTAAAATAATCTTTTTAAAAGAAATAAAATAAAATAATTTCTTTAGGTAATTATCAATCATAAATTGTTTACTGAATGTCTATTGGATAAACCTCTATTCACTGTTTTAATTAGTAATGGTTTGGGAAGGCACTAAATTTCAATTTTATAATTACCCTGTCTTAAATGTGAAAAAAAATTCTCTGAATTCAAATGAATAATTTATATATATTCAAATTATTGAAGGTGACATGCCACATTTGGTAAATGTTTTATTTCCTTTTCTGAACAAGCTCCACAAAATAGACTAGACCAGATGGAGCAGTCATAGACCAGAGAGAGAACCCTGGACCTGAAGTCAGACAACCTGACTTCTCTTCTCGCTTCTGCATTTTATGGCTCTGTTTGGCAGATGTTCCCAGCCGATTATCACTGTCGAGGTCCCTTGCACAGAAAAACTTATTAAATACAGGGAATCATCAAGACACAAAGCAATGACTTAATGCCCTCTGGTCCTCTTGGCTGTCAACTTCAGGATGGTAAAAAAAAAAAAAATAAATCACTGGTATTTATAAACAAATATGATTAGTCTTGTTCCTCTTTTTCTTTCAGCCTGTTGAATTTGCTGCACTTTCGTTTTATGCAAGAATCACTTTTCTCTTTCATTTTTAAGGCTCTTATGAAACCAATCGCATGCTTCAGTGCCACCTTTTAAGCAGCTGACATAAAACCGAAGTGACAGGGCAGAAGAATAAAGGCCATCCCTCTTTACTTTTGCTCCCCATTACACAGAACCACCTCCATTCCTTTTCACTGATAATTTCTTTTCAAATTCTGACATCTTGCAAAATTAATGACTGTGTAGCTTTAAAAATTTAAGACCTTCACTACCTCTACATTTTAAATGTATTTGCTTTAATGTGCTATCATACAAAGATAAAATAATTATATGTGTATATGTATATACATACATACACAATATTGATGCATATTCATATGCATAAAAGTGTATCAGTGAAATAATCATTTATTTTTTATAGTCTTCCGTCCATTCAACATATAAATATTTTCGGCTTTATTCAGGCTTCATGCTAAGCACTGGGAATGTGATTTTGATGTAATGTGCATCTCTGCAATAATGACAGACTTATATCCATGCTTGACACTGTTCTAAATTCTTTGCCTGTTCTAGAGTTGCTTAATCATTGTAATTCTATAAAAGAAAGTATCATTGGGGAGCCTGGGTGGTGCAGTCAGTTAAGCCTGTGACTCTTAATATCAGTTCAGGTCATGATCTTGTGGTCATGGGATCAAGCCTTGCTTGGGCTACACTGAGTGTGGAGCCTGCTTGGGGTTCTCTCTCCTCCCCCCTCTTTCTGACCCTCCCCTGCTCACACACACACACACACACACACTCTCTCTCTCTCTCTCTCCAAATAAATAAATAAACTTAAAAAAAGAAAGTTTTATTTAGTTGAAATTCAGACACAAAGAAGAAGAGTAACTAACCCAATGTCACACAAGCAGGAAAAATTAGAGTCAGAATGTCAACTCAGGTGGTCTAGCTCCAAAGTAAGGGATGTGTAACTACCATATCATGCTTTCCTGCTCTTGTGTCTTCTTTCATATAGGAAAGATACTAACTAGTTATAAGTTATATGAAATAAGCAGATATCATTCAAAATGCATTTCCCTCACACTGTCTGAGATCTTTCACTTATTTCTCCTCCTAGCATTTAAACAATTCTAAATTATTTTCTCTTTTCTTTTTTAACCAACCTTTATTTTAACAAGGGAAACAAGTCTAGGAAAGTTTTAGTGTAGGTCCATTCTTTTTTCTCCTAATATGTATCTGAGACCAGGTAAGAGAAGTGAAATTTTAATGGGATGAATTGGCTTGATGAGGAAAAAATATAGCTTTAGGACATGGAATACTTTAGTTAAAAAAAAAGGTAGGTTTGTTATGTTATACCATTATTATCAACTATTCATCATGTTTGTTATAAAATTCATACAACATATCCATTACTATATGATTTACAGGACTTCCCTGTGGGAGGAAAATACTTTGCATCATGTTGACAAAGATTTGGCCATGTGACTCTGTTGTACAAATAGACCAATAGTGTTGTGTGTTATGTATGGCAAACTCATTGAAGTTATTTCATAGTGTTGGAATTGTTCCTTCCATCTACCATGAGAACGGTATTTCCTAAACAAGGACTGTTCCTTTGGTTTGGTTAAAATAATGAATAAGACCCTCAGTCATGCTCAATTCACATATAACACAAGAGTAAAGGAAAGCTTTGTTGTTATAAGTTAGTGAAACTTAGATTTATTTGTTACCACAAAATAATCTCACAAAATCTAAAGGATACAACAGATTTATCTTTTCATATTCTGTACCTAAATTCCTTTTTTTTTGTACCTAAATTCTTTAAACAGAGATTCTTATTCAAAATCCTTTAGTTTGAAGTGATGGAAAACTGCCTGAAATAATGGTAAGAAAAAGGGCATGATTGCAGTAAGAGTAGGCATACAATAAAGTCTCACTGTTAAAAACAACTAATGCCAAGACCCTGAACATCACCTTAAATCATTCTCAAAATCTTGTCTTTATCATTCTGTATATTGCAACTTCTCTCTTTCTTTGGGTGAGTGTGTGTGTGTGTGTGTGTGTGTGTACAGTCTCTTACTATATACCAAATTTTTCTATAGAACATGAAATTTCACTTCTCCTAAAAATGCCCCCAAGGGAAAAAAACCCTGTGTCTTTCAGCTCCCCAGTTTTAGTTCAAATGGTTCCAGGAAAGAATCCTAATTGTGTCATACTACATCTTGGGTCACTCTAGAGTCAATCAACTATTTCTAGTCATCAACACTGTATAAAAACATGATAGCTCCAACATGAACCACACAAGAACACTGAAGAGAAGCAGAATGAAAAGGATCCAGAAGAGAGGGATGCTGGAAAGATACTTAGATGTTGACTCTAAAAAAAAAACAAAAAACAAACTTACATCATGAAGATCCTACACATGTGAAAAGATGAAAGCAAGAAAAAATATAAAGAAGAGATGAGGATGACAAGAAGCTTAAATTTAAAGTTTTAAATTTGTTTAAAAATTTAAAAAATTGTTAAAAATTTTAGCCAAACTGCAATATAATTTCCTTTATTCAAACATAAATTAATGGAAGGAATGTGTCAATTATGGTGATATATGCTGAGAATATAAACATAGAGGACAAGGAGCTTAAAATCTCATCTACTAGATGAGAACAGAAATAGATTCTACAGAATAGAAATTCTACAGAATAGAAAAAAATATACGTAATATTAAAAATTATAATAAAAATCTTAGGTTGCTATAAGTGCTCAACCACAGATCCCAAATTTACCCAAAAGCTTTCCAGAAGAAGTGGTAACCTGAAGGGTAAAGAGGACTTAGAAATACAAGGAGGAATGACATCAGCAAGATGGCAGAATAGGAAGCTCTGTCCTCATTCCTCCACAGAAACACCAATGTGAGCAACCATCCAGAGATGAGCCCTCGAGTATAGCTGAGAGGTTCCAGCCCCCTGGCGGATGCATTGAAGAGGATAAGAAAATCAGTTTCACTTTACCAGCATCATCTGTTCTCCAAGGTGACACAAACTGGTGCTGAAATAGACCACCATGGCCTGTGATTCTCCAACAAGGAAAAGTGAGAGTGAAACCAGCACCTGGCTTCCTCAGCTTTGCGGGACACTGTCCAGGAGGCCCACTTCTATCTTAGTCCATCCAGAATATGGAGGGGATTGGCGCTGATGAGTTGTCAGGGGGCAACTCTCACCATCTAGTAAGCATGGAAAAGGGCAAGGGGGTCATAGCAACTGGCACATGGATCTCAACAGCTGGCCATGGACCCCACTAACTGGCTAGTGAACTGCACCAAGAAGCTCACCCTCAAACTCCACAGGATAACTCAACTACAGAACCCCTAGTCAGCCAATGCCTATCCCAGCACTGAGGATGGCACACGCAAGCTCTTGCAGAGAGATATGAATCTCAGTAGCAGATGCAAATCTTAGCAGTTGGTTCATCTCCGCTGGATTGGCAGGAAGAGTGCAACCTTAACAGCTTCAGGACACTGCCTTAGGGAAAGTAAATGAGAAGCTCTTAGGGACCAGCCTGATTTTGTGGAACTGAGAGAACGCACATAATCCTAAGACCCCCTCCCCACCCTCCACCCCTCCCCCGCCACCACCACACTAAGAGAGAATAAGAGAAGTGGAGTAGGCACAAGCACAGAAAAGTTCTGAGACACTGAGAATTCCTAACCAAGCTGATTGGTATAGACCTTTCTCTCCCAAAGCCAGTCAGTAAAGACTGGAGGAGGTGACCAATGTTTACATTAGAAGACATTAATGCAATGAACACAAAAAAATAAAAGAAAGAGAATACCACCAAATGAATAAATAAAGCCAGTCTATGGCTTAAACCTGGGCTCAGTGCAGAGACAGTAGATAAAATGCCTATCTCTCAGATACTCTGTGGAAGTGATGTAACTGGAACCTTTCCCAGTTGCTTCTGGATCTGGCGTTTAATCAGTCTCCATCTAGGTGACTGTGATCCTCTCCTCTGGGGCAGTGATGGGTCTTGGCACTCTCTCAACTATTGCAAATCACTAAAAATAAAGACTATAATGTGAGCAACCCCAAAGTTTTAAGAGCTAACCAGGAGCTATGGCTGGGCTAACTGTGAGATATCCTGCATGAGACCAGTCTGTCGCGACTGGGAGAAGTGTCTGTTGTCTTTAATGCACAGAAACCAACACAAAGAGTCAAGGAAAATGAAGAAACAGGAGAATATGTTCCAAACAAAGTAACAAGATAAACTTCCAGAAACAGAACTTGATGAAACAGAGATCAGCGCTTTCTCAGTAAAGAGTACAAAATAACAGTCATAAAGATGCTCACAAAGGCCAGGAGAGGAATGTATGAATGAAGTGAGAATTTCAGCAAAGAGGCAATATTCAAAAGCACCAACAGAAACCACAGAGCTTAAGACTACAATAACTGAAAATTTTAACGGAGGGCTTCAACAGCATATTACATGAAGTTGAAGAAAAGATCAGCCGACCCAAACCCAGTGTATTGGAATTCATCCAATCAGAGGAGGAAAAAAAAAAAAAAAAGACTAAGGCAGTGAAATAGCTTTGGGACACCATCAAGAGAATAAACATATACACAAAATACAGGTTGTAGAAAGAGAAGAGAGACAGAAAGAGGTGGGACGCTTATTTAAAAAAACAACTAAAATGGCTGAAAACTTCCCTAACCTGGGAAAAGAAACAGACATTCAGACCCAGGGTGCCCAAATAGTACCAAATAAGAGGAATCTAAAGAGACCCACACGAAGACACATTATAATTAAAATGTCAAAAATTAAATACAAAGAGGGGTGCCTGTGTGGCCCAGTTGGTTAAGTATCTGGTTAAGTGTCCGATTCTTCATCTCAGCTCTGGTCATGATCTCAGGACGTGGGATCAAGCCCCATGTTGCACTCCATGCTGAGCATGGAGCCTGTTTAAGATTCTCTTTCTCCTTTTCTCTCTGCCCCTCCCCGACTCATGCTTGCACTCTCTCTTAAAAAAAATAAAAGAGTTAAAGACAAAGAGAAAAAAGTTTTAAAGCAGCAAGAGAAATGCAGCTTGTTACATACAAGGGAGCCTCATATGACTATCAGTGGAGTTTTCAGCAAAAATCTGCAGGCCAGAGGCAGTGGGCAGTGGGATGATATATTCAAAGTGCTGAAAGAAAAAAAAGAAAAAGAAAAACCAAACAACAACAACAACAACAACAACAACAAAAAACAGTCACCCAAGAATACTTTACCTGGCAAAGTTGTCCTTCAGAATTGAAAGAGATAAAGGTTTGCAGACAAACAAAAACTGAAGGAGTTCAACATACTTAGACCAGCTTTACAAGAAATGTTAAAGGGAGCTCTTCAAGCTAAAACAAAAGGATGTTAGTTAGCAACAGAAAATATCTAAAAGTACTAAAATCACTGGGAAAAGTAAATATATATTTAAGTTCAGAATACTCTAATATTATAATAATGGTAGATAAATCACTTAAAGACTCCAATATAAAGGTTAAAAGACAGAGTATTTAAAATAACTAACTACAATAAGTTTTTTGAATGTTTATTTGTTTATTTTTGAGACAGAGAGAGCACACACATGTGCATAAGCAGGAGACGGGCAGAGGCAAAGAGAGGGAGAGAGAGAATCCCAAGCAGCCTCCACACTGTCAGCACAGAGCCCAAGGCAGGGCTTGAACCCATGAACCATGAGATGATGACCTGAGCCAAAATCAAGAGTTGGACACTTAACCAAATGAGCCACCCATGTGCCCCTGTTATATTTTATGTTAGTTTCATATAACCAGGAAACAAAAAACATATAGTATATACAAAAGATAAAAAGAAGAAAATCTTAGCGTACACTAAAGCAAATAATCAAATCACAAAGAAAATAGCAAGAGAAGAATAAAGGAAAAAATACATTACAAAATAGCAGTAATTTAAAAAATAGCAACAGTCAGGGCACGTGGATGGCTCAGTCAGGTGAGTATCTGACTCTTGTTTTTGGCTCAGGTCATAATCTCATGGTTTGTGATCTTGAGCCCTGAGTCGGTCTTCGCGCTGGCAGCCTGGGAGCCTGCCTAGGATTCTCTCTCCCCTTCCCTCTCTGCCCTTCCCCCACTCATGCTCTCTGTCTGACTCTCAAAAATGAATAAATAAACTTAAAAAAATAGAAATAACAAGTCCATACCTCTCAACAATTAGTTTAAATGTAAACAGATTAAATTCTCCAATCAAAACACAGAGTGGCTGCATAGGTTGAAAAAAAATCCAACTATATGGCTGTCTGCAAAAGACTCATGTCAGCTTTAAGAACACACATAGATTGAAAGTTAAGGAATAAAAAATATATTCCATGAAAATGAGAACCAAAGGAAAGTAGGGGATGCTATACTTATATCACACAAAATAGACTTTAAACCAAAAACTGTAAAAAGAGACAAGAAAGTCATTATATAATAATAAAAGAGTCAATTCGTCAAGAGGATATAACAATTGTTAAATATTTATCCACCCAACATCAGAGCACCTAAATATATAAAGCAAATGTTCACGGATCTGAAAAGAGAAAGAGAGAGCAATGCAACAATAGCAGAGACTTCAATACCCAACTTTCATTAATAGATAGATCATCCAGATAGAAAATCAATAAGGAAGCATTGGATTTAAACCACACGTTAGACCAGATGGACTTAATAGATATATACAGAACATTCTATCCAACAGCAGCAGAATATACATTGTCAGATAAACCACCTAACATTGTATTTCAAGAAACTGGAAAGGGAAGAGCAAACTAAGCCAAAGTTAGCAGAGGAAAGAATTAATAAAGATAAGAGTCAAAATAAACAAAATAGAGACTAAAAAGACAGTGGAAAAGACCAAGGAAACTGAGAGCTAAGTTTTTTAAGAAGATAAAATTAATAAGCCTTTAGATAGACTAATGAAGGAAAAAAAGCCATAGATTCAATAAGTAAAATAAGAAATAAAAGAGGAAAACATTACATCCGAGAACAGAGAAATACTAAGGATCATAAGAAACTACAATGAACAATTATACACCACCAAGTTAGATAACCTAGAAGAAATAGATGAATGCCTAGAAACACACAACCTACCAAAAGTGAATTGTGAAGAAATAAAAAAAAAAAAACCTGAACAAATCAATTATTAATAAGGTAATTGATCAAAAACCTACCAATAAAAGTCCAGATCAGATGGTCTCTCGTGAATTCTACCAAATATTTAAAGAAGAATCTAATACCAATCCTTCTCAAACTCTTCCAAAATACTGAAGAGGAAACACTTCCAAATCATTTTATGAGGCCAGATTACCCTGAGACCAAAGTCAAACAAGGACACTCACTACAAGAAAAGAAAATTACAGCCCAATATCCCTGATTAACATGGATACAAATATCTTGAATAAAATATTAGCTAACCTAATTCAATAATACATTGAAAAGATCACACACCAAACAAATCCAATTAAAAATGGGCGAAAGACCTGAATAGACACCTCTCCAAAGAATATACACAAAAGCCCAACAAGTATGTAAAAAGGTGCTCAACATCATTAATTCTCAAGGAAATGCAAATCAAAACCAAAATGAGGGGCGCCTGGGTGGCTCAGTAGCCTAAGCGTCCAACTCTTGATTTTGGCTCAGGTCATGATCTCATAGTTCATGAGATCAAGCCCCACGTCAGGCTCTGGGCTGACAGCATACAGCCTGCTTCGGATTCGCTCTTCCTCTCTCTGCCTCACTCCTGCTAGCATGGGTATGTGCATGTGCTCTCTCTTAAAATAAATAAACATCAAAAGAAAACACAATTAGATATGACTTCATATTTGTTAGGGTGGCTATTATCAAAAAGAAAAAAAAAAGATAACAAGTATTGGTGAAGATCTGGAGAATACTGCAACCCTTGTACACTTGTTTTTGGGAATGTAAACTGGTGCAGCCATTATGGAAAACGGTATGGATGTTCTTCAAAAATATACAGATTTACCTACCATATGATCCAACAGTCCCACATTATATATGGGTATCTATCTATCTATATCTGTCTATCTATCTATCTATCTATCTATGGGTATAAAGCCAGGATCACAAAGAGAGATATTCATTGTAACATTCATTTACATATAATTACATATAATTGTAATAATATATACATAAATTATATGTAATTTACATACAATTACATATAATTGTAATATTCATGGTAACATTACTTATCATAGCTAAAATATGCAAACAACCTAAGTGTCCATCAACAGATGAATGGATAAAAAAACTGTAGTACATACATATAATGGAATGTTAATCAGCCTTAAAAAGAAGAAAATCTGTTATATGTGACAGCATGGATGTACTTGGAAGGCACTATGCTTAGTGAAATAAGACACAGCAAGACAAATGCTGTATGACTTCTCTTGTATGTGGAATATAAAATAGTCAAACTCACAGAAGTAGAAATGTGATTACCAGGGAATATCAAAGGGGAGCAATGGGGAAGTGATGGTTAAAAGGTACAATGTTTCAGTTATGCAAGAAAAATAGGTTCTGAATATCTACTATGCTGTATAGTGTCTTTAGCTAACAATACTGTATTCTGTAGTAAAATATGCTAAAACAGTAGATCTTATGTGTTCTCACCACCAAAAAATAAACACAATAATAAAGGGAGTGGGAGGAAACTTTGTAAAGTGATTGATATGTGTATGGCCCTGATGATGGTGATGTTTTCATGAATGTACACTTATCCCCAAACTCATCTAATTGTAAACATTAAAAATGTGCAGTTTAATATGTCAATCACACCTCAATAAAATTGCTTTTTCAAAAAGATATATGAGAAAGATAGAAAAGGAAAAAATAGGCAGAGAAGGAATTCTGTGAAAAATCTCAGAGGAAGATACAATTTAGGAAAAGAACAAAATTCTATACGAAGGACTTACTGGATAGAGGAAAACAATCAAAATAAGACTTATCTACTATCCAGGTTAGGTATGTTGAATTTTATCCTTAATGTAATAGTGAATTCTGAAAGATTTGTAAGCTAGGTAATGTACTTTTTGTTTGTTTGTTTGTTTACATTTTATTCTGACAGCAATGTATAGAAAGGATTGCTGTGAAGAAATATAAAGGAGAGTAGAGATCCTCAGGAGGCTCTTGATGCTTCTTAAAGCATTGCCTTTAGTAAATAATAATAAGAACTTGGACCAAAAATTTTGATTAATGAGCTAGTGGGTAAGACAGATCAAAATTTCAAGAAAGAATGTGAGATCATTCACTAGGGAAAGTATATGCGAAGTATAGGGTGGTACCATTATCAAGATAAGTGATATTGAGAGGGAAAATGGGTTTTCAGAGAAAAAGTAAACTAGTGTATGCAGATTTGAAGTGACTTTAAGTCATTACAAAATACATTTTACTAGGCATAACTCTCAATCTGGGGGGAGGGTGGGGGAAGCTGACGTATGGCTGAGATGATAGACAATCTTCCTTTCAACTGTGTTTTGACATCTATTACAGCCAACATCTTCAGAGACTTCATTCCACCTTTTATCCCCCATTTTTTTCCTTTCTTCCCTCTCTTGCTCTCCCTCCCCTCAAGCCCCTCCTCTTTTTTATTACTTATGAACATGTTAATCTCTTTCATCCTCAAAAATATCTCCCTTTTTTTTTTATCTATTTATTTTGAGAAAGACAGACACAGCGCAAGTGGGGGAGGAGTAAAGAAAGAGGGAGAGAGAGAATCTCAAGCAGGCTTTGCGCTGTCAGCACAGAGCCCAATGCAGGGCTCAAACTCATGAAACCCTGACATCATGACCTGAGCCAAAACCAAGAGTCAGTCAGCCAAAACCAACTGAGCTACTCAGGCACCCCCCCAAAATACCTCTCTTTTATCCTTTGTTGGTCTGTAGCTGCCCCCTAACCTTTTTTCTCCCTTCAGAGCCCCTGCAGCCTTCTGAAAGAGTAGATGTACTTGCCGTCTCCATTTCCTCACTTCCCATCCCGTCTTCGATTTATTTCAGTATCTTTTGCCAAAGACCACTCAGTTTTCAGTTCCGGTTTACTTGGCTTCTCAGCAGATGTTAACTCTATTGATCATATCTTATTTCTCAAAATATTCTTCTGCCTTATTTCAGCTATGACTCCCAATTTTCTTCCTACTTATTTTGGCCATTCTCTTTTCATCTCTGGATTTTTCTTCTTCTACCTAACCATGAAATATTGGGCTTTCCCCCAAAGTTCCATTTGGCAAATTTTCTTACTCTACAAATAGTCTTTCAGTGAGCTCACTTATACCCTTGGCTTATACCACAGCACACCTGATAATGATTTACAAATCTATGTATCCAGTCCAGATCTCCCTTGATGAAAACATAGAAAAAGAACTCCCATCCAAGGGGTAATTGCAAGGAATCTCCAAGCTTATATCTATTCTTACGGCAAGCCCTACAGAAAATAAATTATTTAGTTTCTTATACTTCTACAAGAGTCCCCCCTTTAAACATTATTAGCCCCAAGGGACTTCTCGAGTCATACGTCCTCCAAGATGTGGAGGTATGACCAACTTCTCCCAATCTGCATGGACTAAGAATTGGAGGAGGTGTTTTCTTACAGGAAAGTGGGAACTTTTGAAAACAACAGTTAATGACTGCTGCACAGGCATAAATAACAGGTGCTCCCTGCACACTGTGATACCACCAGAGATAGTCATACTTTCTAACTCCTGACAGCCAAGATTTGAAAGAGAGAGAGAGAGAGAGAGAGAGAGAGAGAGAGAGAGAGAAGTTAAAGAGACAGGTGACAAATTTCAGTGATTATTTTTAATAGTTTTTTTAAGTTTATTTATTTATTTTGAGGGAGGGAGGGAGGGAGGGAGGGAGGGAAGGAGGGAGGGAGAATACACACAGAAACAGAGGAAGGGCAGAGAGAGGGAGAGAGAAAATCCCAAATAGGCTCCACCCTGTCAGTGCAGATCCCAATGTGGGGCTTGATTTCACAAACCGTGAGATCATGACCTGAGCCCAAATCAAGAGCCAGATGTTTAACTGACTGAACCACCCAGGCACCCCAATTTTGGCAACTATTGAGGGAATATAATATTTACAAAAAAAAAAAAAAGGACCAAGACTAGAAAGCAGTATGTCAAAAATGTCCTATGTAAGTGACAGGTGTAGAAGCAAAAAGGAGAACATGATACAGGAAATCCATGCAGATAGGGGAGCAAATATCCATAGAAGTATGAATGGGCAGGTGAGGCTAAAAGCCAAACAGTACAGGAGATGAGCAGGAAACTAAAGCAACAAACTGAAGAAGGGGATATGACAACTAATGCTTTCAGATATTGTGTAAGAATCAGAAAAGGACAAGATTTTGCAGTTGAAAGAATTCAAAAACTAAAGGACTGGCAAACTGTGACTAAACAAAATTTATCTATACACATGTTGTAGAAGATGCAATCAAAAGACTGGGCTAAACCTATGTGTTTTGACCACTGATTTAACTGCTTTAGCACCAGGAATTGATTCTGCTGCTAGCCAACCTGTCTGGTGAGTTTTTAGCAGGATCACATTTGCTATTGATATGTATATGTTCTGAATAAATAGCTTATATTTAGCCCAAAGTTCAAAGCATACCAGTCAATAAAGAGGAAATGTCTGAGGCAGAGGAACCAGAAAGTACAAAACTGAGGGGTGTTTGGGTCAATGATGCCAATAACCTTTAACCTTTGGGACTAAAATCTTAGGCTTAGCATTTTGCATGGGAAACCAAGAATTAATATATTATCAGTAGGTATTTGGATCAGGATATTATATGGGGCTATCATGAATAGTTGCAATTAGTATTTTATTTTATTTTATTTTTATTTTATTTTTAATATATGAAATTTATTGTCAAATTGGTTTCCATACAACACCCAGTGCTCATCCCAAAAGATGCCCTCTTCAATACTCATCACCTACCCTCCCTTCCCTCCCACCCCCCATCAACCCTCATTTTGCAATTAGTATTTTAAAAGGAAGACCAGGAGAACAATTAAGGCTTAAGTCTAAAGATGTGGCCAGCTAAACAGATTGACAGGGCAGTGGATTATGCTATTGTAAAATTTCTTTAAGATCATCTAGAGACTCTAGTATGGCCAGGTAATTGAGAGGGGAAAATACCCAACAACAGGTATGTTTTAAGACATGAGTTTGTTGGTTCAGTGAGGTTAACATAAAAAATTATCTCATAATGCCTTCATGGTTGATAATTTTATATCAGGAGGTGGGGCTAGGAAACCAAAGGTCAGGAACAGAAGGCAAAAAGGAGGAAGGGTAGCTCATAGTGGTTGGGGCTGCATCAGGAAAGAAGAGATAGAGGAATAGATGAGAATATAGGGAGACATGAATACATTTCATAGGTTTTATAAAGGGATATAAGGTTGTGGATAATTCTACCCAAAATAAGTCCAACTGCTCTAACTTTTGGGTTGAGGTCCTCATCGAGGTAAACCCATCTGTGGAACTGATCATATGATGAGAAGTGAATACGCATTCAGGGCTGAGGTCAACATGGGAGGAGAGGGGGTGAATCCAGCTGTGGGGCTGAGGTCATCAATGGAATACCATGCCTGTGTTCCTGGAGAAAGTTGGATGTGATTAAGATCTTGTCTGCAAATATTTTGTGCCATGGCAGGGCTCTACACGTGCTCCTCTGGATAGCCAGGTAGGAGTGTATGGTGTTCCTTCAATGGGTCCATATAAGGAGGGATTCCTGGACAGAAAAAGGCAAACATAAAGCAGGATTGGGCTGGGTTGAGTGAGACAGAGTATAGTTTGACCCTTTATAGAGTCTAGGGGTTGTAAGTGGGGAAAAATTCCTTCAGCCAGGGCTGGAGGGTTGTAAGGTTTAAACTTCTTGCTGGTACCCAAAGAGGGAGTGTGTGTGAGCTTTCTGATCAGTGTGCCCAGATTGTACAAAAGGAGAAGGGGTAGACGGGCTTGAAAGATGTTTTCTTTCTATTATTGTTATGGTTTTTAAAGGATTTTAAAAATATGTATGAACCTATGCAGATTAATTCCTAATACCAAGAGGCACTTTAAATATTGTGTTTTGGAATGTAAGTGGAGCTATAACATAACTTAATATAATGAAGCAGAAATTCTCTTTAATTAACTATGGTTTATAGGCTAATAGAAAAACTAATAATACCCAGAAAATCAAACTGCTAGAAATTAAGAGATTTGCATGTGAATGCACATGTAATAATAAATTAAACCTTACTTCCTTGAAGTTACTTTCAATTCAAGACTAAAACACTAAAGGAATTCAAGTAGGATAAGAAATAACAGTTTAACCTTTCAGGAACTAGTCTTAAAACACATTTTTTAAACTTTAAAAATAACCAACAATTTTTCCCCATTGTTTTAAACTTAGATTCTGCCCACTTCTGTTTTTTATTGAAATAGTTGTAAAAACTACATTGGGTGCCATTTCCACCCAACAGATGCAGGAAATACTGGAACTCTTTTAACAAAATCTGTATTGCAGAGATTTCCTTCTGAATTTTGCAGACCTAAGCAATTCACATGGACTAAAATTTAAAACAAAAGAAAACAAAAACCTTTTTGTCATTTAACCCATGAGATACAGATTGAAATTTTAAAAAGTAGAATAAAATTGTACTATGATAGTTTGAAGATGACCAAAATTTCCTTGAATATATATATATATATATATATATATATATATATATATATGTGTGTGTGTGTGTGTGTATACACACATATATTTCCTTGAATGTATATAAACTTTGTAGTTGTGTTTAATTGAAAATTGTTATATTTGAAAGTCCATTTGATAAACATGATTTCTTTCTATAAATATCTAACCACATGCCACAAACAAAATAAACACATTTTTATAGAGATGCAACTAGTTAATGTTCATAAATAAATTCCTTGGCCATTAACCAAATGTGCCATTTTAACATTTTGCTAAATATATTCATGTCATTATGCCCTGGCATTATTGGGCATGGACACGTTTACTTGTGCCAACAGCTCACTACATTGGGCCTGTTAGAAATAGAGTCAATTTCTGGTGCCCAAACAGATCAGTTATCAAGCTAGACCTCATAATCCAATCATTTAATCTCGCCCAATTCTATCACATGTATATATAACATTATTTTTATATTTATTTTCAAATATAAAGCACACGACATGTGAACTAGACTGAATTGTTCCAAAACTTGGTAGAATATGAAAAGTATATGGGATACTCTCTTAAACAAGAATTTGAACAAAGTGAAATTTCTTTACTAAACTGAAAATATCACTGAGTAGTATCAATTCTAACATAAAAATAAATCTCCGTTTAAATTTATACTCTAAAATTCCAGGGGCACCTGGGTGGCTAAGTTGGTTAAGCATCTGACTTCAGTTCAGGGTATTATCTCATGTTCATGAGTTCGAGCCCTGCATCAGGCTCTCTGCTGTCAGCACAGAGCCCACTTCAGATCCTCTGCCCCCCTCTCTCTGCTCCTCCCCCACTTGCTCTCTCAAAAATAAATAAACGTTAAAAATTTTTTTTAGTCTAATAAACATGAATGTTCTTAAGAACATTAATGTTGTTAGTATCTTCTTTGTTTATATATACCTTCTTCTTATTCAAAAACTAAATACAAAGAAATTGAAATGACTGACCATGTGCTCTTCAATAGGACTAGGTAACATACACAAAAAATGGCCTCTAAACATTTTGTCAGTCACTGCAAAGGTCCTGTTTTACACAAAACAAAAGTGGACAAATTGGTCAAAAATATCTGCAATGGATTCTCCCGGACACCCCCCATGGAAGCAAAACATGAATTATTCTTGGCTACTTCTTACCAAATCTTTTAGCTCATGCCAGATGCATCCCTTCAAGTGAAAAAAAGACCAATTCCAAGTTTCATTAGCTGTTGAAGTAGAAGAGTTTTATTTCCTGTTGTTATACCTTAATATAAGATTTTTTTAATGTTTATTTATTTATTTGGAGAGAAAGAGAGCAAGAACACGCAGGGGAGAGGGCAGAGAAAGGGAGAGAGAGGGTCCCAAGCAGGCTCCATGTTGTCAGTGTAGAGCCCGATGTGGGGCTGGATCCCACAAACCATGAGATCATGATCTGAGCCAAAATTAAGAGTTGAATGTTTACCAGACTGAGCCACCCAGGCGTCCCTATCCCAATATACTTTTATTAGCAAAAACAAGAACAAAAACAAAAACGAAAACAAAACAAAACGAAACACTTTTTTTTATACAGTTGAATTATGGTACTTGATGGTCTGAGAAAGTATAAAATACAAATGATAGGTTTTCCTTTTTAATATTTCTTAGATTAACAAATGCGCATTTTCCTTCATAAATAAATACATTTCCTATATCTTTAGGTGCCTAATCATGTAAGTGTGGGTTTTGGAATTACCCATATCTTTTATAAATAATACAGTAACTTAGTTGGAAAATAAATGATATTGAAACACTTATAGAATGGGGAGTTGCTCTAATAATTACATCAACATTACTGAGGGTAACCTCAGAAATGCATTATAAACATATGTGTCATTTTAGGATAGGCAATTCATGTTAGAATTAAAATTACTAGTATATTATGTTACAACACTAGGTATTAAAGAAAAAAACAAGAAAGGAAAAAGGAAAATTGTTGGCAAGGTGCCACTTCAGTAAGTTGCATTGTTGTTTTTCATTAATATTTAAATAACCACCTTTCCTGAATGGTTACCAGAAGATCTGTGGAGCTTGCAGGCACAGACAGCTTAAAGCTAGATAGCATATGGTATCAAACAATACAATGAAGTTCAGTTTGAAGATTTTAAAGAGATTTCTACCCATAATCTGCAAATATTTAGAACATAAAAAGGACTACCAGATTTAAAGAATATAATACAAGGTTGAATAAATCATCATCATTTAGATGAATAATATACAGAGTATGCCGTAATTTCTCTGTTAAGATTTATTTACTCACATTACCATAATGTGTTAAATAGATTATAACTTTAACTCACAATTTATTAAATTTGTCATGGTTTCTTTCTAAAACCATTTTGTTACCGTGTGCTTACCTTGGGCAATGAGCATCGAGGTTCTTCATTTATTCATTCAACTAATATTTATTAAAACTTTAGTATATTCCAGTGCCAGATAATGAGAGAATTAAATAATCAACCTGGGAGCCAGACAGGAAAGAGGAGGAGAGGAGGAAAGCCTAAAATAGAACGATGAGCCCCAGAGAAAGTATAAAGGATGAAGGCAAGGACTAGAAATGTTTTTGAACTCTAAGATGCATTTAAAAGGTATAAGGAATGAGGTGAGTGGAAAGTTGGAAAAATAGAAGTTTAAGATCAAGAAGTTGGCCACTAGAGTTCAAAGTTGCAGAAGTTTTAGCTAATAATGCTGCAGGAGACACTTTAGAGCATGGCTACACTACCTTAGCAGTGCAAGTCACAGAGATTAGGTTAATCTTGGGCTCGACTTCCTTTCGCATGGATGCTGGAATCACTTCCAAAGATGATAGGATTTAAGGTATAGAAGGCTGTTGTAAGCAAGGAGAAAGTCCTCAGTGAATGTAGTATGCGATCTTAAGACAGATACTTTAAGAAGTATAGAATAATAATAAAAAAAATCATAGGTGCATGGAGGCACAAGAGTATTGGTCATATAGCATCATTGGAGAGCTAGGAAAATGTCAAGACACTTTCACTTTCACACTTTCACTTTCATACTTGGTGTGTATGCGTGTGTGTGTGTGTGTGTGTGTGTGTGTGTGTGTGTACTTTGAATTTATATTTCTTACCATATGTTTCCAACTATTGATGTATTTTTTTAAATCTCTCTAATTGCACCTTTTATTTCTCTAATTGCATGGGGGATAAGGACCAAGGCTTATTCATCTGTATAAACCATTCAACATGATGTAGCAAACTTAAATTCTTCATAAATATGTCTTAGTTAAGAAATACGTCACTGTTAATGAGTGACCCTCTCAATGTTACATTTCAAGTTACTAAAAGAAGTTAGAGAAACTTCCCATGTTTTTATTCTTTATAAGTTACTTTTAGTGTTTAAAAATATAATTTAAATATAATAAAATGCACAAATGTTTGGTGTAAAACTTGATGCATTTTGACAAACATATACCCCCTCCCAACTGGCAGTACACAAAGGCCCACTCACACTGGCTCACAAGAGCTTCTGTGAACATCTCTTCCTGGTTTCACTTCAGCAATGTCACATCAGTAATTTGAAATATACCATGGTGACAGTATTTACAACATGGACGTTTGCCTGTGCTTTAAACTCAGACTTTCCCCAACCTAAGCCTCTCAGAAAGCCAGGACAGACTGCTTATAACCCATCAACAAGCTCAAGATATACACCGCATGTATATAATTTCATACCGCTTTCCAGTTAATCCCTTGCTAAGCTTTTTTTGGATTTCTACCACCATTGATTAATTTTGCCTGATTCTAAACTTTATATGAATGAAATCATACAACATGTGCTCTTTTCTTCCAGACTTCTTAAATTAGCATAGTATGTTTCATCTTAACATGTGTCATCATGTGCACCAGTAGTATGTTCTTTATGGGTGTGTAATATTCCATTGTATGAATGTGTCAAAATTCATTTATCCATTCTCCTATTGACTGACATTTGAGTTGTTTCCTATTTGGGGTTTTTATGAATAAAACACACATTGTGTGTCTATGTGTATTCATTACATATACATTCCACTTGAGAATATACTTAGGAGTGAAATTGTTGGGTGATAAAGATAGGTGTGTCAAATTTTTAGACACTGCCAGATAAACTTTAAAAGTAATTGAATTGTCTTTGCACCAATAATCTGTGAGTTTGAAATGTCTGCATCCTTGCTAACAGTAGATGCTGTGTCCCATGATATTTTTTATTTATTTTTTTAAATTTATTTATTCATTTTGGGGGGGTGGGGTGAGCAGGGGAGGGACAGAGAGGGGAGAGAGAGAATCCTAAGCATGTTCCTCACTGACAGTGCATAGCCCAAAGCAGGGCTCAAACTCAGGAACCCATGAGACAATAGCCTTAGCCGAGATCAAGAGTTGGACCCTTAACCGAATGAGCCACTCAGGTGCTCCTCTGTTGTTGTTGTTGTTGTTATTGTTGTTTAAATCTAACCTCAAAATGTAGAACAGTTTATCCCTCAAATTTTTAACACCCAAAATTTAATTTAAATCTATGATAGATAAGACTAATAGTTTTCATAAATTTTATGTTTACGGTCTTAATTTCATACAATCAAAGTATTTTATTTTAGGAATAGAATGTTTTTTAAAATTGTTATGTAATATTGCTCTGAAGACTATGTATCCACATTATATGCAGTAATCATTTTTTATCATGTTACATGGCAAAGAAATCATGCTTATTTCAATTCTACTAAATGCTGTCAAGTATCCCATATTTATCTTTTATCTACACACCAAAAAAAAGTTAAATGAACAATGACTTTACAAGTTCACTATCCAATTCTCATAAACTCTGCATTTTTTAAAGTTTATTTATTTATTTTAAGACAGAGAGGGTGCACACAAGCTGGGGAGAGGCAAAGAGAAGGAGAGACAGAATCCCAAGCAGGCTCCGCTCCATCAGGGCAGAGTCCAATGAGGGGCTTGAATTCACAAACTGCGAGATCATGACCCGAATCATGCTCAAGAGTCAGACACTTAACAGACTGCACCACCCAGGTACCCCGTAAACTCTGAATTTTTATGTAAAAGGTTAGATGTTCTATATCTGAGGGAAGTATCTGTATCTAGTTTTTAGGTATCATGCTACCATGGGGCTCTGTACATCAACTTTTTGTTTTGATAATATGGGATTAGCCTTGATCATTGAATACCCTCCTGGTCATCCTGAAGTCTTCTCCAGAGAAATTAATTGCAATAATCCAGTAGTTCAGGAAAGAACTACTGATACCATGCTTATTCAGGTCCATAAAAATTACTTAATTTAGTAAAAAAAAGAAAAAAAAGCCAAATACCCCAAATTTTATTTTCTAGACTAATGTACACAAAAATATTTACTTATTATTTACCTAGACATTTTTTTCAGTTTTTAACCAACTGCTAGCAATATATCTTATTTGACTGACATTTTTAAGAAAATATTGAATTGAAACACCATTTTTGCCAATAGACCCCTTGTTTGTATCTAGCAAGTATGAATGGTTTCTTTGTATTTCAGTAGATTATTCTGGTATCACATAGGCACAGATAAAGTGATGGCATTTCTTAAATGATGTATTGAAGCAGTCTGAAGTCTTTTCCAATACTCTAGCCAGCTCCCCATTCTGACATAACTTCCAAGAGAAAATATACTTTATTATATTCTCTTTAATCTTTCAACTATTTTAGATATCAGATTTTTATCAGTAAAATAGGCCATTGGAGACAAGTATTACAGGGTTTTTTTTCTCACTTGGAATCCAGCAAAGTACAAAAGTATAGCAAATTTTTAAATAAGCTTTGAGTGATTAGGAATTAAATTGCAGAAGTCTCCTTTAAGATTTTATTTTTAAGTAATCTCTACACTCATCATGGGGCTCAAACTTATACTTCTCAGATCATGAGTCGCATACTTTACCAATTGAGCCAGTGAGGTGCTCCTCCTTTGGCCTTTCTAAGTGGTTTATTATAAGGCATCTTTATAATAAATAATATAGCTTTATAATAAGTAATATATAACAAGTAATATAATAAGTAATACAATAATATAGCTTTACAATAAGTAATAGAAGAAATATAACAAGTAATTCATAGGAAGATGTATTTGTTATGGGTCAATGGCTAGAAAAATAAAGGAAACTACTTTTAAAAAGAGTGGAGAGTTAGAATGATACAAGGTTGTTATTTTCTACAACTGAACCTACTTGGAAGCTTTATCAAAGTTTTAATAAAACTTCATCAAACACCACAGAAAAGTTTTATCTTTCTATGAAGTTACCCAAAATATGAACATTGAATTTTCTATGGTGTTTTTATAGAGGCAAAACAATTGTTAAATCAGAAAGAAAAATTGATCAAATACATGTTTATTTCAAATGGTCATATTTATTTCATGATATCCTGTTATGCAACAAGTAACAGATTTTACCAAAATCCAATGATAGTCTGTAAAGGAGACTTCCATTATGAAATGGCTGACAATTTTAACATTTAGAATTTTTAGGAAGTTTGTTCAAGTTCACCCAGCTAAAGACAAGAATAATAAAGAAAGCCTACTTTATAATCAGTGATAGTCCTATCTGTGTCATGTATCATTGCATTAATAAATAAAATATCTTTCCAAAAGAAAAAAGACATCTCTACAGATCCTACTCACTGCCAAACACACACACACACACACACACACACACACACACACACGCACACAATGCACATGCATACACAGAGGAATATTATAAACTTTATAGCAATCCATATTTAAATTTAAGTCAAATGGATAAATAACTTGAAAATAAATTTTACCATAGCTGAGACAAGAAAAATAAAAGAATATGAATGAACCTATACATATTAAATACTAAGTTCATTACCAAAATCTGTTCTAAAATTGAAAATTTCAGATCGTATTGGCTTCAGTGATAAATGGTTCCATAAATTTCCTATGAAAAATGAAGAGGGGGACCTGGGTGGCTCAGTTGGTTGAGCATGAGACTCTTGGTTTTGGCTCAGGTCATGATCTCATAATTGTGGGATCAAGGCCTGCATTGGGTTCTACACTGAAAGTGGAGCCTGCTTGGGATTCTCTCTCTCTCTTTCTTTCCCTCTACCCCTCCCCTGTGTGTGTGCTGCACATGTGTATGCACTCTCTCTCTCTAAATAAAAAAAAGAATGCAAAAATAGACATTAAACAAAAAAGAAAAAAAAAACAATGAAGAAATACTTTCCAACACATTTTATAAAGTTGTTATGATCCTGTCATCCAAACACACACACAAAAAAACATTACCAGGAAGATATTATTATTACTCCATGATTGTGAAGATGGTTTAATATGTAAAAGGAATTAATAGGCCATATTAACAGAAAAAAGAGAAAAATATAGTATTTTTCAGAAATGCAGAAATAGTATTTGACAGAAGTCAACACTATTCATGACAAAAGCTCATAGCCAATTAAGATTAAAATGGATTGCCCTTCATTTCATAAAGAATATCTGCAAGGAAAAAACAGTACAGCATACATTACACTTAAAGGTAGTTATAGAATGCATTCTCTTTGAAACTGGTTAAGAAATAAGGATACCTTATACCAATACTTCCATTCAACATTGTCTGGAGGGTTTTGTCAGTACAATAAGAAAAAATAAGGGATGTGAAGATTGAAGAATAAATAAGCAGTTATTCTTAACAGTTTGTACCTTTAGCACATAGAAATGCAAAAGAATCTAAAAAAGAAAATATACAAATTCAGTAAATTCAGTAAAATACTAAGGACAAGGTCAACAAGTAAAACTCAATTTTATATATGCATGCCAGCAAGAAAATTCTCAAAAATTACTTTTAAAAAATGATAACATTTATAATACTACAAAGGGAAGTTGTGCAAGATATCTACACTAAAAACTACAACATGTTATTGAGAAAATTATCTGAGAAAATATTTATCAGATATCAAGTGTCTCAAAATTGGCCTGAAGATTCAATATAATTTCAGTCAAAATCTCAATAGACATGTGAAGAAAATCACAGAAGTCATACAGTATGAGGTTCTCAAATTGACTAGAAAAAATATATTCAGTAAAAATATTGTAAACAAATCAAAAGAAAAGATTAATGTTTTTAATGAAAAGTTTCTGAAAATAAATTTTAAAAAGATAAAGAGCTCAATTTAAAAATGATCAAATAAATAGTTCATAGTTGAAGAACTCCAAGTGAGCATATGGTAAAAAACAATGCAACCTTACTCATAATTAGGTGCAAATTGAATTAATGCTAATATATGATTTTCAGCCATTAGATATATACATAAGCATTAAAAATGCATAGTTTATTCTTAGTAATATTAACATTGGGTGGGGTTGTGGGATAGGTCTTTTCATTTATCATTGGAAGTGTAAACTGGCACAACTTTTTAAGAAATATCTATCAAAATTAAAGTTGTAAGTACCTTTTGACAAAAAAAAAACCCAGTGTTACTAAATTATATTATAGATGTAACAATAAAACTAAATTATTTGAATAGCTAACATTATTTATGAAAGAAGAAAAAGTTCTAGTAATATAAAGAATTGAACAAATTAAAACTGTAGCCCTATAATATAATCCATATTGCTACTAAAGAAATTAGTGTATTTATGTTTTGGTTCCTAAAACATTGAATAAAAAAGATATAGGCATATATCTCTGGGCATAACATGATCCTTCCTTGAGCAATTATGAAAACACTTGAAATGAAAAAATGAAAGTCTCAGCAAAATGTTGTAGATATAAAAAAGGATCAGATGAAAATTCTAGAAATTAAAAAAAAAAAACCATGAAATTTAAAAAATAAATGAAATGAAAGGACCCAACATTAGACGGAATGAACAGGGAAAGCAATCAATGGTAAACAATATAAATTATCCAATCCGAGCAAACAAATGGAAAAATAAACTGAAAAAAGTAAATTGAGCCTCATGGATTCATAGGACTACAACAAAAGACCTATTATCCATGTCACTAAAGCCCTAGGAGGAGACCAGAAAAATACCTGAAAAAATAATGACTGAAAATTTCCCAAATTTGGCAAAAGACCTAAACCTGTAAACTCAAGAAACTGAGGAAACCATAAAAGGGATAAACTAAAGGAAATCCATACCAAATTATATCATAATCAAACTTCTGAAAAGTAAGATGAAGGAAAAATCTTGAATGCAGTCTAGAAGTGGAAAATTAATTATAATGACAACAGACTTCCCATCAGAAACCATAGAGGCCAGGAAGTGGCAGTACATTTTCAAGTGCTGAAAACACTGTCAACCTAGAATCTTGTATCCAACAAAAGTATCCTTCAGGAATGAAGGGGTAACCAAGAAATTCTCAGATGAAGAAAAATGAAGAGAATATGTCACTAGCAGACCTCCCCTAAAAGAATGGCTAACGAAAGTTCTTTAGAAAGAAGGGAAACAATAAAGGAAAGAATTTTGAGACATCTAGAAGAAACAATGAAAAATATAAGTAAATGTTACAGACTTTCTCTTCCTATATATACAATCTTAAGATTTATATGTATATATAAATTCATATATATATGAATTTTTTATATGTATATATATATTTAAACAAAACCACCCATATATCTTTAGTATAAATACCTCAACCTGATAGTTTATTTGGCAGTGTGTTGACTTGAGAGACACAACACCCATCTCTATGTTCTTTAGATTCTATTACTTGTTAGTTTTCTAAACTGAGACAAATGCTACATTATCTTCATTTTCCTTTTTTCTAAAGTTGTTTTGAAAGAAGACTTTGTAAACTATGAAAAAATATAAAATTCAATAATATAAATTATTATCATTATCTTTTAAAGGATGCTTTTGTTCAAAGATAATCTATCATGGAAATTATTGTATTGAAGAATTTAAGGAGTACTGAGATTTGAAATTTATATTGAAATAAAAAATCTAAGAGGATTGCTATAAAGGATAGCTTTATAGGATAGTTATATGATAAACTGAGTACAGTAAAATGTTAATGGTAGGGTCTGGGTAATGGGTATATGGGTATTTACTATAAACTTATTTTAAATTTTCTGTATTTTTTTTAACTTGTCATAAGAAAGTTTGGGGGACAAATTTTAACATAAAGATCTTAAATTCTCACAGATTTCAAGCAAATAAAAAAATTACCTATGATGTTACTAAGCATATTGATTGTATGATACATGGTACTATATATCTTAGACTACAATAACAATATTATATTCACAAGTGAAATTAAATACAAATTCCTCCCCTGTGTGTATGTATGTGTGTACATGTTCACATACATGCATATATACACTATACATGCTAATAAGTAGACATATGTGGTCATAAAACTCAACATAATACAAACAAAATTAATGTATAAGTTCTATCACAAACTTATACTAATGTTTTACTACCTATTTCAAGGTCCATGGACAGTTTAGTTGTGTTTTCTTAATATCCTCAGTATGTGCTAATAAATGAGTTTATATCAGCTATCTCTGAGAATCCAAAGTCAGATATTCTTTTATTATAGAAGATTTGCCATAATACATACATCTCTTTTGTCCTAGCTAAAATCTTTGACCCCAAATCCTTATAATAACATTCATTTCCAAATCAGTAATTGTGACCAAAACTTCCCACTGCCTTATACAGTATTAATCTGGGTTGTGTTAAGTGCATACCCAACTCAGTTCTAAAAACTTTGGATACTCAGACCCACAAAAATCAAGTTCATTTTTCTGGGTCAAGTTATCTTTCAGGCAAAGAAAAATATATTCAAATTAAAATGCCTTCAAAAATGTTCCTCAGGACATTAACCTGTTTTTATAAAGCAATATTTAGAGAAGAAAATGTAAATGAGCCATATGGATTGCATTCCACTTGAAATAATCACATATTGGCAACTTAATGGAAAATGGGCTTAGAAACACTTTGCAATGTATTGGGTACCAATATCAAGGTCTTTTATGACTATGTTTTATGGTTTCAGGTAACAAGCCACAGTTGGAGAGTAGAATTACCACATATAGCAGGGGTGGCATTTCAGTAGTATGCATGTGTTAAAAGGACTCAGCCTGAGAGTGTTAAAATCTGTCAGTCTCGAAGAGCATATCACATTTCAGGATAGGGTTATACTGGCCTGAGGAATCCTTGCTGGATACCTTGGGACCTTGGTGGACCCAGAAGTCTAGGTAGACTTAGAAAGTACATAACTTAGTAGAGATATTCATTACACCTTTCATTTATCAATTTACTCATTTTATAGCATTTAAGTAGTGTTCTAATTAATTAGTCCTCTGTGTTATTAGCTTAAAGGGAGAGGGCAAAAGAATAGATCTTGATTAAAATCCAATGACTCCAGCAATTCATAACTATAACAGATGCTCTTGGTGCCACACCCATATTATCTTGGCACTACTATTTTCACACGTGCCAGACTAATTTCCAACAGCCAGCACCTGAATCTCTTTCTGGCCACCAAATTCTTGTCTTCCCACATGCAACAGGCTGAAGAGCTGGAAATGAATTCCACCTAAAAACAGCCCTAAACCAATCTCCTGCAGATGAGATAACACAGAAATCCGCATTCACAGATTCTAAAGTTCCCTATCAGGTTCAAGCTCCAGTTGCCCACAGTGCTAATTTCTTCTTCCCTATCTTGTTCTTCCACTCTCCTATTCATGTTTCCTGACATTATGTTACAAATAAGTGACTTGTCCTAGAATCCTTATCTTAGGGTCCGCTTCTTGGAAAGCCCAAAATAAGACAATAGGTATATTAGTCAAGGTTCTCCAGAGGAGCAAAGCCAATAGGATACATATACAAATATACTAGGGGATTTATTGTGGAAATTGGCTCGCCTGATTTTGGAGCCTGAGATATGCCTCCATATACTATCCATATGCCACAATATGCCATATAAAAGCTGAAGAACAAGGAAAGCTGGTGGTATAATCATTTCAGTCTGAATCTGAACACCTGAGAATCAGGAGCTCCAGTGTCTGAGAACAAAAGATGGATATCTCAACTCAAGAAAGAGAGAGATAATTTGCCTTTCCTTTTGCCTTTTTGTTCTAGTTGGGCCTTCAATGGATTGGATGATAACTCACCTACATTGGTGAAAGTGATCTTCTTTACTCAATCTACTAATTCAAATGCTAATCTCTTTTGTAAACGTCTTCACACCCAATTTGAACATAGGGGAAATGGAATTTTCCCACACTACCAAGTAACTCTCAGATACCAGCTGGGTGTTCTACTATTCAACTCAATTCTGACACTATCTACCTGGAGATATTATCAAACTCTGTAGGTTAAGGGCTCAGTGCTACAAGACTAATCCCCCAACACACACACACACACACACACACACACACACGCACACACATGTGCACATGCACACACACACGCACACACTTCAGAAGTCAGCTGCAAGTCCATGTTGTCACGTGTACTTCTGACCAATAGACTATACATCAGAGGTTCCAATGACCTCCTCTTTGGGTTTGATTAGTCTGCTAGAGCAGCTCACAAAACTCAGAAAAACATTTTACTAAGATTACCACTTTATTATGAAAGCATATAACTCAGGAACAGCCAGATGGAAAAGATGCATATGGCAATGTATGGAAAAAGGACAGGGAAATTCCATGTCTTCTAAGGACATCATGCTGCCCAAATCTCCATGTGTTCACCAACCCAGAAGTTCTCTGAACCCTATCCTTCTGAGTTTGTATGAAAACTTTATTACATAAACACAGTTGATTAAATCATTGACTTTCCCATTTGAACTCAATTTCCAGCCCCTCTCCCCTTCTAAGAGGTAGAGGGGGTGTGACTAAAGGTTCCAACCCTCCAACAACATGGTTGAGCATCCAACTTTAGCTCAGGTCATGATCTCATGGACCGTGTGTTCGACACCCGTGTTGGGCTCTGTACTGTCAGCTCAGAGCCTGGATCCTGCTTTGGATTCTGTGTCTTTGTCTCTCTCTGCCCCTACCCCACTCACACTCTGTGTCTCTCTGTCTCTTTCAAAAATAAATAAAAATTTAAAAAAAAAGAAAAAGAAGAAGAGTACCAAGTGTTTAAACTACAAAGGATCACAGGAAAGATGGTGATTCCTACAAAGCAAACATCTACCCAGGAGTTTGCAGACACAAGACTGAGACATATATATCAGGAATCCCAACCTCTTTTCAGTACACTAAATTGTTCCTTAACAAAATTATCTTAGTCAAAATAATTGTTTAAACTACGTTGTGTATGATGGCATTGCTGAATACAGAGAATAACAAACGCTTTATTTCAAAACTCAACTCTCACAAATGAAACAAGATTGGTCACATGTTGATAATAACTGATGATGGGTACGTGTACTTGGGAGTTCATTATACTATTCTATCTTGGTATATGTTTCAAGTTATTCACAAGAAAGTGAAAAATTAAACAATTCTCATAAAGAATGCTAATTAGTTATCTGTAGCAGATTCTGTCACGGTAACTTGCTGGGTCTGGTGCCCCATCCCTGGTTGCTGCTGTCCTGTGCACCCTTCTTCAGAGTATTGTCTTTAGTTTACTACTTTGGGAGCCATCTCACCTAGCTATCCCTGAGAAAGCTCTTCCCACTCCACCCTCAGGGGTGTCCATAGCTAATGACTGATGGGAAGAAAGTAGTAACAATAGCTCTCTCACCTTTGGGCGGGAAAATCTTGCGTGCAACTCACTCCAGGGCTGCAAATGGGATCAGGCTGAGGCTAGACTTCTCCTGTGGCCCATCTCTGTCTGTTTGTTTTTCTTTTCCTCTGTTCTATCCTATTTTCCTCACAGTTCTAAAAGTTTCTCCTGAGAACACCTCCTTAATGTAACATTTGCCAAAAATTTTTGCCTTAGATTCTTCTAGGGAACTCAACCTTAAATGATTTTATTTTAAAATTGTTGGGAATTAATCTGTTGATTAGAGCATTAGACCTATTAGAGAATTAGCATTAGGTAGCTATCAGACTGATTCTATGTTTTCTTATCTGTGTCAATCAACTTTGCAAACATTAGTTTCCTTTGAAAAATGAGAAAAATATTTTCCCAGTCTATACAATATGATATTGTAAGGAGCAATGAGATTATGCACATGAAAGCACTTTTGAAAATGGCAAGTTCTATACAATATGATTATATTCTTTTGTTATTTTTATTATCTTCAAAAAGTTGCAAATTGTCTAACATCTAGTTATTAATACATTGCTGCATTCTATAAACTGGGAAATTATTTTAAGGCAAATAAACAGAAACTTGTTGCAATATGCCTCATAACTAGATTGAATTTTCTTGGCAAATTTAGGGCTTTCATTTCTGCCTGCCTTTTCCCTGACAAGACACCAGCAGTAGAAATAAAGTTGAACCTCTGGTGGGCAATGGAGTCCCATTTTATCTATGAAGGGAGCACATTTCCATTTTCCTTTCCAGGAGTGAAGAAATGTTTGGTAAATGAATGTTAACATCGTACAAATTGTATGAAGGAAAAAAAAACAACAAAACAGCAACAATTCAGTAAGTTATATACTGTAATAATAATTTCCATCATAGAACATGTGGTCTATTTTCCAGAATGCCCATTGAAAAGAACAGGTACCAATTTCTCTAATCAAGTGATAATCTAGCAATATAAGTACTCACATAACAGAGAATGTAATGCCTGACTAAGGTAATTGCTGCAAGGTTGAAACAGTGCATGAAATATAACCTGAGTGAAAACAAGTAGAAGGAGATATCTATGTTTATGTTGAGTTCCTATTGCTCAGAGCATCACTTTTAAAAAGGGAGCCATTGAACTATCACATTCAATGACCCATTAATCTGGCATAATGTTCTTTTCTCAGAAATACTGTTTTGGGAAAAGAAAAAAAGGCTGTTCATAATTAGTCTTTTTCCTCTTTCTCTCTTTCTTTATATGCATAGCTTTAAAAATTATTAATCCTTATTTTTTATTTTTAAAAATTTTTTAACGTTTAATATTTTTGAGAGAGAGAGAGAGAGAGAGACAGAGAGCAAGCAGGGGAGAGGCAGAGATAGAGCGAGACACAGAATCTGACGCAGGCTCCAGGCTCTGAGCTGTCAGCACAGAGCCTGATGCAGGGCTCAAACTCACAGACCACGTGCGAGATCATGACCTGAGCTGAAGTTGGCTGCTTAACTGACTGAGCCACCCAGGCGCTCCTATTAATTAATCCTTATTTATAATTACTATCTTAATAGCTATATCTTTCACATGTGGCTTTTCTGAAATATGTGTGGAATTACCTTAAAATATCCAAAACAGAATCCAAATTATACATTCTCCCTCTCTTGTGATACTTCTGAAAATAAACATCACTCAAAAGCAATATCTAATGATCTTCTGTGGCTGGAAAGTAGGACATACTAGTTGGATGTCAATATAGCTTCAAGTAACAAACTGCATGAAATATTTAAATACTGTGTTTTATTTTGTTTTCTATTGTAGTTCTCAGCAGAGCAACACAGATATAAGGTAAAGGGTCAGAAATGATTTCCTCATGTTTCCCATAGGAACTGACTTCTCAATGGGGAAATCTTAAATATTGATGATTCCCAAAAGTATATGGAGCATATGGAAAGAAATGTAAGAACTCTTTGTTTTGAAAATCTGCCATGCATTCTAAAGTGGCTTGATTTAAATAAATATTTGAAGCTGTGAACAAGAAGGAAAATTAGCACAGGTAATGGTTAGCAATTTCTGGGAGGATACCTCTAAAAAATATTTGGAAAGTTGCTTACAAGATATTATTAAGTATAAGTAATGTACCAGACTGAAGTGTGTGTGTGTGTGTGTGTGTGTGTGTGTGTGTGTTTGTATGAGACTCAATCTCAAACTATTTCATTTTCCAATCCAACTAAGGTATCAAGACTGAATTTATCTTAAGCTATGGTTTTTTTCTAAAGGAATTATTGAAATGCTTTCCTTCCTTTGGTTACGAATAAAATAGTTTATTACTAAAATAAAAGGTGTTTCTTAAGTGAATGAAAATAGGGAATGAGACAATAATATTCCACTGCTGATGAACTAGAACCATCTGAACAAGGTTAGGTGTGGCCTTGAAAGTGGCTATTTCCACAGGTTCATAGTTAAATACTGACCTTCAAGCAGAGACGAAGATCTTCTTCCAGACACAAACATTTAAAGGCAGTGTCTTCTAATGCCCCAATGCACAAACCCCCACACAGCCACAAGCTCATCTCTATGTGCCAAAAAAGAGCTCGAGTGAGCTGCTGCTTTTTTACCACTTACTCTGTCATCAACCTGGAGGCTTAATCTTACACACCGAGCAATCTTTGCTCTTACTCCAGCCCAATTAGGGAATGGAAAAAAAATAAAGCAAAGGTAATGTAAAATGTTAAATTTAAAACTCTGGGATTTTTATCTTTGCAGTTGTACTCCTCCCAAATGAAATCATATTGAATCAAGTTAAGAATGTTAGTGTCATTCTAAGAAAACAGAGAAAAGGAAAAAGATAAATCTCAGCCCCGTGAGATTCTTTAATCAGAATACTTTCCAGCCTTTGGGCACTTTCTTTGGTAGACCTGGTGTCAATTTTTCTCTAGGTCATTTCCAAACAAGGCTTTCTGAGTAAGATCTGTGATTGTTTTATTGGTGATTAGGTAATTCTGTGACAGATTTGTTATCTGAAGTACTAGTGATTGATACACTAATGAAATATTCATTTAGTTTTCTCCTAAGGATCTAATAAAATTTGTATTAAAATGTTATACTTTATAGATTTTAGAAGTCTTAAAGACTTTCAGACTTCTGCTTCTGGGAAGATGAAGTATATATACTTTCCTATTCGTTCTGCTAAGTACAACTAAAAACACTGGACATTATATATAAAACATAAGACTCTGAAAGCTGAAGAAGAGAAGGCAGAATATCTAGGAGTGGGGGTGTGTTGAGTTCTTTGTGTTTCTTTTTTGTCTCATATACACCAGACTTGCAGCTGAAGAAGCTGAAAACCCTGAAACACCAACAGGTACAGGCAAAATAAATAAACAAAAATCAACAAAAACTACTCTCTCAGCCAAAGGGCAAGGCAAGAAGCAACATAACAAGACAGAAAATTTTTAGACAATAACCACTCTGTTCCAACCTAACACCATAGAAAAAAAAATATGGCCTCATTTGTATCCATGTCAACAAAGGCTGAATGATAAACCTAGATTTCCATCTTTTCCTGGCTGTCATGAGGTGATCTAATTTACCTTCATCCACCAAAGTAGTAGTGTCAGAGAAGGCCAAGTAGGGCGCCACCACTGTCATCTCTTTTGGGATTAACAAGGTCATCCATCCCCCAATAAATCGTGTTAGTGGGGACGATGGAGGAGTCTGCACTTTTACTGCCACTCAGGAGTAATAAGCCATTCCTACCTCTTTCTTCTCAGGTAATGGAGGAGGAAACCTAGAAGAGAGTGGGGCTTTCACCATCAACCAGGAGTAAGGAGTGCCCTGTGCCCCCTGCCCCCATGATGTAGCTGGCAGCTACACAGGAAGCAGCAATGAAGCATTCTCTCCCTTCTCAGCCAGGGCAATATCAATGGAGGCCTGGTGGAAAGCCAAAAATTTCACTCATACCCACAACAAGGATAAGCCCCTTCTGTTTAATATCAATGAAGTGTGGGTAGAGAACCTCACTTTTGAATCCTATTGGAAGAATCTGAAATTCTGCCTTCCATACCCACCTGGTAGTAACAAATCAGACACCCCGTCTTTCCTTGATGGAACCATGTCAGACAAAACTAGCTGAACTAGAAGGCTTATATAAGATCTAGAGTCTGTTACCATAATGCTTCAGTAGAAAAATTCCACATATCAAGAACCAAGAGGATCTCAAACTGAATGAAGACAATCAATCAATAGATGCCCAGACCAATATGACACTGATGTTAGAATTATCCTAAAATGATTTTAAAGTAGGCATCATAAAGATTTTCAATAGGTGTTACAAATACACTTGGAATAAATGAAAAAAGAGAGAGAAATCTCAGCAAAGAAATAAAAGATATAAAGACAAACAAAGTGGACATTTTCAAGCTGGAAAAATATAACCATAAAAAAATTAGTCAATTTATGCTCTCAATAGAAGAATGAAAGGAACCAAGGAAAGAATCAGTGAATTGGAAGATAAAATAGTAGAAATCAGTCAGTCTGAAAAACAGAGAAAAAAAGATTTAAAAAAAATGATAAAGAGTACCTTGGAGAACTGTGGGACTATGAAAAGAGTTCTAACATTCATGCCACTGGAAACTGGACAGAAGTGAAAGAGAAACCAACTTAATTTGGTAAAATACATAAACCCACAAATTCAAGAAACAGAAAACACACACACACACACACACACACACACACACACACACACACACAGATACACTACAGCACACAATAGTCAAACTTCTGAAAAGTAAAGACAAAGAAAAAATCTTGAATTCATGAAAACAGTATCTTACCTATCGGAGAAAAATAATTTCCTTAACAGTAGATTTCTCATCAGAAACTGTAGAGGCTAAAAGAAAGTGTCACACCATTTTCCAAGTGCTGAAAGAAAAGAACTTCAACTTGGCCTCTTATATCCACTGAACATATTCTTCAGAAATTAAAGGTAAATCAAGACATTCTAAGATAAGGAAAAACTAAAAATTTGTTTCCAATAAATCTAAAAAAAAAAATGACTATGGTAAGTTCTCCAAACTAAAAAGGAAACGATAAGAGACCTTGGAACATCAGGAAGGAAGCAAGCACACAGTAAGCAAAATTATGAGTAAATAAAAAAGACTTTCCTTCTCTTCATGAATTTTCTAAATTGTTTAATAACTGAAGTGAAAATTATGGCACCATCTGATGTAGCTCTAAATAAACATAGAGGAAATAATTAAAATGATTATAAATAGGGTAAAGGAACACAAAGTCAGGAATAGTTCATATACCTGACTTAAACTAGTAAAATAGCAACTGTAGACTGTGTTATCTATATATAATGTTATACACAGAGCAACCACTTAAATAAAACTACATGAAGCAATTCACTAAGAAAACAATATAGGTAAAACAATATAATTATAAAATGTATTTAAATAACCTTCAAGAAAGCCAACAAACAAGCAAACAAGAGAGAAACAAAAAACAAAGGGAGCAAACAGAAAACAAAAATAAAAGTACATAGGAGACTTCTGAGGAAAATACAGAGTAGGAGGACCCTAGGCTCACCTTGTCTAGCTGATACAATGAGATAACACCCATATCGGTGCAAATAACCAAGAAAATGACCTGAAGACTGGCCAAAAAGATTTTCTACAGCTAAATCTAGAGAAGGGACTATATCAAAGAGGGTAGAAAGGGCCTGGATGCAGTCAGGAGTCAAACAGACCAGTGGGACTATGTGTAGGAGGGAGGGACACCATGGTCGTGGAGAGGGGACAGAAGTAGACCCTCACACCAGGCACCTCATGCGTGGAAGAACAGCACTGGGAAGTATAAATCCCCATAACATTTGGCTTTGAAAACCAGAGGGACTGACCTAACTTTATGAGTTTTTACAATCAGTGAGACTTAACACCCGGCACTTTAAAAATCAGTGGCTTAGCTCACGGAGAGCCTGGAGGGCAATAAGAAACTGAGTCCTTGCCCTTAAAGAGATAGCATAATAAAGAGTCTTCCTGAGACACAGCATAGAAGCAACAGTTTGAAAAACATCTGGTGTATACAGGAAGGAGATGTATTTACTAATTTCAGAGCATATGCTAGAAGGGTAGTGATCTTTTGGAGACTTCTCAAGAAAAAAGGAGCTGGTGGGTGCTATTTCACTCCTCCACCCCCACCTCCACCTAGAAACACCAATACCTGTAGGAACCAGCACAACACAAACGCTCTCCACCTACCTTGCTAAGAGTGCACTCTGCCCTCTCCCCCTCTCCATGGTAGCTTCTGTGGATTTACCCTCATAACCTGGCTGGTCTCACTCGGAGATTTCCTGGGGAGCTGCAGCCCCCTTCCCACAGCAGACCTTCTTGGACTTTGCTGGCACCACACACCCTGCCCCTATATTCTCATGTGGATTTACACACTCCAATAGGCCCTTCACAGAGACCATCCAAAGTGGTGCCATAAGCCTGGCAAACAGCCCCAACAGAGGCCAGCACCACTCCAAAGTGACTTCTGTCCCAGGGATAGAGGAAGATAACCACACACATCAGTCTGACTGTAGCCTCGGCAGTGGGCTGAAGGTAGACAACTAGTTTAACTACAAATCCAGTCACAAATAAAAGCTTCTCAGGGACAACACAGGGAAAGTTTTTTGCAGTTCAGTGCTACTGTATCTCTGGCAAATGTGTTGTCTGACTCAACTCAAGCCCAAAGTAGTCTCAGACGGGCCTACTAACAACACAGGGAATAAACCCTGTCCAAAATAGGCAAAGAGAGCCACTAAAGATGACTGGACTGAAATGCAGCTTAGCCACAACAAATACAGCATACAACACACATAGGAGACACCCCTGAAGAATCAAGTTCTGGTTAACAGAGGACATTGCACAGCAAGCAACTATAGGACCTCTTCTTTATAAGGCCACCACTTTCAAAAGCAGGAGATGTAGTTGACTTTCCTAACATGGAAACAGACACAGAAGGTCAGACAAAATGAGAAGACAGAGGAGTATGTCCCAAATGAAAGAATAGGACAAAATCACAGCAAGAGAGTTAAATGAGACACAAATAAGATGCCTGATAGAGAATTTAAAGTAATGGTCATAAAGTTACTCAATGACTTGAGAATGAGGAGGACGTCAGTGGCACCCTCAACAAAGAGATAGAAAACATAAAAAAAAGAACCAATCAGAGATGAAAAACTCAGTAACTAAAATTTAAAAAAAATACACTTGATGGAATAAATAGTAGACTAGAGGAAGCAGAAGAACAGATAAGCGACCTGGTGGACATGTAGTAGAAGGCAATCAAGCTGAAGAGAGAAAAATAAAAATAAAAAATGAAAATGCACCAAAGGAAATCAGTGACATCATCACCTGGGATCCCAGAAGAAGAAGAGAGAGAAGGGAGAAGATAATTCGGTTCAAGAAATAATAGATGAAAACTTCCCAAATATGGGGAAGGAAACAGAAATCCAGATCCAGAAGGCACAGAAAGCTCCCACCAAAATCAAGCCAAGGAGGTCCACACCAAGCCACATAGTAAATGAAATGGCAAAAAGAGAATCTTAAAAGCAACAAGAAAAAAGAAAACAGTTAAATATAAGGGAAACTCCATAAGGTTATCAGTGAATTTTTCAGCAGAAACTTGGCAGGCCAGAAGTGAGTGGTGTGATATATCAAAGTGCTGAAAGAAAAACCCTACAACCAAGAATACTCTATCTAGAAATGCTATCATTCAGAATTAAAGAGATAAACAGTTTCTCAGACAAAAAAGTTGAACGAATTCATGACCACTAAACCAGTCTTAGCAGAAATGTTACAGGGACTTTTCGAGTGGACAGGAAAGACCATAAGGAAGAACAAGGAAAGTAGGACACATAAAAGCAGTAAAATTAAGTATATCTATAAAAATTAGCCAAAGGATTCACAAAATAAAAGGATGTACAGTATAACACCATATACCTGAAACGCATTGGGGAGAAGAGTAAAAAAAAAGGGGGGGAGGTCCAAACTTAAGTGACTACCCACTTAATATAGACCCACTTAATATAGTGTAAGATATGAAATATAAATGTAATGGTAACTACAAATCAAAAACTAGTAATAGATATGCAAAAAATAAACAGAAAAGAATCCAAATATATCACTAAAGAAAGCCAACAAACTGAGAGAGCAAGAGAAGAAAGGAATAGAAAAGAACTACAAAAACAATCATAAAACAAGTAACAAAATGGCAGTAAGTACATACTTATCAATAATTACTTTGAATGTAAATGGACTAAATCCTCCAATTAAAAGATAAAGAGTGATGGAATGGACAAAAAAGTAAGACACATCTATATGCAAGAGACTCATTTCACACCTAAAGATACATTGAAAGTGAAGAAACAGAAAAACATTTATCATGCAAATGGAAGTGAAATAAAGCCAGAGTATACTTATTTTGGAGAAAATAGACTTTAAAACAAAAACTTTAACAAGATACAGAGAGGGGCAGTTATATAATCATAAAGGGAACAATCCAACAAGGAGATACCACAATTGTATATATTTATGTGTCCAACATGGAAGCACCCAAATACATACAGCAGCTAATAACAAACATAAAGGAAGTAATCAATAGTAATACAATAATGGTATGGGAATTTAATTCCCCATTCACATCGATGGATAGATTATCCATACAAAAAATCAACAAGGAAATAGTGATTTTGAATGACACATTGGACCCAATGGATCTAACAGATATGTTCAGAACATTCCATCCTAAAACAGCAAAATACATTATCTTTTCAAGTGCACACGAAACATTCTCCTGAACAGATCATATATTAGGCCACCAAACAGGTCTTAAAAAGTTCAGAAAAATTACACTCATACAATGGATCTATTCCAACCATAACATTAAGAAGCTATAAATTTAGCCACAAGAAAAAAATCTGGAAAGAACAAAATATATGGATATCGAATAATGCTAATAAACAATGAATGGGTCAACCAAGAAATCAAAGAGTAAGTCAAAAAATACAGGGAGACAAATGAAAATGAAAACATAATGGTCCAAAATCTTTAGGATGCATAAAAAGCTGTTGTAAGAGGGAAGTTTAAAATAATATAAGTCTACCTCAAAAAGCAAGAAAAATTCTCAACTAAACAACCTAGCCTTAAACCTAACAGTTAGAAAAATAATAAACAAAACCCCAAACTAGTAGAAGAAAGGAAATAAAAATTACAGCAGAAATAAATGAAATATAAACTAAAATATCATAAAACAGATTAATGAATCCAGGAGCTGTTTTTTTAAAAAGATCAACAAAATTTATAAAACTTTAGCTGTCTCAACAAAAAGAGAGAGAGAGGGACAGAGAGAGAAAAAGAACTCAAACAAAATAAAAAATGAAATAGGAGAAATAGTAACTGACACCACAGATATACAAAAGATTGTAAAGGAATATTATGAAAAATGATATACCAACAAACCTAGAAGAAATGGATAAATTCCTAGAAACATATAACCTCTTAAAACTGAATCAGGAAGATATAGAAAATTTGAACAGACCAATTACCAGCAATGAAATTGAATGAGTAATCAAAAATTCCCAACAAACAAAAGTGAAGGATCTGATGGCTTCTAGATGAATTCTACCAAACATTTAAAGAAAAATTAATACCTATTCTTCTCAAGCTATTCAAAAAGAATTAGAAGAGGAAGGAAAGCTTTTAAATTCATTCTATGATGCCAGAATTACCCTGATACCAAAACCAGATAAAGACACTACAAAAAAAGAGACTACAGGCCAACATCTCTGATAAACACAGATACAAAAATCCTCAACAAAATATTACCAAACTGAATCCAACAATATGTTAAAACAATCATTTACCACAATCAAGTGGTGTTTATTCCTGCAGTGCAGATGGTTCAATATTCACAAATCAACCAATGTGATACATCATATCAACAAGAGAAAGAGTAAAAACCATATGATCATTTCAATAGATGCATAAAAGCATTTGACAAAGTACAATATGCATTCATGATAAAAAAAAAAAAAAAACTTAACAAAGTAGGTTTAGAGGGAATATACCTCAACCTAATAAAGGTCATAAATGAAAAACCCACAGCTAACATCACACTCAATAGTAAAAATACTGAGAGCTTTTCCCCTAAGGTCAAGAACAAGACAAAGATGTTCACTCTCAGCACTTTTATCAACATACTACTGGAAATGCTAGCCATAGGAATCAGACAAGAAAAAGAAAAAAAGACATCTAAATTGGTAAGGAAGAAGTAAAACTTTCATTATTTGCAGATAACATGATTATATAGAAAACCATAAGGCATTCACACACATACATACACACACACACACACACACACACACACACACACACACACCCCTGGTAGAACTGGTAAATAAATTCAGTAAGGTTGCAGAATATAGCATTAATATCATAGGGACACCTGGGTGGCTGAGTCAGTTAAGCATTTGACTCTTGATTTTGGCTCAGGATGTTTCAGGTCATGAGATTGAGCCTGACATCAGGCTCCATGCTGAGTGTGGGGCCTATTTAAGGTTCTCTCTCCTTCTGCCCCTCTCCCATACTCATGCTGTCTCTCTCTAAAATATAAATCATAAATAAATAAATAAATAAATAAATAAAATTAATAACAGAAATCCATTGAATTTCTATACACTAATAATTGAGTAGCAGAAAGAGAAACTAAGAAAATAATCCCATTTACAATTGCACCAAGACTAATAAAATACCTAGGAACAAACTTAACTAAAAAGGTGAAAGTCCTATACTCTGCAAACTAAAAAAAAATTAATGAAAGAAATTGAAGAGAACACAAAAAATAGAAAGGTATTCCCTACTCATAGATTGGAAGAACAAATATTCTTGAAATGTCCATACTTCAAGCAATTTACAGATTTAATTGAATCTCTATCAAATTCCCAACATTATTTTTCACAGAACTAGAACAAATAATCCTAAAGTGTGTATGGAACCACAAAAGACCTCAAAATTCCAAAGCAATCTTGGAAAACAAAAGAACAAAACTGGAGGATCTGAATTATAATCCCATATATAAAGACATACTACAAACCTGTAGTAATCAAAACATGGCATTGGCACAAAAATAGACACATAAGTCAATGACTCAGCATAGAGAGCCCACAAATAAACCCATGATTATATGATCAATTAATCATCACCAAAGAAGGCAAGAATACACAATGGAAAAGGACGATGTCTTGATCAAATGGTATTTGGAAAATCAGACAGCTATATGCAAAATAATGAAACTGTACCACTTTCTTACACATATGCAAAAATAAACTCAAAATGGATTAAGGACTTAAATGTAAGACCTGAAACCATAAAAATCCTAGAAGGGAAGAGGCAGTAATTTCTCCAACATCAGTCAAAGCAACATTGTTTTAAGTATGTCTCCTGAGGCAAGGGAAACAAGAGCAAACATAAACTATTGGCACTACATCAAAATAGAAATCTTCTACACAGCAAAGGAAACAAACAACAAAACTAAAACACAACTTATTGAATGGGAGAAGATATTTGCAAATGACAAACCCCAAAAGAGTTAGCATCTGAAATATAAAATATCTTCTACATCTCAACACAACCCAAATAATCCAGTTAAAAAAGGGCAGAAGACACGAACAGCCATTTCTTCAAAGAAGATATCCAGATGGCCAATTACATAAAAATATGTTCAACGTCTCTCATGATCAGGCAAATGAAAATTAGGACCACAATGAGATATCACTTCACACCTGTCTGAATGGTTAAAGTAAAAAACACAAGAAACAACAAGTATTGGCAAGGATGTGGAGAAGAAGGAATCTTCGTGCACTTTTGGTGAGAATGCAAACTGGTTCATCCACTGTGGAAAACAGTACAGAGGTTACTCAAAAAATTAAAAATAGAATTACCACATTACCCAATACTTCCACTACATCCATATTCAAAGATGATGAAAAAACTAATATGAAAGATATATGCATGCTTATGTTTATTGCAGCATTATTTATAATAGGCAAATTATGGAAGCAGTCCAACCATTGTTAATGAATGGACAAAGAAGATGTGATATATATACACAAATTACTGAGCCACAAAAAAATGAAATCTTACCATTTGCAACAACATGAATGTATCTAGAAGGCATAATGCTAAGTAAAATAAGTCAGTCAGAGAAAGGCAAATACCATATGATTTCACTCATTTCTGGATTTCACTCATTTAAAAAATAAAACAAATAAACAAAGAAAAAAGGAGACAAACCAAAAAGCAGACTTTTAACTATTGAGGAAAAACTACCAGAAGGGAGGTTGGTCAGAAGGATGGGTGACATAGGTAAAGAGGATTGAGAATACACTTGTGATGGGCACTGAGTAATGTACAGAACTGTTGAATCACTATGTTTTACACCTAAAACTGATACAACACCGTATGTCAACTATACTGGAATTAATTTTTTAAGATATATTTAAGCCCTCGCATGTGAATAATTGCATTAAATGTAAATTATCTAAAAGACAGAGTATTGGTCGAGTGGTTTAATAAAACATTACTTAAATATGGATTGTCTATAAGGAGCTGGCTTAAAATGTAACAATATTGGCAAGTTGAAGTAAAAATAGTGGGGAAAGATCTATAATGTAAAAATTAATGAAAAGAAAGCAGGAATAGCTATATTAATATTGCATAAAGCATACAGAAAATTAACAGAGGCCAGGAGGATGTTATAGAGTAGGATGAAAAAGAAAGAGAAAGAAAGAAAGAAAGAAAGAAAGAAAGAAAGAAAGAAAGAGAAAGAAAGAAAGGAAGAAAAAGAAAGGACAAAGAAAGAAGGAAGAGGCAGGGAGGGAAGAAGTGAGAGAGGGAGGGAGGGAAAGAAAGAGAGAGAAATCCAGCAGCCAGACATAGAAATTCTAAATTTGTATGCATCAAAAAACCTAAACTGTGAAACATATGAAGCAAAAAAGATAGAAATGAGAGGGAAAATAGACAAATGTGGAATTATATTTGATGACGTCAACATTCTCCTTTCAACAAATGTAGAATCAACAAGGATATACAATAACTCAACAACACCATCAACAACCCAATAACAGCAGAAAGCGCTTTTTTTTTCCTAAGTGACCATGGCATGTATACCAAGATAATTTATGTCTTGGGCCACAAGGCAACAAATTTAAAAGAACTAAAAACCATACAGAGTGTGTTCTCTGAGCAAAATGGAATCAAATTAGAAATCAGTAAAAAGAAGTTAACAAGAATATCTCCAGGCCTGGAAACTCAACAACCTACTTCTAAATATACCTTGAGTCAAAGATCTAACTAAAACAGAGCTGAGAGGCAAATTTATAACACTAAATGAATACACGAGATTAGAGTAAAAATCTCAATTCAATAATCTAAATGCCTACCTCAAGTACCTAAAAAAAATTTAAAAAATAAACCCAAATAAGCAGAAGAAAGTAAACATAAGAGCACAAATCACTGAAGTTGGAAACAGAAACATAATAGAGAAATACAATGAAATAAAGAACTTATTATTTGGATAATCCAAGAGAATTGAGAAATCTTTCACAAAGCTAACAAAGGAAAAAGGAGAAAATGTAAATTACCAGTATCAGGAGTAAAACAGCAGGTTACCACTCTAAACCCTGTACACATCAAAATGATAAGGGAATATTATAATCCTACACACAAACTTTTGACAACCGAGTTGAAATGGAAAAGCCCCCCAAAATGCAAACTACCATATCTCACCCCAAATTTAATTTGTAATGAAAACTTCCCCTAAAGATGTCTTTAAGCCCAGACAGTTTCACTGAAAATTATTACCAAACATTAGAAGAATTAACAACAATTCCACACAATCTCTTCCAGAAAATAAAAAGAGAAGGAACAGCTTCCAAGTCATTTTATGAAGTTAGTATTTTCTTGATATCAAAACTGACAAAGACAGTAAAAACAAAGAAAACGACAGACCAATATTCCTCATATAGACCAAAATCCTTAATAAAATATTACCAAATAGAATTTAGCAATATTTATAAAGATACACCATGACTAACTTATTCCAGGGATGCAATGCTGTATCAATATTCAAAAATCAACCAACATACATTGTCGTATTAACAGGCTAACCCAGAAAAATCACGCAATTATATCCATTTAATTAAATAACTTAAAATAAAATTAATTAAAAACTTAACTCAGAATAAAAATCCTCAGCAAGTTACGAACAGAGAGAAACTTCCTCACTTTGATAAATAACATGTATAAAATACCTACAGTTAGTATTATGCTTCTTGCTGAAAGAGCAAGTGTTTTCCCCTAAGATTGAAAACAAGGGAAAGATGTCCATTTTTACCACTTTTCATTCATGACTGTGCTGGAAGTTTTTGCTAGTGCAACAAGGCAAGAATAGAAAAACAAAAGGTGTGCAGATCAGAAAGAAAGAAAGGGGTACACATTTGTAGGTCACATGACTGTTGTGTGAGTCAGTTGGTCTACTATAGCAAAGTACCATAGAGTTGGTGGCTTACAAACAACGCAAGTTTATTTCTCATAGCTCTGGAAGCTAGCAGTCTGAGAGCATGCTTGTGTTCTGGTGAGTGCCCTCTTCTGGGTTGCAGACTGGCTACTTCTCATTGCATTCTCTCATGGCATAAACAGAGTAAGCTAACTGGTTTCTTCTTCTAAGGACACTAATATCATTCATGAGGGCTCCATCTTCATAACCTAATTACCTCCTGAAATTCCCACCTCCAAATCATCACATTGGGGATAGATTTCAGCACATGCATTCTGCGAGGACACAAACTTCCAGTCCAAAACAATTGTCCACATGGCACAACCCGATTGATGGACATAAAAACTCCTAGAACTAAAAGTCAGAGACTATATGAGCACCATGGAATAATCAAATATATTTTAATCTAGCCACAATCACATGAAAACAAAAATAAAAAAATACAGTACTATTCCATTGGCTCAAAAATGTAATACTTAGGCCTAAATCTAACAAAACAAGTCCAGAATTTGCATGGTGAAAACTACAAAATGTTGGTGAAAGAAACACAAAAATAATAATAAAGAAAGTCTCAATATAGCAAAGATAAAAACTTCCCATAAGTTAATATATAGATATATAGGAAGGATAAAAGAAGAATTTTTTTAAGATATAGACAAAAATTATGCTAAAATTTATGTGGGAATGCAAAGAAACTAAAACAGATGCACAATTTTTGAAAAAGAAGAATAAAGTAGGAGAAATCAGTTTACCTGATTATGATACTTATGATATAGCTATAATAATCAAAACTGTGTGGTATTAGGTGGGGAACAGATACATGAGTCAATGGAGAATAATGATTCACAAATTGACCCACACAAATATTCCTAATTGATTTTTGACAAAAAAGGTGAAAGCAATTCAATGCAGCAGTCTTGTAAATGATGCTGAAGAAATTGAATATCCATTGGCAAAAAGTGAACTTAAGTCACACATCTAGTACACAAATTAATACAAAGTGGTTCACAGATTTAACCATAAATTTTAAAACTATATATATATATATATATATATATATATATATATATATATTTTAAATATGGGAGAAAGTCTTCAAAACCTAAGACCAGACAGAGTTAGCATTGACAACAAAATCAAAATCCATACAAGAAAAATTTGATAAATTGAGCTTCATCAAAATTAAGAACTTTTGCTCTGTAATAATTCTGTTCAGAGAATGAAAAGACAAGCTACGGACTGAGAGAGAACATTTTCAAAGCACATATCTGACAGAAAATTAGAATCTAGAATATATAAAGCATATTTGAAACTCAACAGTAAAAAACATCCAATTGGAAAATGAGGAAAAAATACATGAAAAACAATTCATTGATGAAGATATACAGATAGAAAATAGGTACATGAAAAGATTTTCAATTTTGTTAGCCACTAGAGAAATACAAATTAAAGCCAAAATGAAGGATATCATTACATTAAAAAAAATAGACTAAGGCAAAGATAGGGAGAACACTAAATGTTGGCAAGGACGTGGTAAAATTGGATTACTCATGCATTGTTTGTGGGAATATAAAATGGACAGCCACTATGGAAAACAGTTTAGTGATTTCTTTAAAAACTATGTATGTGGGGTGCCTGGCTGGCTCAGTCAGTAGGGCATGCAACTCTTGATCTTGGGTTGTGAGTTTGAGTCCCATGCTGTGTATAGAACCTACTTTACAAAAAAAACCCAAACAAACAAAAACAAAACAAAAACAAAAACAAAAAGTAAACTAAATATGAGACTACCATACAACCCATCAATTGCACTTCTAAGCACTTATCCCAGAGAAATGAAAACAGGTTCACACAGAAACTTCTACATGAAAGCTTATAGCAGCTTTATTCACAATAGCCCCACATTGGCAATAATTAAGATGTCCATCATGGATAGACGGTCAAATAAACAGTGGTGGTGCATCCATACCATGGAATACTACTCATTGGTAAAAAGGAACAAACTATTGATAAATGCAACTCTGGGTGAATTTTCACAGAATTACACTGCGGGGGGGGGGGGGGGGGGTGAAGCCAATTCTGAAACGTTCTGTACCGTATGACTCAATTTATACAATGTCTAACAATTCCAGAAACAGAGAACAGAACAGTGATGTGTTTACCAAGGGTAAAGGAGGTTGTGGTCTGGGGAGGGAAGTGGTGTGGCTATAAAATGGCAACATGAGGAATCTTCATGGTGATGGAAATATTCTGTATCTTGACTACATCAGTGTCAATATCTGGGTTATGATATTGCACTATAATTTTGTAAGATACTATCCCTGGAGGAAACTGGCTAAAGAGTATATAGAATCCCTGTTATTTCTTACAGCTATATGGGAATCTAAAATTATTTTAAAATATAAAATTTAATTAAAATTAAGTAATCATAGAAGGTAACATGATTATAAAGAACAGTAACTTCTTTTCTTGTCATTTGGTATTATATTAAACATTTTCCCAGTTACTAAAATTTCTTAGAAGAGAACAATAACTTTTAAAAAATTATCTGAGTGATTTCCACCACTTTCCTTGATGAATAAATTATACATTACTCATTCCTCTAAATTGAATGTATACAGCTAATATAATACAAAAACTTGATTGCTCCTTAAAAACAAAATTAATTTGTTATTTTTAATTTTTTAATGTTTTATTATTATTTTGAGGGAGATAGAATGTGGGCAAGAAGGGGAGGGTTAGAAAAGGAGGCAGAGAGAGAATCCCAAGCAGGCTCTGTGCCATCAACACAGAGACCAATGTGGGATTCATCCCACGATCATGAGATCATGACCTGAGCTGAAATAAAGAGCCAGACGCTTAACCAACTGGGTCACCCAGGTGCCCCATGAGAATTCATCTGGAACTATGCATATAAAAATCTATCAGATAAAAATTTCAGAATATTTGAAAACAAAACAACGAGATATAACTCCACCACAAAATATTTAAATGCTATAATGTTAACACACATATCATATTAATGGATTTTAAAGGAATTATCAAGAAAGAACATAAGATATCTCTGCCACAACTCATTATAAAGCCAAATAATTAAAATTTCATAATTTATCATACATACATATCAGTGGATCACAAAGAACATTCATGAAGCGGATATATCATATGTCAAGTATTGAATATATGGGGAAGAGGGCATTATAAAAAATGGAAAAATATTATTTACTAAATTTCAATTTAAGTTATCAGGAAGTAATTACATTTTTAGAAAAATATACTCACAAATTATACCAAAAACAAAATTAATGTTAGTAATTTTACATAATTATATAAAACCAATAAAAAGTAAACCTACCCAAAATAATCTGATTGAATACTGTGTTAACCATCATGACCAATACCTTGACCATAGAACTAAAATTTTACTAAGATCCATTATTCTTGTGATTATGTGCATAGATTTTTAATGAAATTTGATGTTTTTTTCCAAGAGTTTTCTAAACTCTGTATTTTCCAAAATGCAATTATACTTCAGGCAAGTCATTCACTGAGTAATTTTTTAATGTTTATTTATTTATTTTGAGAGAAAAAGGGAGAGAGAGCCAGAGAGGGGGAGAGAGAGAGACAGAGAGAGAGACAGAATCCCAAGCAGGTTCTGTGCTATCAGCGTAGAACCCAACATGGGGCTCCATCTCATGAACTCTGAGATCATGACCTGAACAGAAAACAAGTGTTGGATGCTTAACCAACTGAGCCACCCAGGCGCCCCCTGAGAAATTTTGTTTATCCTAAACATTAGGAATTAAAAGGTAGATAAAAGCAACCATGCCACCCTCTTCTTGATTTCTCCAGATATATGTGGATTCGCAGTAGATATGAAAACGAAAGAAAATCATACACAAAGGACTTCCTAAAGTGAAAAATAAAGTGATCTTTACATTCCACTATATTATATCTTGACAATAATGTTGTATCACTCTTACAATTTCCTGTTTAATATGCAGTTAAAAACATTCAGTAGAAAGCATTAAAATTTACTTCATAAATATGCCTTTTTAAGAACCTTTCCAGAGTAACTCTAAAAAAAGTATCTAATATTGTACATAAGATGTACTGTAAAAGTTCAGCCAATATCATTATTTTTACTTTTGCAGCTTTTGCTGTTTCTTTAAATATTTCTGTATTCCTCACAAGTACAGCCAGCTTTGACGGAAACAAATGTGTTTCTCTTTAAAGCAAGATAACTTGTTAGGACTGATAATGGCTCTGAACTTGTGGTTCTCTTTGCAAAGAAAACAGATATTATTCTAATATCAGCCTTCTTTTAGCTCCAAAAAATTTGTATTGAACTAAAAAGTATTTAAGTCTCTTAAGGAAATATACCTGTATAAAGTACAGGTACAGACGTTAACTACCTACCAGTCAAGAGACCAGTAACTGGTTGACTCTGAAGAGCAATGGGAGAAAAACAAGAGATGGGATAACGACGTATTTTCATCACATACATCTTGTACTTTATGACTTATGTGATAATGTACATGTGTGATCTATTTAAATGAGTAAATATATAAATACACTGAAAAATATACAGAAATAAATAAAACTAGTGTCTAAGAGAAAACTTTATTCTTCATACCTATTTCTTTTTCTCAAAACTAGTCCGTATTTTAGAAAAATTCCATTTGAGAATATTTCAAGACAAAATGTTTTGAACTCTCCATGATGTATTGCCATGCCTGCCCTTGGGTCTGCCATGTTCAGGAACCTGCAAATAGGTTGTGGCGGCCAATCTGCTTCCCTGGTTGTTACCGATCTGTGGAGCATGTGCCATGAGTAAGTCATAAAGCATCACCCTGACTTATTTGCTTCTCTGAAAAATGGAGCCCATTATTCTTGTTGCTTTCTTGCCTATGGAGGGTATTATAAATAATTTATCAAATGCCTTTAGTATGTTCACTGTTTTACCTGGAAAGAAGGCAAGAATGTGACAATGATTGCAGAAAGCCATAAAGTTAAAAAATGCCAACCTGAAAAGTATCACGGCTATTAATACATTTAAATTGGTTGTGTTTCTCAGGATAAAGATAATGTCTTTACTGTTGATTTTGAGTATTATGAGACCAAAGGAAACCTATCAATGATAGTTATAGACACTTCTGAATATAAAAATCATGACTAAAACCAGCATAACCAGGGAAATCACAGCAGCCAGGAGTTAAAATCCAGAATTAGGCCAGTTTGCTAATATTTCAGCAGCATAACATTTTCCCAAAAACTCAGTGTCATGAGTCCCCTTTAGCTTTTTTTTTCACATTTCTGTTTATGATTATTTAAGTGGATATGAAAGCCCTGTGTGTGTCAAATGCAGAAATTACAAGCTACCTGCCACTTGATGCCCACAAGGAGCTGCAATCAACTCATGGAAGCCCAGGTGCCATCCCTCTGACCATGATATTCCTAAAATACCACAGTTCCAAATGTAAATCTGTGCAAGCAAAATGAAAAGTCTTCTGAAAACTTTAAAATGAAGAGTGTTTTGTGAGGGTCTTGGCCAATTTTATTATGATGATTTTCAACATGGAAACTCTAGCTGTGCCCTAATTTGATCAGTGAGTGGTAATTGTCACAGAGGTCTTAGTGTTGGTTCTCACCAAAGTCAATTTTGGTGAAAAACATTGAAACAGAATCACTGCAGTCCTTAGCTCAGAAATGAGGGCTTGAAAGGAATATGTGCTGAATGGGGTAGTAAATTCTAAGAGTCATAAACTCCTTTCAGCTTACATTTCATAGAGATATTAAGATATAGCATAAAATATTCCATATTAAGATAACTTCCTCAGAGATAACTATGTTCAGCATTGAAGATTCAGACAAAGAAAAGACATTATCCTTGTCTTCAAAGAGTTTATGGTGTAGTCAGCCGGAGAGAAATTAAATTGTAATACAATAAAATGTATGGCAAAGTGAGCACAGAGAAGGAATACTCAGGCAAGACCTAGGAAGAGTCAGGAGAAGAAAGGCTGCCGAGAAGTGAGGATTGAGAAATACATAACATACAGAAATCAGTCCATAAAAGAGAAGATGAAAGAAATGTAGTCTAGGTAAAATAGTCTAGATTTTTTTTTTTTTACAACATCTATTGCAAAGGCAAGGATGAGACCTGGAGCAAGGCTTGCTCAGGAAACTAGGATGGGTAGGCAGCAATGGGAGATGTGTGAGGTATCTCTAATTACTGCAAAAGTAAGCTGGAATCAGGACATTTATAGCCAACACATGTTTGAAAAGCAATAGCCAGGCTGCTATAGGCCTGATGAAGCCATCATAAATGGCATAGAGAAGCACTTATGCAGGAATAGGTTTACCCTTGAGTGCTGAAAGAACTCCTCCACTAACCTAATGATATAAAAAGAAATAGGCCTGCAATAAAAAGGAGCCAGCTTTCTTCCTCTCTACTTGGTAGCTTTCTCATTCTGTGGTTTGTACTAGCCAACAAACTTCAAGGTACATCCATTCACTATATACTCTTCATAAATACATCCTTTACACCACTCATGGCCTGGTTTCATATGTGGACAGTTAGAAAAAGCAACTGTTGCTGTTTTGCTTTATTTGGGCCTGACAACGATTGGACGATTGGGTTATTTTATATGTAACTTTACAAATACACAATAGTGTATTTTTAATAAATACATACAAACATATATAATCAGGATAGGTTAACAGAAGATGATGAATGGTAACATCAGTTTATAACCAGTATTTGGTACCATGCAAGCATGGGAAATCAACCCAGAAAGATCAGAGTGAAATGGAGGCTGAGGATGCCACTCCAAAAAACAGCAGTGGTTATGATATGAGTGGAGGAACAGACACCCTTAAAGTTGAGAAAAAGTAGAAATAGAAGAATATAAAGAACCAGAAAAGAGTAATATTCTAGAATCCAAGAGAAAAGAGAATTTAATGAAAGTATTCATTAAAGAGATGATGACTAGATGTATTTTTTTTAATTTTTCTTTAATATTTATTTATTTTTTGAGAGAGGGATTGACAGAGTGTGAGCAGGAGACAGGCAGAGAGAGAAAGACACAGAATCCGAAGCAGGCTCCAGGCTCTGAGCCGTCAGCACAGAACCTGATGCGGGGCTCGAACCCACGAACTGTGAGATTATGACCTGAGCCGAAGTCGGACGCTCAACCGACTGAGCCACCCAGGCGCCCCTAGATGTATTTTTGATAACATGAATAAACTGCAGTAAATCTCTGTTAGGTGGATTAAATTTTCCATTACACACACCAGTGAAGTTAAGTAAGCAGTAAGAACTTTTCTGATAGCTACAAGGCTACTGGTCAAAGTGAATGTGACAAGATAGAGTAGTATGCAGGTATGTACAGAGGATTGGCATATAGGATCTTTCTAATAAATTTCAATTTGTCCCTCCAATTAATTCTAATTTATAAAATAAATATGTAAAGGAGCACGGCTTTTTATTCTAATATCTTCAGATTAGTCATGTTTGTTTTCATAACTTTCTCTGTTACATATGTGTGAATGCTTATATGCATAAAGATGCATACATATATTTACTGTATACATGCACACACTTTTCCAAAATAATGTGCTACAGGGTCACATGGAAACCTATTCATGGAGAATTTCCAGAGTAAAAACTTAAGTTACTTGAAGGGTCATGAATATAAAACTAAATATTTGGCAGGTTGCCTATGTTTTTTAGGGAAACCTTTAAGAACTTAATGAATGTGTTCACATAGAAACTGTTATTTGTAAAAAAAAAAAAAAAGAAAGAAACTGTTATTTGTAAGTCATACCCACAAATAATTAGGCATTAACAAACTATCAGAAAGAGAAATTAAGAAAAAAGTCCCATTTATAATTATATGAAAAAGTACAAAACACCTAGGAATAAGTTAATTAAGAAAGGAAAAGACCTAAGACATTGATGAAAGAAACTGAACACAACACAAATAAATGCAAAGATTTTCTGTGTTCATGGATTAGAAGAATTAATATTGTTAAAATTTCCAAACTACCCAAAGCAGTTTGTTCAGTGCAATCCCTATCCAAAATCCCAATGGCATTTTACACATAAATAGAACAAACAATCCTAAAACTTTTATGGAAGCACACACACACAAAATAGCCAAAGCAATCTTGAGAAAAAACAATGTGAAAACAATGAGAAAAAAAATGTGAAGCATCACATTTTCTGATTTCAAACTACATTACAAAACAGTATAGTATTGACATAAAAACAAACATGTGGGTCAATGGCACAGAATAGAGAGCCCAGAAATAAACTCATGTTTATATGTTCAATTAATTTATGACAAAAGACCAAGAATATATAATAGAGAACAGTCTCTGGAATAAATAGTGATATAAGAAAGTGATACTTTCATTTTTCTGCATGTGACTGGGAAAACTGGACAGTCATATGCAGAAGAATGAAAGTATCACTTTCTTATATCATATATAGAATTAAGTCAAAATGGATTAAAGACTCAAATGTAAGACCTGAAACTGTAAAGCATCACGAAGAAAAACAAAGGTGATAAGCACCATGACATCAGTCTCTGTTGATACTTGGGATCTGACTCCAAAAGTACAGATAAACAAGTGTGTCTATATCAAACTAAAAAGTTTCTGCACAGCAAAGGAAACCATCGATAAAATTAAAGGCAGTTTACTGAATAAGAGAAAATATTTGCAAATCATTTATGTAATAAGGGATTAATACCCAAAATATATAAAGAACTCACATAACTTGAGAGTAAACAAATAAAACAATCTGATTGAAAAATGGGCAGAATGTCTGAATAAACATTTTTCCAAAGAGGATATAGAGATAGCCAAAAGGTACACAAAAATATGTTTAACAACCTTAATCATCAGGGAAATGCAAGTCAAAACCACAGTGAGATACCACTCTACCCCTGTTAGAATGACTACTACCAAAAACACAAGAAATAACAAGTGTCAGTGAAAACATGGAGAAAAGGGAATCCTGGTGCACTGTTGGTGGGAATGTAAATTGGTGAAGCCTCTAAGGAAAACAGTATGAAGGTTTTCTAAAAAACTAAAAAAAGAAAACAAACTATCAGATGATCCAGCAATCCCACTTCTAAGAATTTATCCAAAGATAATGAAAACACTAACTTAAAAAGATGTATGCACTCCCATATATATTGAAATATTATTTACAATAGCCAAGGTATGGAAACAACCTAAGTATTCATCAATATATGAATGCATAAAGAAAATGGGTAAACAATGATACACACACATACACACATACACACATGAACATACATAAACACACACGTACACACAGAAACACACACTGAAATATTAGTCAGTCAAAACAAAGAATGAAATCTTCAAATGTGACAACATGGATGGACCTTGAGGACATTATGCTGAGTGAAATAAATCATTACAGAAAAAGATAAATACTGTATAATCCCATTTATATGTAGAGTCTAATAAATAAAAACAAAAACAAACAACAAAACAAGCTCACGAAGAACGTATTTTGGTTACCAGAGTGTGGGAGCAAGAAGTAGGCAAAACGGGTGGAGGTGGTCAAAAAGGACAAATTTCTATGGGGCACATGGGTGGCTCAGTCAAGTGTCCAACTCTTGATTTCAGTCCAGGTCATGATGTCATGGTTCATGGGATCTAGCCCGGCATAGGGCTCTGTGCTGACAGCATGAAGCCTGCTTGGGATTCTCTCCCTCTCTCTCTACCCCTTCCCAGGTTGTACACACACATTCTAAATAAATAAATAAACATTTTAAAAAGGGCACACATTTCCAGTTATAAAATAAATTAGTCATGGGGATATAATGTACAGCATAGTGACTATAGTTAATACTGTATTGCATATTTGAAAGTTGCTAAGAGAGTAGACCTTAAAAATCCTCATCACAAGAAAAAAAAATTATAACTCGGTACGGTAGCTGATATTAACTAGACTTATTGTGGAGATCATTTTCAATCTAAACAAATATCAAATCATTATGTTGTATACCTATCATAATTTTATACGTCTATTATACCTCAATAAAAAAGCAGCCGGCATTAAATGATAAAATCTAAATGTAGTAACTAGGGATAAGCTATTCACTCTCCTAGAAGCAGAAAAGGGGGCATTAGTTGAAGTTGAGGGGAAGGAAGAGTTCAGTTTGGGATGTGCTGAGTTTATCTCTAAAATCAGTTGAGCTGAAGCACTTGGGGCAGGGACAGGTCCAGAGATTCAGGTTTGGATAGTGACACAAACATCAGTACTTCTCAAATTGTGGTCTGTGAATCACTTGAATCAAAACCATATAGGGGTTATTGTTAAAAATGCTGAAAACCTAGATGCCCTTTCAGGCCTATTTATTCAGAATCTCTGGGAAAGTGGCACTAAATTAGTGTTCTATTTTAATTGAGCACCCAATATAATTCTTAAGCCACTAAAGTTCAATAAATGGTTTCCTTGCCTATGGCAATAGATGGATTACCCAAGAAGAGAATACAGAATTAGTTTTCTCCAGGACAAGGACTCTTTTTTTTTTTTCCTGTATGTCCAGCAGCAATATATTTCCTGGAATTTAATGTATAATCAATAAATGATTGTTAACTATTATTTTTGAAACTTCTGGGAAATCATGTATAGTATGCAGCAAGAATCACAAACATGATTCATATTTTTTGATCCAGTAATATCACTTCTGGGAATTTATTTTAAGTAATAATCCAACAGGAAAGAAAATATAATCTATGGAGAGATGTTAATATAACATATTTACAATACCAAATAATGGAAGAAGCAAATGCCAAGAAATAGGGATATGAGTAAGAAAGAGGATGTTTATCTGCTACATCACATATCTTGTTACAACTAGAAATAGTTATTATGACTATGAAGCAACATGGAAAAATAGCTATTTGAATAGTATTAGAAAAGAAATTTTATCTACGTTATGGTTACAACTGTAAAAAACGATATGTTGTGATTAAGTATTAAAAGAAACAAAAATTAAAGCCATTTTACTTGGTAAGTTTTATTATGGGTGATTTTATAATCATTTCAGTTAATTATGCCAGAATGTTATATGTATTATTAATATTTCTGATTTAAAAACCTATCATGCCCTCATTAAGTAATTTCAAATCACTATAAAAATAGAATATAGTTAAGTAAGATCTAATTTTACTCAAATATAATAATTATGATCTGTTCTAACAGAGGGAGTTTTTTAAAAAAAGGAAATAAAAAGGTATCATAATTAACTACTAGATCCCCAAGAATATTTTTTTCAAATAAATATATTCAGATGTTCTTGGAGCTTGTTCCAAAATAGGTCTGAATGCTAGTGTACTTTCAAATGATTGGAACTGGAAAAAAAAAGTAAAATATTTCTCTCTTATTTCTACTTCCCTCTCCGTCTCACCATCACTCCCTCCCTCTTCCCTTCACCTTTCCTTTTTCCAGTTAGCACAGAAAACGTGGGAATGTGTTTGAGATTTTTGTCAATGAATTATTCCACCTGTTTCATGACATGACAACATGAACATACAAGGATTCCCACACACACCTATTTACTCACCCAATACCTACACATATAAAATAATTCCAAATCATGGGTATTTAATGCAACTAAAGAAAGAAGAAGATGGGTTTCAGTATAAAAATTAAAGACCAAATCAATCTCATAGAGAACCATTTAATGCCTGCTTTTTCTACTGAACATTTGTTTAATAAATGTCTGTCATGTGTGTGCAGAATCTGGTCTGTATCTTCCTTTTATTATATTCTAATAGCAAGTCTGCAGAAGTTAGTTACTTCTCTTAATTCACCTCAAATTCTTGGAATGATTGTCATTACCCACCAAAAAATGAAACTTAGGATCATGAATTACCTCACCAATTTAGGTCAGTTTGCAACATCTTAGAAATATTTGTAATTTAAGGGACAGAGAAAAAGAAGCTCACACAAATGATAGAGGTATAAGGATAGCATGAAGTCCCATGAAAGATAAAAGTACATCCTTTAAGACAGTTAATAGAGGTGGAGGTAAAGGGAGGGAAACAGGGAGGAAGTGAAGACAGTAAGTACAGAGATGGATTCAAGAGCTTTTGATGACAAAGGAGTGGAAGAGACTGGTATAATCTGAAGATAGTATTAGTAGGTCTTTGTTTTTATGTTTTACATAGGGAGGATATGTCGACCTGAATGTTTTATTGAGAAACTTCAGTAAAGAAGGAGTAGATTATGATTCAACACAGAGCAGACAACTGATAATGCAAGGCCCTCTGAGAAGATAAGAAGTGTATTGGAGAGCATTTCAATGGATTAATCTTCAATGGAATAATTAACTCTCTTGGATTAGAAAAGAGGATAATGATAAGGTGGCCTCATTGAGCAGTCTGTGGCTAAAAGAGGTAGGAAGTTGGGTGGGGTGTGAGAGACGAAGGGAAGTGTTTGGATTGTGAAGAGAATAGTAAGTCTTCAGATTTTTGTTGAGGGCAATAGGATAGAAGCTTCTGAAGAATGAGAAAGAAACTTATAATAGAGTGAGGTCCCACCAGACCCGGGAAACAGTGAATGGGTACTGAGGCCAAGTTGCGTGGCTTCATTAATTCTCCAGCACTGTTTAGTTATAATTGGTAAGGCAGATGGTTACAGAATCAATCTGCAAGGGCAGTTATAAAACAGAAAAAAAATAGCAATGGGAATGAAGATTCAAAGGGTCTTCATGAAAGGACTTAGATGATTAACTGAGGAAGTTTTGCATTGAATAAAAACCTTTGATTGAATACATGCATATGTAATTTATAATCATGACGGGCCCAAGTACAGCAAAAGAGTGTACCATCATCATGAAGCAAAAAGGATAATGATCTATACTATGACAGAAATAATAAACTGAGCATGAATCTGGTGGATATTACATTATTTTTATTGACTACAAATAAAAATGTAACCTTTATACTATTTTAAGAGCAAAATGTCTTCTCTATTTAGAGAGTAGATGAACATGAGAAGCTGTGACATAGATGGTGGTTGTCTATAGTAGCCTCTTCTATTAAAGGAAAAGCATTTTGAGAGATCTGGGGTACTATTAATTCCATTTCCTAATTATTCCACACCCAAAGCAAATAAGGTGAGTCAGTTGTCTCAACTGGCCCTGTGAAACACTAGAATGCTTTAGGGTCATTGGAATTAAGGAGCCATATGGAACCTGTAGTGTACTTATAACTAAGACAGATGGCAGCAAAATGGAGCCAGCCTTGAGGCTGTATAAACACCTCAGTGACCATGAGCAGCCAATTACGAATTGAGACAAGAGGGAAATGTCATTTCAGCTCCTGTAAAATTTATCTGGTACAGGCATTCTAGCTGCCTTAAAAACCCTGCCTCATGGTCTATGGCTCTAGACTAGAGCCAGAGGAAATGTTTTCCTGACCCCTCTTGAAGAAAGCATCTAAATTCTGGTCCAGTTCTTAGGATATTAAAGATTAGAGTTTCTGCTTCTACCTGGGGAAAGCCTAGAAGACTAGATTAATTCCATCAAGATGAAGATACAATATTCCTTTAGTTCCTAAAGTAGATTAATATCCCCGGTACTCATGCATGAAGCAGTTTCTGTGTATCTGCTTTTTACCAATCACGCTATAGCTCTGATGGTACCAAATGGAAGCCAAAGTTCCTGTTTTCAAGGAAGCTATGAAGCAGATAGACAAGTAATCCAGAATTATACCCAGTAGATTGGATATTCTGATACAAATGCAGCTCTCTTTGAGCATAGAGAAGGGTTAAGTCTCCACTCAGACAGGGCGAGTTTTTCTGAAGGAAAATTTATCTGTGAGGAGTCTTAAAGGATAAGTGTAGATAGCTAGAATAAAGGACGATAGAGGAGGACAAGCATTTGATATAGAATATAGAAAGTGAAAAGACAAATACAGCAAGAAACAGCAACATTGAATCAGACACTGAGTAGAACATGCTGTGGCTGGAACATCGGGCATATGGTGAGAGTAAACAGGTTTCAGGAACCAGGTCTGAAGGCTTTGAGTGGAAGTCTCAGATGTTTTATCACCACCGTGTAATGCTGTAAAGAGCTAAAATCTTAAAATATTTGCCTATTTATATCTATCTGTATGTCTGTAGAGGGTAGATGTTGAAATATGCAAGGGTGTCAGTATTATCAGAGCAAGGATGGTGCAAGACTGGCCACAGAGAGAACAGTTAGGAGGATAATACTATTATCTGAGCTCGATAGGATGAAAACATGAACTTCTGTGTTTGAAAAGGGATCAGAGATTGTGTGGAGGAGAGGATGACGTAAAGTGTAACACTGATAAATCTTGTGTTCAGAGTCTAGGAAGAATAGCTTTTGGCTTGCAGACTTGCCATTCACAAAAACTGGTGTGGTAGGAAAAACAATGGCCTTTTCTAAACATGTCTTTGTCCTAATTCCTGGAACCTGTTATGTAACAAGGCAAGGGGGACTTAAAGTTGTCCATGAAATTAAGGTTACTAATAAACAGACCTTAAAACAAGGAGATTATTCCAGATTATACTGGTAGGTCCAATGTAATCACAAGAGTACATTAACATGAAAGGGACAGGCAGAAAATGGGTTAAGAATCAAAGAGGTATTTGAAGATGCTAGTGCTGGAATAAGTGGCCATGTGCCACGGAAGTCAGTCCTAGAAGCCAGAAAAGGAAAGAAAACAAATTCTCCCCTAGAGCACTGAGAAGGAACATAGCCCTGCCACCACCTTGATTTTAGCCCATTGTAGACTTCTGACCTCCAGAACTGTAAGACAATAAATGTATGTTGTATTAAACCACAAAGTTTGTGGTAAGTTGTTACAACAACAATAGAAAATTAGTACAGTGGGAGGATATATGTAAAAGGGCAAGTTAGGGGAAAGATGATGAGATTAATTTTAGCCAAGTTGAGTTCAAGGTATTTATGAAGCTTCTAGGTGAAGCTGTACAAAAAATGGTGGGATATGAAAATCAGAAAGTCAAAGTGAGGCCTGTATTGCACATCTGAGGAAATCACTGAAACCATGCATTTGGATGACATAGCTCATTGGGGGAGTGTACTGAAAAGATCAGAGGAACAAGAATAAAATTATAGGGAAGAGTGATTATATACATATACATATACACATCTATATATACATATGTGTGTGTATGCATATGTATATAATCATTCTTCTCTAGGAGTGTGTGTATATATATGTATACACACACACACACACACACACACACACACACACACACCTATATAGGTATAGGCCTCCTTTAAACATGTCCTATATAGGTACTTATATCTGTATATACACATACATGTATATGTATGTATTATACATGTTATTATACACAACTATATATATTAATTAGTGGATAAAGCAGAAATTGTGAAGATGACCAAGATGATTTGATCAGGGTAGATGGTGAAAATCAGGACAGCCTAATGTCCAAGAAACCAAAGAAAATAGAGATGAAAGAAAGAAGGTGTCCAGTAGTGTAAAATACCACAAATTTCAAGTAATAGAATGATGGGAAAGTGCGCTTTGGACTCAACAGGATGTGTAATTTCACTGACGTAGTAGGAGGTAAAATCCAGATCACTATCGATTAATCAGAATAGAAATGAGGAAGTGAAGGCACCAAGTGCCAAATATGACCTCAAGAAACTTGATTTATCTGACTTAATCCCATGTAAATGAAGGCTGAGAAGTACTGTTTATGTGGACTTTCAGTGCCCATTCCTATATCCCTGCTTCAAATTTGCTTCCCTAGGGAGGAAAAGCTAAGAAATGGTGTACCCAAATATATGTTTGCAAATCAAATCCTGTACTATAATGTGCTATAATTTACTTATTCTGTCATTTTTAGGGAATGTGGTGCTCTATATTAGATTTTAAGGAAAACTGAAACTTAATCATATTACATAACAATTTCTTGGCTTAACTATTTTTATAGAAGTTTCTTCGTTTGTTTTGAACCACATCAATAATCGTCTCTTCTAAATTAGACAGCAATGTAGAATGGAAACATTATAGATGCAATTTAATCTTTTATTGAGGGCTCACTGACATCATTGTGAAAGCAATGAATATATGTAGTTACAACACAGTAGTATTTCTGTTGCCTAATGAGATGTCAGAAGCCTTTAAATTTATACCTATCCCACAATTATCTTGTGTTCTTGTGACTGGTGTTCATGCGGCCAGTATGCCAAAACTGGCAACTATAATTTCTCATTTCTGTAAATAACATTTCTGTAGGTGCGCCTTCAACCCCAAACAGATTGTTTGTTTTCTCTAGTCTGTGTATTTACAGGCTATATTACCAAGATTGTTAATATTTTATATCAAACATGAATAGTAAATAATCTGTGATGGTTATTTCCTATGTATATTCATTAATGGATGTCCACTGTAGGCCATCAAAGACCTTTCTTTACCTACCTTTAGGTTCTAAGCTAGTGAGCTGAGGATGCTATGTAAATGTTAACACTAAAATAGGGACCAGGAAGTTAAAAAAATGTTTGTAATATGCTCTTGACTGCACTCATAAATTAATTTTGCCCGTTGGAGTTAGCATCTTCATCTATATTGGAACTAGTTCTTTGTCACATTAAAATACTACACTAATAACATTTTAAGAAAGGAAAACTACAAACTAATATGTCTCCTGAACATAGATATAAAATTCTTCAATAAAATATTAGCAAATCAAATCCAGTGTATACAAAGAACTACATACAATGACATAAATTTATACATAGAAAATGTTGAAAGAACTGATAAAAAACAAAAAACAAGTCTCTTAAAAATAATAATCAAGTATAGCAAGGTTGCAAGATATAAGATAAATACATAAAAGTTGGTTGTTTTCCTATTATAAGCAATGAAATATTGATATTTGGAATTTTAAAAAATGACATTTACAATATGTCAACAAATAAAGTAAGCATTTTATAAACAAAATAGTTAACAAAATATATACAGGACCTATATACAGAAAACAATAAAACTGATGAAAGATCTGAATAAATGAAGAGATATTCTGTGTTCAGTTGAAATACTTGACATTATTAAAATATTAGTTCTTTGCATGGTGCCTGGGTGGCTCAGGTAGTTAATTATCAACTCTTGATTTCAGCTCAGGTCATGATCTCACAGTTCATGAGTTCGAGCCCTGTATTGGGCTCTCTGCTGTTAGACTGGAGACTGCTTCAGATCCTCTGTCTCCCTCCCTCTCTGCCCCTCTCCCACTCGTTCTCCCTCTCCCTCTCTCTCTCTGTCTCAAAAATAAACATTTACAAATATTAATTCTTTGCAATTTGATGTATAAATTCAATATAATCCCAATAAAAATCTCAACTATTTTGCAGATACTCACAACGTATTCTAAAATTTATATGGAAAGATAAAAGACCTAGAAAAGCCAACACAGCACTGGAGAAGAACAAAGTTGGAGGACTCACACCACCAATCTTAAGACTTACCATAAAGTTACAGTAATCAAGACACTGTAGTACTGATTGATTGGCCGGCTGATTAAAGAATAGACATGTAGATTAATAAAACCAGAAACAGACCTACACAAATATAGTCAACTGATCTTTGACGAAGGAACAAAAGAACAGTCTTTTCAACAAATCACACGAACAGATATCCACCTGCAAAAAAGCAACAATAACCTAGACACAGATTTTACACCTTTAAGAAAAGTTAATTCAAACTGCATTGTAGACCTAAGTGTAAAATCCAAAACTAAAATTTCTAGAAGAAAACATATGATACAATCTAGGTAACTTTGTGATTGATTATGAGGTTTTAGATACAACACCAAGGCACTAAAAATAGGTAAGATGTACATTATCAAAATTAAGAACTATAACATCTGACAAAATCGCCAACTTTATAAGTATAGGTATTAGTATTTGTTTAAGTCACTCAAATAGCTTTAAGATTAGTGTTTATTACACCAATTATAGCAGCTTACATACATATAATATTTTTATGGACACAATACTTTAAAATATTTCTTGTCTCTGATGTATAAGGCAGTTCTGTTAGTTGGCCAGAGCAAGGCAAACCTTACTACCATCAGATGGAGAGAGAAAACAGACTCAAAACGACTTGTTATAGACACAAAATTTGTCTGTGGCAGCAGAATATCCAGAACTCAGGCCTTCTAACTCCTAACCTAGCGTACCATCCAAAGGTATCAATACTGAGGCTGACTTACTGAAAATGACTATTCATATAACAAACAAAACCAAATCATGGAAAGAACAATGTTACTAAAAATCTAACCATACTATTATTTCATAGATATGCTTAGTATACAAATAGCTCTTATGGATATTGAGAGGGAAGCCAAAAGATTAAGTTCCACAATAATAAATGGAGCCTTCCATCCATTGCTTTCTATATTTCAAGCCATAGCACCAAATTTGAAACCCATTTCTTCCACCTTCTAACCATGATATCCTGTCCAAGTTATTTAACTTTTCCAGGGCTGTTCTTTCTTATCAATGAAACAGGTATAATGGAAATAGCCACCTCATCGTATTATGAGGATTTAGTGCATTAAAGGAAAAAAAAAGACTCAGAATAGTGCCCCAAACCTATTAAGAATTCAACTATTGTTAAATATTACTTCATTGCTTTTGAAAATAATTTTTAAAATCCTGATTAAGAGTAATCAGAGACCACTTAGATCCAATAAACACTTTATGTATAAGGTTCACTGAGGCTATCAGCTAAACACTCAACTTTTTGAGGATCAGCTATTCCTTCTGTTGATAAACAGTTTATTAGTCATGGTTCTGGTCCTGAGAAAACACACAGAGCTTACCTTTTCCTCCCTAAGAAAACTAATATCACCCAAGTAGCTACTGTATAGTCATATACAGATAATTGAAATCTTGTATAGAGAAAAATATTTGCTTGAACTTCCCAAATTCTAGGCATGCCTGTGATTCAATTTGGTCAATTACTACTTTTCTCTTTGTGCTAAGAAAATACAAACACTTATTCTGTAGCCCAATGAGTGAACTAAGCATGAACTCTTGATGAAGACTCTTTCATGGTAGTGATTAATGGGCTGCAAAGATTTTGAAATAAAAACCTGAAACCACAAACTAGTCATACAGTTGGCTAAATATTTTGTTTGGGTGCTCACACCCAACCTACAGATAACCTTGTGTTGACCCTGTATTCCAAACCAGGAAGGAAGGGCTGGGGTTTTCAAGAGGGAGATTTGTGGTTTGGGTTTGGTCTGTCTATAAAAAGGGATGTGGCGCACGGTCTTAACGAAGTTCATCTTCCAAGTCTCTGACAGACTGAGCACAAGGTTCTCACAGAAGCAAGTTGTGACAGCTGGAATTTGGCATCTACAGCCTCTTAGAAAAGGCTGCTGATCCCAGACTGATAGTTTTAAAACCCTAAAACAAGCCTGTTACCATTCTTGAAATTTGTTTCAGCAGGCGCCAGAGAGGAATGTTAGTGCCCCTCATTGCTAGTCAAGAGTCTCGTACTAGCATAATTCTTAAGAACTTCTGGGGTCTTGGCTCCGGCCTCTTTCAGAGATTATATTTCCCAGTTGGTGGCAGGACACTGGGAAAACCACATGTTTTGTTTAAACATGTGGAATGAGTGGTAAGATCAGAAAGAGCCCTTAAGGCAAATGTCAAAAGGCCATCACTATATAAGAGAACTGAGCAAAATGCACTAGGGATAGGTGATTTCTCTGAATCTTGGGGAAGTAGCATTTTAGTTCTTCAAGAGGAAAAAAAAAGATCTATTTTCTAGGTTTAGTTACAAATTTTCTCACCTGTATTTATTGTGGATCTCATGCAAAAGAAAGAAAACATACAGTCACTGTTCGTTTTTAGAATACAGAAACAAATTGTAGCTAATAAATGGTCTTTGATTTACCTTTTAATCTTCTACTTTGTCTCATGCCTTAGAACTAAATTATTACGTCTATCCAAAAAGTGGACTAGTAAAGAATACAAAACTTAAACAAACTACTCTAAGGTATGGAGTATAATGTGATTAAATTGTGGTTGGTAAAAATTAAAGACTACGTAATATTTATGCAAAGATATGTAATTTTTCCTAAATATTTCAAATCTTTGTTCTGTCACTTATTAGTGTGATCTTTGGTGAGCCTCCAAACTTCTAGAAGCCTAAGTTTCTTACAATAAAATAAATAATAATAATAATAATAATTAAGTTATGTGACATGAGAATTTATTGAATAAATATGACAATATATTTTGAACACAATAAAATTATATAAGTGTAACATTATATATGATAATCTATACCCATTTTTCTTCAATTGAATCCTTAAAATTCACTTATTTATAAAATAGATTTTAAAATCATAATATTGATAGGCAATTCAAATCAAAAGTTTTATTTCTATTTTAAATGACACAATTGAGCAAGAAAACAAAACAAAACAAAATCCTAAAAAACATGAAGAGTTAAACCAGGACAGTTGGAATTAGGAGAAATATAGTACCTTCTAGAAGCTGAAAGGGTCAGCCAAGAGATACTTCTGGGGCCACAGGACTCCAGCTTGTCCCAAATGCCCTGGGAAGAAATTCTAGCCTCAAAATTTAGATACGATTTTCAAAGTCATCATTTTTTTTCAGTGACGATACGAGCTGTCAAGGTGGATGAATTCATAGAGAGTGTTTTCAGGATGAGAAAAAATAAACACGTGCACACAACGATCTTCATGAGAAGACCCACCACTATACTCTGGAAGGGAAGGAAGTGCTTAGAAAAATTAAGACTACCCAAACCTAGGAAGGAATACCTAATGAATCAGAAAAAGAACCTAGAATGAATGCTTATTCTGAGAGCAAGTTTCCAACAAGGAAGATATAGTCATGGGTCATCCTGTCAATGGTACCGCTAAGTCAAATTAGATGAAAACTGGAAAATGTATATAGTAAAGTGACCAGTAATGAAACTGTATGAGCAGCTTGAATGGCATGATGAGAAAGGCGTCTAGATCTTAGTCAGTTGAGGTACAAAGGTATATACAGCAATGAAGGAAGTAGAGGCGGCAAGTAGGAATCATCCCATATTTGCTGTTTTAAGCTAAGAGGCACTGATGGTGAAAATATCCCTAGATACATGAAGGATAAACTACAGTCACAGATTGGAAGCAGGATCACTACTGAAGCAAATTCCCTCAGAGGCTGAGAGGGTGAAACGCAGTACATGGGTAACATTTGACTTGGGCTAAAGAGAGAAAGGATAGAAGGAGCCCAGGATAGTGTAGACAGGAAGTTTTTAGGTTTGGGAACAGGAAATAAATTGAGCATCATTATCTCATACATGAAGTGCCCAGCTTTAGTATACTGCTATATTATATTCAGTATATTACCACAGAGTTCAATGCAATAAAAATAGAATAAAAACTTTACTTTTGCACTTTTATAGTTAAATATTTGCCAGTACATTATCGAAAAGATAACAGAAAAACAGATGCTGGCAAGGACGTGGAGAAAAGAAATATTTGTGCACTGTTAGTAGGATTATAAATTGGCACAGCCACTATGGAAGATCCTCAAGAAATTAAAAATAGAACTACCATAGGATCCAGCAATTTCACTTCTGAAAATATATCCAAAGGAAACAAAAACACCAACTAAAAAAGATACCCGGGAGTGCCTGGGTGGCTCAGTTAAGCATCTATCTCTTGATTTTGGCTCAGGTCATGACCTCATGGTCTGTGGGACTGAGCCCCTTGTTGGGCACTGCACTGACAGCATGGAGCCTGCTCGGGACTCTCTCTCCTCTCTGAGGGCTGCCCCTTCCCCATGTACTCTCCCTCTCTCTCAAACTAAATAAATAAACTTAAAAAAATGTTCTAGTACTTCTAGGCCCATTGCGTGTCCATATAAATAAAAAAAATGCACCTCCATGCTTATAGTAGCATTATTTACAATACCCCAGACATGAAGCAACCTTAGTGTCCATCAGGGGATGAATGGATAAAGAAGTTGTGGGATTTTAGATACATAGATAGATAGACACATACATACATAAATAGGTTATTATTCAGCCATAAAAAGAGGAAATCCTACCACTTGTGGCATGAATGGACCTTGAAAGTATTATGTGATATGAAATAAATCAGATTGAAAAAGATAAATACTGTATAATCTCACTTGTATGTATAATCTAAAAAAAATGTTATGCAAAGATAGATCAGATATGTGCTTAACCGAGATTGGGGTGAAGGGGAGGGGAAATTGGAGGAAGTTGGTCCCAAAGTAAAAATTTCCAGTTATAGGATGAACAAGTAGTAGGGCTATAATGTACGACACGATGACTGTAGGTAACACTGCTATATGGTATATAAGTTGTTAAGAAGAAATCTTAAAAGATCTCATCTAAAGGGGAATTTTTTTTCTTCTTTGTATTGTTTATCTATATGAAATGATGGATGTTACCTGAAAGTATTGTGATAATCATCTCAAAATATGTATAAATCAAACTGTCATGTTGTACACCTTAAACAGTGATGTGTGTTAATTACTTCTCAGTAAAACTGAAAAAAGTTTAAATAAAACCATGTTAATAAATACATGTATTAACATATATTGGTGAAAAGAGGTTCATAAGCAAAATACTGTAAACAGCTATTTCTTCATGCATTCATTCATTCATTCATTCAATAAATATACTACAAGTTTAGCAAGTGTCAGAAACTTTCTTTCTACAGAGGCTGCAAGAAAGTGATATTTAGTTTCAACTTTAAGGATTATAACTAAATGTGCAACCACACCCTTGACTATAAGGATTCTTAAATATCACAATGGACTCCTTGTGAGAAAATCAAGTATTTTATAACTGTCTGAAAAATATTGTGCTTACTATTTCATCTAAGACTAATATTTAAGCATGAATCTGTCACCTGGGTGAGGAGAGACAATATGTCTTGTCCAAGGAATGAATCTCAAACAGTTCTGGGACATTCCAGATGATGAAATTGAATCTTATGTGGCATAAAATTGGTGTCACAAATTTAAATGCAGGAAAGAATCTAAGTATCCAATATTTTTTTCTAGTGTGTTAAATCTCATAAAACAGTAAATAAAAAATTGTTTTTATACCATTAATCAATATTTAGTAATATAAGAATAAAAGATGTTAATACTTCAGTTATGTATACTTGGGATGAGACATTTTTTACTGAAAAATGATTCAGACTTTCAGGAGGATATTCTAAATATTCAAGAGCTTGTGTGTGTGTGTGTATGTGTGTGTGTGTGTGTGTGTGGTATACCATTATAAAAACTTTAAATAAGTCCAGAAAACACTGAAATCTAGCAAGTAAATATATAATATTAAATATCAAGAACTTATGATTTGTCTTTTATATGTATTTACTGAATATATTTATTTAGCCTTATTTGTTATGTTAGTAGTAAAACTGTAACTTGTGAGTTAGTTTTAGATCAGTTTAGGTCCACTCTGACTTTTCGTTGATTGAAAACACACAAAAAAATGTGAATGAAACACGTAGGAGAATTTAACAAGTTGTCCCATGAGATACACATTACACACACGCACGTATACACCATAGAAATTTAAAAATCTATAAAGAAACTAGACGTTTTGAATTAACCTGAAATTAATATTCGATAGCAGGCATATACTTTTGAAAAAATGTATCAGGTCTCAATGTCTTAACCTTGACCTTTATGTGAATGTTTACTGTTTTAGATTTCTGTCTTTTGTCTCCTATTTCTCTCCCTCTTAAGAGCTATATTCAGAACTCTCTGGGAGGTTACAGCACAGTATAAAAGAGCAATTCTCCCTATATATAATTTAATGGACACACAGATACATATACACACACACAATTATATGTGTGTATGTATGTGTACGAACATATATACATATATATGTATATACATATATATATGTATGTATATACGTATATATACTTGAGTAGCTACCACACAATTCTATTTGTCTGTCTCATTTTATTTTTCACTTGATAGATTTGATGTTGCAGAATGGATTAGGTAGCCAGAGAAGCGAGCTATTCATTTCAATAATTTTCAATAGAAGACCTTCTATCTGGAGTATAGTCACTGGCACAATGTACAATAACTAACAACTTACATGATGATATAATTTTCTTATGATGTTGGAATTCCTAGCATGAGAAGTATTTTATCTACAATTGTTCTCAATCATCCTTTTGAAAAAATTATTTCCTCAGGCAAGAAGATAAACCATCTGCATCCAAGGTTTGCCAAGTTCTAATGAACAACTCAAGATGAAAGAATTTAATCGCATAGTTTTAAGATACATTTTAAAAATTTTGAGAAGTCAAATTCTTCTTTCCAAACCCAATGTATTTCATTACTGATAGAAAATGTACATAGGGACAAAAGAACCATATATCTGTTTTTTACAATTTTTGCACTGCAAAGAAAAAGCAATTTGTCTTTAATTTTCCTTGATAAGCTTGGATACTGTCTCACCCCATATGACCTTGTGGAAAGTTGTGTTATTCCCCTGCATGTTCACTGCACATACAACTAATAGGGCACATTTACGGATGCTTATAAGTGAGTATTTAATTTATTTGGAATTTGCATTTGCTTTTTACACATCTATTACATATAAGATAAATAATATATAACTCATTGGCAATGATACAATAGGGGTAATTCTCTGAAATTTTTTAAATGTTTTTTAATGTTTACTTACTTTTGTGAGGGAAAGAGCACAAGCAGGGGCGGGGCAGAGAAAGAGGGAGACACAGACTCCAAAGGAGGCTCCAGGCTCTGAGCTGTCAGCACAGAGCCCAATGTGGGGCTCGAACCCACAAACTGTAGGATCATGACCTGAGCCAAAGGTGGACGCTCAACTGACTGAGCCACTCAGGTGCCCCAAATTATCTAAAATTTTAAGAATGAATCAAAGCTATCATACACAAACTTCCCAAATCACTGAGATCTCTTAATGCCTAGAACAGTGGCATTAATCATCAATAGAGATTAATTAATCTCTATTGGTAACATCCATCATTTAATTAACCATCAATAGAGATTAATTAAATAAGTAAAGGATAGCATATTTATTGAATCTGTGTATACATATCGGCAAGGAGTACATTTAAATTTTTAATTAAAAAATAAAGAAAATATAATTATATTTAAGATTAAACTACCTCATTATAAAGATGCATTAACCAACACTTTCAGTATAAGGATGTAACAGACCTACTATCTGTACATAATTCAGTAATATTTCTTGAGAGTAAAGCAATAATGACATTTCTACTATTAAATGTAGCACAGAAACTCTGAACTTAAAAATGTAGGAAAATGCATCTAACAGTTCAAAGAAAAACACTCAAGACTAATAAATGACTTTGAGAAATTTCTATGGCAGAAAAAAAATTTTTGGTGTTGTTCTACCCCACAAATGTTGAAGACTATCAGTTCAGAAGACTAATTTAGGTAAATTGGTTTTAGTAAGGTTGGGTGATTAATTAGATATATCAGGGGGAAAACTTAGGAGTGCTCATTTGAAATTTTTTCAAGTTGGTGACAAAAAAACCTCAGAATCATTTAAAGTTTGACTGGGCAACATTGTCAGGATAGCTTGAGAAAATACACTTCTGGGAAGAAGGTAATACGAATAAGTGTTTCCTTTTCCAACATCTATGATAATAAATAACAATTAAAAATATGCTAGGGGATAAGAGGAACATTTTGGTCTTTAAGAAAAATGAAGTGGATTTTTAATGCATATAAATTATACCCTAGGAGGTACCTTTGGAAGTTGCTTGAACTCTTTCCACTCACTGGAAGCCGCTTCACATTATCTGCCTTCCACTGACTGCAACTCCCCAAGGTGCCTATGTAATATAACCAAGGTGCCTGTGTTTGCTCAATACACAGACCTTGAGTAATCAAAGAAAATAAAGCAAACCGGTGAAGAAGTAAATACATACATATTATTTCCTCTAGAAAATATGGTTTTATATACATGTGTATATATATTAGGATAGTGTTAGCCTAACTTGAAATACTGAACTTTAGCTACATATGGTATGAACACAACTAGAGTGTTCAATAAGAAAAAAGAAATGGATGGTGTAACAATTTTAGGAACTGGTAAAAAAAAATTCCCTGGAGACCTTTCTACCAAAGGAAGTCAGAAACAGACTACGTTGCCATAAATAATCCAAGTAAAATCAACAGCCTCCTTGGATCTATAATTGATGTGAGGCAAAGCAGAGAGTGGGGGAGCCATTCAAAAGAAAAACTTTAGATCACTCATTTCGCATCACATTTGCAATTATTTCAATTTTTGAAATTGTACATTCCTCACAAATGGCACATGAAAATAAATATATATTTGCATTTCAGTCATTCAAAAGATTTATAAAAATGATCCACTCAACAAATCAAATAAAAGGTTTTTTTCCTTTTCACCACACCAGACTTTTAAAAAACAGAATGGACTAGTTCTTGCTGCCCTTACAGTTATTTTTTCTTTTTTCAAAATGGGATGCTAGCAGCTCTTGCTATCCCTGAGAAAAATACCGAAGTGGGAATTTTTGTAATTGGAGCCACTTAACAATCTGAGTTTATTCACATCACAGAATAGGCTCATGTTTTTGCTGAAATTACTGTGTTGTCTGAGACACATTTGGGGCTACTGAAAAACAAAGTCAAGAACAAAAGAAAGTCATGTGTCTTCCCATTTCTGAAGTCTGCAAAGGGGAAGGAGAGAATCAATACTTGAAAGGACCTCTCATCATTTGATGAGAGGGCCCATTAATAGACTTCAAATGTTTTCAGTGTTTAACTTATAGATTTAGTGTTTTATACTTATAAAAGTTAAACTTACAGACTTTATTGAAGCAATGTCTAGATTCTCTCTCACTCTCAGTCTTACTAATAGTCATTAAATGTTCTGTAGAATTTTAGATACCAGAATTCATTATGTAATAATATATGTCTGTTAATAACATAATAAAAGTCCACAGATTTATTTCTTTGACTCTGAGTTTAAAAAGTATAAAAATAATCCATTAGAAGAATAACTGAAATAGAGTAAAATACTAAAACATTGTTTCTGGGGCTTCTAAAAGTAAAATATTTCTAACATGCATGTAAGTTTAAAACACAAAAGTAGCAAAAGACAAAATCCTCTGAAACCATTCCTGCCAAAGTATTGTTTTTAGGTAACCGCGACTGTGCAGTTAAAATTCTTGTTCTGGTTTTTCTTTAATGTATTTCAAAATATTGATTATTATATTTACTATTGTTATCAGCGAAGATATTCCTTTAATCCTGGTATGGAAAGAAATCATTCCTTCAGTGTTTGCTAATGTTGACATTACTTTGTGCATTTATGAATTGTTTTTTCAAACAAATTAGGTCTATATAACTCTGAATAAGAAGTGTTAGCAAAATTAGAGCATTGTGTCATGTGCCTGTTTGCTTTATGTCAATAATTCAATTATAACTCTCCAATATGTATACTTATTGAACCTCTTAATATTAATTATGAGCCCAAACCAATGATATGTCTTCTGTTGGAGTACATTTAGGCAAAAATGCATATTTGTGGTTTTATTGCAGTCAATACAATTTTGTAAAGTAAGAATGAACATATAAATATTTAGTTCACATTTAATTTTTAAATGAAATGAAAAGGATTATTCAGTAGTTTTATTTTTCTACTGTTCAAACAATTATGAAATTGCATTGCTGAGTCTCAGGATTGCTATCAACTGATTGTGTTTAATAAACTGGCCATTCCTTTTTGTTAAGTAAATGGATTAACTGTTTTCTATGAATTGACCATTTATTTTAATGACTTAATTAGATTAAATGTTTGTGTAACTAAACTTGCAAACTTATTTATATTTATTCAAAATTCAGAAATATCTAGTGAGTACTTAGTATGTGCCAGGCACTGGGCTAAGTGCTATTAATACATTAGTGGAGGGGCGCCTGGGTGGCTCAGTCGGTTAAGCGGCCGACTTCAGCTCAGGTCATGATCTCACGGTCCATGAGTTCAAGCCCCGCGTCGGGCTCTGTGCTGACAGCTCAGAGCCTGGAGCTCGTTTCAGATTCTGTGTCTCCCTCTTTCTCTGACCCTCCCCTGCTCATGCTCTGTCTCTCTCTGTCTCAAAAATAAATTAAAAAAAAAAAAAGTTTAAAAAAAATGTAAAAAATAAATAAATAAATAAAAAATACATTAGTGGATAAGTTACAAATGGTCTCTACCCTCAGGCAGATTTAGACTCTAGTTCCACTCATGACCTGTCCTGCCTATCATTGTATAACAAGAAATTGTTAGCTTTGGTCCAATGCTGAAATTCATCATCATTATGCCATTATGACTAATCTATTTCTGACCTTTGGTCTAAATGGTCTTCCTTAAGCAGAAAACAAAAAGTCATAACCAGAAATAAGTAAAAGTCCCACTGGTACAGACAAATATATAATAAAGACAGTAAGTCATCCATTTTATTCTATTTTTTAAAGTTTTATTTTGTTTCTTTTGAGAAAAAGAGCACAAATAGGGGGAGGTGGAGAGGCAGAGAGAGGAAGAGAGAGAATCCCGAGAAGGCTCCATGCTGTCAGCACAGAGCCCAAAGCAGGACTTGATCTCATAAAGTATGAGATCATGACCTGAGCTGAAATCAAAAGTCAAACGCTTAACCAACTGAGCCACCCAGGTGCCCCTAAATCAACCACTTTAAAGCTAATACGAAAGTTAAAGGTAAAATCAATTGTAACTACAGTAAATAGTTAAGGGATATACAAAATAAAAACATGTAAAATATGGCCTCCAAAACATAAAACATGTGGGAGGGGGATAAAAATGTAGTGCTTTTAGGGTGCATTTGAACTTAAGTGACTATCAACTTAAAATATATATACATTTCAGTGTATATGAACCTCACGGTAACCACAAACCAAAAACTTACAACAGACACACACAAAGTAAAGAGAATGGAACCTAAACACAACACTAAAGCAAACCATCAAACCACAGGGGAAGAGACCAAGAGAAGAAGAAAGGAACAGAGAAGAACTCTAAAAACAGCCAGAAAACAATTAACATGGCAATAAGTACACACTTATTAATAGTTACTTGAAATGTAAATGGACTAAAAGGCCCAACCAAAAAACATAGGGTGACTGAATGGATTAAAACAAACAAACAAGCAAACAAACAAACAAAAAACAAAAAAACATGGCATGCTGCCAGTAAGAGACTCACTTCAGATCTGAAAACACACATAGACTGAAAGTGAGGGGATGGAAAAAGATATTCCATGCAAATAAATAGAAATGCAAAGAAAACTGGAGTAGCAATACTCATATAAGACCAAATAGATTTTAAAACAAATACTATTTTAGCAAAAGTAATGTTGAAAAAGAAAACCAAAACTGGAGGCATCTCAATTCCAGATGTCAAGCTGTATTACAAAGATGTAATCATCAAGACGATGTGGTAGTGGCCCCAAAACAGACACCCAGATCAATGGAACAGAACAGAAAACCCAGAAATGGACCCACAGATGTGTGGCCAACTAATCTTCAAAGCAAGAAAGAATATCCAATGTAAAAAAGACAGTCTCGTCAGCAAATGGTGTTAGAAAAACTGGACAGTGACATGCAGAAGAATGAACCTGGACCACTTTCTTACATCAGACACAAAAATAAACTCAAAATGGATAAAAGACTTAAATGTAAGACAGGAAACCATCAAAATCCTATAGGAGAAAACAGGAAACTACCTCTTTGACCTTGGCCACAGCAACTTTTTACTAGACTTGTCTCCAGAGGCAGGAGAAACAAATGCAAAAATAAACTATTGGGGCCTCATCAAGATAAAAAAGCTTCTGACAGTGAAGGAAATAATCAGCAAAACTAAAAGGCAAAGGAATGGAGAATATATTTTCACGTGACATATCAGATAAAGGGTTAGTATCCAACATCTATAAAGAAACTATCAAACTCAACACCCAGAAAACAATTCAGTGAATAAATGGGCAAAAGACGTGAATAGACACTTTTCCAAAGAAGACATCCAGATGGCCAAAAGACACATGAAAAGATGCTGAACATCACTTATCAGGGAAATACAAATCAAAACCATAATGAGATACCACCTCACATTTGTCAGAATGGCTAAAATGAACAACTCAGGAAACAGCAGATGTTGGCAAGGATATGGAGAAAAGGGAACCCTTTTGTACTGCTGGTGGGAATGCAAACTGGTGCAGCCACTCTGGAGAACAGTATAGAGGTTCCTCAAAAAATTAAAAATAGAGCTACCCTGCAACCCAGAAATTGCACTACTAGGTACTTAACCAAAGGATACAAAAATACTGATTCAGAGGGGCACATGCATAACAATGTATATCAGCACTATCAACAATACCCAAATGATGGAAAGAGCCCAAATGTCCATGGACTGCTGAATGGATAAAGATGTGGTATACATGTGTGCATGCACACACACACACACACACACACACACACACACACACACAATGGAATATCATTCAGCGATATTATTCAGCAATTAAAAAGAATGAAATCTTACCAGTTGCAACAACGTGATTGGAACTAGATTGTATTATGCTGACTGAAATAAGTCAGTCAGAGAAAGACAAAAATCATATAATTTCACTCACATGTGTAATTTAAGAAACACAACAGATGAACATAGGGGAAGGGAAGGAAAAGTAAGATAAAAAAGAGAGGGAGGCAAACCATAAAAGACTCTTCTTTAAAAAAAATTGATGTTTTTTTATTTATTTTTGAGAGAGAGAAAGAGAGCTGGGAAGGGGCAGAGAGAGAGGGGAGACACAGAATCTGAAGTAGGCTTCAGGCTCTGAGCTGTCAGCACAGAGCCCGAAGCGGGGCTTGACCCCACAAACTGTGAGATCACGACATGAGCCGAAGTTGGACACTTAACAGACTGAGCCACCCAGGTGTCCCAAGAGACTCTTAAATACAGAGAACAAATGAGGGTGCTGGATGAGTGTAGGTGGGGGGATGGGCTAAATGGGTGATGAGTATTAAGGAGGGCACTTCTGGGGATGAGCACTGGGTATTATATGTAAGTAATGAATCACTAAATTCTACTCTCGGGTCCATTATTACACTGTATGTTAACTAACTTTAGAATTTAAATAAAATTTAAAAATAAAATAAAAAAAGACTACTAAAGACAAAGAAGGACACTACATAATAATAAAAGGGTCAGTCTTCAACTCTTCTTCAAGAGGATATACCATTTATAAATATTTATGCACGCAACATAGGAGCAGGTAATTATATAAAGCAAATATTAATAGAGTAATTTAGGTCAACAGAAGTCTCTTGGGCTCTAGAGATGTGAGGGGTATTAGTTTGAACTCTGGCTCCCACATATTGTGGCAGTCTAAATCTCTTTCCAATAAATTCATAAATCCTAGGGGTGGTCTGATGGTCACATATGCCTTCAAGTACCATGTGTTTGTATCAGCCAAAAACAGATGAAAATCCAGTCTTGCCATGGTTTCCACAATCAACACACTCATTTAAAGCATTTGCAAAATTGTAGAATTTACTGAAGGTTTGGAATCAGATATAAGAAATGCTGTGTTACAAAAAATGTTTAAAAAAAAACACAATGACAACAATAGAATCAGAGAAGTGGCTTTCTTGTTTGGTTCTGAGATCTACAACCCAGGTCTTAGAGCCTTCATCAATTCTGTTACTTTTTCTACAATATGTGAGACCTGAGTCCTGCCCCTGCTTTTTCAATCTTTCTCTATCATTCACTCATTCATCATTTACTCATAAATTTTTTTATTCATTGTCAAGGAACATTTTCTGAGAACAAGACATGTGGCTAGCAACAAAGTAGTTGCTAAAGATGCAAAAATGAATAAGACCCAGTCTCTGAAGATGCGTAACCTGGTGTGGTAATCACACAAAATTATAAAGCAGGTGCAATAGAGAGTACGGGTTAGAATAGAGATTCAGCAAACACTGGGTACATATAAGAGGAAGACATTTGTTTTGAGCTCTTGAGTCTCAGTTAGGGTGATCAGTCATTCTGGTTTGTTCAGGATTATTGGGTTTTAGAACTGAAAATCTTAAAGAGAGAGAGAGAGAGAGAGAGAGAGAGAGAGAGAGAGAGAGAGAGAAGGAACCGAAAATCTTGTGACCTGGGAAACTCCTCAGTCCCATGCTAACTGGGACCGTTCGCCACCCTAACTCTCAGGCAATACCTGGGTTCCTATTACTTTCTGACGGTCTTGACTGATATTCACACTTTGGGAGCTATTCAAGTTTCAACTCATGCATGATTTTCCCCAGTAATGGCAGTGCACATTTGGTTTTTGTATTCAGAACTTGATTTACATTTGTCATAGACAAATAAGGAAGGATATAAGTAGAATGGACATCTAATACAAAGGCACAGAACTATAAAATATATGAGTGCCAGTTTTCAACTATAAAATGCACAAGATCTAAGGATCTAATGTATAATATGATGACTATAGTTCATAACATTGTACTGTATAAGTAAAATTTGTTAATAGAGTATAACTTGAATGTTTTTACCAAAGAGAGAGAAAGAGAGAATGAGGGAAATATGTGAAATGATAGATGTATTAACTAAATTGTGTGAAATCTTTTCACAGTATATTATCATGATGTATACTTTAAATATCTTATTTGTCAATTATACTTCAATGCAGCTGAAAAAAGCAAGTTATGAAACAACATGACGTGTTCAATGAAGAAAAAGTAGCCCAGTATGGTTGGAGTATTATGTTCGTTTTGAAGATTGGTAGCAGATAGTATAAATAGGTAAGGCAGGAGCCAGACCACGAAGGACCTTGTGTATCATGCAGTGTAGTCTGCATTATATCCAAAAGGCTTACGGAGATACTGAATGGTTTTAAACAGGGAACTTACATAATAAGTTTTATTTTAGGAAGATTATTCTGGGAAACTGTAGTGGATTGATTGGAAGTTGACAACAGACTTGGCAAGAACACTGGCAAGCACAGCATTGTAATATTTGAAGTGAGAGAAGATAAAATTCTGAACTAAGAAATTGATAGTAATGATGGATAGCAGGTGATACATTCTATATGTAGTTAATAGGAAAACTGCCATGAGTCTGTGATCAGTTGAATGTGGAGCTGGGAACATGAAGAATCAGTATGAAAATTAATCTAAGTCCCTAAGTGAGGCCTAAGAATTAATGAAGGAAGAACAAATATGGATGATGAAATCAACAGGTGGAAGTTCAACCCTGTAAGAGATGAACAACAGATTAGAAATGAGTATAGCTTGGGAAAAAACTCAAAATAAGTGATGACACTCGAAGAAGGACCTGCAATAGTGGTCAGATGTGCGATTCATCTTTGTGAGAAGGCATCGCAATGGATATGTTGGTCTGGATTAAACATCCATGTTGGACATGGGCAATTCTGTGGAAATAATCATCGTTTTAGTAAGTGGTGCTTCTCCTGTGTTCTTCTAAATCCACTGTTTATCGAGGGCTTAGGATGGACACGGATTCTTCATTTTTTATTAAAAGCAAGCTACTGTTACTAATGTTAATACTTCCTAACTAAACAACTTCTTTATAGCAGGAAAACTGTTCACATCATCTTCCATTGCTATTCATTTCATTTGGTACTGACAGCAAAAGGAGCGTTCAGGGAACATTTGTTCACAGAAGAGAGCTTTAAGGCTCACCACATGAGGAGGTCATAACTGGAAAAAAATGTAAGCCAAGTCCATATTCAATGTAAATCTCAAATCCTGCAGTTTTACTTTTCCTTATGTCATACAGAAGGTAATTTAAAATAAATTATTATTTCAAAATATATATATGTAATTTCCCTGTTGAGTCATTTTCTTAGATCTAGTCAAGACGTTCTCTTTTCAAAAGAGTTCAACTCAAACCTGAATTGCCATCTTGTGTGTATTCTATACATTTTTATGCTAATACTCATTAAAGACTGGCTTTCATTTACAAGTTTTCATTTTTCAACTCAATTTTCCCAGTGCATAAATTATTCCCTGAGAGTAAATTGAGCTGTTTTTTGTTTTTCCTTTTTAAAAACACATTAACTCCTTAAGAGCACTAGGGTTTAGTTTTCAGTATGTCGAAGTCACTATTCTTCAAATGATTCACCAGAGCATTCAATTCATACGATTTTAGCATATGTGATTTAAGTTTCATATTTATATAATCACTTTGTTTCAAGATGAATTATTCTGAGAAATCAAATCATTTGTTTTTGCTTGTGATAGCTAGTTATTTCTTTAAGATAATAGCAGAGGTTTTTCAATATAGATTGCTGAGGAATAATCCTTTTGTTTCTGTTGTTTGCTTGTTTTGTCATGCATGCATAAGAGTTATTTATTTAATAAGTGACATTTACTAAGAAAAATGTCACCACACTTAATAGAGCAACTGTACCAATTACTAAAACAATTGAGTGAGGGGTGCCTGATGGCTCAGTCGGTTAAGAGTCTGACTTCGGCTCGGGTCATGATCTCATGGTTCATGGGTTTGAGCCCTGCATCTGGCTCTGTGCTGACAGCTCGGATCCTGGAACCTGCTTCGCATTCTGGGTCACCCCCTCTCTCTCTGCTCCTCCCCAACTCTCATTCTCTCTCTCTCTCTCAAAAATAAATACAATTTTTTTAAAAAGCCCTTGTTTAAAACGATTGAGTGAAGAGCCACATTTCAGCTCAACATTTTGCTCTGTTAAAGAGCAAGACTATATTTAAAATATTCAAATGTTTGAAAAATGTTTAAAAATTTTGAAAAACTCCTTGTACATTTGAACTGGCATGTTTGTTGTTGAAAAGGCACATCCTGGGGAGCCTGGGTGGCTCAGTCCATTAAGCGTCTGACTTCAGCTCAGGTCGTGATCTCACGGTCTGGCCCGTGGGTTCGAGCCCCGCGTCGGGCTCTGTGCTGACCGCTCAGAGCCTGGAGCCTGTTTCGGATTCTGTGTCTCCCTCTCTCTCTGACCCTCCCCCCATTCATGCTCTGTCTCTCTCTGTCTCAAAAATAAATAAATGTTAAAAAAAAATTTTTTTTTAAAAAGAAAAGACACATCCTTACTAGTGGGTTGTCTTACCTGAAATAAAAGCAGAACTTATCTTTAAACCAATAAATATGGAAAATACTGTATAAATTAATTTTGCATTAAAGCAACTTTATAGAAAACTTTTTTAATGTTTAGAAAATTAGCAGCTTTTTTTGTCTTACCATAAATACTAAATGGATCCGTGATCAGCTCCCTGACCTCAGTGTTTCATGGAGGCACATTCACACCAATATACATTTTACTTGCAGGTATCTTTTCTCACTAGGCACAAGGTTTCTCCTTATATAAAACTGATGATAGTATAAATCTTTGTGAAAGACAGATAAAAATTATTCCTCTTTAAAATGCTTTGGGTGTTGCATGACAGTCAGGCTAGAAAGAGATTTTACATTCAACATTTTTTACTGCAGTGCAATGAAACCTGCCACACAGTTCTGTTGACAATAATAAATGATTAATAATTTTGATAAAAGATTTCTTTCCAAAAATTAAGTACTGTCTACAAATTCATAAATTCCATATCAATGTTAACATTTATCTTGACATATCAGGTATAATTCTATACCATAATCAAATCATTAGCCGAGCTCTATCATTTTTCATTCAGTAGAATGTCAGGGGAATAGAACACAATGTTCAATAATGTCATGAATTTAATAAAATAAGAAAAGAGACAAGGACAAATCCTTGGTGATAATTTCCATTCCAAATGAAAACGCTTGTGATGGCATTTTCTTTTTACATTTCCTTTCAATCATATACACCTAATGCAATCTGTTGTCCTGCTTTTTTCACAATTAAAACATCTTCATAAAAAAGACACTCGAAATGGGAATTTTACACCATTTTGTGTTAGTTTTTCCTTCAAGTCCCAATCCTTCAGCCCTAAAAATATATTTAGCTTCATGAATATTTTAAAAGTATTTTCGTATATCAACATAAAATCACTTTGACCAGACTGACTTACTGAAATTCTCCAATTCCACTAAAAAACAAAAACCAAAACAGTAAAAGTTAAAAAGCACCGATGGCCAAAGAGATGACTAAGACCGAAATACGTCAGTAATAACAAACTATAAAAACAACGCTATTGGCATGCCTGTTCGCCACTGCTAAAAAGAAAAAGGGAGGGGCGCCTGGGTGGCTCAGTCGGTTAAGCGGCCGACTTCGGCTCAGGTCATGATCTCACGGTCCGTGGGTTCGAGCCCCGTGTCGGGCTCTGTGCTGACAGCGCAGAGCCTGGAGCCTGTTTCAGATTCTGTGTCTCCCTCTCTCTCTGACCCTCCCCCATTCATGCTCTGTCTCTCCCTGTCTCAAAAATAAATAAAACATTTTAAAAAAATTAAAAAAAAAAAAAAGAAAAAGTGAAAATATCTTTTGAAAATAGGAGATCGTCTCTCCTGCATTTCCCCTCTGGTACCTAATTCATGAAGGCAACAACCAAGTCTGTCTTATTTGCAACTGTCTCCAGCTTAGAGTCTGGCACTTAGGAGGTGCACAAATCAATATCGTTCAATGACTGAATGCTTCTCCTCTCAAGATCATAAATGACATTCTACACAGAATCCCATGTGTCATTCGTATTGAATCAACATCTATTACTTTTACTGCTTTTAGTAATTCCTGTTCTAAAACTCAATAGCTAAGGACATCAAATAAGTTATTTTCCTTCTCTCATACATTCTTCTGTATAAAATGGAGATTATGACTCTGTGTGGTTGTAAAGAAAAAAATACTGTAAGCAGAGTCCCTGGTACAGGACAAATAAATGCCTTTACCACTATTACTGCTAGTACTGTTATTCCTGTTGCTTGTTCTGAGATTACTGTTTTTGTCACACTGTTATCAGAAAACTGCCTCCTCAGTTTGTTGAGGATAGTTAGGTACTTGAAGTGTGACGTTGCTAACCTCAAATAAATCATCTCAAACATTAAAGATATTGAGACCAAAATTTTCAAGTTACTTTAAAAGTACCTATGTTTTGGGGCACCTGGAAGGCTCAGTCGGTTAAGCGTCTGACTTCGGCCCAGGTCACGATCTTATGGTTTGTGGGTTCGAGCCCCACGTCAGGCTCTGTGCTGATGGCTCAGAGCCTGGAGAGTGCTTCAGATTCTATGTCTGCCCCTGCCCTGCTAGCACTCTCTCTCTCTCTCTCTCATAAATAAACATTAAAAAAAAAAGAACCTATGCTTTCTCACTTTTGACTAGAGTGTTTCGAGCTGAATTGTGTTACCCCGAAATACGTATGTTGAAGCTCTAACCTCCAGAATCTCAAAATGTGAATGTATTTGGAGATGAGTCATTTAAAGATATGATTAAGTTAAAATGAGGCTTTTAGGGTGGGCCATGATCCAATCTGACTTGTGTCCTTAGAAGAAGAGGAAACTTCGAAATCCAGAGACACAGAAATAAGACTACCAGGTCACAAGAGTGAGGGAGCCATCTGCAATCCAAGGAAGGAGGCCTCGCGAGAAATCAAACCTGTCAAGATCTTAATTGTGGACTTCTGGCCTTGAGAACTTGAGAAAATAATTCTCTGTTTAAGCCACTCTCTATGTGCTGTTTTGTTATGGCAACTCTAGCAAACTAACCCTCGCAAAATTTATTAGACCTAGACTATATGTATTTTCAATATATGTTGTGCTATGTTCAACTGCTTTATTAACTTTTTCTTTGCTTCATTGTTTACACAGATTTCAGAATGTTAAACTTCCTAGGAGAAACTTTACCACGTATAACTTCAGAAAACTAGCTTGTGTAATGCCTTAAATGGAAACATTTAAAATTATTCATCAGTATATTTTTAAGTTGCTTTAATGACAGACATTTGTTGACACGCACTGTTTTCAGATATGGTCTTAAAATGCCTATGAGTCTTCAATAGTTTCCTTACCTACCATGTACTTTTACTATAATTCTTCTGTTAATGAAAAAGATATCTTCCAATAGTACACTTTGGGGACAGATATGTAATTACGAATGAAATAAGACAGAAAGTAAAAACATATTTGTGTTTGTATATGTATAATGTATATGTATATATACACATATATATGCATATATACATAAGCCTGTACAAATTATATAAGAACATAGCCAAATTTGTTGAATATTTAATTATTGGAACTTGAACACATGTGTGACACTGTTCCTGTTACCCCCTCTCCCTCTTCCTTTGTAAACAGTGAACAAACATGAAGTAAATAATCTCAACTCTGATTGGGGCCACAATGTCTTGCTTAAAAGAAAATTTTTAGTAGATGATTAATCAAGTTACTTGACATTTCTTACAATGTGGATTATTTTCTAGGTTAAAAAGAAAAGATTTCTCCATATTGGTTGTGATAACTATACTGCTTGATGAATTTAATTGAATCTTATTAAGAGACACAAACAACGTCTTTATGCACAGTTTAGTTTGACAATTTTTGTTGCTAAGATGTTCAAATTAATTAAAACTACTGGACGTGTAACAAGAAAAGTATATAAAATAAAAACAAATTATGTTTTAAAACAACCGGCATTTGTAAATTCATTGAAACTACCAATATTTAAATAGTAAATAATAAAGGCAATTATTTGCATATACTCTGTAAGGAATATGTAGACACAATCTCAAATTCTTTTCAATTGTCTTGAAGACATAGTCAGAGATCATCCAGACAATTAGATTTTTTGCCGGAATCTGACAATTTTTTCCACATCTGGGATCCTTGAACCATGTCCAATATTCCATGCTGAGCTTTTAAACCTATTTCCTGTATTTTATACATGGAAATATTCTTTTATTAAAAATTTTTTTAAAAATTATTTTTAAGTGAGAGAGAGAGCATGAGCAGGGCAAGAGCCGAGAGAAAGGGAGACACAGAATCCAAAGCAGGCTCCAAGCTCTGAGCTGTCAGCACAGAACCTGGCACAGAGCTTGAACTCACCAACTGTGAGATCATGACCTGAGCTGAAGTCGGACACCCTGGGACTGAGCCCTGAAATATTTCAGGTGCCCTGAAATATTCTTATGTTTTCAATATAACAACAAAATGTACATGAGAACAAAATTTTCAGTGGCTTCTTTTTCATTTAAACTGTATGATTTCCTATGGAAAGAAGCTCTTTCATAAAATGTATTTGTTAATATTTTTTCTCATTACTTTAAAACATGAGCTAACATTTATTGAAAACTTAATAAATGTCAAGGATTTTTCTAACCTATTTATGTATATTGTATGTATATGTAAGTTATGTATACATAGTTAACTGAAATATAAATCCTGATTTAAAACTGCATATTAAAAATCTAAAACTGGGGCACCTGGGTGGCTCAGTTGGTTAAGCGTCTGACTTTGGCTCAGGTCGTGATCTTGTGGTCCGTGAGCTTGAGTCCCACGTCGAGCTCTGTGCCAACAGCTCAGAGCCTGGAGCCTGTTTCAGATTCTGTGTGTCCCTCTCTCTCTGACCCTCCCCCATTCACACTCTGTCTCTGTCTCAAAAATAAACAAACGTTTAAAAAAATTAAAAATAATTAAAAAATAAAAATCTAAAACTAAAAAAAATTAAAATGACTCAAACCTATTTATTTCATTTTTTTAAAATTCTTTCTCATTTTATTGAGGTATGATTGACAAAAAATATTATACATATTAAGGTTTATAATATATTTTGATATACACATACATTGTGAAATGATTACTATAATCAAGTTAATTAATATACCCATCTCCTTACATAATCAAAAATTTCTGTGAGTTGTGACAATATTTGAGACATATTCTTACCAAACTTCAGCTACACATCATTATCATCACCATGCTGTATGTTAAGTCTCCAGAACTTATTCATCTTATAATTAAAAAACTGGACCCTTAGACCAACTTGTCCTCATTTCTCTAACCCTGAGGCTATGTTAACTACCATTCTAGTCTCTGTTACTGTTAAGTTTGACTTTTTTATATTCCGCATATATGTGAAATCACATAGTGTTTGTCTTTCTCCATCTGGCTTATTTCACTTAGCATAATATCTTCCAGGTTTTGAAAATGGCAGGAGTTCCTTTTTATGGATGAATAATATTGTTTAATTCATTTTGAGGTGTTTTTTTGTGTATGATGTAAGGATTTAATTTCATGTGAATATCCCAACAACATTAATGGAAGAGACTATCCTTTCCCCTCTGCATTCTCAGTGCTTTTATCAATCATTGGTTCATCACATATGTGTGAGTTTATTTCTAGATCTTTGATAGTGTTTCACTCATGTTTATCTGTTTTTATTCCAGTACTATACTGTTATGATTACTACTGCTTTGTATATAGTTTGAAATCAAAATGTATGATGCCTCCATCTTTGCTCTTCTTTCTTAATACTGTTTTGGTTATTTGAGGTCTTCTCTAATGCCATACAAATTTCAGAATTGTTCTATTTCTGTGAAAAATGGCATTGGAATTACAGTAGGGATTGAATTGAATCTGTAGACTGCTTTGGTAGTATGGACATTTTAATAATATTAATTCTTCCAATCCGTGAACACAGGACATCTTTCCATTTGTGCCTTCTTAAATTTCTTTCATTAATATTTATAGTTTTCAGTGTACATATCTTATGCCTACTAGGATAAGTTTATTCCGAAGTATTTTATTATTTTTGATACTATTTCAAATGGTATTGTTTTCTTAATTTCTTCTTTGAATTTTTGTTGTTAGCATATATCTATAAATATATTGCATTTCTATGTTGATTTTTTGTCTTGTAATTTATTGAGTTCATTTATCAGTTCTGACAGTTTTTTGGTAGAGTCTTCAGTGTTTTCTCTCTTTTTTTAAAGTTTATTTACTTATTTTGAGTGGTGGGGGAGAGGAGTAGAGAGAGAGGGAGACAGAATCCCAAACAGGCTCTGTGCTGTAAGCAATGAGGCCAATGCGGGGCTCAAACTCACAAACCACAAGACCATGACCTGAGCCAAAACCAGAAGTTGGATACCCAATGGACTGAGCCACCCAGGCACCCCTTCAGATGCCCTTTACTGCTTTTTCTTGCTTAATTGCTCTGGCTAGAACTTCCAGAACTATGTTGAATAGAAATGGTGACTGGGCATCCTTCTCTTGTTCCTGATCTTAGAAAAAAAGCTTTCAGTTTTTCATTTTTGAGTGTAATGCTAGCTGTGGGTTTGTCATATATGACCTTTTTTAACATGCTACTGAATTTGATTTGGTGTTCTACCTTATATTTTTACATTGAGAACTATACAGATTTTTACCTGTTTTATCCAGAATCTGCACATTTGTGGCATGCTAAGAGATTGTGGCTTACGTGAAATATTTCACAGCCCTGAAGCTATCAAAATGATATAATGTGTGTGCCTGAAAAAAATCAACCCTAAAATCAAACTTAAAGGGGTCCCTTTCTTAACTTTATGATATCAACAATTGAGGCTAAGCAATAAATTAGCTCCTAATATAGAAATATTCTAACCACTTTTCCTGTTTTTATGGTCAATTTATTGAGTGAATTGAATTAATCTTTTGTCATACAATAAATATTTGCTGAATAGATGAATGAAATGAATGAAGCATGGCAACCAAAGAACACTCAGTTTGGATTATCAGATGTTATGTTAGGAACTAGGCGTCTAAGACATGGTGACTTATATTACACATTAATGCTGAGCAAATATCACCTTTGTTAGTGTTGCTGTTCTAAAACTAATTTTATTTATTAGAAAACTTAAATCAAGGCTATTAGATTAAAAAAACCATTTGATATTATAATTAGTCATGATGGTGGGTGAAATTAAACACACACACACATTCACTCTTACCCTAACTAAACACTGAATGTTAACATTCAGTCTCACCTTAAAGTAATCTCCAGTTTGCCCTTTATTTTGTTTTTACTAAAAACAGAAGATACAGCCCTACTAAATACAAAAGAGGAAAAAACACAGCTGTGCATAAATAATAATATGAATAATACTTTTTTTTTTTAACTTGACCTCTTTGAGGATCCACACTCTGGGTTTTTTATACATTGGTACACATGTGTGTATGTGTGTAAATGTGTATACATTTAGGAAACATTTCCACAGAACTGAAATTGGAGCTTTGAGTGAGCCTTATGCATAATTTGAATAATAGGATATAAAAATTCTTCCTTGGCAAGAGTGTCTAAGAAATTTACATTTATACACTTAACTTTTCAAAAGATAAAACTTACAGGTAAATCTGCAAATTTGATACCAATATATTACAAGCCCAGTAAATTTTCAGCTGAAGTGTAGATCTTAAACTAATGTAGAATTAAGAAAAAAAATACTTAGATATTTTAGACTTTCAAATTATAATGATAAGTTTAGTGAAAAGAACACTGGGGGCCAATTATCTAGTCCCAGAATTAAGTGTATGGAGTTTGGTGGTAGTAAATAATCACTGTTCCCCTTTAAGCCTGTGAAAGTATAAATGCTTTGTTCTCCAACAAAATTATAGTTTTCAGGGGCACCTGGGTGACTCAGTGAATTAAGCATCTGACTGTTGATTTCAGCTCAGGTCATGATTGTGCAGTCTTGTGAGTGCAAGCCCCACATCGGGCTCTGTGCCGACAGCGTGGAGCCTGCTTGAGATTCTCTCTCCCTCTCTCTCTCTGCCCCTCCCCCACTTGTGCCATCTCTGTCTCTCTCAAAATAAATAAATAAACTTTAAATAAATTAAAAAGTAAAATCTAGTTTTCATATTCTATGGTTTAGGACTGGTAAAGTGAACTATAATGTGTGGATGAAGATCTGGTTTATATGACTCACATGTAAAAATGCAGACTTCCAAATTAATACCAGCCTTTAGTGAATTCTTGATTTCTTGATATATTTAATTTTTATATACCTCTCAAAATATCAGTCATTATGAGTCTGATTTGGCAAAGCAAACAGTGAAGTGGTGATCCAGAAAGGAAAGAAAATATTCCCATAAATATCCTCCTAGAGTATCTCCTTGAAAATTGCTTGGCAATGAACCATAGTGTGTGGCTGGAGGATGGGGGTGGAGAGTCGATAAAAGAAGGAATGTGTTTTCTTCATTCAGTGATATATTTACTTTCTTTCTATTATTCTTAAGATGTTGTTCAAGTAATTTTTAAATTATAAGGCTGCCTGCAATGCTAAGTATTCTGATTGTTATAAGATCTGACATCTGACATTAATAACTTAATTTTAGGATAAAATGATATACTTGTTTTTCCAAACAGATCCAACTCAATTGCATAAGCCAACATCTTCAAGTTAGAGATCGTTTCATTCACTAATAACATTCCCCAAAACAAAAATAGGAAAAGAAACATTCTTTTTTTTTTTTTTTTTTTTTTTTTAAATTTTTTTTTAACGTTTATTTATTTTTGAGACAGAGAGAGACAAAGCATGAACGGGGGAGGGTCAGAGAGAGGGAGACACAGAATCTGAAACAGGCTCCAGGCTCTGAGCTGTCAGCACAGAGCCCGACGCGGGGCTGGAACTCACGGACCGCGAGATCATGACCTGAGCCGAAGTCGGCCGCTTAACCGACTGAGCCACCCAGGCGCCCCAGAAACATTCTTTTTTTAAAACCAGACAAAAAAATTTAGACACTTTAGTGAGAAAGCTCAGGACATCAAAGCCTTAATCTGAAAGCAAACAAAAAGTGTAATTTTTAACGTGCCCTAAAAGGAAGTTAAAAATAGGGCTATCAGTAGTCAACATAAGGTAGAGAAAATTTGGTCAAACTCAGTTTCCTGTGGTGCCTGGGTGGGTCATTTGGTTAAGTGTCCGACTTCAGCTCAGCTCATTATCTCACAGTTTGTGAGTTCGAGCCTCGTATCAGACTCTGTGGTGACAGCTCAGAGCCTGGAACCTGCTTCATATTCTGTGTCTCTGTCTCTCTCTGCTCCCCTTCTCCCTGCTCTCTCTCTCTCTCTCGAAAAATAAATACACATTAAAAAATTTAAAAAAACACCTCAGTTTCCTGACATAACAAATGCATGGGTTTATCCATTACAAATGAGGCTGAAATCGACTTTTTGGTGTTGTGGGATCTAAAGGTCTTCTCAAACCAGTTGTCACATGAATTTATTCAGCAGCAGAATCCTCTGTGAGAAGTATTGTCAGTGAAGAAGTACACAGACAACCTTTCCTCTCAGAACATCTTTCTTTTTTCTCTCTTTCTTTCTTTCTCTTTCTTTCTTTCCTTCTTTCTTTCTTTCTTTCTTTCTTTCTTTCTTTCTTTCTTCTTTCTTTCTTTTTTTCCTGGAGCATTAGAACAATTCCAAAGTAAGAATATTCCTGTAAAATCTGAGTGCACTGAGTGCAACCAAGTCTCAAAGATCACTTTTGCCTTTCAAATTTAGCACTGACTTTGTCTTACTGCCTTTGAGATCAATTCCAACATGGTAATCCACACAGCACGGAGAAAGCTCTTACTTCTGAATGTATCATTACAAAAACAAACACACAAAACCAAAAAAAAAAAAAAAAAAAAACCAACAGGGTGCCTGAACTCGTACATAAAATATATTTCTCCGATAATTTATATATTTCGAACAAAAGTCCTTGCTGTAAAACGCACTTAAGCTCACGACTCTCACCAATACTTTTTCCTTCGCTCAGATTTCAGGCAACAAGGGTGCCAGAAGATTTGGAATTTGTATAACCCCAAACTGTGTTTTCCTAAGTAATCTTGGCAAGCTTAAAACCCTGGAAAGTCACAATTCACTTCCCAGGCGATCCTCCTGGACAGCTCAGCAGCAGAAAAGCAGAACAGGATATCCAGCTATTGAACAGGGCCGCGGCCCAGGTGGCCGGCTGTACAGCTGCAGAGAGCGTCCTACCAGGGGGGCAGCGCAGGGCCGCAGGAAGACACGTTTCTTTCCTCTGTCTGTTTTCAGCTAGAGAGGAAAGCACCGTCTGCACTCGCCCAAACACTGCCTGTCGACACAGCACTTTTCAACAACGGTGAAAAGACATTGTCTCTAACAATAAGTGTCAGAAGAGGAACAAATCATTTCTGAGATTCAGGAGGCCTCAACCCAAGCAGATAACGGACTATGGAAAAACAGCTTCGGTTTTATTGTTGTACTGAATGGGACATAATATCATAGATGCGAGGCCATTTAAGACCGATTGTTTGAAATCCGGGTTCGAAGGCTGGGGTTAAGTATGGGTTCTCTGACCTTGTGTTAAGAATCCTAAGATAAGAATTATTATTAAGGACAAAGTCATCCTCCTGATACCATTCTTCTATTTTTGTGTTTTCTTTTTTTTTTTTTAAAGAATGATTTTTAGTCAAGCTAAGAAATTCTCAGAACATTCTTCCTCAGAAGTCTGTTCATACTTAGGAAATATTTATTTAGCTGTTTTATGAAGATATAGCTGACATGTAGCACTGCGTAAATTTAAGGTATACAGCACAATGACTTGACTTTCAAATATTGTGAAATAATTAACATAGTAAGTTTAGTTAATATTCATTATCTCATATAGATACAAAATAAGTTGTTTTTTTTTCTTAAGAAAGAGAGAGCATCTTAGCAGGGGAAAGGGACAGAGGGAGAGAGAGAGAGACAGAGAGAGAGAGAGAGAGAGAGGGAGAGAAAATATTAAGGAGGCTCCATGTTCAGCATTGAGCCCAACACAGGGCTTGATTGCACAACTCTGGGATCTTGACCTGAGCCAAAATCAGGAGTCAAACGCTCAAACCCACCCAGGGGCCCTGGAAATACATCTTAAATAGAAAGGAAAGCCGGAAAGAGTGATAGAAAAATATATGTGTCCAAAATTGACACAAGTGAACTCACACTTATTATAAAACAATGACCAAATATATTTTTTAAATTTCCATTAAGTATTTTTAGAGAGGAAAAAAGAATAGACTTTTGGGGGAGAAAATTGATTACATTCTTCAAATCTAACACGTTTGTTCTAGGTCATAAAATAAAAATTTGAAAATGAATGTCTTGTATGTAATTGTATTTCAAATTAGTATATGCCCATTTATTTCCATTCTTGACACTCAGCAAATGTTATATATACCATATATATATGACAGAGACAGGTAATAGAATAGAGAAATAGATGTTAAGTCTTGACAGGTGAGGGAGGAATCAGACCAAAACTATCTTCATTTTAGTTGTCATTTTGTACATATATAAATTTAAAAACCTGAACATTAAAATTTCATTATTCTGTTATTCTTACAAGCATATTGATTAAAATGTGAATTATTGTCAAACAGTGCTCTGAGACTATCACACCAAACAATTTGCAATTGCAATATGTAATTAAGATCTCCCTATAAGGATAGGATTAATAATGATGCAAAGAAACTTTTTCATCAACCTA